>NW_027361898.1:19862500-20466250 GCF_039654945.1 Dendrobates tinctorius | reverse complement strand
TGGACGGAATGGAAAAGGACATTGGAAAGACTCTTTATCGTCGCACCAACGGAAAAAGGCCTTCCAATGCCTATGGTAGATGCGGGAAGAGGATGGTTTCCTGGCTTTGACCATCATCTGAAACATCTGGCTGGGAAAAAAAAAAACCTGATTCTCTTATGGTTGCGGCCTCAATGGCCATGCCGTTAAATTCAAGAGACCGAGAAGTCTCGTGGTAAAGGGGGCCTTGCGAGAGAAGACCCGGACGGTCTGGAAGCCTCCAGGGGACGTCCGCGAGCATGTTCACCAGTTCCGCATACCAAGGCCTTCTTGGCCAGTCTGAAGCCACAAGAAACACTGGCACGCCTTCCAATTTTATCTTCTTGACCACTCTTAGGATCAAGGCAAGAGGTGGAAACAGATAAGGGAGTTGGACCTGGGACCACGGAATAACTAGGGCGTCGCAAGCGACGGCTAGGGGGTCCCTGGACCTGGCTACGAAACGCGGAACCTTGTGGTTCATCCGAGATGCCATGCGGTCGACATCCGGATAACCCCAGCGCTGGAATATCTGATCGAGGACTGTGGAATGGAGAGACCATTCGCCTGATGCTAGGCTTTGGCGACTCAGAAAGTCGGCTGCCCAGTTTTCCACCCCTGGAATTAGAACAGTGGAGATTGCTGGAACGCACTGTTCTGCCCAGCGCAGTATCTTGGCCACTTCTGACATCACTTGGATGCTGCGCGTGCCGCCATGATGGTTTATGTACTCCACAGCCATGGCGTTGTCCGACTGAATGCGGACCGGCTTGCCGACGAGAAGAGGTTGCCAGCGAAGGGCCAGGAAGATTGCTCTGATTTCGAGAAGATTTATGGGGAGCAGAGCTTCCTGTGGAATCCAGCGCCCTTGGGCCGTTCTCTGATGGGAAACCGCTCCCCAACCTAGAAGGCTGGCATCGGTGGTAATGACTTGCCACTGGAGCGGGCGGAAGGACCTCCCCTGTAGGACTGACGTAGGCATTGCCCACCAAGTCAGGGAATGCCTCACTCTGAGAGGGAGGAGAATGGGGCGGTCTAAGGACAACGTCGTCTTGTCCCAAGCTGAGAGGAGGGACAGCTGAAGGAGGCGAAGATGAAACTGTGCAAAAGGCACTGCCTCCATGGAAGCCACCATCTTCCCCAGAACTTTCATGCAGAGCTGAAGGGGAATGGGCTTCGGCCGTTTGAGAGCTCGAATTTCTTTGGACAGAGACGCAAATTTTTCCCTCGGAAGAAACACCCGGGCCAGATTTGTGTCGAATTCCATGCCTAGGAAGGTCAGACCCTGAGTGGGTCTGAGAATGGACTTTTCTTTGTTGACTAACCATCCGAGACGGCCGAGGGTATCCAGGGTTATGTGAAGACTCAGGAGACAGTCTTGACGGGACGAGCCTTTGAACAAGAGATCGTCCAGATAAGGGATGATGAGAATCCCCCTGGATCGAAGGATGGCCATGACCGTCACCATCACCTTCGTGAAAACACGGGGAGTAGAGGCTAGGCCGAAGGGAAGAGCCGTGAATTGATAGTGATTTTCCTGAATTGCAAACCGAAGATATTTCTGATGTTGCAAACAAACGGATGTGAAGATAAGCATCCCGTATGTCCACAGAGCAGAGGAATTCTCCGGGTTCCATTGAGGCTATCACTGATCGAAGAGACTCCATTTTCAAGTGGAGAATCTTCACATGGCGATTGAGCAACTTGAGGTCCAGGATTGGTCGAAGGGTCCCGTCTTTTTTTTTCAGGACTCCGAAAAAATTTGAGTAGAACCCTGAAAACCGTTCGTCTGAGGGAACGGGGACAATCACTCCGACGGAAAGAAGGGAGGAGACGGCTTGAAAGAATCCTGGAACGTGGGACCGCTGTCTTGGGGGTCGAGACAGGAAAAAACGTCTGTTTGGCTGGGAGCAAATTCGATCTTGTATCCGGATGCGATGATTTCCCTGACCCAAGCATCGTTGACAACAGACAGCCAAGCGTCCGCGAAAAAGGAAAGTCTGCCTCCCACCCTGGAAAAACTTCCAGGTGGGGGTGACCCGTCACATGGAGGAGAACCTTGCTGGGTAGGTTTTTCTGTGGACGAGAAGGCAGAAAAGGGCCTAAACGGCCGGAAACCCTTTCTGTTAAAAAAGCGTTTTGGCCGAGACTGAGGGAGAGAAGTGCTGTTACCACCAGTGGCATCCAAAATTATTTGATCTAGCTTGGCTCCAAAGAGCCGAGAACTAAGGAAAGGCAGATTGGTAAGCGACTTTTTGGAGGTGGTACCTGCATTCCATGACTTTAGCCAAAGGACTCTGCGTACGGCTACTATGTTGCCGTTAGCCCTTGCTACGCACCCAGCTGCATCCAAGGAGGCGGCTAAGAGGTATTTACCCGCATGATTAATTTGATCTGCTAGATCTGTCAGCTCGTCCTGGAGAGCTGCCGCTAAGATGCCTCTGTGAAGAGATTTTGCCTAAGCTAAAATGACTTTTGCCACCCAGGAGGAAGCGAAAATAGGACAGAGAGAGGCGCCGGATGCCTCCAAAAATAGACTTAGCCAGAGATTCTATCTGCCTGTCTGTTGGATCCTTAAGCGATGCCCCGTCCGGAAGGGATAGAACCGTCTTGGAGGCTATACGAGAGACGGGAGGATCCACCTCGGGGGCTTTGATCCATTTTGTGAGCAGATCTACATCAAAGGGATACAGGACATCTAAGTACCTGCGGCCTGAAAAGCGTTGTTCAGGGTGCTCCCAATGTTTGGTTAGAGTAGTATTGAACTCCTTGTGGTTTGGAAGGGTTCGGGATGGAGGCCTCGCTCGTTTAAATGGAACAGAACATTCCTAAGGAGGAGGTTCGTCCTGCTTAAATTCCAAGGTTTGGAAGAGGGCAGTAAGAAGACTATCTACCATATTCCGCGTTTTAGATATATTATCTGCTTCTGAACTAGATCCCGATTGGGGATCGTCGTCAGACCTAGGGTCGTCCTCTGAAGACGGAGAAGGACACCTGGGAGAACCCGACGGGCCTAGCGAACTGGAAGACGAGTCAGACAGAACATGCTTCCTAGAAATCCTACTCGGCCTGTCCCTCTGAAGGTCGCGGTCAGGTGTGGACGACTCACCCTGAGAGGCAGTCGGTGCACAGGTGGCTGTAGATAGCTGAGGCTAACGTTCTAGGACCTGGACCAGGGACTGAGAGACTTTAGTCAGATCGGAGACCAACTGGAACATTGCAACGGCCCACTCTGGGAGAGGGGAAGTGCCCTCATCCCGGGAATCGGTGTGCTCCTGAGAGGCCGACATAGCTGAAGGGCTGCAGGACAGGCAGAGGGGAGACGACTGACCTGACGCCCACTTCCTTTTACAGCGTGCACAAGCGTAGTGGATAACGGTGGGCTTGAAAGATGGCGCCGCTGAAGGGTTAAACATAGGTATGTTGAGCACTATGGCTGCACTAAAGGCTGCACTAAATAGAAGGGCTGCAGAGGAGAGACAATTTTTCCATTAAGCGCCGAGCCTACCGAAGTTCTGACGAGCTGGACCCTGACGTGTCCCCCAAGCAGCGCAGGAAGCCAGTGAAATTGCAGGAGGAAGCTGGCTGTGATCTCTGTGGGCGGCACTTGGCGTCGTGACGAATCACGGCAATGGCAGAGGAGGGGCGCTGTAAAAATGGAGATTGACGTCCTTAAAAAGAAAGTAGTGCTGTGATTGGTGTGAAATGGGCGCGAGAAAAAGCGCGCCCAGAGTGGAAATTCACGCCCAGAGAAAAGGGGAGCGCGCTCCGAACAGGGAGGAGGGAGCGCGCTGAAAGCGAAAGTGAAACCATGTCTCCCTCCCCGCCGAGCTCTTATACTGATGCCCGCGGCGCCGATAATAAAAGGTGAGCCTGCGTTGAACCGCTGCTTACAAGGACCCCCCCTGTGTCCTAGTAGACCTTGTGTGCCTCTCTCCCTGATCCTAGTATAACCGGAGCGCGGCTGCGATGTGATGCGCGCGGCTGCAGTGGGGGAGTAGGGCCGGGAAATTCAAAGTTTGAATCCACTGCTTGTGAAGACATACGGGGCTAAAGGGATTGTTAGGGTCTTACCTGACGTCCCTGAAGAGGATGACCCCGCAGGGGCATGCATAGCAGACAGGCAGCTGGGAGAGGTCCTCTTACCCGTGTCACGTAGAAGACGGCGTCCTTTTGTTGGGAGCAATGGCGACTACCGTCTTCCTCTCAGCCCTGTCCTAGGATAGGGATGAGGAGTTGTTTTGGCAAGGACCGGCCACCTGTCGTCCGCCCATAGCACCGAATGGTGATATGGAAAAAGTCCTGCCTGCGGTACTGAGAGTTGCGATGTGGGCGACACCACACGGCTCGCTCAGCCGCATGATATGGGAAAGCAGGGTGAACATTTACCCCCTGTTTCCCGATGTAGAATCTGGAAAATAAATGGGAAAAGATTAATACACACACAACCTAAAAGAAAATGGTTAGATGCGGATCTGGGGAGATCCCGGTCCGCCTCCTACAGACACTAAGCACAAACTGAGGTACTTGGTATCTGTCGGTGGGTGTATACTGCCGGGGAGGAGTCAATTTTCTTATTTTTTTGCATAGTGTCAGCCTCCTAGCAGCAGCAGCATACACCCATGGTAATCTGTGTCCCCCAATAAGGCGATAAAGAAATATGATTTTTTAATTGTACGGCTGTATGTTATAAACTTCTGTGAAGCCCTTGTGGGTTCAAAGTTCTCACCACATATCTAGATAAGTTCCTTGGGGGGTCTAGTTTCGAAAATGGGGTCACTTGTGGGGGGTTTCCACTGTTTAGGTACATCAGGGGCTCTCCAAACGCGACATGGCGTCCAATCTGAATTCCAGCCAATTTTGCATTGAAAAAGTCAAATGGCGCTACTTCCCTTCTGAGGTCTGCCATGCGCCGAAACAGTGGTTTCTCCCCCCACATATCAGGTATCAGCGTACTCAGGACAAATTGCACAATAACTTTTGCAGTCCAATTTCTCCTGTTACCCTTGGTAAAATAAAAAAAAATTGAACCTGAAGTATTTTTTTTGTGAAAAAAAGTTAAATGTTCATTTTTTTTTTTTTTTTTTTTTAAATATTCAAAAAATTCCTGTGACGCACCTAAAGGGTTAATAAACTTCTTGAATGTGGTTTTTTTTTTTTTTTATCATAAAGGTTTTTATTGAGTTTTCAGAAAAAATACAAACTTCTCATACAAAAACATCAAGAACAGGAGCAATGAGTAGCAAGAGGTGGAATAACCTCGAGCCATTATTAGAATATCAATCTGGGACATTAAATACCCCTTCCAACAACAACTTGAACATAGCAGCGGGGAGGGGGAAGGGGAAGCAGCTCTACATGCATGGCATTCTTAGGCACAATCAATTTATTTATGGTGTAGGTGTCTGTATCTGGGGGAGGGCCGTTGCATAAAGGGAAGTGGCCCACGGATGCCATTGTTTAAGTCTCACCGTTCTCTTCTCTAGATTGGGGGTCAAGTTGGTTTCGTATAGCCAGTGTAGGTTGGTCCTCTCAATTCTGTTTTTGTAGGGGGGCTCACCGACCTCCACTTGTATGCCACACAGTACCTGCCGGCTATGAGAATGTGGGAAGTGATATTTTTTAAAAGATCCGGGATCCCATCTAGGCCAATGTGTAGCACCGCTAAGGTTGGGTTTGGGGAAAGACGGAGACTAGTAACCTCATGGATTAGATTGAACACCTCCTGCCAGAAGTTAGATAACTTAGGGCAAAACCACCACATATGACACAAGGTGCCCCTGTGGTTGCATCCCCTCCAGCACAAAGGTGACATGTGGGCAAAAAGAAGCCAGTTTAGTATGGGAGTTGTACCACCGCAGATGAACCTTTTTTAATTGCTCTATGTGATTGAGACATGAAGAGAATTTGTGAATCCATTTTGAGGCCGCGAACCATTCTTGCGACGGAAGCTGAGAGGCTAGATCTTTTTCCCATTTGAGCATATACGGCAATTGTTTGTCCGGTTCCGGGGAGTTTAGCAGGTTATGGATGTATGAAAGGCCTTTGATTTTGCTATTTTGAAAGAATTTTTTAATTGCGGCGTGATCGGCTATTGTGGGAACCGGTAGGTGAGGAGCGGACTGAAGGAAGTGACGTATTTGAAAAAACTGGAATAAACTGTGTCGGGGGAGGTTAAATTTAACACACATTTCTGAGTACGGGAGTAGGACGCCTTCTCTATAGAGATCTGCTAGGGTAATTGGACCTCCACGTGTCCAGGCGGCAAGATTCAAATTCGGAATGAAGGCTTCCAGCGATCTAAGGGGAAGGCTGGGACCTAGAGCCTGTGACACTGGCTTGCTCCATAAGGACCAAGCTTTCTTTAGAGCTGCTGTGGTGGGTAGAAGATCGCCGGGGGGCGAAGGGGTTAGGAGCAGGGAGTCTATGAATTGTTTAGGGGAGTGGGCCTGTGCCCAGGTGTACTCAATCTGTAACCATCTCAAGTCTGAATCATTCTTCCACCAATCTCGAGCCGGTTCCAGGATAGCAGCTCTGTGATATGTTAGAATATTAGGAATACCCATTCCTCCACCACTGAACGGGGCATGCATACATCTCAGGGCTATTCTAGGTTTTTTCCCAGCCCATATAAATTTACTCATTAGCGAATGAATTTTGTTGAGATACCGTTGCGGAATTGTTAGGGGCAGGCACCGAAGTAAGTAGATAATTTTTGGGAGACAGATCATTTTAAAAGTCTGCATTCTCGCCACCCAAGAGAGGGGGAGAAGAGAAAGGCGAGTAAGTTCTTTATCCAATGAGGTGTGCAGGGTCAGCAGATTTTTCTGGATCATGGAGTGTAGTGGGTCCAGTATAATACCCAGGTAGGGGATTCCCTCGTCTTCCCATTTGAAAGGGTAAAGATGAGAAAGAGTGGCTCTGGTAGAGGCTGGCAAGAAGAGCGGAAAAATTAAGGACTTGGTAATATTAAGCTTGTAATACGAGACTTGAGCGAAGGAGGACAGGATCTCCATTACGTGTTGTAGGGACACCTCTACATTAGTGCAAGATAAAATCACGTCATCTGCATATAGACTGACCACATGATTTATACTCCCCACTCGAATCCCCGAGATCCGAGGGCATTCACGGATAGTCTGCGCCAGAAGCTCTATAGCAAGGGCATAGATGATAGGGGAGAGCGGACACCCCTGGCGTGTCCCATTGGTTAATTCAAAACTCCGAGATATAAATCCGGATGCCAGAACTTTGGCGTTAGGGTTAGAGTACAGCGCCATTATGGCATTAAGTATGGGGCCTTTGAAACCAAACTTGGCCAGAACAGATTTCAGATATCCCCAGTGCACCCTGTCGAACGCCTTCTCTGCGTCCAGGGACAGGAATACACTGGGGATTTTCCTCCCCTCAGCCACCGCAATCAGATCCAGCATACGTCTCGTCCCATCTTTCGCCTGCCTCCCCGCCACAAACCCCACTTGATCCGGGGAAATCAGTGATGGAAGAACTTTATGTATTCTAGCTGAGATTATTTTGGCGTACAATTTTAAGTCGCAGTTTAGGAGGCATATTGGCCTGAAGTTTCCTGTTGAAATAGGGGGTTTTCCTGGTTTTGGCAGGGTAGTTATAATGGCCTCTAGATTATTTGGTGAAATATCTGCTGTGGCTCGCCAAGAGGAGAAAAGTCTCAGGAGGAAAGGAGACAGGGTTTCAGTGAATTGCCTATAATAGGAGTTAGTGATGCCGTCTGGGCCTGGAGCTGAATTTCTTTTGGCTGTGGTCACCGCCTGGCGAACCTCTTCCAGAGAAAAAGGGGAATTTAGTTGCTCCAGCTGTACTGCAGATAACCGAGGAAGATTAATATTGTTTAAGAAGGAATTAATTGCCGTTTGGGTAGGCTTTGGGGCAGTGGGGTCATTTTTAAGGTTGTAGAGAGACTGGTAAAAGTCAGCGAATGCGTTGGCTATTTCCGTTGGGTTGCGTATTGTGGCATTAGAACCCGTCACGAGGTATTCAATTTTATTTTGCATTTCTCGTTTTTTAACCCTCCTGGCTAGTAAGGCACCCGCCCTGTCACCCATCACATAGTACCGCTGTTTGAGGGATCTTAAGTTTTTCTCATAGTCTGCCATCAACACCTGGCGGAGCTGTGTTCTTAGTTTCCTGAGTTCGTCAGATGTCGACAAGTTTGGGGCAGATTTATTGTGGGCTTCCAAAAGTACTATGTGGGACAGTAGAGCTTTGTAAGTTGCCTGACGCCTCCTTTTCTCCCTAGTGGCAATTTTGATGAATGACCCCCTAATATAGGCCTTGTGTGCAGACCAAAGCGTTTCCTCTGTCACCTCCTTGTTATCATTAAAGTTAAAAAACTCTGCGAGGTCGGCCCGCAACTCCTCAGAGATTTGTCTACAGGCTAGGAGGGAGTCATTCATGCGCCACCGGGCAAAAACAGGCACGCGGTTTTGCTCCTGAACTGTCAGGTATATGGGGGCGTGGTCCGACCAAGCTATAAGTCCAATTTTTGAATCTGAGCAATCCATAATAAGTGAGCTATCAACCAGAAAGTAGTCCAATCTGCTGTAAGAGGTGAACCGAGGCGAGAAGAATGTGTAGTCCCTCTCATTTGCATGTTGGTATCTCCATATATCATGGAGATGCCTTTCTGAAATTATTGTGCTCATCTCCTTCCTCCTCACAGCAGTATTGGAGCAATCCAGAGTGCTGGACATTACCATGTTAAAATCCCCGCAGATTATTTGCTTACCCTCTTTAACGGATGAAAGCTTGGAAAGAAACCTCCGCAAAAAGCTGATCTGACCAGAGTTGGGGGCGTAAACGGTTGCAATAGTATACTTAGATCCATTTATGGAGCAATTAATAATGGCGTATCTACCGTCAGGGTCTAAATGTTGTGAATGTAGTGTGAACGCAACAGTATTTTTTACACAAATGAATACTCCAGCTTTTTTTTTTTTTTTCCACAAGCCAGCAGTATGAAAGGAAATTTAGCATTATTTAACCTGTGCGAGTCCCCTTGGAGGAGATGAGACTCCTGACCACATATTACATCACATTTGGATTTAACCACTTCCCGCCAAAACATGGATCTCTTGGCTGGCGAGTTCAGACCCCTAACATTTATAGACATACAGTTCAGTACCATTGTACATGAAAAAAAAAGTCTCTTGCCTAGAGCTGCAGGGGGAAAAGGAAGGTTAGGCAGGAAAGAGATAACACTAACAATATTGACATCACTAACATTACTGATGTAGGGAGCATCAGTCCACAAAGAAAAAAGCCCAAAAAAGGGGCCTGCGGTATGGTGGAAACTTACCGCCATGGGGGTTCAGGGTCCTGGTTGAACAGAACCAGCAGACCCTAAAAGTAGCAACTAAGTCTCAGCCGCGACTCAAACATATCACATAACTCACACGACGGACCAATCTTCATTCACTTTATCCTGTTGGGATGATCCTGTAGCTCTTGGAGATCTGGCCGGGAGATTTGCCAAGTTCCATGAGGATAGGAGCTTTGCCAACTGCTGTGGGGAATGGCAGGCGTGGGTATTTCCTGCTCGGAAAAGCAGGATCTTTACAGGGAAACCCCATCTATAGGATATAGCTTCATCCCTGAGAACTTTGGTATAAGGAGCAAATTCCCTCCTTTTTGCCAGGGTTCCTGCAGACAGATCTGGAAAAATGGACAGGTGCCGGAATTGCTCAGACAGAGGGGGTCTCTTTCTCAGGGCTTGCAGCAGGGCTTCTTTGGTCTTGTAAAAGTGCAGGCGAGCTAAAGTGTCCCGAGGGACATCAGCACTGAGGGATTTAGGCTTAGGGACTCTGTGTATTCTGTCCACCAGGAAATCAGTTGCAGTCAGGTCTGGGAGCAGCTCCTGCAGCAAGGAGCCCAGAAAACTCTGCAGCCCCTTGTCTGGTATGGCCTCTGGAATTCCTCTGATTCTTATATTATTTCGGCGGGACCTGTCCTCTAAATCCAAGACCTTGGTATGGAGCTTTTGCACTTGTTCCTCCAGTGCTGCATTGGCATCAATGAGGCTATTGTGTGACTTTGTCAGCTCCCCCATTTTAGATTCAATATGTGCTGTACGGCTGCCTATGGCAGTGATATCTCCCCTCAGCTCAGCCACCATATCTTTCCAATCCTGCTGCAGTGATGAGCGGAGGGCACTGAGCAGTTTCTGCATTGTACCTTTGGTAAGCGGTATATCTGCAGCGTCTGTGTCCAAGTCTGGGCCTGCTGAGGATCCCCTCCTGGATGAGCGTGAGGAAGCTGTGGAGGAGGATGCTGCCGCCATTTTCCCTCGCCCCGTGCTGGAGAAGAAGTCTGTAACTTTCGCCGGGGACGGCTTCTTCTGGGATTTTCCCCTTGGCATGCTACGATCCTGGATACCTCCGCAGCACTCCCCCCCCCCCCCCCCCCGTGTGCAGAGAGATTGGTGCCGCTGGCGAGCCGCAATGAGCAGATTAGGAGTCGAAGTGGCTGGAGCTCAGCAGCTAAGTGACCGGTGCCATTAGCAAGCAAGCCACGCCCCTTGAATATTAAGTTTTTTGTGTGCCGTATCTCTGTGATTTAAGGGCATAAAAATTCAAATTTGGGGAAAATTGCGACATTTTCAAAATTTTCACCAAATTTCCGTTTTTTTCACAAACGCAAGTTATATGAATGAAATTTTACCACTAACATGAAGTACAATATGTCACGCGAAAACAATGTCAGAATCACCGGGATCCATGGAAGCGTTTGAGTTATAATCTCATAAAGGGACAGTGGTCAGAATTGTAAAAATTGGCCCGGTCATGAACGTGCAAACCACCCTTGGGGCTTAAGGGGTTAAACATGGACATGTGAATGAGGCCTTAGTGAGACAAATGAGCAGCTCCCTTTTACAGGAGTGCTCTGATGGGGTTCAGATTGCTCAGTCTTGCCCATTTAAGGTATGTTTCCACAGTGGTGTGTGTCACTTTAAGGGGCACTCATATAGTACACGTATTTCATTCTAATTAATGTGCATTCTTTAAAAAAAAGTCAGTGTTTGCATCCAGAAAAAAAACTAGCCAAAAACTGTTCTGACAAAACTAAACAGATTTTGTTTTAGTTTGTGTTTTTTTTTTTTTTGTTTTTTTTTTTTAAGATGTAGACTTTTCTAGCTGAAAAAAATGCACATAAAAAACCTGCATGTCTTTAGCAGTTTTCAGCGGCCCTGCCGTCAACTGTCTCTACATGATCACCTCTAATAGTAGACTAAGCTTGCACTTTCCCACTATTTATCTTGGGAGTCAATGTGGTCCTATTATAGAGAACTGAACGACTTTAATTTTTTTTTAAAGATTTTTTTCTAACCATCACAAATCTATTTTCTTCTCTGATAGAGTTGGCCGACTCTGGACATGACCGATGCCGGCACCTAGAGGTATTTAGCAGACTTCTTTTGTGTTCAGATCTAGCAAATTGATCAACATAATGTTATAGACTGGTAAATAGTTTGGTGTTTTCTGTAATGACCGCAGTATCTCACTGCACTGCTAGCTGGATTCCCTTTTAGTACGAGCGGCGATCCAAAAGTAATGATAATCAATAATAAACACAATGAATATAGTAAAAAAAATTTTATTTTTCTACATGGTCTCCTAAAAAGTCTATACATTTAGTCCATCTCTTTTCTAAACTTAGAATTCCCTTCGAAAAAAATTCTTGATCTTGACCCTCAAAAAACTTCCCAACAGCGGTTATCACGTCGCTATTGTCAAATTTCTTGCCCCGGAGGTGTTCCTTGAGCCGAGGAAAGAAGTCACTGGGGACTAGATCTGGCAAATAGGGGGGGGGGGGGGGGGTGTTCCACCAGTTCAAAGCCCGCTTCTTGAATGGTAGCCATGGCAACTGCAGCTTTGTGAGCCGGTGCGTTATCTTGGTGAAACAGCACTCCAGCCCGCAGTTTGCCGCGCCTTTTCTCCTTGATAGCCTCCCGCAATCTTCTTATTTGTTCTGCGTAGTAGGAGCCTGTAATAGTGGCTCCCTGCTCCAAATAGTCCACCATAATAATTCCTTCAGCGTCCCAAAAAACGGACGCCATAACCTTCCCTGCTGAGCTTGACACTTTGAATTTCTTCGGCGTCGGCTCGTTTCCATGTCATCGATTGTTGTTTAGTTTCGGGATCAAAGTGGTGGATCCAGGTCTCATCCATGGTCAAAAAACGTGACAAAAAATTCTCCTTGTCTGCTTGGAACTTTTCGAGATTTGCTATTGAAATGTCAACTCGTTTCTTCTTTTGCTCGTCGGTTAACATTTTTGGCACCCAACGCAGGAAGACCCTTCTCATATGCAATTCTTTTGCAAGGATTCTTTGAATACTGCCATATGAGATCCCTGTGACCTCAGCTACATGCCTGATAGTCACTCTTCGATCTGCCAACACAACTTCTTCAACTTTTTCACGTTTTCTTCATTGAGGGCCTTGGATGGGCGTCTTTCGCGATGTTCATCTTCTGTCGATGTTCTTCCCAGCTTAAATTCCTTGGCCCATCGTGCAGCTGTGGAATATGGAGGAGAAGAGTCCCCCAATGTTTCCACCAAGTCGCTGTGTATGTCTTTGGTAGACATTTTTTTTCAAGCAGAGGTATTTGATGACAGCTCTGAGCTTGTTTTTTTCCATTGTGATGTTCACTCCTTGGCAGTCCATATTCAAATGAATGTAGTTCCCGGGAATCGTGGCCTATTTAAGTGTTTTTTTTTTGTTTTTTTTTTGTTTTTTTCCTGGTCTAGTGGGTACCTAAGAGAGAAGAAAACATTTTATTTTAATTTCTGTGTGCAATAGAAATAACCGATTATCATTACTTTTGGATCGCCCCTCGTATATGTGCACATAACATATGGTACTTTGTCGTGGTGGGTTTTTTATTTTTTTATTTTTTTTCTGCAGTGGGATAGTGCTTCTAAGGCTAGTTTCACATTTGCGGACGGAGGAGCTACGGAGGGCTCCGGGCTTCCTCCATGCAGCTCCGCCCACTGCCGCACCTCCTCCGGTCAGCTCCGCCTACGGCCATACTTCTGCGTGCGACCTGCATACCTAATCTTTAACATTGGGTACACAGGTCTTGCGGATGCCTCCGCATGCGTTGTTTTGATGGCAAACAAAACAAATTCCAACATGCGGTGTTCGATGCGGGTCGCTGCATCGTCAAAACGAGGCATGCGGAGGCATCCACATACAACCACACAATCTGCATACCCAGTGTTAAAGATGGAGTAGGAGGAGCTGACCGGAGGAGGTGCGGCAGTGGGTGGATCTTCACGGAGGAAGTCCGCAGCTCCTCCGTCCGCAAATGTGAAACTAGCCTAATGTAAGGTCCCCCCTGCACCTGGTCTGATACTTGCCTTCCAATGTCTTCACCTTTTATCACCTTTGGTCTCAGGCAATTTGTGATTTGATGGATTACTCCAGTGTTTCCTAGAGCGTGCCAGAGGTCACAACCCAATGCAAGTGAGAGCCTTGTTCTGCCTCTCGAGCTCAAATTGGGGGCTTGTGATGTAGCTTCTGACTTCCAGCCAATCGGAAGCTGCAGTCTCAAGATGGTGCCATGGGACCAAAGTGGCGCCCAAAAGACTCCGAGGGGTAGTAAGACTGGGCAGGGACCTTAGTTTACCACACCACTCCAGCAGTGGGAAAGAACACTGGAGTGGAGCATTAAAAAAAAAAAAAAAAAGTACGGTAAGTTATGCTTTTTGAGAATGTGGCTTGGGCATAGCATTGAGAATGCTAGACATTCCCCCTTGTGGCACGTTTGTATATGTTGACTAGGTTTTTTAGTCAATACAATGAACTTCCTAGTGTAAGATTAAATCTGAGGAGATGCTGATGACCTTCATGGTAACTGGTTTTCTCAGGCTAAAATGAGACACTCTGTGGCCTATTATATATTAAAATGAGTGGTAACATGCATTAATATGTAAATTTATATATGTTTACTTAGATATGTAAATGCTGTCATGAGAGGCATCAGCAGCTTCTGCGGGAGATTGAAGACCTTAAAATACGTTTTGGTGAGTGCATTCTATATTTTCAGTCACTTAGAATCAATAAAGCAAAGAAGTTACAAAATGCGCTGTATGCAAAATACTGGGCCTGTAATGGGTAGCAGGGCTGGACTGGCTGCTTTGTTTGCTATGTTATTAGCAGAATCCGTGTTCTCAAGACACTCATACTGTTAAGAAGGAGCACAAAGTCGCTGACTCCGTCACTTACCCCAGTAGGTCTCTGGTATTAGAAATATTTGTCTTGTAGTAAATCTTGCTTTCCTCCATCCAGGGTAATATTAGTAGTAATATATCCCAGCTGGTTCATGGGGACGGGAACAACATAGGCCTGTGTGATTTCAAATGCCAGGGTTGGATTTCAGCCACAGTCAGTACCTGATGGGCAGACATGGGAACAAGTATTTTGTGCCAAAAAAGGTTGCACCTCTAACTGGACAAAATTGTAAGTCTTAAGTTCCAAAGTACTGTAATGCTGAAAATGGCTGAATTGTACAATTTATCCAACTGGCTAGTCTTTGCTGCTCCTTGTTGGGTAAATGTGCCATGTATGACAGGCTTGTAAATGATTTATTAAAATGAATTTAAATGGTCACTGTTGCTTCAACGTACTTTACGTAAATCAACAGTACAAGCAAATGGAAGAAAGGTATGGACCTTGTAAAATTTGGCAGACGTGTGGATGGAAGACCAGGTTGCCACTTTGCAAAGTTGTAGGGCGGATGCCCCATGGTGTACCGCCCAGGAGGCACCCACTGCCTGAGTAGCGCGAGCCTTAATCCCGGGGTGGGGGGGGCACTCTTTTCTTAACCCGGTTAGCCTCCAAAATTGCAGTTCTAATCCAGCGAGCAATCGTAGCCTTGGAGGCCGGCAGGCCTCTTCGCGCACCATCTGGAATGACTAATAGGAGATCAGTCTTCCTAAAGGAAGCAGTCCTAGCCAGATAGATCCTCACCGCCCTGACCAGGTGTAGCCTGTTCAATGAACGCTCCAGAGAATGAGTCGTAGCAGGACAGAAGGAAGGGAGGACAATATCCTTATTCAAGTGAAAAGTGGCTACCACTTCGGGAAGGAAGGCAGGGGCCGCAACGCCACCTTATCCTGGTGAAGAACCAAGACTGGGGGGGCGACAGGAAAGAGCTGCCAACTCTGAGACGCGTCTGATAGAGGTTTTAGCCACAAGAAACGCCACCTTCCCGGACAGGGAGACCTCTGAGAGATTCAAAGGGAGAAACTCTCATGACCTCTAAAACAAGATTGAGGTCCTAGGGGTCCATGGGATTCTAGTATGGGGGAACCACATGTGCCACTCCTTGAAGGAAAGTTCTGACTTTAGAACGGGAGGCTAAGGACTTCTGAAAGAGGATGGAGAGGGCTGATACCTGACCCTTTCGAGAACTAGGGACTTGATGCTGGCCTTGCCCTGCTTGGAGAAAGGCCAAAATGGAAGGGAGCGACAGTCATCGGCGGAAATAGGCTTTCCAGGTCCGATAATAGATCCTGGACGACAGCTTTCTAGCCTGGATCATGGTACGTATCACCCTATCGGAAAAACCGGACTCTCTCAGAATCGTGGTTTCAACAGCCACGCCGTCAAATCGAGCGACCGAGAACTCTGGTGGCAGATCGGTCCTTGTATCGGTCCTTGTGACAGAAGATCTGGCCTGTCTGGGAGCCTCCAAGGGGCGTCCGCCAGAAGATTATCTCCAAGACCTTCTGGGCCAATCCGGTGCAATCAGAATGAGCAGCACCCCTTCCGCTGTGATCTTCAACAGCCTGGGAAGCAGGGGAAGGGGAGGAACCGGGTAGGGAAGCACGAATTGCAACTAGGGAATGGCTAGAGCATTGGCGCCCACCGCGAGAGAGTTGTGGAACTTTCCTGTTCAGCCAGGACGTCATGAAGTCCACATCCGGAGTTCCCCATCAAAGGCAAATCTGACAGAAGACCTCCTGATGTAGGGACCACCTCTCCTGCCGCGAGACCCTCGCGGCTGAGAAAATCGGCGGCCTAGTTGTCCACGCCGGGAATACGCACTGTGGATATTGCCGGAACCAGGGGACTCCTGGTCCCTCCCTGGTGATTGACGTATGCCACTGCTGTGGCATTGTCTGTCTGAATTCTGACTGGCAGACCCCTGAGAAGCCTTTCCCAGTGGCTGAGGGAAAGGATGGCCCTGATTTTGAGGATATTGATCGGTAGAGAGGACTCTTGCACCGACAAATGCCCCTGAACAGTCAGATGGTTAAAAACCGCCCTGAAGCTAACAAGGCTGGAGTCCGTCACAACCTGCCAATGGACTGGAAGGAAGGACTGGCCCGGGAGGATGACAGCCACCAGTTGAGAGACTGCTTGACTCGGGAAGGGAAACTAAGCGGATGATCCAGCGACAGGACAGACTTGTCCCACTGCGAAAAGATGGCCTGCTGAAGTTCTCAAGTGGAATTGCGCAAAGGGGGTGGGGATTGCTTCCGAGGCTGCCACCATTCTGCCCAGGACCTTCATTGCTAAACGGAAGGAAGCTGAGGGCCTTGCAGAGAATGAACTCCCTGCTGGAGGATTGCTCGCTTCTCTTTTTGGGGAGAAAAACTCTTGCCTGTCGGGTATCGAACAGCATGCCTAGGAAGACAAGGCGCTGAGTCGGAACAAGGCAGGACTTTTTTCCTGCTGACTAGCCACCCGAACCAGGCTAGGTAGTCGAGGACGATGGACGGACCTTCCTGGGCCTGAGAGAGACGGAGCCTTGATTAGGATGTTGTTGAGGTACGGGATAAGCACTAGGCCCCTGATCCTCAAAATGGCCATCAATGCCGCCATGATCTTTGTGAATACCCTGGGAGCGGTCGCGAGTCCGATTGGAAGTGGTTCTGCTGTACTGCGAAACACAGGATCCTGTTGTGAACTCATTTTCTGCTCCACCAGTTGAGAGTTCTCCTTCCGTTCTCCCTCTGGTGGTGACAGGAGGTAGTGAGGTTGGTTTAATTGGTAGTGATCTGCCACCTGATGAGGATAACGATTGGATCTCTGGAGTATCAGACTGGATCTGACAGCCGACGCCCTATGCTGGTGATTCAGTCTGCTTCTCAGGTCTTGGACTTCGGCTCTGTTTCAGTCTTCTCAAGCTAAGTTTTTTTGCTAATGTTCACACTTGCTTTTGTTGGTCTATTCAGTTTTTTGTGTGGTCAGCCAGCCCCGGCTGGGGCTGTGCTGAATTTCCACTCTTATTTATTTGTATTTGCCAATTTGCCTTTTTTGTCCCTTATTAGATTGGCCTCTTTTTGCTCTGTCTCAGACTATTTCAGAGTGCTGATATAGAGGGAGAAGTCTAGTGACTTCAGGGTTAATTTTGCTATCAGACGTGTTGGACATTATTTTTGTAGGGTTTTTGGCAGATTGCAGACAGTCTTTCCTTTACTGTCCTTTCTAGTTAGTTTGGCCCCATTGTTTGCTCAGCCTATTTTCCTGCCTGTGTTTGTGTTTTCATCTTGTTTCACCGTCAATACATGGGTGGGGGCTGTCTTTCCTTTGGGGTCTGCTCTGGGGCAGTTTTCCCCTTTTTTCTTGCTTTAGGCTTATGTAGTCCTCTGGTTGTGACGAGGCGTCTAGATTCATCGTAGGCACGCTCCACAACTGCTGCTAGTTGTGTGGTTAGGATCAGGGATCTGCAATCTGCATAGTTACCAACCTCTCTGGTTTTCTGAGACTTGGCTTGTGGTGTTTTTTTTTTTTTTCTTCTCGGTTACCCATTCATAACAGGAACCTCTGAGCTGGGAAAATCGGAACGTGGAGGTAGGCGTGTTGGATGTCTATAGAGCACAGAAATTCGTGTCTCCGTGGAAGAAATTACTGAGCGGAGGGACTCTATCCTGAAATGTCGCAGGCGGACCCTTTTGTTCAGTAACTTCGGACCCAGAATGGGCCGAACCGTGCCGCCCTTCTTTGGCACAACAAACAGGTTTCAATCGAAACCTGTGAAGTGTTCTGGACCGTGTTGGACAGTCTGGAGACTGGCGGGTCCACATCAGGGGAAGCCATCCAGTTAGTGGTGAGCTTGGGGGAGAAGAGATATAGGATGCTGAGGTGCTTCCCTCTCTGAAAGCGTTCTGTAGGATTCTCCCTTTCCCTCTTGAGTATCTCCACAAATTCACTGTGTGGGGCAAAGACCTTGGAAGTTGGTTTTGACCGTCTAAACCGCCTAATCTGTGGGTTCCATAGAGGTTTCCTTGATGTCTAAGGTCTGGTTGACCGCTACAATAAGGCTCTGGAGGCCTGTTCTGAATCTAGGTCCGACTCCTCTTCTGAAAGATTGCCTGGAGACTCATCGCCTGAATCGGGAGAGGATGATCCGCAAGAGGGATCTCGCCGTGAAGGACCGGCTGGTGAGATGGAGCGGGAAGAGGACCTAGAATAGTGCTCCTGTCTGGGTCTCTTGCAGCCTGAGTTGGAAGAGCCAAACGGAGGATCAGGAAGGGGCAATCTGTCTAGCACGGACACCAGGGTCTGTGACACTCTGGTGAGGTCCGCCACAAACTGCGACATAGAGGAAGCCCACCCCGGGATAGGGGTCTTGGTCTAGCCTGGGGCAGAAAGGGACTCCTGGGTAGTGGGTACTGTGGGGTTGCTGCAGGCCTGACAGAGTGGAGAGGACTGACCTGAAGGGAGTCTGCTGTTGCAAGAAGAGCACACAGTGTCTGATCAGAATAGAGGAAGCTAGAGGACGAGCAGGTTCTCCTTTGTGCTTAGGCATGGTGAGCAGACCCACTAATTGATGCCAGAAGGTTAGGGGACAGAAAAGATGTGTGTTTTGGGGTGTGTTTTGTCCCCGTTACTGTTTTCTCTCTATACGAATGATTGCATCTCTTCAGCAGACTCAGTAAAAATCTTGAAATTTGCCGATGATATGACACTGATTGGTCTCATCAGGGGAAATGCTGAAGACTTGTATCGGAGTAAGGTGGAAAGAATATGTGACTGGTGTAAAGCCAATAATCTTGTACTCAACACTAAAAAAACTGCTGAGATGGTTGTGGATTTTAGGAAAGATCAACATGAGATACTTCCAATCTACATCCATGACGAAGTGGTTCTTAGGGTCACAGAGACCAAATTCCTTGGTGTTATCATCTCTCATGATCTTAAATGGGGGAAAAACATGGATGCTGTTATAAGCAAAGCACAACAGAGGATGTTCTTCCTGCGTCAGCTGAAAAGATATGGTTTGTCTAAGAATCTGCTGATCTTATTCTTTAATGCTGTCATCAGATCTGTGATTTGTTCCTC
Source organism: Dendrobates tinctorius (assembly GCF_039654945.1). Taxonomy (NCBI): domain Eukaryota; kingdom Metazoa; phylum Chordata; class Amphibia; order Anura; family Dendrobatidae; genus Dendrobates; species Dendrobates tinctorius. The sequence goes on along the minus strand of NW_027361898.1, from coordinate 20,446,904 downwards.
TCTGATAGTCTGGTATGGGGGAGCCACTGCGCATGACAAACTCCGCTTACAAAGGACTTTCAGAACAGCAGAGAGAATTATAGGCTCCCCCCTGCCTAAAATCCAGGATCTTTATGATGAGTATTCGATCCCACGCATTGAAAATTTCATCCGATCCCTCTCACCCGGGACACTCCTCATTCCAACTACTCCCTTCAGGACGTCGCTTCAGAGTCGCCATATGAACAGCTTCTATCCACTCTCTGTTCAACAATTAAATCGTCATGTGTAGACTATATACTGTATCTGTCTTGTTAGATGTTACTTGTTGTATCTGTTGTTATATATTATGTTGCCTCTTTGCCACAAAGAATTCCTTGTATATATGTAATATGTACTTGGCGATAATAAATTTGATTGAAGATGCAGAGGAGAGTCAGTCTGCAGCCCGGAAAGGCTGAGAGGGGGCGGAGCCAGCGCTGTAACTAGGCCCAAGAAGCTGGGACCTAAATTACAGGTGGTGACTGCTGGGGAAGGTGGGGGGGGTGCAGAGGTCTCTATAGCAGCGCAAAAAGGTCCCCACAGCGGCGCAGAGGTTCCTGCAGCGGTGCAAACAAAGCACCATGAATAGGCTGCAGAAAATCCCCAAGTAAAGAAGCCCCGGTGTCCATTAAAGCAGATCTCCCCAAGGGACCATGGAGCTTGTGCCCCCTGGAGCGGCGCTGTCCCCAAAGCGCTGCAAAAAGAGGTATGCCCGGTGTGGGAAGTAAAGAGGGTATACCCTCAGAATATCTTCTTCTCCTGACAGGCTTTGGTGGGTAGGGGCATGTTGGAGAACCGGGTCACCTGACAATGCTTCTGTGTTGGGGTCCTGCAGAACAGACATATGAGAATACGGGGTGGCAGTACACACCATACTCGGTCTCTACGTGGGAGTACAGTAGGGACTATTCACACTGTATCCCTTCGGAAATCTGAAAAGGAACGACGCACATTAGGTAGATATTTTTTTATGTGCATAGTGTCAGCCTCCTAGTGACGGCAGCATATACCCATGGTGCCTGTGTCCCCAATGAAGCGATGGAGAAATGATTCTTTTTATTTTCTCGGTTCTACGTTCTAAACTTCTGTGAAGCACTTGGGGGTTCAAAGTGTTCACCATGCGTCTAGATAAGTTCCTTGGGGGGGGGGTGTCTAGTTTCCAAAATGGTATCACTTGTAGGGGGGGTTCCACTGTTTAGGCACATCAGTGGTTTTCCATAGGTGACATGGTGTCTGATCTCAATTCCAGCCACTTTTGCATTGAAAGTCAAACTGCGCTCCTTCCCGAGCTCTGCAATGCGCCCAAAGAGTGGTTTACCCGCACATATGGGGTATCGGCGTACTCAAGACAAATTTCCTAACAACTTTTGGGGTCCAATTTCTCCTTTTACCCTTGAAACAATAAAAAAAAATTGGATCTGAAGTACCGTATTTTTCGCGTTATAAGACGCACCCCAAATTTTGAGGAGAAAAATAGGAAACTTTTTTTTTTTTTTTTTTTTTTAAATAAAATGGTGGTGCTTCTTATAATCCGTGTCTTATTGCTTTCTGGGGGTGGTCAGAAATCTGGTCCCAGGGTTGCTGCTGGAAGAGGCAGGAGTGGAACGTTGCTGCTAGGATGAGGGGGTGTTTTGATGTGCGGGTGTCCGATGCTGCCGCTGTGCTATGTCCCCAGTGTTGCCATCACCGCGCCCTGTACCGGGTGTTGCTGCCGGGTGTTGCCGCCGCGCTCTGTCCCCCGGTGCTTGCTGCCGCGCTCTGTACCATGCTGCATTCCATTCATGCTTGCAATGCCCTGTGCAGTGGATTGCTTCCGGGAAAATGGCCACCGCGCAAGCGCAGATTGAAATCTTATCTCACGAGATTTCAGCGCTGAAATCTCAATCTCCCGAGATTTCAGTGCCGAGATCTCCATCTGCACTTACAAAGCGAAAAATACGGTAAATTTTCTTTGGAAAAAAGTTTTAAAAAATTTTTTTTCTTAACGTTCCAAAAATTCCTGTGAAGCACCTGAAGGGTCAAACTTCTTGAATGTGGTTTTGAGCACCTTGAGGGGTGCAGTTTTTAGGATGTCACTTTTGGGTATTTTTTGCCTTATAGACCCTCAGAGTGACTTCAAATGTGATGTGGTCCCTTTCAATAGGGGAAAAAAAGGTGTAAAAATGAGAAACTTCTGTTCAACTTTTAACCCTTAACTTCCTTAACAATTTAGTTTCAAAATTGTGCTGATAAGTAGATGTGTAGGAGATGTCACATAAAATGGTTAATAAGTAACATCTGTGATTTAAGGACATGAAAGTTCAAAGTTGAAAAATTGTGAAATTTCAAAATTTTCTCCTCCGAACTTCCATCATATCAAAGAAATGTTACCATTATCACGAAGTACAATGTCACAAGAAAACAGTCTCTGAATCACCGAGATCCATTGAAACGTTATTACCTCATAAAGGGACAGTGGTCAGAACTGTAAAAATTGACCCTGTCATTAACGTGCAAACCACCCTCAGGGGTGAAGGGGGTTAAAGAAAACCTGCTGTCAGGATTGTGCTCAGTAACCTACAGAAAGTGTCAGATGGGTGCCTTTAGGCTGTGTGCCCACGTTGCGTTTTTTAAGCGTTTCCACAGCGCTTTTAGACAAACGTTTCTGCTGCGGAAACGCTTAAGAAAAGCATCTAATGTAATAGAATGGAAAATGCACATGTTGTGCTAATGGTGTGGTTTTTTTTCTGCTGCGGAAACCGCAAGCAGAACTTTCTCACGCTCACTGTGCCGTCAGATAGGAGTTCACAGACTCTAAGGACACTATTCTCAGTCTCTGCTGGATGACAGGCTGTATGGTCACATCATGCAACCATGCAGCCTGCCATCTAGATGTAGAAGAACGACCCGTCGTGGGACAAATGCATTATCATCTCTGCGAGAAGGTGAGGAATAATAATTTTTTTTCTTTTTAACTCTTCTGCAGAAGACAATGACATTGGTGGAATGGGCTAGGTCGTAAGTATGGTTTAAGATCTAGTAAAGAAGTCTGTGTCATTCTTTCAATTAAAGGACTTTTTTTTTTTTTTTTTTTTTTTTTTCTCCTCTGGGTTTTTATACGATATGACTATGGGGTTAGTAATGGGGGTGTCACCTGACAATTCAAAGGTGACATCAACCACACACTTGCCACCACACATCTTGGTGTAGTGACTCAGGCCTTGACCTTGTGAAAATAAAAAAAGAAATTGGAACTGAAATAACTTTCGGGGGAAAATGTTTTTATTCACTCCCCCTGACAGGTTAGCAGACTTCTTGATTGTGGTTTTGGCCACATTGAAGTGCAGCTTTTCGAATGGAGTCACTTTTGGGTATTTTCTGTCATAAAGACCCCCTCAGTCACTTCAAATGTGAAGTGGTCCCAAAAAAAAAAAAAAAAAAAATGGGGAACTGAGATCGCTGCTCAGCTTTTGACCCTTAAAACTTCTGAAGGAAAAATCAACTTGTTTCAAAAATGATGCTGATGTGAAGTAGACATGTGGGTAATGTTTAACAATTTTGTTTGCTGTAACTCTCCAATTTAAGGGCATAAGAATGAAGTCTTAAAATTGCCAAAAATTGTTCACAAATAAAATGTAAGTCATATCTCAACAATTTTTACCTCTATCTTGAAGTAAGATGTGTCACAAAAACATATTCCAAATCATTGGCATCTGTTGAATTGTTCCAGAGTTTTTGCCTCATAGTGACAGTGGTCAGAATTGTAAAATTTGGCCCCATCATTAACATGCAAACCATCTTGGGGTTTAATTTACTCATTTATATAGCGCCATTAATTCCACAGCAATTTAAATACATCATTGCTGTCCCTGATGGGGCTCACAATCTAAATTCCCTATCAATATGTCTTTGGAATGTGGGAGGAAACCAGAGAACCTGGAGGAAACCAGGGAGAACATACAAACTCCTTGCAGATGTTGTCCTTGGTGGGATTTGAACCCAGGACCCCAGCGCTGCAAGGCTGCAGTGCTAACCACTGAACCACCGTGGATATAAGCATTCAGTCTGAAAATCGCTAATTTTTCTGAATTGTCATCAAATTTCAGATTTTCGCAGCTTAAAAACTTATCTTGCATTACACTGTAAGGCCAAGTTCACATGTACCGGAACTCTCGCGGAAATTACCGCGAAAATTCCGGAATTCCATTCTGCGGGAAAATTAAATTTTAAATTCCCGCGATTTTCCCGCGGGAAAAACTAGCATTTTGCAAGCATAATTAGCTTGCAGAATTGCTAGCGATTTCCAAGCGATCTGGAGCATCGCTTGCAGAACTGATTGACAGGTTGGTCACACTCGTCAAACGTAGTGTTTGACGAGTGTGACCAAATTCTTACTATTGAGGCCGCCTATGCGGCATCAATAGTAAAAGATAGCGTGTAAAAAATAATTTAAAAAAATATATATATATTATCACCTTCTGACGTCCCGTGCTGCCTTCCTGCCTCTCTCCACGCTCCCGGTCCCAGTAGTCCTTTGCGCGAATTACCGCGATGACGTCCGTTCTCACGGGATCGCGACGACCGCGAGACTTCACGATCCCGCGAGAATGGACGTGATTGCTGTAATTCGCGCAAAGGACTACTGGGACCGGGAGCGTGGAGAGAGACGGGAAGGCTACGCGGGATGTCGGAAGGTGAGAATAATAGATGGATTTTTGGTTCTTACCGTAAAATCTTTCTTGGAGCCTTCATTGGGGGACACAGATTAACATGGGTGTATGCTGCTGCTGCTAGGAGGCTGACACTATGCAAAACAATATACACCCACCGACAGGCACCAAGCACCTCAGTTGGTGAAAAAGCAGTGGGAGAAGCAACGAGAAAACTCTAAACATGTGTACCAACCCAACAAGGGACTCCGAGACCCACCACGGTACAACTTAAACAGGGAGGGTGCTGTGTCCCCCAATGAAGGCTCCAAGAAAGAGATTTTACGGTAAGAACCAAAAATCCATCTTTCTTTATCGCCTTATTGGGGGACACAGATTACCATGGGACGTTCCAAAGCAGTCCCAAGGGTGGGAACAGCAATAAGGAACGAAAGTAACGGAAAGGCTTAGGTCGGCCGGTGAGCCACCGCCGCCTGCAGAACCTTCCTACCAACAACAGCATCAGACGAGGCCTGGGTATGAACCCTGTAGAACTTCGTAAAGGTGTGCAAAGACGACCAGGTTGCGGCCTTGCAAATTTGCATGGCAGAAGCCTGGTGACGAACAGGCCACGAAGCCGCCACAACCCGGGTGGAATGAGCTCTTACTCCCGGAGGAGGTCGTTTTTCCTGAAGACGATACGCTTCCAGAATGGTAGAACGAATCCAGCGAGCGATCGTGGATTTGGAAGCCGGAAGGCCCTTCTGGCGACCTTCAGAGATCACCAGCAAGGAATCGGACAGACGAAAAGGAAGATGTCCTGGCGAGATAGACACGCAGGGCTCTAACTACGTCCAGTTTGTGGAGAGACTTCTCAAGCGGATGAGAGGAGGGAGCCGGACAAAAAGAAGGAAGAACGATATCCTCATTGATATGGAAAGAGGAAACCACCTTTGGAAGAAAAGAAGGAACGGACCTGAAGGACGGCTTTGTCCTGATGGAGAATCAGGTAAGGGGAACGACATGACAAGGCCGCCAATTCAGAAACTCTTCTGATGGATGTAATGGCGATCAAAAAGGTGACCTTCCACGAGAGAAGGGACAAAGGAATGTCCTGGAGAGGCTCGAACGGCGCCTTCTGGAGAGCGCTAAGAACGAGGTTGAGATCCCACGGGGTCTATTGGCGAATGATGAGGAGGAGCCACATGGGAGACCTCTTGGAGAAAGGTTTTGACCTGTGGTAGAGAAGCTGGCTCTCTTTGGAAGAGGATAGAGAGACCGGAAACCTGGCCCTTGAGCGTACTGAGGGACAGACCCGCTTCTAAACCAGACTGAAGAAACCCAAGGATAGGTGGAATAGAAAAGGACATTGGGAAGACTTTTTTTATCATCGCACCAACGGAAAAAAGCCTTCCAGTACCTATGATAAATGCGGGAAGAGGCTGGTTTCTTGGCTCTGATCATAGTTTGAATAACCTGACTGGACAGACCTGATTCCTTCAGGATTGCGGTCTCAATGGCCATGGTGTCAAACTCAGACAGAGAATTCTCGTGGTAAAGGGGGCCTTGCGAGAGAAGGTCTGGACGGTCTGGAAGCCTCCAGGGGACGTCCGCGAGCATGTTGACCAGTTCCGCGTACCAAGGCCGTCTTGGCCAATCTGGAGCGACTAGAATCACTGGTACGCCTTCCGATTTTATCTTTTTGACCACTCGTGGGATCAAGGCCAGAGGCGGGAACAGATAAGGAAGTTGAAACTGGGACCACGGAGTCACCAGCGCGTCGCATGCGACGGCTAGAGGGTCCCTGGACCTGGCTACGAACTGCGGCACCTTGTGGTTCATCCTAGATGCCATGAGGTCGACATCCGGGGTGCCCCAATGGTGGCATATCTGAAGACTGTGGGGGTGCAGGGACCATTCGCCGGACGCTAGGCCCTGGCGACTCAAAGTCGGCTGTCCAATTTTCCACCCCTGGAATATGAATGGCGGAGATTGCCGGAACGTAACGTTCTGCCCAGCGGAATATCTTGGCCACTTCTGACATTACTTACTTGCTGCGCGTGCCCCCTGATGGTTTATGTATGCCACAGCCGTGGCGTTGTCCAACTGAATACGGACCGGCTTGCTGGAGGGGAGAGGCTGCCAGTGAAGAAGGGCCAAGAAGATAGTTCTGATCTCCAGAAGATTGATTGCGAGGAGAGTCTCCTGTGGGTTCCAGCGTCCTTGGGCCGCTTTCTGAAGGAACACGGCTCCCCATCCCAGAAGGCTGGCATCGGTGGTGATGACTTGCCACTGAGGCGGAAGGAAGGACCTCCCTTGGAGAACTGACGCTGGCAGTAACCACCAAGTGAGAGATTGCCTCACCCTGAGAGGGAGCAGAATAGGACTGTCCAAGGACATCGAGGTCTTGTCCCAGGCTGAAAGCAGAGACAGCTGAAGGGGGCGAAGATGAAACTGCATAGGGCACTGCTTCCATGGAAGCCACCATCTTCCCCAGAACCTTCATGCAGGACCGAATGGGAAGGGGGGTAGGCCTTTTGAGAATTCTGATGCCCTTGGACAGAGCCGCAAATTTTTCCCTTGGAAGAAACACTCGGGCTAGATTCGTGTCGAATTCCATGCCCAGAAAGGTCAGACGCTGAGTGGGGATCAGAATGGACTTCTCCTTGTTGACTAACCAACCGAGGCGGCCGAGAGTGTCTAGGGTTATCTGAAGACTCTGGAGGCAGTCCTGACGAGATGAGCCATTGATCAAAAGATCGTCCAGATAAGGAATGATGAGGATCCCTCTGGAGCGAAGAATGGCCATAACAGTCGCCATCACCTTCGTGAAAACACGGGGCGCTGAAGCTAGGCCGAAAGGAAGAGCCGTGAACTGATGGTGGTCTCCCTGAATCGCAAATCGAAGATACTTCTGATGTTGCACGGAATGTGCAGATAGGCGTCCCGAATGTCCACAGAGCAGAGGAATTCCCCAGGTTCCATGGAGGCAATCACCGACCGAAGGGACTCCATTTTGAAATGAAGAATCTTCACGTGTCGATTGAGCAATTTGAGATCCAGAATTGGACGAAGGGAGCTGTCTTTTTTCGGGACTACGAAAAGATTTGAGTAGAACCCGGAAAACCGTTCGTTTGAGGGAACGGGAACAATCACTCCGGCGGAAAGAAGGGAGGCAATGGCCTGCAGAAACCCTGGAATCAGACCGCTGTCGCGGAGGCCGAGACCAGAAAAAAACGTCTGTTCGGGGGGAAGCAAATTCGATTTTGTATCCGGAAGCGACGATTTCTCTGACCCAAGCGTCGTCGACAACCGACAGCCAAGCATCCACGAAAAAGGAAAGTCTGCCTCCCACCCTGGAAGAACTTTAAGGTGGGGGTGACCCGTCACTTGGAATAAAACCTGACAGAACTGGTGTCAGAAGGCCGGGAATATTGGCCTCTAGATCTCCAGCGGGGAGCTGGTCTGTAGGATGGCTTTTTCTGTTCTCGCTCTCCAGTGGCAGATGAGTGATCTTGCTGGGCAGATCTGTCCGTGGACGAGAAGGGGCGAAAAGGCCTAAACGGGCGAAAACCCTTTCTATGAAAGAAACGTCGAGGGCGAGACTGGGGAAGAGAAGTGCTTTTACCTCCAGTGGCATCGGAGATTATCTGGTCCAGCTTGGCCCAAAGAGCCTAGAACCGTGGAATGGCAGATTAGTAAGGGACTTTTTTGAAGTGGTATCCGCATTCCATGACTTCAGCCAAAGAACTCGGCGAATAGCTACTACGTTGCTATTAGCCCTTGCTACGCACCCGGCCGCGTCCAAGGAGGCGACCAAAAGGTATTTACCCGCATGGTTAATCTGATCAGCAAGATCTGCCAACTCGTCCTGAGGAGCTGTTGCCAATATGCCCCTGTGAAGAGTTTTTGCCCAAGCGGAAATGACTTTCGCTACCCAGGCTGATGCGAAAATAGGACAGAGGGAGGCACCGGAGGCCTAAAAAATTGACTTAGCCAGAGATTTGATCTGCCTGTCTATAAGATCTTTAAGCGATTCCCCATCTGGTAATGATAGCACCGTTTTAGAGGCTATCCGGGAAACTGGGGGATCCACCTCAGGAGCCTTGGCCCATTTTGTGAGCAGGTCTGCCTCAAAAGGGTACAGCACGTCTAAGTACTTGCGGCTGAGAAACGTTGCTCAGGGCGCTCCCAGTGTTTGGCCAAGGTAGTATTGAACTCTTTGTGATTGGGAAAGGTCCGAGAAGGAGGTCTTGCTCGTTTAAGAAGTACAGAGCATTCCTGAGAGGGGGAGCCTTATCTTGCTTGATTTTAAGGGTTTGAAAAATAGCCGAAATGAGACTATCGACCATGTCCCGTGTTTTAGAAACATTGTCTGTTTCTGAACTCTATTCCGATTGAGAGTCATCACCAGACCTGGGGTCGTCATCGGATGAAGGAGAGTGAAACCTGGCAGGCTCAGAGGGACCCTGCAAGCTAGAGGACGAAGTAGAAAGAGCCCGCTTCCTAGAGGTCCTGCTCTGTCTGTCTCTCGGAAGGTCGCGGTCAGGAGCGGAAGGCTCACCCTGAGAGGCGGTCGGCACGCAGGTGGCAGACAGCAGTGGAAGACGTTCTAAAACCTGGACCAGCGACTGAGAAACCTTAGTCAAGTCAGAGACCGACTGAGACATTACTACGGCCCACTCCGGGGGAGGTTGAGCGTCCTCAGCCCGGGACTCTGCGTGCTCCTGGGATGCAGACATAGCTGAAGGACTGCAGGACGGGCAGGAGGGGGACGGTCGACCCGAAGCCCACTTCTTTTTACAGCGCGCACAGGCGTAATGAGTAGCGGTGGGCCTGAGGCAGAGATCCCTTGAAGGATTGGGCATAAGTAAGATTGCGCTGAAAGAACGCAGTAGCTCGTGAAAAAAAACTGCAGAGGGGAGCTAATTAGCACCACAGTGAAGAGCCTACCTAGATTCAGTTGAGCAGAGTAGCTCTGAAGTGTCCCCCAAGCAGCGCAGGAAGAGGGATGAGGATCCAGGAAACATCCCATAAGGAAGGAGGGGCGGAGCTTAGCAGCCGTGCCGCAATTGGCCAAAAGCGGAGGAGGCTGGAGAGTCCAAGTGAAAGGAGCCCTGTGATGGGCTAGGAAAGGGCGCCAGGAAAGCGCGCTCCGAACAGGGGAGGAGCGCGCTGAGGCGCCGAAAGCGAAAGTGAACTCCGGACGCCGCAGCCCCGCACTGCCTGTCCCGATGAAGCCACTCCGGGGGCGATATAAGCGCCGGTAGGATACATGGCTGAGGGCGGACGATTCCCCCCTGTGCTCACAGACCTGTCCCCTGGAAAACGCATAGGAAGGGAGTCGTGCGGCTGAGAGGTCGGCGCGCGGCATGCAGGGGAGAGGGGCGGGAGATTTGAATTTGGGAAATGCTTCAGATGAACGCTGGCAGGCAGGCTGGGCATGATGTGGGGCCGGAGGGATCGTACAGGCACTTACCTGACGTCACTGAAGAGGATGTCACAGGGGCCCACGGTGCAAGCCGCTGGAAAGGATCCTCTGTGCCCACATCTTGCAGAAGACGGCGTAGACCTCCTGCGATCGCCGTCTTCCTCTCAGCCCTGTCCAGAGAGAGGGGTGAGGAGGGGGATTGGCAAGGACCAGCCACCTGTCCACAGCTCATAGCACCAGAAGGTGATAGGGCAAAAGTCCTGCCTGCGGAACTGAGAGGTGCGATGTGGATAGCACCACACTGCTCGCTCAGCCGTCTGATATGGGAAAGCAGGGTGATAGCTACACCCTGTTTCCCGACGGAAAACCTGAAAAATAAAGTGAAAAAGATTAAAAGGTTCGACTGAAAACCTAAAAGAAAAAAGGGATATTATTAAGAGCGGATCTGGGGAGATCCCGGTCCGCCTCCTACAGACACTAAGCACAAACTGAGGTGCTTGGTGCCTGTCGGTGGGTGTATACTGCCGGGGAGGAGCTAATTTTATTGTTTTCCATAGTGTCAGCCTCCTAGCAGCAGCAGCATACACCCATGGTAATCTGTGTCCCCCAATAAGGCGATAAAGAAATTATTTTTTGTTAAATTCTATTTTTTACAGGGATATGGTACCCAAAGCCCGGAGGACAGTCTCGTCTCCTCCGGGCCGTGGGTACCATCCGCAAATGTTCTGCTTACTTCTCGCATGGTGTGCACAGCCACATGCGGAAAGTAAGCAGAACAATGCATTCCTATGGGTGCGGGAAATTAATGAGCATGCTGCGGTTTTTAGCGCGAAGCGATTCCGCCGCGGTAAAAACCGCAGCATTAGCACAGCATTGCGGAATCCCATAGGAATGCATGGAATGCTTATTTTTCGCGGCAAAATCTCGCGGTTAAAACCGCCGCGCAAAACGCCACGTGTGAACTCAGCCTTAGTGGTAAATGTATCACAAATTCATTTTTATTTAACTTGACTGCAATTTTTATTTTTCTTCCAGGCATAATATAAATCGTGAACATTTTAAACCTTGATTCAGCAATGGTAAGATGTCATGTCTTTTCATGTAAATTGAGCTTGCATAGTGTGAACTTTTTTGGGGTGCTCTTATTCCTCCACCCCCCACCAATAGGTCCTCCACACCAGGGCTGTGGAGTCGGTAAGCCAAACCTGTGACTCCGACTCCTCAATTTCCCTTACACCGACTCCGACTCCCACATATATTGCTTATATTTAAATGAAAAATGTATTGTAGCACAATGTGAACATCAGACATTTAATCATTTTTATGATACAATAATCAAGATATTTAGAACATATATATTTATTGGAATACCACTTTAGAACACAAAAACCAATAAATTGCAAATATGTAATACACTATGTAATATCGCTTATATATACTGTGTGTTTATATGTGTGTGTGTGTGTGTATGTAATAAATAGAGAGAGATATATAATCTGTGTGTGTATATACACGCTATGTAATAAACTATGTAAGTGGCGAAAAAACAGATTTCAACAAAAACCTACTAAATAACATTCGTGCAGTCTATGAATTTGTTCCAAGAAATAAAATTGCCTCCATGAGATCCTCCTTCATAGATGACCTCAAACCTGACCTAATTTTAAGGCAAGAGAACAACCTCTCTACACTAACTTGGGTTGGAGGCAAAGCCGTAACCACATGGGCAACATCTCTAACAATTTCCGGGTCTAAAGGAATTGCCTCATGCACAGTCAGTTTTGATGAACAGTTGAATTTTTCTATTTCTTTGAGAGCAAGTGAAACATTTTGCTGAAATCTGGTCAATCTGCTTGCTATACGAGACGGAGTGAAATCTTTTTTTCTTGCGGCAACGCTTTGCCTGCTCCATGTCATCCAAATACTTGTCAAACTCCTCATCTGATGAGGATGAAGATATGGCAGCAGTAGCACGGTCAGGACCCAAGTCCTCTTGTGCCTGGCAGTCCTGTAGGCCACTCATCTTAATTGCTACCTCAGTCAGAGCTTTTCCTTTAGTAAGCTGTTGATCATCAAGCAGTATACGATGACTTGGCTCCACATAAACAGCTGCCAGAAAAATTTTATTTTCCAATAGCTGTGTGTCTCTCCGTTTCATTTTGCTGTTCTTCTGTTGTAATATCTGTTTGTTCCTCAGTTACATGAACAGCACTGTGGCCTTCCATCTCAAACATACTGAATCCTAAATTTTCCATGACGTCCCCCTGACAGCACCATGGAGAACGTCCTCCTCCTCCTTACAGCGACAGGAAAGCACACGAGAGGTTAAAAGGCCCCGTCCCACCCCTTTCCCTCAGTGTCTTTCCTGTCCCTGCACGGAGGGACATACGAGAGGAGCAGGAAGATTACCTGAGGGCGCAGGGGGATCGGGCGGCCGGTCCAATCCTTCCCCCTGTCAGGATGCCCAGGGCCGACACTTCCCGGTGGGGAGTCCCTCTGCCCCAAAGCCAGGAGCAGGACGTCGCTCCTGAAGTAAGCCGCTCCTCCCGGTGGGAGGCTCTCGGCTCCAGGCCGCGCGGCAGTCGCCCGGGTCCCCGCAGGCAGCGAGCGATGCCGGCGCGACAACTTTCAGACCGCACGGTGGTTGCGGCTGGAAGCCGGGCCCCGCACGCAGCCGGCAATGTGGGCGCCGGCGATAGAGAACCCCGGGGCAGCTGGAGCCGGGTCCCAGCAGAAAGCCGGATGGGCGCCGCCATTGCAGGACGCTCGGGGGGCGGGGCTTCAGAACAGGAAGAGGAAGTGGCCGGCGCGCGATGATGACATCACGCGCCGATTTGAAAACAGCTCGCCAGCAGCCTGGGCACGCCAGCAGCCTGCCGCACTAGCAGCTCTCACCGCACGCCAGCAGCTCACCGCACACCAGCAGTTCACCGCACGCTAGCAGCTCACCGCACGCAACAGCTGCTTCAGTGGTATGGACCCAGAGGCGCCAGCCAACAGAGGGGTAAGTGCGCCTGGCACAATCCAACCGCCACACGGCCTTCCCCGCAGCACAGGACAACTGACCTGACTATCCCTGTTCTGTATCGTACAGGAGAAGGGTACCCCAGCCCCCCCGACAGAGGTTAAGGACTCGGTAAAGGCCACATCTAAGTCTGTCAGATGCCCGGTTTGCAGGGTAAAGCTGCCAGACAACTATACCAAGACTCTCTGCGGACCCTGCACTTCAAGGGTCGTAAGAGACGAGCAGCCGTCCCTCCTGGCCGAGATGCGATCCTTGATTCGGGAGGAAGTACAGGCCTCCAGATCCAGTCTCTCACGGCAGCAGTCCCCTAGTCCGGGGCCAAGCCGGAAGCGGCCGAGGTGGGAGATGGAGCTAGCCTCGGAGACAAGTTCGCCTGAGGGGTCAGACCCCCTGGACTCGGATCCCGAGGAGGGGGAGATCCCGACTGACAGGAGGGACCAAGGCAGGAAATACCTGTTTAAATTAGAGGACACCGAGGACTTGGTGCAGGCGGTAAGGAACACCATGCAGATAGAGAATGTTCCAAAACCGCAGTCCCGACAGGACCTGATGTTTGGGGGACTGGTCGCTCGGAAACAAACTGTGTTCCCGTAAGCAAACACATTAAGACAATGGTCCTAGAAGAATGGAAAGAGGCAGAACGGCGACTTGTACTGTCTCGGGACTTTTAGAGCCGACTGCCCTTTGACCCCGAGGAAACACGATTGTGGGAGGAAATTCCTAAAATCGATGTTCCTGTAGCTAGGGTGACCAAAAAAAACGCCATCCCCTTCGAGGACTCATCAAGTCTCAGAGACCCGATGGACCAGAAGGCGGATATTCTGTTAAAGAGAACATGGGAATCGGCAGCTGCCCTTACTAAGGTTAACATAGCAGCCACCTCAGTGGCCAGGTCCATGTTCCTATGGGTGGGGCAGTTGGAAGAGCATTTATCCAACAAGACCCCTAGATCTGAGATCCTAGCTTCCCTCCCTCTGATGAAATCAGCCACTGCGTTCCTTTCAGATACGTCGGCCGAGTCAGTAAGGTTCGCAACCAGAAACGGCTCCCTTTCCAACGCAGCTAGTCGAGCGGTTTGGCTGAAGTCTTGGTCTGGGGATAACGCTTCAAAGGCAAAGCTTTGCTCCATCCCCTTTTCAGGCTCAAGGGTGTTCGGGCCAGCTCTAGATAGCATCCTAGAGCAGGTGTCTGACAAAAACAAGGGGTTTCCAGAAGAAAGACCCAAGCGTCCCCAGTCCTTTCGTAAAGGGTCCTTTTTCAGAAGACAGACCGATTTTAGGAGCCAAGGTAGATCCAACAGGGGCTCCTTTAGAAACACTCAGAGCCAAGGGGGGAGAAGCAAGGCCCCTCTTTTCGCGTCATCCTCCAGGTCTAGAAGGCAATGACGCCATAGGTGTCGGAGGAAGACTGCGACGATTCGCAGCAAGGTGGCGCCAGGTAACCCAGAACCGGTGGGTCTTCAGAACCATCACAGAAGGGTACAGCATAGAATGTTATTCCCCTCCCCCCCCCGACAGATGCATCGCCCCCACCGTAGTCCCGGAAGACTCTACCATGTGGGCAGATCTACAGGACCTGCTCCGGTCAGAGGTCATAGTGCCAGTTCCGCAGCAGGAGAGGGGAAAAGGTCATTACTCTTCCCTATTCTCCATTACAAAACCATCTGGTGAGGCCAAAACAATCATAAACTTAAAACCCTAAATGCCTGGGTGGTATACAAAAGGTTTCGAATGGAATCAATACGCTCAGCGATTCAACTTATAGACAGGGATGCCGTCATGTGTACTCTGGACCTGAAGAGTGCATACTATCAGGTCCCCATCCATCCCTCATCTCAAAGCTTAAGATTCGCAATCAGTCTACCATCCCGGACCTGCCACTTCCAGTTCCAGTGCCTTTCGTTCGGGCTGGCTTCGGCCCCCCGAATATTTACAAAGCTGGTAGCGGAGGTGGTAGCCTACCTGAGAAAGCAGGGAGTCATTATAATACCGTATCTAGACGACTTTCTCCTAGTCGCAGGATCAGAAGAAAGGCTCATCCAGGACAGGAGCTGAACGATCATAACACTGGAGTATCTCGGCTGGCTGATCAACGACCAGAAGTCAGACCTAAAGCCAGAAAGCAGGAAGATCTTCCTGGGAGTCCTTCTGGATTCAAGAGACAGAATATCCCGGCTACCGAGAAAAAAGCAGCAGACCATTCAAGACAGAGTCAAGGGACTGCTGAGACATCGCTCCTCCATAAGAGGTGCAATGGAAGTTCTGGGTCTGATGACGGCTTGCATTCCATGCGTCAGATGGGCCCAGTCCCATTCGAGGCCCCTGCAAAAGGAAATCCTCGCAGGATGGAACAGGCGTCAGGATTCTCTCGACGGGCCCATATCCTTACCAGACACGGTAAGAAGATCCCTGCGGTGGTGGATACAGCCCCAGAACTTACAGGTGGGCGTGCTATGGACAACCTTGCCGTACGTGGTATTCACCACAGACGCCAGTACGTGGGGATGGGGAGCCCACGTAGAAGGGAGAATTCAGGGAAGATGGCCGGTCAGCATCAGAAGCAGATCCTCCAACTTCAGGGAGCTCTATGCGGTCTGGGAAGCCCTGCGTCAGAACCGGTCGGTAGTGAGAAATCGACATGTCCGGATATTGTCCGACAACCCAACGGCAGTCTCATTCCTGAAGCACCAGGGAGGTCCGAGACATCGACCACTCCAGGCACTCGCAGGACGAATATTCGCCTGGGCAAAAGAGGTGGTCCTCTCCATAACGGCAATCCACCTAGAGGGTTCTCAGAACGTAGTAGCAGACTATCTAAGCAGACAGCGGGTCAGCCCGACAGAGTGGGAACTAAATGAAGAACTCTTCCATCAGCTTTGTCAGCGTTGGGGGACCCCCAGTATAGACCTGTTTGCAAACCGGAAGAACTCAAAGGTCGCCAGATTCTACTCCTTGAACCCAGCAGACCACCCGGACGGAGTAGATGCCCTGAGCCAGGCCTGGACGGAACCCCTCTTGTATGCATTTCCACCACTGGCGCTGATACCGGCGGTACTCAGGAAGATCTGCGAGGACCGCGCGTCGGTGATATTAATGGTGCCATACTGGCCAAAGAGAAGCTGGTTTCCGCTGCTAGGAGCCATGGCAGTAGGAAACCCAGTCGAGCTACCCCTGAAGGGAGATGTTATCCACCAGGGGCCGATTCGCCATCCAGACGCAGCAAGGCTACGCCTCTCGGCATGGATCCTGAAAGGGACATCCTGAGAGCAAAGGGCTTATCTGAGCAGGTCATATCCACTCTACTGGCCAGCAGGAAACCGGTAACATCCGCAATCTACAGAAAAATATGGAAGAGATTCTGCCTGGAAGGTGGCAGATCCGACCTCTCGGCAGGTACACCTGACCTCCCTAGTGTCCTAGACTTTCTGCAGTCGGGATATAATAAGGGGCTTAAACCCAGCACGTTAAAGGTCCAGATCTCGGCTTTGAGCGCCTTCTTCGACTACCCTTTAGCCTCCCATCCTTGGGTGGTAAGATTCATAAAGGCCACGCAGCGTCTTTGCCCCACAATTAGGCAGCTCACCCCGCCCTGGGACCTCGGCCTGGTACTCAGATCTTTATGTAGGGACCCCTACATGCCTAGTGATAGAAAGTCCATTTCGACTCTCTCTCGAAAGACTGCTTTCCTCGTAGCCATCACCACTGCCAAAAGAATAGGGGAGATCCAGGCCCTGTCCACCAAGGATCCATATCTCCAGATCAGAGACGATCATATAACCTTAAGATTAGATCCGGCTTTTATCCCCAAGGTAGCCTCTTACCAGAATATAAATCAGGAGATAGTGCTACCATCCTTCTGCAGCAATCCCCGCAATGAGAAAGAACAGCGTCTCCACTCCCTAGACGTAAGACGGGCAGTTATAAGCTATCTAGAGGCCACCAATGACTGGCGTATTGACGCAAACCTGTTCATCCTCTTAGGGGGTAAAAATAGGGGGAGAAAAGCCTCTAAGGTGTCCATCGCAAGATGGATCACATCAGTAATTTCAGACGCCTACCAGTCGGAAGGCGCCAACCAACCAGATACCTTAAGGGCCCACTCTACTAGGGCAGTTTCAGCCTCCTGGGCCGAGTGCGCAGGCGCCTCAGTCGAGCAGATTTGTAGAGCGGCAACCTGGGCCAGCCTGAATACATTTTGCAAGCACTACAAACTTGACGTGCTATCAGGCCAACATACCGCATTTGGGAGAAAAGTTCTCCAGGCGGTGATCCCACCCTGAGGAGGTGCTTTGGTACTCTCCATGGTGCTGTCAGGGGGACGTCCTGGAAAATGGGTATTAGACCTACCGGTAATGTTTCCAGGAGTCCATCCTGACAGCACGGGTCGTTCCCTCCCAGATAGGTTATGTCATATGATGTAATATGATACCATTAAAAGAGTTATAGCATTATCCACGCTGTGGTACTTGTTAAGTCACTGAGGGAAAGGGGTGGGACGGGGCCTTTTAACCTCTCGTGTGCTTTCCTGTCCCTGTAAGGAGGAGGAGGACTTCCTCCATGGTGCTGTCAGGATGGACTCCTGGAAACATCATTACCGGTAGGTCTAATACCTATTTTCTTCTAGCTGTTGTTCATTACTCTCATTCATCAGTTTAGTTGTACTTCTCTTTGAAGCATTGTCCGTTACAATAGCAAGAACCTGTTCTTTTTTGAGTTCATAATCTTGCAGAACTTTGTCCACTAAGGCCTGGAGAAACTGGCTGCTGTGATGAGCTTTAGTATCTTTTACTGCCAGTGTCTTGGTAACAATTTCTTTGTCACAAACATATCGAACATTGATGGCAAAATAGTTCACTGTGACGTGTGCAGGCATCCATTTTAAGAAACATGAAGTGTCTTTTGAGAGTCTTTGAAGAAGCCCATAAACCAAAGGAAGATCTTAAAATCACAAATTTTCTAATACTTTCTCTTTCCAGAGAAACACCAATGGATAGATAGATCGATAGAGCAGATTTCTAATCTGCTTTTGCTATTGAAAACGTTATCTATGAGTTCAAAAACCTTTCAGGTGATGCGGTTTTTTAAAAAGCTGATCTGCTTTTGCAGCTGAAAACCGTATCCTCAAAAAACACAGGAAAAACTCTGTGTGAATGTAGCCTTAGATGAGGAATAGAACAGCCATTTATAGGACATTTCATAACTTTCCAAAATTCCTATGAAAAAATATTCAGAACATTCTGCATTGAACTACTGTACCCAATTTATTATATATTTTAGGAGTTGGTCCATTTTATACTGACTCCGACTCCACAGCCCTGCTCCACACTGACCAATTTGGACTTTCAGGAAAAGGGTTTTTTATTTTTCTTTTCAGTTGTCGGCTGTATAGTTTAGCGGTTACACTGCTACATTGGCCACAATCTATTTTGACACCAATTGTGTCCATTTGACAGGTGCCATCCTAACAGAGTGAGAACAGGTTGAAGTCACTGCTGTAGCTTTAATTCCTGGACCTTCACCGGTCACTGGTAAATACTGTGGTCCGAGTAGAGCAGTCAGCAATGATATGACTTCTCCACTCTGATCAGTTAAAGTAGCAATGACCAGGGTTGGTGTTTAGAAGCCGCAAATAATAATCTTTATATAGCGCCAATGTATTCCGCAGCGCTTTACAGTTTAACAGTTTCAAAACACAAGTCATAAGTAACAATGTTAATACAGTAATTAAAGTAAAATAAGACGACCCTGCTCGTGAGAGCTTACAATCTAAAATGAGGTGGGGGAGAAAAAGTACAGGTGTGTATTTACAATAGTGATGGTCCAGCCATCTTGAGAAGGCGGGGGACAGAGATGGTGAATGGGCTACATACTCTCACTTGCACATAAAATGACTTTGATTAGTGAACGTGATGGGCTGCTCTGAATAGAAGTGTTTTGAGAGAGCGCTTAAAACTGTGCAAATTGTGGATAGTCCTAATTTCTTGGGGTAGAGCATTCCAGAGGATTGGCGCAGCGCGGGAGAAGTCTTGGAGTCGGGAGTGGGAGGTGCGGATTAGTGCAGAGGTTAGTCGAAAGTCTTTTGCAGAGCGAAGTGGTCGACTAGGCCGATAGACAGAAATGAATGAGGAGATGTAGGGGGGTGCCGCACTGTGGAGAACTCTGTGGGTGAGAACAAGTACTTTGAATTGGACCCTATAATGAATGGGCAGCCAATGTAAGGACTGACGAAGAGCGGACGCGTCCGAGTACCGAGTAGCCAGATAGATGACCCTGGCTGCTGCATTAAGTATGGACTGGAGAGGGGAAAGTCGAGTAGCGGGGAGGCCAATTAATAGAGCATTGCAGTAGTCCAGGCGGGAGTGGATCAGTGCGACAGTGAGGGTTTTTGTTTCCATGGTGAGAAAAGGGTGAATTCTGGAGATGTTCTTTAGGTGTAAGCAGCAAGAGCGGGCAAGACACTGTATATGGGATGTGAAGGAGAGGTTGGTGTCACACAACACCCAGACAGCGTGCCTGCTGCCGGGGTGTTATGGTGCCACCCACGGAGAGGGAAATGTCAGATTTAGGGAGGTTAGTAGATGGCAGGAGCAGAAGAAGTTCAGTTTTTGAGAGGTTAAGTTTCAGATAGAGAGCGGACATGAGGTTGGAGATTGCGGACAGACAGTCACTGGCGTTCTGTAGTACAGCGGGGGTAAGGTCAGGGGATTACTTATATAGTTGCGTATCATCAGCATAAAGATGGTACTGAAAGCCAAATCTGCTGATGGTCTGTCCGATTGGGGCCGTGTAGAGCGAGAAGGGGGACCAAGGACTGAGGTACCCCTACAGCGAGAGGAAGAGGAGATGACATGGAGCCAGCGAACAAAACACTGAAGGAGCGGTCAGAGAGATATGAAGAGAACCAGGAGAGAGCAGTGTCCTTAATGCCTAGTGACTGGAGCCTATGGAGTAGTAGACGGTCAACAGTGTCGAAAGCTGCAGAAAGGTCGAGAAGAATGAGCAGAGTGTTCACCGTTACATTTTGCTGTCAGAAGGTCATTGGTCACTTCGATGAGTGCAGTTTCAGTCGAATGTAGGGGTCGGAAGCCAGACTGTGAAGGGTCTAGGAGGGAGTGAGTGGAGAGGTAACAGGTAGGGCGGCAGTAGACTAGGCGTTCCAAGAGTTTAGAGATGAAGGGAAGATTGGAGACTGGTCTGTAGTTTGTGCAGGATGGGTCGAGAGCAGGTTTCTTTAATAATGGAGTAATGATGGAGTGTTTGAAGGAGGATGGGAAAATGCCTGAGGAGAGGGAGAGATTAAAGATTGTAGTTGGGTGAGTTGTGATGACTGGAGAGAGAGACTGGAGGAGTTGTGATGGAATGGGGTCGGTAGTGCATGTAGTTGGGTGAGAAGAAGAGAGGAGTCTGGAGACTTCTTCTGTGATGGGATCAAATGTGGAAAGTGAGCCAGGGGAAATGCAGGTAGGCATGGGAGTCACAGTATTTGTTGGTTGGGAGCGGATTTCCTGACGGATATTATCTATTTTCTCTAAAATGGGAGGCCAGGTCATTTGCACAAATTTCTGAGATAGGAGCTTGTGCTTTTGGCCTGAGGAGGGAGTGAAAGGTGTCAAAAAGTTTCTTGGGGTTGTTGGCTAGTGAGGAGATCAGGGTGGTGAAGTAGGTCTGTTTGGTGAGGTGAAGGGCAGAGTTGTAGGTTCTTAGCATAAATTTGAAGTGGATGAAGTCTTCTGGTGTGCGGGTTTTTCTCCATCGGCGTTCAGCACTCCTAGAGCATTTTTGGAGAAATTGCATTTGCGATGTGAGCCAGGGCTGTTTTACTCTGTGTTTGGAGGTTCTGAGGGTGAGGGGCGCTACCTGGTCAAGGGTGGTTGTAAGAGTGTTGTTGTAGTGATGAACAGCCAGATCAGGACCGGAAAAAGAGGAGATTGGGGATAGGGAAGATTGTAGGGAGTCTAAAAGTGTTTGAGGGTTAATGGCTTGTAGATTTCTGAATGTGTGATAGGTAGGAGTGTGCTAGGGTGGGTGAGGATTTGTGAGCGTGAAGGAGAGAATGTTGTGGTCAGAGAGGGGAAGCGGTGAGTTATTTTGGTAGGAGATTGAGCAAAGCCGGACAAAGACCAGGTCAAGGGTGTTACCTTCTTTGTGTCTCCGAGGTTGAGAGCTGTGAGAGGCTGAGAGAGGTGGATAGTGATAGAAGCTGGGATGCAGGTGTGGAAGTAGGGCTGTTAATGGGGATGTTGAAGTCTCCCAAGATAAGAGTTGGTAGTTCTGAAGACATGAAGTGCAGCAGCCAGGCTGAAAAGTGGTCAAGGAAGTGGGTGGGTGAGCCTGGGGGCCGGTATATGACTGCTACTCTGAGGGAGAAGGTGCGGAAGAGCCTGATGGTATGGACCTCAAAAGAAGGGAATGAGAGTGATGGAACTGGGGGGATGACCTGGAAAGTGCATTGTGGGGACAGGAGTATGCCGACTCCACCACCAGGTCTGTTTGTGGGTCTCGGGGAATGAGTGAATTGTAAGCCACCATAGGAAATGGCAGCAGGAGAGACAGTGTCAGAATCCTGAATCCAGGTTTCAGTGAGGGCCAACAGATTAAGAGAGTTGTTCAGAAAGTAGTTATGCAGGAAAGGAGGCTTGTTACATACAGACCGTGGATTCCAGAGGGCACAATTGAAAGGAGATGAAGGAGTGCAAGTAATATTAATTAGATTATTTTGGTTTTAATATGGGGTAGGGTAGGGGTTGAGGTTGGAGGATGGTGGACCAGGGTTGGGGGAGATGTCCCCTGAAATCAGTAGGAGTAAGAACATAAAGAGCAAGTAGTTAGCAGTTTTTTTGTTGAATGTGTTTGGGCAAGATGGACTGAGGTTTTTCAGGAAGGTGAGAAGTGCATGGGAGCTGTACATGG
The DNA here is from genome assembly GCF_039654945.1 of Dendrobates tinctorius. Lineage (NCBI taxonomy): Eukaryota > Metazoa > Chordata > Amphibia > Anura > Dendrobatidae > Dendrobates > Dendrobates tinctorius. The sequence goes on along the minus strand of NW_027361898.1, from coordinate 20,424,890 downwards.
GAGAGGAAAGTATAGAGGGGCTGATGTGTATGAGTGGTGATGGGGGAGGGATGGGGCAGTGAATGTGGATGGCAAGGGAACACAGGAGGATAAAAATACAGCAAAGTGTGGGTTACTGGACTCCTGCCCTGACTGTCATGGAGTAACTGTCTTGCTAGATGCTTACCTAATGCGATGCTTTGCTTAATGCGTGCTGACCCCTCACTTGCGTTCCCCTTAGAGTTAGTCTACATTTATACACCCCACTACAGTGCCAAGAGAGGGATTGTGGGAGCTGCTTAGTTATAAATTAGCAACAGCTGCTCAGCACCTCTTGGTGTGCAAAAGATGATCAAAGAGCCAGTTCTGATTCCATCTCTTTGCTAAAACACTTCTCCTGAGATAACATCTTCAGTGATTTCCCCCCCCCCATGGATATACAACAGTAAAGGGCCTGTTACACATAGTGATATTGCTGTAATGTCACTGGTTTTGTGACGCAGCAGTGATATCGCTACATGTGATACTTGCCTCCGACCGGCTCCCCCGCTGATTATCGCTGATCGCACGAGAATGTCCAGGACCATTTCTCGTCGGGCGCTTCCTGTGGCGCCGACGAGCGACGCGTGGACGCGGGCGGGAGGACGTCGGGATCGCCGCGTCTGACAGGTAAGTAGCGACCCCCGACCGCTGCTATGTCACTGGTGAGATCTGCCTGTGCGGCAGCTCACTAGCGACCACTTAGCGATGCACCAGCGATCCATATCGTTGTCTGGATCGCTGGTGCATCGCTAAGTGTAACGGTACCCTAAGTCCTGAGAACAATGTAACAGATGAACTGTTGGTAATATGGTTACCCTTCACACTGCTTGCTAACATTGAATGGGGATACATGCAGGCTGGTGCAGATCAGAAGTTGAATAATATGGTTACCATTCACACTGCTTGCTAACATTGAATGGAGATACATGCAGGCTGGTGCAGATCAGAAGTTGAATAATATGGTTACCATTCACACTGCTTGCTAACATTGAATGGGGATACATGCAGGCTGGTGCAGATCAGAAGTTGAATAATATGGTTACCATTCACACTGCTTGCTAACATTGAATGGAGATACATGCAGGCTGGTGCAGATCAGAAGTTGAATAATATGGTTACCATTCACACTGCTTGCTAACATTGAATGGGGATACATGCAGGCTGGTGCAGATCAGAAGTTGAATAATATGGTTACCCTTCACACTGCTTGCTAACATTGAATGGGGATACATGCAGGCTGGTGCAGATCAGAAGTTGAATAATATGGTTACCATTCACACTGCTTGCTAACATTGAATGGGGATACATGCAGGCTGGTGCAGATCAGAAGTTGAATAATATGGTTACCATTCACACTGCTTGCTAACATTGAATGGAGATACATGCAGGCTGGTGCAGATCAGAAGTTGAATAATATGGTTACCATTCACACTGCTTGCTAACATTGAATGGGGATACATGCAGGCTGGTGCAGATCAGAAGTTGAATAATATGGTTACCATTCACACTGCTTGCTAACATTGAATGGGGATACATGCAGGCTGGTGCAGATCAGAAGTTGAATAATATGGTTACCATTCACACTGCTTGCTAACATTGAATGGGGATACATGCAGGCTGGTGCAGATCAGAAGTTGAATAATATGGTTACTTGTGTGAAGAGAGAAGGTGGATGTTAATTCCATGTCATGGAGTAACTGTCTTGCTAGATGCTTAGCTAATGCGATGCTTTGTTTAATGCGTGCTGACCCCTCGCAAACCTATAGCTTGCCTCTCGAACAACGCTTAGGTTAAACTGCTGTTTGTAACATCTGATTCCAAAAAAAGTTGGATGGCTATGTAAAAAACGCAATGATTGTGAAAGCTTATAGCGATGATTTAATCACAATGGAGCACAGATCAGAAGCTGACCATTTTTTTAAATTTTAATTTGAAGAAGAAAAAAAAAAAATTAAACTTCATTAGAAACAACCAGAGATGCAGGCACTGATAAGAGAGGGATCATCCATCCTGTTTCTGGTGCTGGACTCTCTCCTTGGTTTCCATAAATATTCATTTTATCATCTGACCAAAAGTTTCACATTTTTTAAATGCACTTGGACCAAGAGAAGACTGCAACGTTTGGAATGTGTTGATGGTATGGCAGCTTCTCTCCATGAAGGAGCATTCACTTGTATTTGTGGATTGCCTTAAACTGTTCACAGCCAATGATTTCTAGAAGTATTCCTGAGCCCATGCAGTGATTTGCCCAACAGAAGCATGCCTGTTTTTAATGCAGTGCGGCCCTTAGCTCACAAGCATCCAATACTAACTGTCAGGCAGACTTGAGGACATCGATTTCTCTCTAACCTTGGAATTCTTTTGCTATTATGTACTGTAGATGATGGGATATTCAGTGTCTTGGCTATTCTTTGTTGAACATTTTTTCTAAAACTCTCCCACTTTTTTTTTTCTTTTTTTCTTTTCATGCAGGTGTCCAGATTAATGACCCTCTGACCATCTTTGGATGAGCATGTGTTCATGAAGCAGTTTCTCAAGAGGCCAATACATGTGACTTTTATTAACCCTGTCCCAACTTTTGAGATGTGTTGCTGCCATCAATTTCTACATGAGAATTGTTTCCACTTCATTTGAAAAAAATAATGTTCACCTTCTGATCTGTTCTTAAGAGATTTTCAATTCATTGAGTTCTAGTTTTTACATTTTACACAGCATCCCAACTTTTTTTTTGGCATTGCGCTTTGTATCGATCCCTGGGAAAGCTGGGTATGGACTTAACCTGGAACAATTTTCTCAAGGACCCAGCCTTCCCAGAAACGGACACAACTAACTATGGCTGAAGAACCTAATAACTTATGAGATGTTAGAGGTGGGGGTTGTAGTTTAGCCCTCCCGAACTACCCTTCAACACAGACCTGGTCCTCCTCCTGCTACAAAAAAGCCTCATTACCATCTCACTAAAAAAAAAAAAAAAATAGATCTATAATGGCTTATAACTTTTACTAAATACGGCAATATAGTTTGACCACATGGGAATTGAGCTAATAAGTGAAAGTTAATTTTTTTTTAACTTAAAATTTATTTTAAATTTGCGTCATAGTTGAAAATGAAAATCATACAGTTCTCTGAAAATCACGGGCAACAGGCGGATGACATCTGCGTGCTGTTCATGATTTAACATTGCAAAATTGCTTCTAGCCATTGCAATGTATTGTTGTATATGAGAAAATCGCTGGTAAAAACTGAAACACTAACATAAACTTAAAAAAAAAACCTCATGTACACGAAAAATTACTAGATGGTTAATGTCAGAATGGGGCCTTAAAGTTATGGTTTTGATAGAGGAAAAAGTGAGAATTTACCTGTCACGAATGAGTTAATGCTGCACTGAAATATTGTGGATTTAGTAGACTCAGAGTTGAGTTTCAGTATTGTAATTTAATATAATTGCTGCTTATTACTTTTAGGTCAAGTACGTCATAATGAAGTGGAAGTGACCCATGTGGCTGCTACATAATATGAAGGCTTGAAAGAGCATGAGAGCGCAGCTCTAGATGAAGGATAGGAATGCTTTCACATTGCGTTCAGGCACCCGTTTGGTGCCTAACATCCGAACACCCCCACCAAATGGGATTCTGTCATGCACCGACAGGGCCATAGTTTAGAACTGTGCCAGCAGCGTAAACGTGCTCTTATGTGCATCGTTTTTGGGTGTATTTGCATACTTGGAGGAGGGCTCCCAGACGTAGTCTACTACCCGACCGAACCAACAAATGCAATGTGAAGACACACTTAGCTGCATAGGTTCACAAGTTTGTTACATAACTGTTTGCAAAGCTGTCTAATAAGCATTGGGACAAAAGCTGCTACATTCTATGCACAATGAGTTCCTCTTGCCCCACCCAGCCATAGCTAGCCAGCCACATAAGACTATATATGTACACTGTCTTCTGTAATATTGTAATTTGTTGTTCTATGTAAAAAAAAAAATAAATTCACTGATTTAATTTCGGGGTACTAAGTGGTGTTTTTTTTTTTTTTTTTTTTTTTTTTTAAACTTGGGATCTAGTAGTTTTATTTTTACCCATTCTAGTACAGGGGAAATAAAAGCTGAACATATGTAGTAACCAAATTGCAGTCATCATGTAAAGATGTATACATGAAATGGATTGTCCAAATCTGACTATAAAAGCTTCGAAAAAGGTAAAATTAGTAAAACAATGTGGCACAAATGGTAAAATAAGACCTCAAGAAAACATTACTGACAAATTTGCCTACTCCCAAATAAAATAAAATGGGAAGAAACAAATAAGGAAATGCATTAAAGATAGATAAAAGATTGATGACCAAAAAAATAGTCTCCGATCATAATTTTACTATAAAAAGCCCCACTTCTCATTCTATCTTTTTGGAACAATAGTAATAAAGGGTTGTCCACTACTGGCACGACCCCTTCTTGAAAAAAATGTTTGGCCCCAATAAAATACAGTTTATAGTCGCCTTGCACAGACTCCATTCCTGTGGTGTAGGCACGAGTGGTACTGTGGCTGTGATGCGGTGGAATGACGTGATGCCCGATGCCCCATCAGTGCTGACGTCCCTGTCTCCGCCTTTGGACAAACTGAATATGTAGAGGAAATCCAGGCTGCAGCTGATCCCTCTGATCCTCTTCATGTTCAGTTTGTTCGACGGCAGAGACAGTGACGCCAGCGCTGGTGTGTCGCCAGCATTACATGTCTCAACAACCGCGCGGGAGCCCGGGAAGAGCAAGTGCTGACACAGTTGGAACAGTGCCAGCACAGGAGGGGGGAGTATAGGTTTTATTTTATCAGGGTTGAGCATTTATTTATTTAAAGGGTTGTCCTAGTAGTGGACAACCCCTTTATTGCAATCCTCTTACACTCGCACTGTGCCAGATTCTTTGTAATGTCCCCAATACCTCTGATCGCCCCATTTACCTGGGTAAAACTGCAGAAAATGACTAGCAGTGCTCTAGTTTTGCAAAACGTTAATGATTATAAATCCTACATGGCCTCTGCTGCCGTAAGTTGGGTGCTATAGAATTTGTACACTTAATTCGTGAAAGGTCATGCCAATGTAGACGAGCAAATTAAATTGCTAATTATTTGCAATTAATGTAGAACTTTAAATTCCTGATCCTGTGCGGAGTTATAAAAGATGTCAGTTCTAGTCATGCACATGAAGTCTTTACAGTTTGCGCACAACTGAAATCCCCATTTGGATCCTGGAGAGTTAATGGTTTTCTGATCTTTTGGTGAGAAGTGTGCAGTCACTATGTGGCTGCAGACCTCTGAATTCTTACAGTGGGTGTAACGCAAGCTTTCATGATTCTCCAGTGTCTCTGCCAAGACCAGGGCGGTCATGTGACTGAAAGTATGTGATTTACACACATTCGGTGATCTGCCTCACTCTTTACAAGTTAATTAAGGCTGAGCAAGTCTAGTTGGAGTGTGGCCAGGAGTATACAATTTGCATACTTGCAGTCATGTGACCACTCGGTCTCTTTGGCAAACCCAGAGAATCCTGACAGCTTGAGTTGTGCACGCTGTAAAGAGTGAAGTCTGTAGTCAAAGTAACTGCAGACTTTCACCACAAGATCTGACAACCCCTTTTAAACACCATTTTGTATCAGAGAACCTAAGCATATCTTATAAAGAGCCAGCCATTGACTAGGTGAGTGTTGCCTCTGATGGGATGTGCTGCTCGCTGGTGATGGCAGCAGGAGGCTGTACAGGGGACAAGTGTGTTACGATAATGCCCATCGCAAGGGGATGTGACGTCACATGAGGTTTTATCACAATGGCTCTGGGAGGGCATTTTCGACCATCACTACCCGATTACCCATGAAGAAACTGTCTTGTAATGCAGACAACTCAGCAGTGATATTATTGCACAGCAACGTATCTCAGTGGGAAGCACTGCTGTCTTGTAGCACTGGGGTCCTGGGATCAAATTCTGCCAAGGACAAATTCTGCCAAGGACAACATCTGCAAGGAATTTTTCTGGGTTCCTCCTAAACTCTAAAGATCTTCTGATGGTGCTACTGAATTTAGATTGTGAGTTTCCATTGGAAACTGAGGATGATGGCGATACATATGTGAATAAAATGCTTGCTCTCATCTCTTGCTGATCTGGAAATCAAGACTGGACCAGCTTGAATTAAAGAACACTTCCATCAAAGTCTTTATCTTATCTTGTAATGCTCACAGCATGGTGTACTTAGTTTCTCATTTTGCATTCCTACCCAGATAATTCTTTTTCTTTTCTCTATGTAGTAAAGCCCCCGTTACACACTGCGATATCGCTAGCAATATCGCTGTAAAGTCACCGATTTTGTGACGTTGCAGCGATATTGCTAGCGATATCGCTGCATGTGATACTTACCTCCGACCGGCTCCCCCACTGGTTATCGCTGATCGCGCGAGAAGCTGCTAGATCATTCCTCGTCGGTCACTTCCTGCGGTGCTTCCTGCTGTGACGACGAGCGACGCGTGGACGCGGGCGGGAGGACGCAGGATCGCCGCGTCTGACAGGTAAGTAGCGATCCCCGTCCCCAACGATGTCGCTGGTGAGATCTGCCTGAGTGGCAGCTCACTAGCGTTCACCTAGCGATGCACCAGCGATCCTAACTGCGTCATATTGCTAGTCGGGATCGCTGGTGCATCGCTAGGTGTAACGGTACCCTAACAAGAAGTCTCTCTTCCCTGCATTTATCATTCCCCTCCTCCAACTTTGTCCAGGGACATTTGCAGTCATTTATGACTGGTGCAGGCAAAATTGACATCCTGTTTCTACATAGAGCTTTGAAGGATTCATCTAGTCGTTTTTTTGGGTTTTTTTTTTTAAATCATGTGATGTAACATGGTGTGGGGCGGTAGCTATGGGTGTGGTCTATGAGGGCATTGTACCCATGCAGGCCTTATATTACCAATGTTGCTGGTTTGTCAGGACCAGATGTTTCACAGTTTAGTGAGGAAGATCACCGTTCAAAAATAAACCCTCTACTGAATGGTAACTTGGTAAGGGGTTTAGGGGGTACAAAGTCTTAAGAATGTTTTGTTTTCAAAACATTTTCTTGCTCAGTAGTTTACTCGAGGGTTCTCTATGTCCACTGTTTTGTCCTACTTAACCACAACCCAACTTTAATGCTATAGTCCTGATTCCCAAGAATCCTTTACTTGTGCGGCTTCGCATATTCTTTCTTCTGCCGACGCCCTGGAACTCTCGCTCTGGACATTTCACTAGTCCCATGTACTCAGTCCTGTTTAACCCTATTACCTTCCTGTGTTACAAGTTCAGGGTTTTGTGGCTAGGCGTCCACTCCTAGGATCTTTTTCTGGAAGGCCGCTTTGTCTTTTAATTACTTGTAATTTGGATTTTGCTATAGCTTCTCCTATGTCTCCTCTCACTTGGGGGTCACCCCAGAATGCAGCACTGCTCACCTGAGCCCACCTCGCTTTTTCACTATGCACTCCAGGCTCTGACAGAAACGTGTCACTTTCCCTGCTGCTTTGCCCCTTCCACTCTGAGCTAGTCCCAGACATTGAGGATCACTGTCAACTACCTGTTGCTGGACAGAATACAGCTTCAGCTCTAACCATGCAAAATATTAAAAAGGCAAACATTAACCATCTTGCCCTACTGTCTGGCACAACAGTCTTATCACTAACAACACTTATTATAATTCACATTGCACATCATTAACACTTATTACATTATACATGACATACCACATAACCTATTTTAACAATAAAACTTGTTTCTTCAAGGGGAAAATGTGGGCAGCTTGTCCATATCCTTATGTCATAAACTGAATGGAAAACAAATTAGTAGGTATAAAGGAAAATGAATAATTGTAAGAAGAGATGGGTGAACCCAAACAGTAAAGTTCATTGTCTGTACCAAACACCTACTGTTCTGGCACAGACTTCACTAGGAAGTCCGTATTACTGTTCTGCACCCCATGACAGCGTTTCAAACACTGCTTCTGATTGGTGGTAAAATCATTAGCGTGAGTCCTCAGCTGTGATCTGAGGAAAAAGTTTACCTCTGATCACTGGCATCGGCTGATGGGTCAGCCTATGCCTGCTGCCACTAATAGCAGCGAGAGCAGGCAGAGGCTGATGGAAGTATTTAATAACTAAAAAGAAAATAAACTCTGGGTTCCCCTGTGTTTTTTTGATAACTAACTTGCCAAAACACTCAGCTGTCAGCTTCAGGAACTCTGGTTATCAAGAATAGAGCGCTCCTCACTCCGATTACTTTTAATTGTTTAAATTTTAAAAAATGGTTCCCCCTATTTTTGACAACCAACCAAAATAGATCGTACGGCTGGGGGCTGGTATTTTCAGGCTGGTAAGGGGCCATGGATATACCACTCAAGCCCCCCCACCCCCAAGTCTAAAAATAGTAGCCACCCAGAAAAGATGTGCTAATTCTGGTGCTTTGCCTGGCATGTTTGTGGGGTTGTCACCTTTGTATTTGGCGACATCAAGCACATGGCTTAGAAATGGAGAGGCGTCTATAAGACACCTATCCATTAGTAATCTTATAATTATATAGTAAATAAAGATGCTGTAAGTATAAAGTCTTTTATTTCAAATAAAACAAAACAAACTTAATTTTTCGTTTAAAAATAACACATTTATACTCACCCCTATTCCATTGACGCCCTCATATCCTGTAATAAAACAAAAATAAAAGAGAAACTGTATCCCTCACCTGTCCATCGTTCTGTCCCATGCAGTAATCCATGTCTGTGGATAAATCGTTTTCAACCTGGACGGTGCCAAGATGTGACCATCCAGGCTGAGAATCACTGATGAATGAGCTGCATCAGTGACTAGCGGTGACATCATAGAGGTTACCACAGGCACTGAGGCTGCGTTCCCAGCGGGGCTAATGAACTGCGGTGATCTCAGTGAGATCGCCACTTGCACAGTGAGAAAAAGCCTCACTCACCCACCAGATCAGCACCGCTGGAATGTAATGGCAGGCTGCCTATGGTAGACTTGGAAACTGGAGGTCAAATTACGACCTCTGGGTCTGCCAGCTACAGTGGCCTGTTAGGATATGTGCACATGTTGAGTATTTTGTTTTCTGAAATTTCTGCACCATTTCTGCATCTCTTGGCAGGAAAATGCAACCTTAAAAACTTGCATTTTTTTGTGTGTTTTTAGACAGAAATTTTAACAATTTGAAAAAATATTGAAAAAAAAAAATTCCATTAATTGAACGTAAGCAGGGACGGTGGATAGCGAACACATGCAAAATAGGAATTTAAAAGTTTGTCATTCTCAACATAATTTTTGATCACTTCACCCTTTTCATCCTATAAAAATTCTAAAGCATCTTTTGATGTATTTTTTTTTTTTTGCTTTTGACATACACCCCCCCCCCCCCCCCCCCCCAATCCTTTTTTATTGCTTTTGGTCTCCCTTGCAAGCCTCACTTCACTCACTCTTCTAAGGCCAGGATCATACTACTGTGTTTGATGTGAGAAACTGGCACGAGCCTCTTGCGAGTAACACACGGCACTCAGGAGCGGAGCTGCGGCTGCATGTATTCCCACATGCCACAGCTCCGGTCCTGAGTGCCGGCGGCAGTGCCGGGTGTTGATGCGAGAGACTCGTGCGAGTTTCTCGCATCACACAGGGTAGTGTGATCCCATCCTAACACTTCTCCTGCATTCCCTGCAGACAGCATTTTATTCTTCTTTAGATATACCCCCTCTTACTATTTGATATACAGATGCTTCTTGCAAAATTAGAATATCAAAAATTTAATTTATTTCAGTTGCTCAATACAAAAAGTGAAACTCATTATATAGAGTCATTCCAAACAGAGTGATCTATTTCATGTGTTTGTTGTCTGTTGCTGATTATGGCTTACAGCTAATGAAAACCCAAAAGTCATTATCTCAGTAAATTAGAATAACAAAAAACATCTGCACAGGTTTCCTAAGCGTTTAAAAAGGTCCCTTAGGCTAGTTTCATATTTGCGCTTTATAGCGCAGCGACGGCCTGCGCACGGCTGCCGCTAAGCCCTGCCCCCTGCCGGCTCCCTGCCCACCCCATCCGGTCATCGCCGCCTACTAGCGCACATGGGCGCTTGCGATCTGCGCACCCTATCTTTAGCATAGGGTGCGCAGATCGTGCGCTGGTCGTGCGCTAGCAAGATTTTGCCATGCGCTGCGCACTTTTGAAGGTGCGCCGTGCGCGCCAAAATGCAACATGCTGCGTTTGGCGCACACGGGCGCACCTTCAAAAGTGCGCAGCGCACAGCAAAATCCTGCTAGCGCACGATCTGCACACCCTATGCTAAAGATGGGGTGTGCAGATCGCAAGCGCCCATGTGCGCTAGTAGGCGGCGATGACCGGATGGGGCAGGGGGTGGGGCTTAGCGGCGGCCGTGCGCAGGCCGTCGCTGCGCTATAAAGTGCAAATGTGAAACTAGCCTTAGTCAGTTTCAGTAGGCGCCACAATCATGGGGAAGACTGCTGACTTGACAGATGTCCAGAAGGCAGTCATTGAAAAATTCCACAAGGAGGGTAAGCTACAAAAGACCATTGCTAAAGAAGCTGGCTGTTCAGAGTGCTGTATTCAAGCATATTAAAGGAAAGTTTAGTGGAAGGAAAAAATGTGGTAGATAAAGGTGCACCAGAAACTAGGATAACTTCAGCTGTTAAAGGATTGTTTAGAAATAGCCATTCAAAAATTTGGGGGAGATTCACATGGAGTGGACTGCTGCTGGAGTCATTGCTTCAAGAGCCACCACACACAAATGTATCCAGGACATGGGCTACAAGTGTCGCATTGCTTGTGTCAAGCCGCTCATGACCAATAGACAACGCCAGAAGCATCTTACTTGGGGTCAAGGATAACTAAACTGTTGCGCAGTGGTCTAAGGTGTTATTTTCATATGAAAGTAAATTTTGCATTTCGTTTGAAAATCAAGGTCCCAGAGTTTGGAGTAATAGTGGAGAGGCACACAATCCAAGCTGCTTGAGGTCTAGTGTGAAGTTTCCACAATCAGTGATGGTTTGGGGAGCCATGTTATCTGCTTGTGTAGGTCCAGTTTTTGTTTTATTAAGACCAAAGTCAGCGCAGCTGTCTACCAAGAAATTTTAGAGCACTTCATGCTTCCCTCTGCCGATAAGCATTTTGGAAATTTCATTCTCCAGCAGGGCTTCGCACCTGTCCACACTGCCAAAAGTACCAATTCCTTGTTTACAAACAATAGTATCACTGTGCTTGATTGGCCAGCAAACTCGTCTGACCTTAACACCATATTTAATATATGGGGTATTGTCAAGAGGAAGATGAGAGACTCCAGACCCAACAATGCAGACAAACTGAAGGCTGCTATGAAAGCAACCTGGGCTTCCATAACACCTCAGCAGTGTCACAGGCTAATTGCCTCCATGCCACGCCACATTGATGCATTAATTGATGCAAAAGGAGCCCGATCAAGTATTGAGTGTATTTACTGAACATGCATTTCTATAGGCCAACATTTTGGATTTTAAAATCATTTTTCAAGCTCGTGTTATAATGTATTCTAATTTACTGAGATAATGACTTTTGGGTTTTCATTGGCTGTAAGCCATAATCATCAACATTAGCAGAAATAAGAACTTGAAATACATTACTCTGTTTATAATAACTCTATATAATATGTTTCACTTTTAGTATTGAAGAAAAGAAATTAACTTTTTGATAATCTAATTTTATGAGAAGCACCTGTATGTATATTACACTGCACGTCTCCTTACAGCGAGAAATTCATCAATGCTCAAGTTACATTTATAGAAATCAAGCAGTGGGGGGGTCTGCAGTATTTACATCACATAGGAGACACTAGGGCTGCAGTATTTACCTCACATAAGAGATACTGGGGCTGCAGAAAATACATTACGCAGGAAATGCTGAGACTGGAGCATATACATCACATAGGAAACGCTGGAGTTGAGGTTTATGTATCACAGGAGATGCTGGTTATATATATCACAGGAAGGGCTGGGGGCATGCGCATTACAGTGGGGGCATATGCATCACAGGAGACAATGGGGCGTATACATCACAGGAGGGGCTGAGAGCATATACATCAATGAAGGGGTTGGAGCATATTCATCACAGAAGATGCTGGGGCAAAAATGTCACAGGAGGGGCTGGGGGCATATACATTGCAGAGATGCTGAAGTGTATATGTATATTAAAAGAGGGGCTAGGGGCATATGCATCACATGAGATGCCGTGGTATATACATTACAGGAGGAACTGGGGCATATACAGTGGGGCAAAAAAGTATTTAGTCAGTCAGCAATAGTGCAAGTTCCACCACTTAAAAAGATGAGAGGCGTCTGTAACTTACATCATAGGTAGACCTCAACTATGGGAGACAAACTGAGAAAAAAAAATCCAGAAAATCACATTGTCTGTTTTTTTTTCATTTTATTTGCATATTATGGTGGAAAATAAGTATTTGGTCAGAAACAAGCAATCAAGATTTCTGGCTCTCACAGACCTGTAACTTCTTCTTTAAGAGTCTCCTCTTTCCTCCACTCATTACCTGTAGTAATGGCACCTGTTTAAACTTGTTATCAGTATAAAAAGACACCTGTGCACACCCTCAAACAGTCTGACTCCAAACTCCACTATGGTGAAGACCAAAGAGCTGTCAAAGGACACCAGAAACAAAATTGTAGCCCTGCACCAGGCTGGGAAGACTGAATCTGCAATAGCCAACCAGCTTGGCGTGAAGAAATCAACTGTGGGAGCAATAATTAGAAAATGGAAGACATACAAGACCACTGATAATCTCCCTCGATCTGGTGCTCCACGCAAAATCCCACCCCGTGGGGTCAGAATGATCACAAGAACGGTGAGCAAAAATCCCAGAACCACGCGGGGGGGACCTAGTGAATGAACTGCAGAGAGCTGGGACCAATGTAACAAGGCCTACCATAAGTAACACACTACGCCACCATGGACTCAGATCCTGCAGTGCCAGACGTGTCCCACTGCTTAAGCCTGTACATGTCCGGGCCCGTCTGAAGTTTGCTAGAGAGCATTTGGATGATCCAGAGGAGTTTTGGGAGAATGTCCTATGGTCTGATGAAACCAAACTGGAACTGTTTGGTAGAAACACAACTTGTCGTGTTTGGAGGAAAAAGAATACTGAGTTGCATCCATCAAACACCATACCTACTGTAAAGCATGGTGGTGGAAACATCATGCTTTGGGGCTGTTTCTCTGCAAAGGGGCCAGGACGACTGATCCGGGTACATGAAAGAATGAATGGGGCCATGTATCGTGAGATTTTGAGTGCAAACCTCCTTCCATCAGCAAGGGCATTGAAGATGAAACGTGGCTGGGTCTTTCAACATGACAATGATCCAAAGCACACCGTCAGGGCAACGAAGGAGTGGCTTCGTAAGAAGCATTTCAAGGTCCTGGAGTGGCCTAGCCAGTCTCCAGATCTCAACCCTATGGAAAACCTTTGGAGGCAGTTGAAAGTCCGTGTTGCCAAGCGAAAAGCCAAAAACATCACTGCTCTAGAGGAGATCTGCATGGAGGAATGGGCCAACATACCAACAACAGTGTGTGGCAACCTTGTGAAGACTTACAGAAAACGTTTGACCTCTGTCATTGCCAACAAAGGATATATCACAAAGTATTGAGATGAAATTTTGTTTCTGACCAAATACTTATTTTCCACCATAATATGCAAATAAAATGAAAAAAAAAACAGACAATGTGATTTTCTGGATTTTTTTTTCTCAGTTTGTCTCCCATAGTTGAGGTCTACCTATGATGTAAATTACAGACGCGCCTCATCTTTTTAAGTGGTGGAACTTGCACTATTGCTGACTGACTAAATACTTTTTTGCCCCACTGTACATTACTGTAGAAAGATTGTGAGGAAACCTCAAAAACACGACCAAACAGTCCACAAATCACTATAAAAATAGATTTTATTAAATAGACAGACAAATGTACAGAGACAGGAGGGTAGTGAGCAGAAAGTACAATAAATCCACATCACATGAGATGTAAAGAAAGGTGCAAAGACTAATAATACCTATGTCTCACATATGGTAAAATGCACTTTCAAAATCAAATGAATAAGCCGAGGAGGAACAAAAGAGATAGAGCCAACCAAAGTACAATGGTACAATATGTCATGCATTAGCATCAGTGGGCAGGTATAAGCATATGTTAATGTGGGGCAATGGAAAAATTAGTGTTTATACCTAAGTCAATTATGTGAATGAGGGGCTGGAGGCATATACATCACAGGAGATGCTGTGGCACAAACACCACAGGAGGAGCTGGGGCATATACATCACAAGAGACACTGGGGAACATACATTGCAGCAGACGCACAAGAGGGTCTGGGGCATATACATTACAGGAGGGGCCGGGGGCATATACAATACAGGAGGGGCTGGGGCACGTATATCACAGGAGGAGCTGTGGTCACATACTTCACAGGAGACGCTGGGGCACATATCCATCACAGGAAGGGCTGGGGCATATACATTGCAGAGATGCTGGAGTATATACATTAAAGGAGGGGTTGAGGGCATATAAATCACAGGAGATGCCTGGGTATATACATTACAGGTGTAGCTGGGGGCATATACAGTAACAAGAGCAAGTAAAGGGTCTGCGTTTCGTCGGCTGTCGGACTGAGCACTGCGACCCCCGGTTATGGTGTGTTGTAAATGGTCACGGACCGGAGGTTCCACACCCCTCATCTAAACCATTCCATTGTGGCTCTGGCAGTCTGTTTAGGGTCATTGTCCTGATGAAAGGTGAACCTACGCCCCAGTCTCAAGTCATTTGCAGCTTCTAACAGGTTTTCCTCCAGCATATTCAGCATATTATTGTATTTAGCTCCATTCATCATCCCATCAACTCTGGCCAACTTCCCTGTCCTTGCTGAAGAAAAGCATCACCCGAGCATGATGCTACCACCACCATGTTTAACGGTGGTTTAAGCAAGGAGAAAGAAGGGAGTACTGGATTCAAAGTAGTATATATAAAAGTATACAAATTTTATTGATCAAATGCACATAAATAATTCAAGGGGTCCTTCTACCCACAGCTCCAGGGAACGGCTATGGGGGCCTCCTTTGCACCGGCCTACGCCAATCTGTTCCTGGGGCTGTGGGAGAGGGACCTCCTCCTGTCAGATCAGACTTCGCCAATGGACCGCGTCCCCCTTTGGACGCGGTACATTGACGACATTTTTCTGATCTGGCAGGGGTCTGTGGAGCATCTATGTGAATTCATGTCTCTTTTGAATGATAACGACCGCAATATTCGTATTACATATCAATATGATATGAACTGTGTTGAATTTTTGGATGTTAAGATCAAACGCGATAATAGTAATACCATTCAGACCGATATCTTTAGAAAGCCAACGTCAACTAACAGTTTGCTACATGCCTCCTCTGCTCACCCGAGACATGTGATTCAGTCGGTTCCCATCGGTCAATTTCTCCGTCTTCGGAGAATATGTTCAACCAATGTTGATTTTGAAACTCAAGCGGAGGACCTCAAACAAAGATTCTACCAACGCGGCTATAGCCGTCGATTGGTTAAAAGGGCATACCATCGTGCTAAATATTCATCTCGCCAAGATCTAGTATATAAATCACATACAAGAGGTACCAATGAGAAAGTTAGGTTTGTTACCGACTATCATGAACAGTTTGCCCGCGTGAAAGAGGCCCTCAACAAGTCTTGGCCAATTCTCAGAGCCAATCCGGTTCTGTCAAGATATATATCTGAGAGACCAGCAATTTCTACAAGACGATCGGAAAATCTTCGAGATTTACTCGTAAGAAGTCACTATGTCGGCAATAAAAAAGCTACCTTTTTGGATAGGGGTATTACTAGGCGTGGATGTGTTCCCTGCGGAAACTGTGTGGCGTGTCCTAACATCGAGAGAACTAGTTCCTTTCATAATGCCGACAGATCTAGGACATTCGAGATTAGGAAATACATTAATTGCAATACGCGTAATGTAGTCTATTTCGCAATGTGTCCATGTGGCTTGATTTATATCGGTCTGACCACACGTCCTCTTAAAGTACGAGTTAGGGAACACGTCTTGGGCATCTTGGCTGCTAGTGATCAAAGCGATATATCAACTCTTAAAACTAATCCGCGTCATTTCTATCAACATCATGGGTGTGATGCTACACTGTTGCGTGTGAGGGGCATTGATTCCGTTGATGTGACCATTAGGGGTGGAAGAGTGTCACAGCGTTTGGCTCAGTTGGAGTCTCGCTGGATTTGGACCCTTGGCACCCTCCACCCATTGGCTGGCTGGCACATTTTAGCCTGGGGGGCAAGCACACAGCAGTGGCCCATGAGTAGCGGCCCATCGTTAAAAAGGTTGTCCATCTTAAGCTACAAGTCTAAAGTCACTATATGTGAATCCTCACATTATGTGCGCTGTGAGGATTCTCTGGTGCTGGCGGTGGGAGCGGGCACTTATGTGATCAAGTATGTGATGTGTATATTCCCGGCCATATTACAACTAGACTGTTTCTGGCCTTGCTCAATACAGGTGTAATAAGCGGGGCCAAGCAAGGCTAGTTGTCATGTATGCAAATCACATACCTGTAGTCATACGCCCGGCAAATCATGACAGCACTGCGAGCAATGTGAGACTAACTTGTAACTTAAATCTGGACAACCCCTTTAATATATTTATCTCCGGCTGCTTCATAGGCTATATGCCTACTACTGTATTGCCTGTCTGAGAGCTGTTCAATGAAAAACCAGAAAGTACTGGGATCAGCTCAGATGAGCGTTTCTATTGATCAGACAAATCACATATTATGCTCATGTATTAGTAATTTTAAACTGGATATACATTTTCAGATATGTAGTAAAGCAAAGCATGCTATGCTTCTCATCATTACCTAGGATTTTTTTTTCCAATGCTCTATACTGGTCACACCTGGACCTGCCTACAGAACCTCAGATATCACATATGGAGCTATATAAGTTTCACTTTTAACATAGCCATGAAGCACATTATGGTTTGCTACATGTGTACATGATCAGAACCAGTAGTAGAATAAAGTGACAGAACCGTCAGTAGATACATGCAGCACCAGAACTACCGACAAGTAGATAAATGCAGCAACAGAACCACCATCAGTAGATGAATGCAGCAACAGAACCACCATCAGTAGATGAATGTAGGGCCAGAACCACCATCAGTAGATGAATGCAGGGTCAGAACCACCATCAGTAGATGAATGCAGGGCCAGAACCACCATCAGTAGATGAATGCAGGGCCAGAACCACCAACAGTAGATGAATGCAGCAACAGAACCACCATCAGTAGATGAATGCAGGGCCAGAACCACCATCAGTAGATGAATGCAGCACCAGAACCACCATCAGTAGATGAATACAGCAACAGAACCACCATCAGTAGATGAATGCAGCAACAGAACCACCATCAGTAGATGAATGCAGCAACAGAACCACCATCAATAGATGAATGCATGGCCAGAATCACTGTCAGTAGATGAATGCAGTGACACAGGCACCATCAATAGATGAATACAGGGTCAGAACCACCATCAGTAGATGAATGCAGGAACAGAACCACCATCAGCAGATGAATGCAGGGCCAGAACCACCATCAGTAGATGAATGCAGCAACAGAACCACCATCAGTACATGAATGCAGGGCCAATACCACCATCAGTAGATGAATGCAGGGCCAGAACCACCATCAGTAGATGAATGCAACGACAGAACCACCGTCAGTAGATGAATGCAGGGCCAGAACCACCATCAGTAGATGAATGCAGCAACAGATCCACCTCAGAAGATGAACGCAGGGCCAGAACCACCATCACTAGATGAATGCAGGGACACAGCCACCATCAGTAGATAAATGCAGGGACAGAACCACCATCAGTAGATGAATGCAGGGTCATGAATACCATCAGTAGATGAATGGAGCGATAGAACCACCGTCAGTAGATGAATGTAACATTAGAACCACAGTCAGTAGATGAATGCAGCACCACGTTTATTACAGTGGTCAATTTCAGTGTTAGATCAGCCCCATGATACACTTGTATGACATGAACATGTAGCTCCCAGTATGTCCTTAACTATGGTAAGAAGATACTGGGAGTTGTTGCTACCTTTATCATCAGACAGAGGACCATACAGGAACCTCACTACTTATGAGATGTAGTCAGTATTAGAGATATCACTGAATTGGCACCCTTACACCAGATATAAATCCAACCAATTACCGAAATTGCAAAAATCACTGACTGTGGTGGAAAAATAATAAAACTTAACTTTTAATAAATTGTGAATAAATAATATATCAAATCATCCACCGTGCTTGTGTGCAGTCTGTCCAATCAACTCCTACCACAAGAGGGGGTCATAAAGCACACTAATATAATTATACAACATTGTATTCATGGACTCTAAGACACCCTTTAACGAGGGAAAATCTCACTAGGCATCCTTTTTTAAGGGAAGTGTTTAACAATTATTGCATATATGGATATACCATTGCATCATTCTCAATCATTAATAGCCAATTTTACACTCCAATATCCGTAGACTAAAGTGCTAATGCTATTGCACATTGTCCCCAATAGAATAACGGAATCTACCTAATACAGTGTCATCCTTTGACTACACAAAGGCTCCTTTTCCCAATTGAAACAGATGCCAGCCAGTGACCGAATGATTTATCTCACTCACTCAGTCCGTAGATGTCACCTCTCACATGCACATGCTATCCCCTTATTCACATGGGAGTAACATTAATATAGTCTGCCAGTATACTGAGCCATAAACTTAAGGCTCTGCCACATCCCGGCAATTTTGCCTCATCCCCGTACTCATAATGGGATTAATATGTCCACAATGTGCCTGAGATGTTAAGCCGTGATATTAAGTTCTGTCACACCTCAGCAATGTCGCCTCAACGCGTATCATATTAGGGTACATCAGGAGGCTTAGCCCTTTTGCTGTGAGCTTATGATTTTACAACGGCGCAAAATACTCCTGGCCACGATGAGAGCCGCATGCGGCGGCGCGGACGCCGAGCTTTTATAAACAACGTGCGTGGCTCTCATCATGGCCGGGAGTATTTTGTGCCGTTGTAAAATCATTATACTGCCAACAAAGTATAAATATCTACCATGTTGTGCCCCTGACGAAATAATTGCCCTTCAATGTGCTTCCTGCACAAAAAATCCCCCTAGACTGTCTCTCTCCATAATATCCCTCCCACACCACCCTTCTCCATAATATACCCCCTACACCACACCTCCCCATAATATACCCCCTTCCCCACCCCTCACCATAATATACCCCCTACACCGCACCTCCCCATAATATACCCCCTACACCACCCCTCACCATAATATACCCCCTACACCACACTTCCCCATAATATACCCCCTACACCGCACCTCCCTATAATATACCCCCTACACCGCACCGCCCCATAAGATACTTCCCATACACTGCACCCCTCCCCATAATATACCCCCCACACCACCCCTCTCCATAATATACCCCCCACACAACCCCTCTCCATAATATACCACCTACACCACCACTCACCATTATACCCCCCACACCACCCCTCTCCATAATATACCCCCCACACCACCCCTCTCCATAATATACCCCCTACACCACCCCTCACCAAAATATACCCCCACACATGCCGCCCCTCCCCATGATAAATGTCCCTCTCCATAATATCCTGCCTACACCACCCCTCTCCATAATATCCCCTTCGCTGACTCTCCCTATAATATACCCCATACACCACCCCTCTCCAAAACATACCTCTCCATCCCATAATATCCCACCTACACCGTCCCTCTCCATATTGTTCGTCTCTATAATGTCCCCCACATACTGCCTCTAGTCTCTATAATGTCCTCCCTCCACACTGCCCGTCTGAACACATACACACACTCACTTACACATACTCATACACACACACTTACACATACTCATACACACACACACACACTCACACATACTCATACACACACACTCACTTACACATACTCATACACACAGTCATACACACTCACACATATTCATACACACAGTCATACACACTTACACATACTCATACACACACACTCACACATATCGGTTCCTTTCGTTGTGTGGTCATTGCGTGATTTCCAGATGCTGCTTCAAGAATATATTTGATACCATTAACAAGAATTTATTGGCTGTATCCATTTGAAACACTTGAAATAAATCTGGATATATTGTTGTCCTGTGGGTCAGCTATTGTTTATATGTAGGGATGCCTAGGTTTCTTGTCCCTTATGTATATTTGCAGACAATCTAGCTGTGGGTGATATTGATATTTATTAGCATAATGTTTCAATATTTGGTCATTGCTTACTGAATTACTATATATATCATCATCCTTTAGCCATTTGCATTGATATTGTTAGCTAATTTTATCACTACTATTTTTTACTATGTAGCATTGTATGGATATACATTGTCTTTGCTATTTATACTCATCATTTTGATATATCTATATTGTGTATGACATAGAATGGTGAATATATGATACTTTAGTCTTATATCTGTGCATATTTATATAATGCCATTGAGTGATCTTTATATCTATGTAGATGTGTCATTAGATGTAGTGATTGATGGCCATAGTTACTGCCTTATATGGCAATGTTATGGATGCCATTTCATAGTGATGTTATCTTATTATATTTATAGCCTACTGTTTTAATAATGACCATGATTGACTACGGTCTACATTTTTTGTATGGCTGTAAGATATTATGTCGATGTTCCCAAATGGCTATGATTGATATGCGGTTACATTATCATTGTTCTGTACGCATACGTGCTGCACCTTTTTCAGTGTCTGCCGAACATTAGCATCTGAGGTATTGGCTGACGTCGGGTCACGTGATTGGTGTGCCGACGCCGCCCCCTCTGACATCAGGTCACATGATCAGTGTGCCGACGCCGCCTCCCCTGACATGGATGCCGGCTGAAACTGCTGTGGTACGTGATAGCGCAGATGCCAATTATGGCATTTCCCCCTATGGCTCTCTATGTTCGGGTTGTCTTCTCCCGCCTCCTCAGTTGTGTGCGCTGTGTCGAGATCTCCCGGCGCACCCTGAGTAGAGGCGGTCGAGCGCGTCCGCTATTGTAGTTGCCGTAGCAACTGACGTCATTTCCGGTTCATGCCGATTGGTTCCGGTTCCCTTTTTATACCTGTCACCTACATTTTGCGTCATGCCCCCTGACGAAGGCTCGCCGAAACGCGCGTCGGGGCGACGCGGTTGTGCTGCCATTTGTATTTTCCCTCGGACAGTATCTCCCTCGCGGTTCAGCAGTCCCAAGTGGGTATGTATTGGGCAATATATCTTTGTGTCCCTATAGCTCTGCATGTGTTGGGTTGAGCTGACAGGGGAGTTACTTTAATCATGTCTTTGGAATTATATGATATTATATTTACTACACTATGCTGTCTTTGGGGGATGTGTATTCCCTCTTTTTGTGATGTATATGGCATAATATTGAGGGAATATATATCTAATAGATAAATTTGTCATCTCTATATAGATATTGATAGTTCTATGATATATATGGCAATACAACTGTGTCCCGTTCTGTTTTGGTTTTAATCTTAAACTGTACATAGCACTTTGGTGTATATCACTTGTACCTGCTGTATTTTTTGGTAATTAATAAAATATTTATATATTTATAAATCCTATGGACTTGATGATCGCCTTTTCTCTCTTTGGTTGCGATTGCATTGTATAGCGATCTGTCCTTTACAATTTGTCCATTACATGGGGTATTATATCTCTAGATATGTTATATTATTTGATGAGCTATGCTATCCCCTTATTTGCTGAGTTATTTATTCACCACCATGTTTAACGGTGGTTTAAGCAAGGAGAAAGAAGGGAGTACTGGATTCAAAGTAGTATATATAAAAGTATACCAATTTTATTGATCAAATGCACATAAATAATTCAAATAAATAGCAAAGTTGCAAAAGAAACACACAAACAGGACAGACTGGGGGGGGAGTAAAATAGCCATGTGCACCGATGCATATCCACAGGTGGAAGTAAGGTAAAATATGATAGCATCAGTGGTGGCGATAAGCTGTGCCCATTCTGAACAATAACCGGGCCCTAGTGGGCAAATAAATCATAAATTAAGGCAGCTTACCAGGCGGTGCACATGTACCCAGGACCAGGAGGCGACCCCCGATGCACATTTTGAGCTCACACCGGGTGCTTTCTGAAGGGGATGAGGGCTGGGGGAATACACAGGACCTTTTGTATCCATAGTGATGTGATCACAAGTGTGATCACATGGCGTGTATGAGCCAATCAGAACGGTAGTAGTGGCACCTGTGCCTTGCCGCCGCCAGGTCCTCAAGCATGGAGACAGGTGTCAGGCATTAGAGCGCACGCGCAGGGCTGAAAGACCCTGCACCTGCGTCGGAGGCACTAGTGACACCGGCCCCCATGCCGGGGACGCTCGGGGGGCACAGAACGCATGTGCACAGCCGGGTGGTCAAAGCGGGCAAAATCACAAGTGATACCGCAAGATACAGTGTGATACATGGTATACAATTAAAAAGGGGAAAGTGAAAACAACAGACATAATGGCCCAAAGGCATAGAAGGGACAAATACAGGATTACTTTTATATCATTAGTCATAATTATTCTATTCCTCCATAAATCATATATGGAGTGGAATTTTCATTACTATGGCAGTTTATCCGTACTTGCTACCGCCTTTCTCCCTTTATAAAGTGTTGGGCGTTTTTGTGTGTCTCATGTTTAACGGTGGGTATGATGTTTTCAGAGTGATGTGCAGTGCTAGTTTTTCACCACACATAGCGATCTGCATTTAGTCGAAAAAGTTGTATCAGCTGACAAAAGTACCTTCCACATGCAAGCTGTGTCCCCTACTTGGCTTTTTGCAACTTCAAATGGAAATTTTTATGGTTTGCTTTCAAAAATACCTTTCTTATTGCTACCCTTCCATAGAGGCTAGATTTGTGGGGTATATGATGAAAGGTTGTCCTGTGGAGAGCTTCTCTCATCTGAGCTGTGGATCTCTGCAGCTCCTCCAGAGTAACTGTAGGCCTCTTAGCTCCTTCTTTAGTTAGTGCACTTCTTGTTTGGGATGTCAGTTTAGTGGAACAGCCATGTCGTGGTAGATTTGTAGTTATGCCGTACTCCTTCCATTTTTGGATGAAGAATTGAATAGTGCTCCGAGAGGTGTTCAGATATTGGGCTATTTTCTTGAAAAGTGCAAACATTTTGAAAAATATGCCCACCTATACAGTTTGGTATATACTCCCAACAGTCTTGAAATCTGCAGGAAAAAACTAGTCAGTTTCATGAAGCAAATATGAAAATAGAAAAAGTGCTGCCGGATTTATATAAAATGACACAAATCCTTTATTTAATACTTTGAGTTTGACAATGTAAACAGTGACCATCCTGAAACTACTGCAATTACTATTAATGAATATAGTTATTTGTCCTTCAAGGATCAAATAGTATTATCTACAGTGGGTACGGAAAGTATTCAGACCCTTTTCAATTTTTAACTCTTTGTTTCATTTTAGCCATTTGGTAAATTCAAAAAAAGTTCATTTTTTTCTCATTAATGTACACTCTGCACCCCATCTTGACTGTAAAAAAAACCCAGAAATGTAGACATTTTTGCAAATTTATTAAACAAGAAAAACTGAAATATCACATGGTCATAAGTATTCAGACCCTTTGCTCAGTACTGAGTAGAAGCACCCTTTTGAGCTAGTACAGCCATGAGTCCTATCATAGGTATTATTTATGGTTTACCTAAAACACACAAGGATGTTTTCCCCCTCCCCTTTAAGGCCCATTATCTCTAGCACTGGCTCACTTTGCAAAGGCCTTGTTGCTTAAGTGTATAACCTATGACAGGCATTAACTTGTAAAATTCCTGCATTTTAAAAGACTGTTCTGATGTTCTATGTGCTGTCAAAGATTTTTCATGGAGAGAAGATTCATAATTTTTGTATTGCGACATTGTTAACCTATATTCTTGCCCTCATGGTATTTGAGTACTACCTTGCCACCTGCAACACCTACAGCTTTGAATTACAACAGCTTATTTTAAGTACAAATGAGGTTTTTACTGCACAATAATTATTTTATTTTTGATGGCACTTATTACTTGCAAATTAGGGGCGCCCCAATGGGGGCGAAATTTTCCTAACCATTGGCAGTGCTGTATGTGGCATGGTAGGAAACATTGTTCATTTTTTCTCTTAGTAATCCATTTTCTGATAGTATAGCTTGGTATGGTCGCTACATAGATGATGTACTCTTGGTATGGACTGGTGGTGAAGAGACCGTGTTGAGTTTTTTTTTGTATAAAGAATAATTATTTGAACCTGAGATTTAGTTATTCAGGTGCAGTAAATCATATTTCGCTTTCATATTTATGGCTGAAACAGGATACTGTTTCAATAAATATAATTACCACCTTTTACCATAAACCTAACTATGGTATCACCATTTTGGAGCGACCAGCTGCCCTCCCAAGCATACTATCCAGTCTATTCCATATAGAAAAATGGCCAGAGACAAACAAATTTCCTCAAATTATCATTTGCTCAATAGATATTCAATGAGCAATACGCAATCATTAAAGAAGCACTCCTCCCTGCATCAAAGTTTTTATCATCTTAATATATTGCAATCATCATATTATGCAGCACTGTGTACTTAACAATTGCTCATTTTGCCCATCCAACAAATTAATTCTTCCCTTTTCCCATGGCGCTCGAGTTGACGTCAGTGAGTTGAATTGAGTTAATTGGTTATGAACTCTGTGAAGAAACGTGAAGGAGCCACACGTCACCACCCCGTCTGATGTCAATATTATGTCAGTGGGATCACGTGGCAAGGTCACCCCACTTCTACCAATATAACATTCCTCGCCCCCTAGGGAGACGTAAGGTCACTTTGGCACAGTTTTACACAGACCCCCACTGTCCACATGGGCCCAGGGAGGTACGGGGAATGAGAGATGATGGCCCACGCACTTACTGACGTGGCACCACACTCGTCTACAACTCTGAGAGGCTGAGATGCCCCTTTCACTAGCCCCAGTGAAACAGAACCTTATCAGTCCAGTAGGACTGCCACCAGTTCCTCTTTCCGTATACACTGCTCAAAAAAATAAAGGGAACACTTAAACAACAGACTATAACTCCAAATAGATCAAACTTCTGTGAATTCAAACTGTCCACTTAGGAAGCAACACTGATTGACAATCAATTTCACATGCTGTTGTGCAAATGTAATAGACAACAGATGGAAATTATTGGCAATTATCAAGACACACTCAATAAAGGAGTGGTTCTGCAGGTGGGGACCACAGATGACATCTCAGTACCAATGCTTTCTGGCTTATATTTTGGTCACTTTTGAATGTTGGTTGTGCTTTCACACTCGTGGTAGCATGAGACAGACTCTACAACCCACACAAGTGGCTCAGGTAGTGCAGCTCATCCAGGATGGCACATCAATGAGAGCTGTGGCAAGAAGATTTGCTGTGTCTGTCAGCGTAGTGTCCAGAGGCTGGAGACGCTACCTAGTGACAGGCCACTACACCAGGAGACATGGAGGGAGCCGTAGGAGGGCAACAACCCAGCAGCAGGACCGCTACCTCTGCCTTTGTGCAAGGAGGAACAGAAGGAGCACTGCCAGAGCCCTGCAAATGTCCACCAGCAGGCCACAAATGTGCATGTGTCTGCACAACAGGTTAGAAACCGACTAAATGAGGATGTCCTGAGTGCCCGACGTCCACAGATGGGGGTTGTGCTCATAGCCCAACACCGTGCAGGGCTCTTGGCATTTGCCACAGAACACCAGGATTGGCAAAATCGCCACTGGCGCCCTGTGCTCTTCACAGATGAAAGCAGGTTCACACTGAGCACATGTGACAGACGTGACAGAGTCTGGAGACGCCGTGGAGAGCGATCTACTGCCTGCAACATCCTTTAGCATGACCGGATTGGCAGTGGGTCAGTAATAGTGTGGGTTGGCATTTCTTTGGAGGGCCGCACAGCCCTCCATCTGCTCACCAGAGGTAGCTTGACTGCCATTAGGTACCGAGATGAGATCCTTGAGACCATATGCTGGTGCGGTTGGCCCTGGGTTCCTCCTAATGCAGGACAATGCCAGACCTCATGTGGCTGGAGTGTGTCAGCAGTTCCTGCATGATGAAGGCATTGAAGCTATGGACTGGCCCGCCCATTCCCCAGACCTGAATCCGATTGAGCACATCTGGGACATCATGTCTCACTCCATCTATCAACGTCACGTTGCACCACAGACTGTCTAGGAGTTGGCGGATGCTTTAGTCCAGGTCTGGGAGGAGATCCCTCAGGAGACCATCCGCTGCCTCATCAGGAGAATGCCCAGGCATTGTAGGGAGGTCATACAGGAACGTGGAGGCCACACACAATACTGAGCATCATTTTGACTTGTTTTAAGGACATTCCATTCCACTTTAATTTTGTGTGTGACTTCAAATCCAGGCCTCCATTGGTTAATAAATTTGATTTCCATTGATGATTTTTGTGTGATTTTGTTGTGAGCAAATTCAACTTTGTACAGAATAAAGTATTCAATGAGAATATTTCATTCATTCAGATCTAGAATGTGTTATTTGAGTGTTCCCTTTATTTTTTTGAGCAGTATATAAGCCTGGTCCGTTAACAGGGTTATATCGGGCCAGAAACCCGCACCAGTAGCATGTTAGATTAGGCCAGGAAGAGTATGTGTGGATTTATGGATCGAGATAAAAGAGCAGCTCAAGGTTAAAGTATATATTTAATCGCTTTACGGACACACTAGATAATACACTATATACACAATGGTTATACATATATAATGGTCAGATATGCAAATACAAAAGTGGTAGGACAAAGGGCATAACCAGAACATATAGTCAGTTACAAGTTAGATGAAAGGCCTAGCTTGCGGGGGAGGGGCTTCCACATGGGAGGCTTGTGGTCCCCTGTGTGTGTGACTTGTCCTCACATGATGTTTCCTCACGACCATCCATAGAAAAAGCAATAGGAAATGCTTCACACAAGCATTTAACCCTCTGGGTCACTCCCCTCCTGACCTCTGGGCCGAACCTAAATCTCCTCCCCTAGAGGTTTGGAGATCAATCTCTCAAAACCTAAGAAGGATCATAACTCCTTTCTGGGCGGTCCTAGGGGAGCCGTTCTGCTACTCATAGAGATTAAACACAATTTTCCTACCTAACTGCTAGTGGCTGTTCTATGTATCTCACTTCCCGTGAGTGTTAGAATGACTCGATACCCAGACATGCGCTTGCCCTGGTTTGTGGTCCTTGGAAATATATACGATGTACCGCTAGGACATATAGTATTTCTATAATTCCTTTATGAAATCCTAGCTGGCTTAACAAAGGACTAAGGCTGCATGGCTTGGATCCACAAAAGGGTCTTCCTTTAGAACATTGCATACCAGCTGCTAGTGGGGGTGTGAATCCTTTGGTACAAAACAGGGTGTTCATGGAATGTTGTGTCGACCAGTCTGAGCACAGCAACGAAGGCAAAGTCACTGGCATCAGTCTGTACTAAAAACGGCTGTGTAAAGTCATCTGCCTGTAGTATCGGGAAGCTGGAAAAGGCGGTCTTCAGTGCTCGGAAGGCCGTCTCACGGTTATTGCTCCAATCGACTGCGGAGGGCAGCTTCTTCTTGATGATGTCCATCGGGGGCCTCGCCAGGCTACTATAGTGAAGGACGAACCTCCTATAGTACCCGGCAGTGCCCAAGAAGGACATCACCTGTTTCTTGGTCCTGGGGGTGGCCCAAGATGTGATAGCATTCACCTTCCCCGGCTCTGGCTTTAGAACCCCCCCCTCGTACTCTGTGTCCCAGGTAGTGGACCTCACAAATGCCCAGCTGGCAATTCTTCGGCTTGATGGTTAAGCCTGCTCAGCGGATCCGCCCGAGCAGCTGCGCCAGATGCTCTAGGTGATCCTTCCAGATGAGACTGAAGACAATGTCCTAAAGGAATGCAGCCATGTACCCTTCAAGTCCCTTGAGCAGCGTGTTGACCATCCGCTGAAAAGTGGCAGGGGCATTCTTCACCCGAATGGCATCACCGTGGACTCGTACAGTCCAAATAGGGTGATAAAGGCAGTGCGTTCTCGTGCCTCGGGGCTAGAAGGAATCTGCCAATATCCATGATTCAGATCCATAATGGTCAGGTACTTGGCCCCGGCCAACTGGTCGAGCAGGTCCTCGATGCGTGGCATTGGATACGCATCGGTGACCATAACAGCGTTGAGCCCCCTGTAGTCCATGCAGAACTGGCTTGTTCGGTCCTTGTTTGGGACAAGCACTACCGGTGAGGCCCAAACGCTGCTGGATGGTTGAATGACCTCCAGGTTTAGCATCTCGTCAATCTCCTGGCACATGTTCTGCTGTGCCTCCAGGGAGACCCGATATTTCTGAACACCGGATTGGGGGGGTGATCCCTGGTATCCATGTGATGGACAGCCGACTTTATCCTTCTGAGCTTGTTACCGAATAAATCCTGGAAGGGGTGTAGGGTCGCCCACAACTGGGATCATTGGTCTGACAAGAACTGGTTGAAAACTTCCACCTCCTCGATGATCCCACCCGCCTTAGATTGGGCGAGCATATCTGGGAGGGTCTCAGCCTCTCCCTCTTCTGGCAGGTGGCATACAGGGAGGGCTCAGTCCTCCTGCTCATGATGTACATTCATCATGTTCACGTGGAAGGCCTTCCGCCTTCCCTGGATTTGGTCCAGGGTGACCAGGTACATTACAGCATTTAGCTGCTGGTGCACGAGATACGGGTCTTCCCAGGCCGCCTGAAGCTTGTCCTGGGGTACGAGGACCAGTACTCACAGCTTTTGACCCACCTGTTAGGTCCTCTCACAAGTGTTCTGGTTGTACCATTGCTTCTGATCGGCCTGGGCTCACGTCATTTTATTATGTATCAACTGCGCCAAGGCTTGCATCTTGTCACCGAAGCGCATGACATACTCGACGACCAATACTCCAGGGGTGGCCAAGTTTCCTCCCAGACCTCTTTCACCAGAGCTAGGGGTCCCCACACACGTCATCCGTACAGGAGCTCAAAGGGGCAGAACCCTATTGAGGTCTGTGTAACCTCCAGGTAGTCAAATATCAGGTGCATGAGGTATCAATCCCAGTCGCGCCCATTGGAGTCGACCAACATCTTAAGCATCTGCTTTAGGGTGTTATTGAACCGTTCATACAGGCCATTGGTCTGTGGGTGGTACGGGCTGGTCACCAGATGTTACACCTGTATCTGTTTACAGAGGGACTCCATCAGCTGCAACATGAACTGGGGAAAATCCACTCGGAAAAAAATCTCCAGTAAGACAGTGGTCATCTTGTCGGCCCGAATGGACAATAAGGCTACTGCTTATGGGTACTGAGTGACATATTCTATTGCCGTTAGTATGAAGCATTTCCTGGAGCTGCTGGGAGTGGCCATCGGATCAACCAAATCCACAGCCACTCTCCTGAAAGGCTCTTCAATGATAGGCAGAGTTACCAATGGGGCTCTGGGGAACCTTCCCACCTTCCCCACCCTCTGACAGATGTTGAATGAACGGCAGTAGGCAGCCATATCGGCTTCCATTCTTGGCCAGTAGAACTGCTGGGCTAGCCTGGCCTTGGTCTTGGTGACCCCTAAGTATCCAGCCATCAGAATTTCATGCGCAATCAGCAACAAGTGTCGGTCCCTGGGCCACACCTCCGGTGAACCTCATTAGACCATTACATGGTACAGCCATCCTTGGTCCCAGACCACCCACTTGAGTTCTAAATCCAAGGGAGGTAGTGCCGCCAGCTGCTTAAGAGCTTTTAGGCTGTCGTCGGTTTCCAACGCTGTTTGAAACCCCTGACTGGATATGGCCAGAATAGACAAGACTACCACGTCTTCAGTCCGTTCCCTGGGACTTTTCTCCTAGCTTCCATCTGACCCAGCAGCCACTTTGTTGCAAGGGGGGGGAAGCCGTCGGACTACCGAGGGCCCCTGGTGCTACCATTGCATGTGACCATGGCCACGGTCACTGCCACTGTGGGTAGTGTCCGCTTCTCTGCTTCCAACCAAGTCACTGGTCCAAACTGACTAAGCTCCTCTGACATCCCGGTCATGGAGGAACCCTGCAATGATGCCTTACCTCTCCTGTGACTGCCCCGCCCTCAACTGCATGCTCCCCTCCACAACTTTCTGCCCCCTGTCTGTCCCCTCTGTGACAACCTGACCAGATAAACTGTTCCAGGAGACCTGCTGGCCACACTCAGAGGCAATATCACAGCTGGCTTGATTAATCTCCTCCCCCCGATGGGAGTTGGACACAGTACATCACCCCCCCCCCATATTCCCATCGGTAGGCACATTATTCACATTGACATCAACAGAAGTGGACATTACTATTTCGACTGGAGGATCAGACCTTGGGGGTTCAGCAGCCACGTAGTGGAACACTAGCCACCCCAAGTCTGTCCCAAGCAACACACTTGCGGGAATATACAGTCCAAATACACCTTGGGAACGGGCAGCGACGGTTTGAGGCCTCTAATACTGGAGACAACGAGGGTTTTACCGGGTACCAATTCCTGTGGGGACACCAGCTCAGGCCGCGCAAGAGTCGTTTAAGCGCCATTGTCTTGCAGACCCATGGCTATGCCCTGGCCTATGTTGGTGGGCTGAAGGTTGTCAAGGGACCTTCCACCACCCACACACAAAACAGTGGACAGTTTCTGGGACCGGGACACATGGCTTTGAAGTGTCCTGGCTGTCTGCAGAGATGACAAGATCATCACTAATCCCAACATAAATACGGTAATCTATCCCTAAAATAAAAATTATATTTTTGTAGATGTCACCAAATAGCATTTCACAAAGGCAACAGTTATGATTTAGATATGCTTCTACATGAAGGCCTTAAGATCGTGAAGAAACGTCCACTTGTGCAGCAAACGTCATCCTTTTGTGAGCAGAAATGAACATTTTAAAAAGGAAACACTTCTAAAGTAAATGGTCCATTACATAAACGTACATCACTGACTTTGCTTTTTAACAGCAAATCTATGCATTACACACTGTGGACCTAAAAACACCGGATTGAAGATCCGTTCCTAAGAGTTTAATTATGTATTAAGTTCCACATACAGGAGGATTCTAGTAATCCAGCTTCATGATAAATGAGCAGCAAAAATAGAAATGCACTCATATGTAATACAATTATTTCCATCTATAAATTTAATTAGAATAATTAAACGTATATATTGAAAACAAAGTGCATAGATAATCTCAGGAAGAGGGCACTTAAAATGTATTGAATTATAAAGTAATTTATCTACAAAAAATAGTGCACATAGAACCAAAATATTCAAAACACAATGAACTTTATCTAAGACATGGTATTTTGATGCCCTGTGCAGATGAGGCAAATGCATAGCCTCCCCCCAGGATAGGAAAGGAATGGGTCAGAGAGTAAGGTAACAGGACCCCTAATGTAACTGCTCCAATCCCAGTTTGGGTCAGATAACAATATCTGATGACCACTTCCACTAGAATCGTTTCCCAGATTCACAAAAAAAAAACCAACAAAAGTTAAAAAATTGTGTACTTTAGGGGTGAGGCTTAACAGGAAGTGCAATTTTACAATTAGATATAGTAATCATTCATTGTGGACCATTTACACAATACAAGGGACAAATAGCGATGTACATCCATGACATTCTATATAGAGATGAGGGAACTCATGATGTCTGTGTTCGACTGGTTCGGGTGGACTTTTTTTAAAGTCCAGTTCTAGTCGTGAACTTAACTCGGGACCCTGAACCCCATATAAGTCAATGGTGACCCAAACTTCAGAGCTGCAAAATGGCTATAAAATGGTCGTAGTAAGCGCTAGGGGGCTGCAAAAGGAAGCAAAATGAGGGTAAGAGCAGGACAATTGCACTGCAAACAAATGTGGATAGGAAAATGACTTAACGGGGTTATTTTACCATAGCAATCATGATAAAATAGGAAGTAGATAAATAATATAACAATTTTAACAGTGCCCCCACAGAGACTGAGGTTTCCTACCACCAGTCCAGTTACAAATTTCACTCACAGAGCATGGGGGAGAGTATCCCCACAAAAGTAGCTTACAAATTTCACCCTCAGACCATGTGGCACAGTACCCCCACAGAAGCTGATTCAAATTTCACCCACAGAGCATGGGGCACAATACCCCCTGTAAGATAGCGCTCACTGAGTGCATTGAGGGACGCTCACTTGGCTGCGATATTGAGGCACACAGGAACACTTTCACTTAAACAGTCTAGTGCAGTTTATTATGCCTTCATAAACCGCTGAGGAACATGTTACACTTCACATGCTTACACATAGTCCATCACAATCCTTGGTACACGGTTTTAACACGCTGTCACTAAACACACTGGACCTCTTTTACCGTGGGTGAGCGCACGCCAAACAGTTCATTAGTGTCCATAGAACATCACGGGCACCAACAGTTATATCCCCATGTCCGGGGTTACCTCGCAGGAGCTCCTGCTCCAGATGCCAACTCTTTGGTAGTGCTCTCTCTCTGGGAAGCTGCCGAACTGGGATCACCGTCCCGGACAACGCCTTGCTCACCAGGCCACCTGACAGTCCAGATCCACAGACGGACGGTAGCTCCCCCAATGCAGTGCCGTCACTGACTGCAAACACACGTGGCCTATCTGTGTGCTATTCAGGATGTCCGTCCCCACTTTGAAACCGTTCAACATACAGGCCTCACCGAATGCTATTCAGGGATCCGACCCTACTCCCAGGGTCTCCCAATACACTGGCCTCACCAGGCCCAAGGTTGCAGCAGGTGCTATTCAGGAAGGCAGCACACCTTCCAACACCTAGGCCTTCCAGGACCTTCCACAGGAACAAACCAGGTCCATGCACTCTCTCCCATGTGACCAGACCTCAGGCACATTATATGGTACATAACCACACCCACAAGTGACGTATGGATCACATGGTCATGAACCTCACTACAGGTCCTATTACACACACAGCCACACACATACAGGCTTTACTTTGGGCGTTCAGACACACACCCCTGAGTGGGTTTGTAGGTGACTGGTCCCACCCATCTCACCAAGTCACCTGGAAGTTTCCCTCTTGTAAAACAGAAACCATCAGCAGTACCTCTGCTGATCAATACACGTTCCGGCTTCCATCACAAGGCATCCACCCTTGTGATGCATATTGGCCATTTTCAATCCTGTCGCTCACCATTTCCCCATCACAATAAAGAAAACGCCTGCATGCATGTCCTGGGAAGCCCATACAATAAAAAGTGTCTTTTAGCGTGTGACAACTGCCAAATATAAAAACCCGCCATATATAGTAAATCAAACCCCCCTTTATCACCCCCTTAGTTAGGGAAAAATAATAAAAAAAAAAAAATTTATTTACTTCCATTTTCCCGCTAGGATTAGGGCTAGGGTTAGGTCTAGGGTTTGGGGTAGGGTTAGGGCTAGGGTTAGGGCTGAGATTAGGGTTAGGGGTGTGTTGGGATTAGGGTTGGAGTTAGAATTGGGGGGTTTCCACTGTTTAGCCACATCAGGGGCTCTCCAAACGCAACATGGCGTCTGAACTCAATTCCAGCCAATTCTGTGTTGAAAAAGTCAAACGCTGCTCCTTCCCTTCCAATCTCTGCTATGCGCCCAAACAGTGGTTTACCCCCACATGAGTAGGGGTATCAGCATACTCAGGACAAATTGGACAACAACTTTTGTGGTCCAATTTCTCCTGTTACCCTTGGGAAAATAAAAAATTGTGGGCAAAAATATCATTTTTGTGGAAAAAAATATGATTTTTTTTATTTTTATGGCTTTACGTTATAAACTTCCGTGAAGCACTTGGGGGTTCAAAGTGCTCACCACACATCTAGATAAGTTCCTTGGGGGTCTAGCTTCCAAAATGGGGTCACTTGTGGGGGGTTTCCACAGTTTAGGCCCATCAGGGGCTCTCCAAACGTGACATGACACCCGCAGACCATTCCATCAAAGTCTGCATTCCAAAACGTCACTACTTCCCTTCCGAGCCCCGACGTGTGCCCATACAGTAGTTTTCTCCCACATATGGGGTATCAGCGTACTCAGGACAAATTGGACAACAACTTTTGGGGTCCAATTTCTCCTGTTACCCTTGGGAAAATAAAAAAATTGGGGACTAAATTATCATGTTTGTGGAAAAAATATGATTTTTTATTTTCACGCCCGTGCGTTATATACTTCTGTGAAGCACTTGGAGGTTCAAAGTGCTCACCACACATCTAGATAAGTTCCTTTGGGGGTCTAGTTTCCAAAATGGTGTCACTTTTGGGGGATTTCCACTGTTCAGGAACATCAGGGGCTCTCCAAACGCGACATGGCACCCGATCTCAATTCCAGCCAGTTTTGCGTCAAACGGTGCTCCTTCCCTTCCGAGCTCTGTCATGCGCCAAACAGTGGTTTACTTCCACTTATGGGGTATCAGCATACTCAGGACAAAATGCACAATAACTTTTGGGTCCTATTTCCCTTGGGAAAATAACAGTTGGGGTGAAAAGATCATTTTTGTGGTAAAAAATATGACTTTTTTAATTTTTCGGCTGTACGTTATAAACTTATGTGAAGCCCATGGGGGTTCAAAGTTCTCACCACACATCTAGATAAGTTCCTTCGGGGGTCTAGTTTCCAAAATGGTGTCATTTGTGGGGGTTTCCACTGTTTAGGCACATCAGGGGCTCTCCAAATGCGATATGGCGTCAAGCTAATTCTGCATTGAAAAAGTCAAACTGCGCTCATTCCCTTCCGAGCTCTGCCATGCGCCCAAACAGTGGTTTACCCCCACATATGGGGTATTGGCGTACTCAGGACAAATTGCACAATAACTTTTGTGGTCCTGTTTCCCTTGGGAAAATAACAATTGGGGGTGAAATGATAATTTTTGGGGAAAAAAATGATTTTTTTCATTGTACGGCTGAGCGTTATAAGCTTCTGTGAAGTCCTTGGGGGGTTCAAAGTTCTCACCACATATCTAGATAACTTCCTTGGAGGGGGTCTAGTTTCCAAACTGGGATCACTTATGGGGGGTTTCCACTGTTTAGGCACATCAGGGGCTCTCCAAACGTGACATGGCGTCCGATCTCAATTCCAGCCAATTTTGCGTTGAAAAAGTCAAACGGCGCTCCTTCCCTTTCGAGCTCTGCCATGCGCCAAAACAATGGTATCCCCCCACATATTAGGTATCAGCGTACTCAGGACAAATTGCACAATAACTTTTGCAGTCCAATTTCTCCTGTTACCTTTGGTAAAATAAATAAAATTGGACCTGAAGTAATTATTTTGTGAAAAAAAGTTAAATGTTCATTTTTTTAAACATTCAAAAAATTCCTGTGAAGCACCTGAAGGGTTAATGAACTTCTTGAATGTGGTTTTGAGTACCGTCAGGGGTTCAGTTTTTAGAATGGTATCACTTTTGGGTATTTTCTATCATATAGACCCCTCAAAGTGACTTCAAATGTGATGTGGTCCCTAAAAAAAAATGGTGTTGTAAAAATGAGAAATCGCTGGTCATATTTTATCCCTTATAACTTCCTAACAAAAAAAAAATTTGGTTCCAAAATTGTGCTGATGTAAAGTAAACATGTGAAATGTTACTTATTAAGTTTTTGTGTGCCATATCTCTGTGATTTAAGGGCATAAAAATTCAAAGTTGGAAAATTGCGAAATTTTCAAAATTTTTGCCAAATTTCCATTTTTTTTCACAAATAAACGCAAGTTATATGAATGAAATTTTACCACTAACATGAAGTACAATATGTCACGAGAAAAACAATGTCAGAATCACCGGGATCCAAGGAAGCGTTCCAGAGTTATTACCTCATAAACGGACAATGGTCAGAACCCCCAAGGTTGGTTTGCATTTTCATGACCGGGCCAATTTTTACAATTCTGACCACTGTACCTTTATGAGGTCATAACTCTGGAACGCTTCCATGGATCCCGGTGATTCTGACATTGTTTTCTCGTGACATATTGTACTTCATGTTAGTGGTAAAATTTCATTCAAATAACTTGCGTTTATTTGTGAGAAAAACGGAAATTTGGCGAAAATTTTGAACATTTCGCAATTTTCCAACTTTGAATTTTTTTTAACTGAATATTTATGCCCTTAAATCACAGAGATACAGCACACAAAAAACTTGATAACTAACATTTCCCACATGTTTACTTTACATCAGCACAATTTTGGAACCAAAATTTTTTTTTGTTAGGAAGTTATAAGGGTTAAAAGTTGACCAGCCATTTCTCATTTTTACAACACCATTTTATTTTTAGGACCACATCACATTTGAGGTCACTTTGAGGGGTCTATATGATAGAAAATACCCAAAAGTGACACCATTCTAAAAACTGCACCCCTTAAGGTGCTCAAAACCACATTCAAGAAGTTTATTAACCCTTTAGGTGCGTCACAGGAATTTTTTTGAATATTTAAAAAAAAATGAACATCTAACTTTTTTTCACAAAAAAAATACTTCAGGTTCAATTTTTTTTATTTTACCAAGGGTAAGGCCGGTTTCACATTAGCGCTTTTTAAGCGCACGCACGGCCGGGGGTAGCTCCGCCCCCGAGCCGGCTCTCTGCCCGGCGTGCCCGCCCCTTGCTTATAGCGCCGCCTCCTAGCGGACAGCGGCGCCTGCGATCGGCGCACCCTATCTTTAGCATAGGGTGCGCAGATCGTGCGCAGGCCGTGCGCTAGTTGCGCTTTGACCTGCGCTGCGCACTTTTGACGGTGCGCCGTGCGCGCCAAAATTGAACTTTTCGGATTTTGGCGCGCACGGCGCACCGTCAGAAGTGCGCAGCGCAGGTCAAAGCGCAACTAGCGCACGGCCTGCGCACGATCTGCGCACCCTATGCTAAAGATAGGGTGCGCCGATCGCAGGCGCCGCTGTCCGCTAGGAGGCGGCGCTATAAGCAAGGGGCGGGCACGCCGGGCAGAGAGCCGGCTCGGGGGCGGAGCAACCCCCGGCCGTGCGTGCGCTTAAAAAGCGCTAATGTGAAACCGGCCTAACAGGAGAAATTGGACTGCAAAAGTTATTGCGCAATTTGTCCTGAGTACGCTGACACCTGATATGTGGGGGGGAACGACTGTTTCGGCGCATGGCAGAGCTCAGAATGGAAGGAGCGCCGTTTGACTTTTTCAATGCAAAATTGGCTGGAATTCAGATCGGACGCCATGTCACGTTTGGAGAGTCCCTGATGTACCTAATCAGTGGAAACCCCCTACAAGTGACCCCATTTTGGAAACTAGACCCCCCAAGGAACTTATCTAGATATGTGGTGAGAACTTTGAACCCACAAGGGCTTTACAGAAGTTTATAACGTACAGCGGTACAATTCAAAAATAATATTTTTTCCACAAAAATGATCTTTTCACCCCAATTTTTATTTTCCCAAGGGTAACAGGACCCTAAAAGTTATTGTGCAATTTGTCCTGAGTACGCTGATACCCCACATGTGGGGGTAAACCACTATTTGGGCGCATGGCAGAGCTCGGAAGGGAAGCAGCGCCATTTGACGTTTTTGGCTGGAATTGAGATCGGACATCATGTCGCGATTGGAAAACCCCTGATGTACCTAAACAGTGGAAACCCCCCACAAATGACACCATTTTGTAAACTAGACCCCCCAAGGAACTTATCTAGATGTGTGGTGAGCACTTTGAACCCCCCAGTGCTTCACGGAAGTTTTTCAACTCAGAATTGGCTGGAATTGAGATCAGACGCCATGTTGCATTTGGAGAGCCCCTGATGTGCCCAAACAGTGGAAACCCCCAATTCTAACTCCAACCCGAACCCCAACACACCCCTAACCCTAATCTCAGCCCTAACCCTAACCCTAGCCCTAACCCTAACCCTAGCCCTAACCCTACCCTAACCCTAACCCTAGCCCTAGCCCTAACCCTAGCCCTAACCCTAATGGAAAAATGGAAATAAATACATTTTTTTATTTTATTATTTTTCCCTAACTAAGGGGGTGATAACGGGGGGTTTGATTTACTATTTATGGCGGTTTTTATGTTTGGCGGCTGTCACACGCTAAAAGACGCTTTTTATTGTAAAAATAGTTTTTGCATCACCTCATATTGAGAGCTCTAATTTTTCCGTATTTTGACCCACCGAGTCATGTGGGTCTTATTTTTTGCGGAACGAGTTGACGTTTTTATTGGTACCATTTTCGGGCACGTGACATGTTTTGATCGCTTTTTATTCCGATTTTTGGGACGCAGAATGAACAAAAACCAGCGTTTCATGAATTTCTTTTGGGGGGGTGCGTTTACACCGTTTCGCGTGCGGTAAAATTGATAAAGCGGTTTTATTCTTCGGGTCAGTACGGTTACAGCGATACCTCATTTAGGTCGTTTTTTTATGTTTTGTCGGTTTTATGCAATGAAAACTATTTTATATAAAAAATAATTATTTTTGCATCGCTTTATTCTGCGAGCTATAACTTTTTTATTTTTTTGCGGATGATGCTGTGTGGTGGCTCGTTTTTTGCGGGACAAGATGACGTTTTCAGCGGTACCATGGATATTTATATGCGTCTTTTTGATCGCGCGTTATTACACTTTTTGTTTGGCGGTATGATAATAAATCATTATTTTTTGCTTCGTTTTTTATTTTTTAAGGGGTTTGCTAAAGGGGTTAACTAATGGGACAGTTTTATAGGGCGGGTCGTTACGGACGCGGCGATACCTAATATGTGTACTTTTATTGTTTGTTTGTTTTTTATTTCTAAAAAATGGATTTATTTGGCGGAATATTTTTTTTTTTTTTCTAATTTATTTGGCGATTTTTTTAAATTTATTTTAACACTTTTTTTTTTTTTTTTACTTTATTAAATAGTCCCAGGTGGGACATCACTGTCCTGTGACAGATCGCTCATCTGTCACATCACAGATCACTGTGACAGATCAGCAATCTGTCACAGGCACTGCAGAAGGCTTCCTCATGCCTGCGCTTTGCAGGCACTGAGGAAGCCAGCTTCCTGCAGGCCCCCGAAGGCCCCCGTCACCATCTTGGATTCGGGGGCCTGCAGGAAAGGAGCCCCCGGCAGCAGCGCTACACATTGCGCTGCCGTGGGGGGCTCAGGGAAGCACGGAGGGAGCCCTCTCCCTGCCGATGCTTCCCTTTAACTCCCGGTACACCGCGATCGTGTTTGATCGCGGTGTACAAGGGGTTAACGTGTCAGGGGCGGTCCGTGACCGCCCCTGACACATTGTGCCGGGTGTCAGCTGTGATAATCAGCTGACATCCGGCCGCGATCAGCGGCGCTCACCATGTGGGCGCCGCTGATCGCGGTAGACGTACTATCCCGTCCATGGGCATAGGGGCCCGGGTCCCATGGACGGGATAGTACGTCTCATGTCAGGAAGGGGTTAACATGCAAACCACCCTTGGGAGTAAAGGGATTAATTGCTGCAATAAAAGGTGGATTTTACCAATGAGTGCCATCAGTTTTCTTCCTATTCTGGATCTTGTTCATTGGTTTTGTTGGAGAGGCACCTGGATTTCATCGGAATGACAGCGGTGAATA
Organism: Dendrobates tinctorius; assembly: GCF_039654945.1. NCBI lineage: Eukaryota > Metazoa > Chordata > Amphibia > Anura > Dendrobatidae > Dendrobates > Dendrobates tinctorius. Next base: position 20,385,043 of record NW_027361898.1, on the reverse strand, counting down.
TGCGATTGATATTCACCATGCACCTGTATTGAGGGCTTGTTTTTTTGCTGTGCGGATTTATCTTTTCTATGTGGATTTAAATGATGTGTGTTATGAATGAGTCACCGGAGGAGTGAAAAACAAAAATACAAGCTAAGTCCAGAAAACCGGATGGTTGGTAGCTAGCGGATTGCAGACCCCTAATCCTATTCACAACAACTAACAGTAGCCGTGGGGTGTTCCTACGGTGGTCCTAGACACCTCGTTCACAGCCGGAGAACTAAATAAACCTAAAGAAAGAAAGGGGAAATCTAAACTGCCCCAGAGCAGACCCCAAAGCAATAGACAGCCCCCAACATGTATTGATGGTGAAAACAGATGAAAACACAAACACAGACAGAAAGACAGGCTGAGCAAACGATGGGGCCCTCACTAACTAGATAGGACAGGAAAGAAAAGCAACTGTCTGCAATCACGCAAAAACCCTGCCAAAAATAATGTCCAACACGTCTGATAGAAAAAGGCCCTGAAGTCACTAGACTTCAAAATCACTATATCAGCACTCAGGTATATTCTGAAAACAGAGCAAAGAGATCAACTGATCAGAGACAAAAATGGAGTTCAGCCAGTCCCAACCAGGGCAGGCTGAACACAAACACTAAGTAAACCAGACAAAATCTCATGGAAAAATAGCAGAGCAAAAACTTAGCTTTAGTAGACAGGACTAAACTGGAGGCGAGAGCTCAGAGCAGAGAGGATCACCAGCAACCCAGCAGGGCGTCGGCGGCCTTATATCCACTCAGAGATTCCGGATGTCCAATCACACTCCACCTGTTCAGATGACAGGTTTTTCCCATCCAAATCAATTTCACTACCTTCTGTCACCAGCAGAGGGAGTTCATCGGACATCAAAGGTAAAGGAGAAAATGAGCTCATAACAGATGTGTGTCTGCTTAGCCCTGTGTCTCTTTCCTCTGACACCTTGTTACTGGATGTAGGATTTGTCTTGTCTGCTAGAGTTGAGCGAATTTGTTCGGGTCCCTGCTTATTCGGCAAGCTTTAGCGCTTACCGAATAAGGTGCAGAGGGAACCCGGATACATGGAGCGCACCAGCTGATCAGCCGCAACACATGCAGCTTCGGCTTTGATCAGCTGATCAGCCGGCGTGCTCCAAGTATCCGGGTTCCCTCTGCAGCTTATTCGGGAAGTGCTATAGCTTGCCGAAAAAGTAGGGACCCGACTAAATTCACCCAATTCTAGTGACTACTCTTGTAGATTATCCCTCCAGCTCTTGACAATCTGACTTCAAGTATCTGACCGCGTACTTGGCCTCTGAATATTTGTTTTCCTCCCTTGTCTTGATGTACCTTTCTTGCATTTGACCCCTGACTGTTTCCTGACTATGCCTTTGACTTACCCCTCTGTACTATGAGCTCTTCTGGTATCTGACCTCCTGACCACCCTTTCTCGCGGGTTGCCCACGAGTAGTGACTTAGTGTCACAGTAACAGGTGTAGCAGGGAGCTGATTAGAGCTCCTATGCTACTGTTTCAGTGGTAACATCTACAATTGTTTGTTCATCATAAAGATAACAATTTCACACAATCCCTGCTGCCAAACAGGGACCGCTCCACTGTTCACATCTTCAAACAAATCAGAGGTACAAAGGAAGTGAGAGAGGAGCAGAAGATCTGACTTTCTCTGGATGTGAGTTACATCTGAAGGAGAAGACAGTGAAGTGTCCGTTGATCTGACTTAAGATAATGTCATGCACTCCCTGGGGAGAGCCATTGTTGACACTGCTGGAACAGTGCTGACATCAGAGGTGATTATAACTGTTATTATTTTACTTAGGGGGGAGCAACAGTGATTGACAAGGGGTTGTCTGAGTAGCGTACAAACTTTTTAATAAACAGTGTAGTAAGTACCGTATATACTCGTGTATAAGCCGACCCCCCTAATTTTGCCACAAAAACTGGGAAAACTTATCGACTCGCGTATAAGCCTAGGGTGGAAAATGCAGCAGCTACTGGTAAATTTCAAAAGTAAAAATAGATACCAATATAAGTAAAATTAATTGAGACATCAGTAGGTTGAATGTTTTTGAATATCCATATTGAATCAGGAGCCCCATATAATGCTCCATACAGTTCATGATGGCCCCATAGGATGATCCATATAAAAAATATGCCCCATATAATGCTCCATACAGTTCATGATGGGCCCCATAAGATGCTCCATATAAAATACACCCCATATAATGCTGCACAAAGGTTAATAATGGCCCCATAAGATGCTCCATAGAATAATATGCCCCATATGCTGCTCCATAAAGGTTATGGCCCCATAAGATGTTCCATAGATTATGCCCCATATGCTGCTCCATAAGATGCTCCATAGATTATGCCCCATAAGATGCCCCAAAGATTATGCCCCATAAAATGCTCCATAGATTATGCCCCCCATAAGATGCCCCATAGATTATGCCCCCATAAGATGCATCATAGATTATGCCCCCATAAGATGCCCTATAGTTTATGCCCCCATAAGATGCTCCATATATTATGCCCCCATAAGATGCCCCATAGATTATGCCCCCATATAATGCCCCATAGATTATGCCCCCAAAGGTTGCTCCATATATTATGCCCCCATAAAATGCCCTATAGATTCTGCCCCATATGCTGCAGCTACAAATAAAAAAAAAACAAAAACTATATACTCACCTCCATCGCTGCCCACTGCTCATCAGCGTTGCCAGCTCTGCAGTGACTGTTCAGGCAGAGGGCGCCTACTAACTACGTCATTGCGCCCTCTGACCTGAATGTCACTGTCAGACGACGCAAGACAGCAAAGCGACGTGCAGCGGTGGAACGCGGACAGGTGAATATGGCTCCCCCGTCATACTCACCCCCTCCTGGCGCAGGTCTCTGCAGCCCCCCTGCTTGTTCCATGTTCTCAGCGCCGCTGCTCTTCCTGCATTCAGCGGTCACATGGTACCGCTCATTAAAGTCATGTATATGCGCATATTCTTGACTTTAATGAGCGGTACCACGTGACCGCTGAATGCAGGAAGAGCAGCGGCGCCGAGAACATGGAACAAGCAAGGGGGCGGCAGAGACCGCACTAGGGGGGTCAGTATGATCTCTGACACCCCCGATCCCCCTCCCCGGTTCGACCCCCGGGATATGACTCGCATATAAGCCAAGAGGGGGACTTCCATCCCAAAGAATGAGCTGAAAATCTCGGCTTATACGCGAGTATATACGGTAATTCATCTAATATACATTGATAGGTATAAATATAATTAAATAATATACACTGCTCAAAAAAATAAAGGGGTCACTTAAACAGCAGAATATAACTCCAAGTAAATCAAACTTCTGTGAAATCAAACTGTCCACTTAGGAAACAACACTGATTGACAATCAATTTCACATGCTGTTGTGCAAATGGAATAGACAACAGACAGAAATTATTGGCAATTATCAAGACACACAATAAAGAAGTGGTTCTGCAGGTAGGGACCACAGACCACATCTCAGTACCAATGCTTTCTGGCTGATGTTTTGGTCACTTTTCAATGTTGGTTGTGCTTTCACACTCATGGTAGCATGAGACGGACTCTACAACCCACACAAGTGGCTCAGGTAGTGCAGCTCATCCAGGATGGCACATCAATGCGAGCTGTGGCAAGAAGATTTGCTGTGTCTGTCAGCGTAGTTTCCAGAGGCTGGAGGCGATACCAGGAGACAGGCCAGTACACCAGGAGTCGGGGAGGGGGCCGTAGGAGGGCAACAACCCAGCAGCAGGACCGCTACCTCTGCCTTCATGCAAGGAGGAACAGGAGGAGCTCTGCCAGAGCCCTGCAAAATGACCTCCAGCAAATGTGCATGTGTCTGCACAAACGTTTACAAACTGACTCCATGAAGATGGTCTGATTGCCCGGCATCCACAGAATGGGGGTTGTGCTCACAGCCCAACACCATGCAGAATGCTTGGCATTTGCCACAGAACACCAGGATTGGCAATTTTGCCACTGGCGCCCTGTGCTCTTCACAGATGAAAGCAGGTTCACACTGAGCACATGTGACAGACGTGACAGAGTCTGAAGACGCTGTGGAGAGCGATCTGCTGCCTGTAACATCCTTCAGCATGACCGGTTTGGCAGTGGGTTAGTAGTGGTGTGGGGTGGCATTTCTTTGGAGGGCCGCACAGCCCTCCATGTGCTCGCCAGAGGTAACCTAACTGCCATTAGGTACCGAGATGAGATCCTCAGACCCCTTGTGAGGCCATGTGCTGGTGCTGTTGGCCCTGGGTTCCTCCTAATGCAGGACAATGCCAGACCTCATGTGGCTGGAGTCTGTCAGCAGTTCCTGCAAGAGGAAGGCATTGAAGCTATGGACTGGCCCACCCATTCCCCAGACCTGAATCCGATTGAGCACATCTGGGACATCATGTCCGTCTCCGTCCACCAATGTTACGTTGCACCACAGACTGTCCAGGAGTTAGCAGATGCTTTAGTCCAGGTCTGGGAGGAGATCTCACAGGAGACCATCCGCCGCCTCATCAGGAGCATACCCAGGCATTGTAGGGAGGTCATACAGGCACGTGGAGGCCACACACACTACTGAGCATCTTTTCCTTGTCATGAGGCATTTCCACTGAAGTTGGATCAGCCTGTAATTTGATTTTCCACTTTGATTTTGAGTATCATTCCTAATCCAGACCTCCGTGGGATATTAATTTTGATTTACATTGATAATTGTTATGTTTTACTCTTCTGAACACATTCCACTATGCAATGAATAAAAATTTGCAACTGAAATATTTCATTCAGAGATATCTAGGATGTGGTATGTTAATGTTCCCTTTATTTTTTGAGCAGTGCACATAAAAATATTCATAGAATGTGGAACGAGTATTATAGATATCTAAGTTTAATAAATTAGATAATCAATTAAAAACTCAACATGTTAGTGAAATATGAAATGGAAGATTGATAAACATGAGAGAAAGATAACGTGGCAAACCCCATTAACTCATTCTGCAGCCAGCAATAAACAGTGTAATACACAGCCCATAGGAGGCAATCGGTGCATAATTTTTAATGAACAATGAAAATGAATGAACATTTTTAATGAAACCCAATTGCAAAATGTATTTTTTTCACAAATTGCCTGAATTTAAGTAAGAAAAAAAGCGTTCTCAAATGTAGGGGCACTTTTTACGTAAGTAACATAAAAAGGAGGGAAACAAAGGGTGAAGGTATTACCTAAAAAGGAAATGGCGATAAGAGTAAAGGAGCAAAACTAAAGGCCCATTTACACTAGCCAATAATCCATCTGCTTCTAACAGTAACGACCCATCATTCATTATAATTGTGAAAAGTGTACAATGCAAAAGATTGTTTGCTTATCCAACGATTTCACCAACACAAGGAACAGTGCAAATTCAAGTCCTCAATAGGGTTATCTCTCTATGAACACATTATGTGATGTTCAATGCTACAATGCAATGATCATTATTCAACCACTTCATTCACGATCCTCGCCTTCTATAAACACTTGTCTGAGATTGTTTTCTCATCATCATGAGTAACGATCACGTCGTTCATCATCTAAAGGATTATCTGATCATGTAAAGGGTGTGTGCACACATTGCGGATTCTGCTGCGGATGCGCAGCGGATTTGGCCCTACGGATCCGCAGCACTTTTTTCTATTGAAAATGAAAACCGCAGTGCGCATGCTGCAGATTTGCTGATGTTTCAAATCCGCAGCATGTCACGTCTTTGTGTGGAATCCGCAGCGGTTTTACACCTGCTCCATTGTAGAGGTGTCAAACCGCAGAGGAAAAAAGCAGGCTAAGGCTACTTTTATATTAGTGTTTTTTAGCGCTGCGCTTCGTGCGCAATTGAAACGCATGCAAAAAAAGCATCATGCATTTTGCATGCATTTGCTTTTTTTAGGAGCATGCGTTTCTAGCCATGTTAACTCTTAAAACGCATGTGATTTTAAATGCAGGCGTGCGCATGTCCATGTGCACGCCTGCGTTCCCATAGACTGTAATGTGTTATTTTGGCGCATTCCGTGCGCATGCGTTTTTTGACACAGGTTGGACAGAACAAAAATGCAACAGGTTCCGTCCGGCGCCCCTAGGCGCACACTACAAAAAACCGCATGAACACCAAAACGCATACAAACGCGTGCAAACGCTAGACCATGTGCCCCCTTGTTAAACATAGGTGTGCATGGCACATGCGCATGGACGCGCATGGACGCGCATGATGCGCTGCGCTAAAAAAACGCTAATGTGAAACCAGCCTGATCTGCAGATAAAACGCAGGTTTTTTTACCTGCGGATTTTGCAAAATCTGCGCAGAAAAATCCGCAGCAGAATTTGCAACATGTGCACATACCCTTAGGGTCTCATTTGGACCGTGTGATTGCTTAAAGTCTAGATCCATTTAAGCTGACAATGTGTGAGTCAACGACTTACAAAATATGATGACAGAAAATTGAAAACTGTAACAAATGCTATCCTTTTGTGAGCTACCACATGCAAAAAAAAGTAAATGGTGCCATATATGAAAAAACAGCACAGTCCTGACTTTTAAGAATGTATTGATACATTAAACACCATGGCTCCAGAAACACAGGATCCATCTCTAAGAGTTTCTTGATGTCTTGTGTTCCAAATACAGGAATAATCTGCTAATCCAGCCTCATGATGAATGAGCTAAAAGAATAAGAATGGAAATGCACTTACATATAATACAATTATTCCATTCAATACATTTAATTAGAGCAATTAAACATGGGTATTGAAAAAAAATGCATGGATAGTCTCAGGAAGAGGGCACATAACATCTACATAGTTACAAAATACGGAATGAGGACGGTAACGAGGAAGGCCATGACAGAAAACATGGGAGCACAATGGAAAACTGCCCATTGCTGAGACATTTATTTTGCTTTTTGTGGACTCCAATGCAGCATTGGCACATGGCAAATCCAAATATGGACTTTAAGAGAAAAATATGGTGCTCAGGTTATAATGGCCAAACAATTCTTGCAACCCACTGGAATCCTGATATTGGCATCAGCACAAACTCTGAGCTGGTATTCACAGTATGAAAGTTTGCAAGAGAGAATGAGGTGTCTATTCCTTTGTATACTGGTCAGATAAAGGTGAGAACAGTGGTCAAACTACCATTATCACGATAAAGTTTGGAGTTAATATTTGATGTGTATATAAAAATAAGAGTTTATTTGGAATTAGAATTGAGCAAAGATTTGCAATTTCTCTTTTTATTTACTCCATTTTTGCACTCCGAAAAAAAACCTAACATCCTATTCAATCTTCACAAAGCCAAATATGCAGAGAACACGCTAATGTAACAAACAGCAACATTGGCAAAATTACACTCTTGATCACTAAAATGCTACCCTTCACAATTTCTTTATCACTTTCTCAGGCCTCATTCAGACGTCCGTGTTACACGTACATGTTGTATCCGCTTTTTTCACAGATAGAACACGTACCTATTATAATCTATAATACTGTTCACCTGACCATTTTTTTCAGCATCAGGATGACAGGGGCCAATACAAGTCTATGGGTCAATGAAAAACAAGTACAGCACATGGATGGTTTCAGGGTACCATCCATGTGCTGTCCATGTGCATCAGTGTACCATCTGTGTGCATCAGTGTGCCATCTGAGGGCTGCCCGTGTGCATCAGTGTACCATCCGTGTGCTGTCTGTGTGCATCAGTGTGCCATCTGAGGGCTGCCCGTGTGCATCAGTGTACCATCCGTGTGCTGTCTGTGTGCATCAGTGTGCCATCTGAGGGTTGCCCGTGTGCATCAGTGTACCATCCGGGTGCTGTTTGTGTGCATCAGTGTACCATCCATGTGCGGTCTGTGTGCTGTCCGTATTTAACATTGCAAAGGATAGGAGAAGCTTTGTAATATATTTATTTATCCATCCATGAAAAACCCTAATCACACACTGATGGTAAAATGGATACACTGATCCAAAGCACAGATGACACTAGTACCATTTTTTCACGTACATGTTTAAACACTGATGGGACCGCTCGGGCTGTAAATTACTGGGGAATGAATGGGAAGCAGCGCGCACAGGCTCAGTGACTAGCGATGACATCACTGAGTCTGTGTTTGCTGCCGGCATGAACTCCTGTGACCTCAGCACTGTCATTTTCCCATGGTGCTGAGGTCACAGGAGTTCATGCCAGCAGCAAACCTGTGCGCGCTGCTTCCCATTCATTCCCCAGTAGTTTACAGCCCAAGCGGTCGAATTAGCACCGCTCCGGCTGTTAACTGATTATCCCCCAGATATGGATTTACGCCGTGGGACTTGATTGACTGCCGGACAGGTCTGGTATATTGTTGGGGTTTTTTTTTCGTTTTTTTTTACAGGAGGTCGAGGGATTCGAGATGATATTAGCAGTGTAATAAAGATGGATAAAATGTGTGGTGTATTATTTCATTAAAAGACTTTATTCTTACTGTGTGTGGGTGTGTGTGTTTATTTAACCCTTTACTTACTATAGGATTAGTAATGGATAGGTGTCTTATTGACCTCTGTACACTGATTTCCGTGTGCACGTGTGCTGCATGCGTCGCGGCAGATATGTCCGGGTCAAAATGGACATGTCTGCGTCTTTTGCACATGGACACACAGTCCGTGAAAACATGCTGACATCTGCATAGACCCATTCATTTGAAAACTGTCACAAAACTGTCACTACACGTACCGGAGCCATGACGTTTGAAACAGGCCTAAAGCTCAAGGTCCCCTTAGTTTTAATGATAAAATCGAAATGGTGATATTTTTATGAAACTTGTTATTCTTGTATTGTTTGTCAATGTCTTAGATTGTTTTAAAATGCTATTATGACGTGGGTTAATAGGTGTGTTCCTTATATAAGAATTTCATATCCCATGTATTTCCGTATCTGGACCCATTGAATCGTTATTCAGATGCAAACCGGCCTTCGTCCCATGGGAACCTTGCTTCCCTTGGCTCCATGTTTGAGGCTATGTGCACACGTCCGGAATTCCTGCGGATTTTATGCGTTTTTGCCGCGTTTTTTCACCGCGAAAGCACTGCAAAAACACATAAAATAAGCAGCCCATTGAATTCAATAGCATTCCGCACATGCTGTGGTACAAATGTAATTGAAAATTGTCTTTCCGAGGTTATTGTCTTGTTGCAACAGGTGGCTGAGACTGCTGGTTCCAGTGAACAACGAGTCCTGCAGAAGGAGATCCGAGCCCTGATGCAAAGACAACAGGTAGAACTCTCTGGTGGAGAAATTGGTAGTGTCAGAGTGAGTGATCCCTTCCCCATTGCAATACCCCCCAGATGTGAAATGTTGATTTGGTGTCGGGCAGCTATAGGTCTCAGAGGTAGGGATTACCAGGCATTGGTAGAACCAGTATACTCCGATAGCAGGCCCACTGTCTTGACAGCCAGAGGGGTGGATGATGTACGAAAAGGGAGAGTGCCTGTACGCCTCTTGAATTGTGGGGAGGAGGAGGCCACAATCCCTCGGTACGCCACAGTTGCTAAGCTGCTCACTGTTAATAACAACTCATTGCAGGCAGCAGAGCCCTTGGTCTCATCCGACAAGGTGGATGACAATGGCTCTGGAAAGCAGCCAGAGGAGTGATGTCAGCAACTGCAGGTGGGAACTTACTCTACGCCCTCATACCAGAAAAATGGGGTTTACAGAGTGACACAAGAGTATGAGCGGGCATTCAGCAAACACCTACTAGATTTTGGGCAGGCAAAAGGGGCTCAACATCATATCCCCACTGGAGATCATCCACCCATTAAAGAAAGGTACCGGCCTATACCCCCAACACAATACCAATGTGCTAAGAGTATGTTGAGAGAGATGAAGGAAGCTGGGGTTATCAGAAACAGTTGTAGCCCATGGGCAGCTCCCATAGTTTTTGTAAAGAAAAAAGATGGTACCATGAGAATGTGTGTTGATTACAGGAAAATTAACAGCATTACACATAAAGACGCCTACCCATTACCTAGAATTGAGGAATCATTAGCTGCACTTAAAACTGCTAACTACTTTTCCACCTTAGATCTCACTAGTGGGTATTGGCAGGTTCCTGTGGCAGAGGCAGACAAGGAGAAAACAGCATTTACCACCCCAATGGGTCTCTGTGAGTTCAACTATATGCCATTCGGGCTCTGCACCGCTCCAGGAACATTTCAACGGCTGATGGAGTGCTGCCTGGGACACATGAACTTTGAGACGGTCCTGTTGTACCTGGATGATGTCATTGTTTTCTCCAAAACCTATGAAGATCATCTGGAACACCTGGCTGAAGTGTTTGAAGCTTTGCCCAATTTTGGCCTGAAGGTGAAGCCTTCCAAATGCCACCTCCTGAAGCCCAAGGTACAGTGCCTCGGTCATGTGGTCAGTGCAGAAGGTGTGGCACCAGATCCTGACAAGGTCACAGTCATCCGGGACTGGCCGAAGCCCAGCAACCTTCATGAAGTACGCCAATTCCTTGGACTGGTAGGCTACTACCGAAGATTCATCAAAGGCTTTACTGAAATAGCCACCCCTATGCAAAATCTTCTGGTGGGGCAGTCCAAGAAGACCAAACAGAATAATTCCACCTTTGAATGGACTGAAGAGCTGGAGAGATCCTTCACTTGGCTGAAGATGGCTCTCACAGGTGATGAAGTTCTGGCCTACCCAGATTATGACGAACCCTCTGTGCTGTACACTGATGCCAGCAATGTGGGACTAGGAGCAGTACTGTCGCAGGTACAGAATGGAAAAGAAAGAGTGATCTCCTACGCCAGCAGGAAGCTGCGTCCCACTGAAAGGAATCCTGACAACTACAGTTCTTTCAAGCTGGAGTTCCTTGCCATTGTCTGGGCTGTCACTGAAAGGTTCAAACATTACCTAGCCTCCGCCAAGTTTACTATCTTCACGGACAACAATCCGTTGACCCACTTGGAAACTGCAAAACTAGGTGCACTGGAGCAGCGATGGATGGCTCGGCTATCTAACTATGAATTCACCATCAAGTACCGAGCAGGGCACAAGAATGCCAATGCTGACGCGCTGTCCAGGATGCCTAATTTGCCAGATGCAGGAGAAGACCCTGAGGCTCTTGAAGAAATAGCGCTACCTCCCTTCCACCAGCCAATTGCGGCCCAACGTGCCCAAGGAGTGAGAAACTGACGGTCTGGCTTGAAGGAGGTCACCCTGAATCCATTGCCCCATCATGACTGGGCAGAAACGCAAGATAGTGACCCTGCAGTCCGCCTGTGAAAGAGCTACTGTCACAAGCTGACTCCCGCCCAGAGTCGGATGCTCCTGAAGAAACCCAGCAGTTGTGGAAGGAGAGAGGCCGGCTGTTCATCTATGAAGGAAAGCTGTGTCAGAGGAGTATCAATGCCCGCACTCATGAGCTGGTCTGGCAGGTGATAGTCCCAAAGAGCGAGGCATCAATGGTCCTGGAAGCATACCACAATGGAGCTGGACACTTCGGATGGAAGAAGTTGGAAGCCTTGCTCCGGGAGAGGTTCTACTGGGCTGGTATGAGGAAAGCCATTGAGAGGTGGTGCCGGGAGTGTGGACAATGTAACCTGTGCAGAAAGGATCGAAACAGCCAGAGAGCTCCTCTGCAGCCAATCATCACCAAACAGCCACTTGAGTTGGTAGCCCTGGACCGTGTGAAGCTGGTTCCAAGCCTGTCAGGCTACATCTATGCTCTTACCATCGTGGACCACTACTCAAGATTCCTGGTAGTTGTGCCTGTCAAAGATCAAACGGCCAGGACAGGAGCCAGAGCATTCCAACAGCACTTCTGTAGACCACATGGGTATCGTGAAAGAGTGCTTACAGATCAAGGTCCAGCTTTCGAGGCAGAAGTGTTCCAAGAATTCTGTAACTTGTATGGTTGTAAGAAGATCCTGACAACACTGTACCACCCACAGACCAATGGCATGTGTGAGAAGATGAACCAGGTAGTGATTGACCTCCTGAAGACTTTGCCCTTGGAGGAGAGAAATCTGTGGCCAGAGAAGTTGCCAGATGTGGTGGACCTCTACAACCATATTCCAGTGAATTCCACCAACTGTACCCCAGCCTACTTAATGAGAGCAAGACCTGGTAAACTGCCTATTGATTTGGACATGGGAGTCCTTACGCCTGAAGTAACGTCACCAGACGCTGACTGGGATACAGAAAGACAACAACAGTACAGAAGAGTTCAAGAATGCGTGGAAAAGAGTCTAGGTCAGGCAAGACAAAAGGAGGAGAAGCTTTACAATCAAAATGCACCTGCCGTTCTGTTGTCGCTAGGAGAACAAGTTCTCAAGAGGAAAAGAAGATTGCACAAATTGGATGATCAATGGGAAGCTGAACCTTATACCATTCTGCCCTCAAAATTTGATAATACCAAGGTATGCCTTATTAGCAAAGATGGAGGAGAAACCTCAGCAGCAATATCAAGAGATCACCTGAAACTATGTCCTGACCTGTTGAAAGAAAGAATGGAAGAACCAGATAACATCCAACCCATAGAGGAAGAAGAGAAGGTCAGCACAATACTTTGAGAATTCCCTGCGAATTGGACTAAAGTAAACGATGCTATAGTGGTGCCAGTGTTGACATTTCCCCAATTGGTAGTACAGGAAGACGTGATTCCAGAAAACCCTGAAGATCAGGAAAATCAGGCAGCAGATGCTACCCCAGCAGTGGAGACAGAGAACCCTCGCCCTGCCAGTAGTAAATCTGACATGCCCATAGTGACTCTAAGAATACGTAGACATGTGCCACCCTGTTCACATACTACACCAGTAATTAGAACCAGACAATCAGTAAGGGCCATTACAACACCAGTGTTACGCAGATCTACTCGTATCACCCAAGGCATACTACCAGTTAGATTCCGCATATAACTGTCCAATATAAAATAAAGTTGAGTATTGTAACTGTTTAAGCTTTTGTACCTACAGGTAACCTGTAAGACTTTCCTTTAAATTTTCCAGTTTTTCACCTTGTTTTATGGACATTATACCACAGGGCTTGCGTGGCCACCAACTTGTGTATACAGTTGTGGCCAAAAGTATTGACACCCCTGCAATTCTGTCAGATAATACTCAGTTTCTTCCTGAAAATGTTTGCAAACACAAATTCTTTGTTATTATTATCTTCATTTAATTTGTCTTAAATGAAAAAACACCAAAAGAATTGTCCTAAAGCCAAATTGGATATAATTCCACACCAAAAAGAGGGTGGACAAAAGTATGGGCACTGTTCGAAAAATCATGTGATGCTTCTCTAATTTGTGTAATTAACAGCACCTGTAACTTACCTGTGGCACCTAACAGGTGTTGGCAATAACTAAATCACACTTGCAGCCAGTTGACATGGATTAAAGTTGACTCAACCTCTGTCCTGTGTCCTTGTGTGTACCACATTGAGCATGGAGAAAAGAAAGAAGACCAAAGAACTGTCTGAGGACTTGAGGAACCAAATTGTGAGGAACCATGAGCAATCTCAAGGCTACAAGTCCATCTCCAAAGACCTGAATGTTCCTGTGTCTACCGTGCGCAGTGTCATCAAGAAGTTTAAAGCCCATGGCACTTTGGCTAACCTCCCTAGATGTGGACGGAAAAGAAAAATTGACAAGAGATTTCAACGCAAGATTGTGCGGATGTTGGATAAAGAACCTCGCCAACATCCAAACAAGTTCAAGCTGCCCTGCAGTCCGAGGGTACAACAGTGTCAACCCGTACTATCCGTCGGCGTCTGAATGAAAAGGGATTGTATGGTAGGAGACCCAGTAAGACCCCACTTCTTACCCCGAGACATAAAAAAGCCAGGCTGGAGTTTGCCAAAACTTACCTGAAAAAGCCTAAAACGTTTTGGAAGAATGTTCTCTGGTCAGATGAGACAAAAGTAGAGCTTTTTAGGCAAAGGCATCAACATAGAGTTTACAGGAGAAAAAAGAGGCATTCAAAGAAAAAAACACGGTCCCTACAGTCAAACATGGCGGAGGTTCTTTGATGTTTTGGGGTTGCTTTGCTGCCTCTGGCACTGGACTGCTTGACCGTGTGCATGGCATTATGAAGTCTGAAGACTACCAACAAATTTTGCAGCATAATGTAGGGCCCAGTGTGAGAAAGCTGGGTCTCCCTCAGAGGTCATGGGTCTTCCAGCAGGACAATGACCCAAAACACACTTCAAAAAGCACTAGAAAATGGTTTGAGAGAAAGCACTGGAAACTTCTAAGGTGGCCATCAATGAATCCAGACCTGAATCCCATAGAACACCTGTGGAGAGATCTAAAAATGGCAGTTTGGAGAAGGCACCCTTCAAATATCAGGGACCTGGAGCAGTTTGCCAAAGAAGAATGGTCTAAAATTCCAGCAGAGCATTGTAAGAAACTCATTGATGGTTTCCGGAAGCGGTTGGTCGCAGTTATTTTGGCTTAAGGTTGTGCAACCAAGTATTAGGCTGAGGGTGCCAATACTTTTGTCTGGCCCATTTTTGGAGTTTTGTGTGAAATGATCAATGTTTTGCTTTTTGCTTCATTCTCTTTCGTGTTTTTTCATTTAAGACAAATTAAATGAAGATAATAATACTAAAGAATTTGTGTTTGCAATCATTTTCAGGAAGAAACTGGGTATTATCTGACAGAATTGCAGGGGTGTCAATACTTTTGGCCACAACTGTAGTTCACCATTTGCCCAGGAATGGACCATGGACATTGATGCTTGGACTTATCATCATAGGACCATTTTTGAAGCACTTGGTTTTTGTAACTTCTTCATTTTTAAATCTTGTACACGTATTTGCACCCCGCTGTGTCTTGTCTGCTTCCTACCTTTCCGGCACCGCTACATCCCCGTGCCAACCACATCTACACTGCCCTGGGACTACAGCTTCACTACAGCTTCACCTGTGGGGAGCTTTTACATCTTTGCTGCACCATACCACCAGTCCAAGCGGATCTGCATGCAGCGTCGGCTTAACACCTCTCTTGCCAAACACCAGAGGTGGCGTCACAAACTATTCCATTCACTACATTCTACGATTCAATTTCCCCCATTAATTGGGCGCCCAGGGCCACGGACTGGGTCACCGCTGCTGTGACACATCCCGCCGACACCGGCCCGGTACCGAGTACCCCACAGCCCTGGGAGGGCGACCCACCTTCAGTACACTGGATGGGATTTACAGAAATCTCCCCCACTGGGCTTCTTTTTAATGCTGTGCAAGCTGATATGCAGTGCCGGTTTCAAATCTGCAAGATGTCAATTTGTCTTGTGGGTACTCTGATTTTTCTGTGAGGATTTTCACTATAAACGTGTACATTAGATGCAGAAAACACATCGGTAAAAAATGCATAAAAGCGTTTTTAGAGCGTTTCCGCTGTGGAAATGCACTAAAAATGCATGAAATTGGCACATGATTGTCCCAATAAAGCTGTTGTCAAAGCCAAATACTAAGAAGTATAAAAAATAAAGCACTTTTATTTAAAGCACGACTTTCCAAAAAGAGACAAATAAACGCAGCATCAAAAACTATATAAAAACACTCAAAAACACAATAAAAAAATCAAGTGACCTTTACAGGTGTTGTGAGTGCAACATCAAAAACTCACCAAAAGATCATAGTGGGAACATAGCCTAAATCTTCCTTTTTTAAAATAGCTATTGACTGGATTTATATACAGTGTGTATTGTAGTGTTTTTATTTTTGTCAAAAATGTTGGATGCTGTTTTATGTCTGAGTTCAGACAAGCTTATGAAAAATTGTTGGATCCAGAAAAAAGAAAACATTTTTTATTCATATAGTCATCTGTATGTTTTCCATCCATATGTCTGTTTTTTACATTCGCATGGCATTTGTCTTTACACATTAACATTTTTTAAAAATTACAAGAGCAAATATAGTTTCCTATGTTAAGAATGGCAATGTATATGTAAAAATCAGATGCTATACAGATAATCTGTAATTTTTTTATTTTTATGCTCCAAGAGTCTGGAATAAGTGGGTGTCATCTGAACTACGGAAGACAATACTGCATTTTTTTTTTTTAAATAGACATTTTGTCGGTGTGAACAATCTGTAATGTGAACAGCCCTATGGACTCAAATTGGGTAGCATTTGAACCAATGTTAATGCGGCTCGGACAGTCCATATAATGAGCCCTAAAGTCTATAGCTAATTTTTGAAAGTCTACAAATGCAGAGCACGATTCAGTGTTGCATTTGCGTCTTTCATTTTTTGCCTAGTTTTTAGTGGTGTTTCCCTGATTTTCATTTTTCTTTTAATTTGTTCCTTTTTAAACTCTATAATTTGTGTTCAGCTGTTTATTTTTGTCGTTGTTTTTTTATGTTCGTAATTATGTGTGCAGTTTCAAGATGTTTTCTACTTATTCATCAATTGTGACTTTTTAAAAAGTCACAAAATTTTTGCAGAAATGTACTAGCTACAGTTCCTCTTAGAATGATTTTATATATGCCTGAATTTTCGACTCAGATTTTGCTACATTAAGCAAAATGTGACTTTTTGCTCCAAAAGAATTAAAGACAATGATAAAGAACTTTTTTTTGCTTCTGTGCAAAATTTATAAACCACATGTGCTATTTTGAAGAATTTTGTGGGAAAAAAAGTAAATAAATGCCAAAAGATAAAAAAAAAACAGTAACTTAAAAAACCCACACATTTTTAATTGGGCCCATGGAAGTGTAGCATGATACTTTGTCTCTGCAATATGAAAGTCGCCTTGAAGGATTCAACCACAAGTGTCTCCACATCAACCAATAAGTCTGAATGCAGCATAGGACTAAATTAAAACTCTAGGACACCTGTGCAACTAAGTTTCACCTAAAAGTGATTCAAAGGGGATGATGGGGTAAGTTTCTCTTTTTTTTTTTTTTTTTAAACTTGGTCTGTGATCGAATGGTTTGTTTGATTACATCTGTTATTGAAAATTCAGACATGTAAAGTAGCAAAGGTGTGGTTTCTAGTACTTGAGTCCTGAAAGGTAAGTAATCACGTTTGATGAGGACAGTAAAAGGGAAGATTTTACCTGGTGGGTTACATCTTGCATATTCATTGTTTGTGTAATTGGTGTCAAAATGTTGATTTAACAGAGAGTAGGAATAGTTGTTTTGTATCCTTTAATATTGTTGTCCAGGGTGTTTTATGCTGCTGACAAACATGTGGCAACATTGACCAGATGAAAACACTTTAGTGCCTTATTGTCATAAGGTATTTAATATACTTGTGAGGATTTGGTGCATGTGGAAGACTGACATTATACATGCAGTTTTTGATAGTGTGGTCTTTTGGTAGCCAACATGCAGTGTAAAGCCTGCAGGAAGAAAAATATAGGTATAGGTTCACATGATGCGGTTATTTCGTGTTCAATGTCTCCAAGAACCATGTTTCAAAACTGCACTGGAAGTACAGAGCAATGCGAGTGGGCGCTGATGGTTCCCTCTTACTTTTATTAGCCTAAATAACATTGTTGATATCTAAGGAATTAAGTAGCTGAGATCCGATCTTATCAACTATAAGGCCTCCTGCACATGGCCATATTTTGGATGTATATCAGTAAAATATGCAACCTACAGCCTACAATTGTTGGACCTGCTGATGGTCGGATCGTATGCAAATAAAATACGGTCTAAGTTTGGTCAGTTATTACCATCAGAGTTTCAGCAGTTTTTGCAACAGCAAAAAAAAAAATCAAATGTAGATTTCTCAAGCTTCTCTCTGGAAACAGTCAGTGGAAACTGGACAGTGCAGGGATGGCATCCAATAACTTACACTTTTGTTTGTTGTTGTTGTTTCATGGACCCATAGACATGTCTCCATGATTTTCTGGCAACCACTTAGCTCACAAAAAAAACACAGACATTTGAACTGTCCTATAGTACCTATACATTCAATCCATAAAGAGCATATATGAAACTCATAGTTGTACATGAAAAACTTCCATCTGAATAAACCCCAAGTTATTCCTGTCTTGTGTTGCCTCCTACTGCCCTTCAAATCACTGGATTGAAGAAGGTAGCTTTGCAATAAATGCTATTCCAGAATAACATTTAGGCCTCTTTCACACATCCATGTCTACGGTACGTGTAGTGACAGATTTCACCACCAGAGACACTGATTCACGTAGACCCATTCAAATGAATGGATGTGTGCACGTCAGTGTGTTTCCACAGACCATCTGTGGGCAAAACATGCTGACATGTCTATTTTTTACAGTCGGCACAGGACGCAAAACGTCCCGCACACGGAGAACACACATTGATGTCATCCATGTGACACGCATCAGCATCAATGAAGAAGCGCTACAGTAAGCCCTGTTCTCCCATGGCTGGTGCTAAAGATGGCTCTCATCATTCTCCCCTGCTCTGCTGGCGATTGGCACGAGCAGGGGAGAATGATGACTTGTATTAAAATCAGAACAATGACAGCAGGTTGGGGGCTTTTAGCACTATTACTCCCATCAACCTACACCTGCTGCTGCTAAGAACAGTGACTGCAGGAGTGGATGATGAGGGTATTCCTCACCCGCCGACTGCGCTATAACTGAATAAATGAAAAATCCGATGTGTGTTCCCCCTATCTTCTTTAACCAGCCTGGCAAAACTCACAGCTGGGTGCTGCAACCCTCAGCTGTCAGCTTCATCAAGGTTGGTTATCAAAAATATAGGGGTCCCCACGTTCTCATACTTTGCACTGACGAGGGCCAATAGCCCGAAACACCGTGTCTGCAAATTGAGATTCTGATTTGGCTTTTATCCTAAGTCATATTACAAGACTCGTTAAAGGATTGATTGTGATTTGTAGGATCGCTACTACCAACGGGTGACGCTATAGAGTTCAAGTCCTCTTTCTCTCTGAAGAGGCAATTTGCATATTATTTTCCCAGAGGAGCATTGCACGGCGAATAAGCCTCCTTACCTTGACAAGCCACAGCTGGTATGTCACTCTCCACAAGGAGAAACCTTACTCCTTAGACCTCAGTGTTTTATTAGTTAGTAAACTAGCTTGAAATGACAGAGAATTACTGTATGTAACTATAAACGCATTGTGTACAGATGCTAGGTAGGGGAAAAAACGTATGACACTCTCCAGCTACTTTATATACGCAGGTGTGAGCGAACCCTTATGATGAAAGTTACACTACTACAGTAACTTTGGATGAATTAATCAGATGGGGGGCCGCCACGCTCCGTCATACTCTGGCAAAGCTGGCGTGAAAATGTCTAAAGTTGCAAAAAAGGCTTATGCAATTTCAGGTTGTGCAAAAATCTTGAGTGACTTTTCAATGTGTTGTACAAGTAAGCACTTTAATGAAGTGACCCCAAAAACCTCAAAGAAAATGCATTGATAATGTGATCAATGATCCGGCTTCTATGGAAAGTGAGATAAATGAGCGGGCAAGACAAAAGATATGACCAGGTGTTTTTGAGTTTTGTCATGTCCATCTACTTCTAGACACAGGGGAAAAAAAGACTGCGTAGTTTTTTTTTTGTTTGTTTTTTTTTTCCTCTCGCTATCCTCTGACTCAGGCTTTAATGACCTGAGGCCTCATATTTCAGTGACTCATGAATGGTCTGATTTGGCATTTAAAAAATATCTGTTCTCCATCAAGGGTTTTCTAGTATTTTGATATTGATGACCGATCTTCTAGGTCATCAACATCTTGGGGGTTTAACACTTGGTTTCCTTATGAATCAGCTGTTTGTAGCTCCCACTGGCCAGATGTACGCAATATATGTAGCCGCTCCGTATACTATGTTGTGCTGTTCACAGGTCCTACAGCTCGGCCAGAACGTAGAGTGGAGGGGACACCGTGGTGCACATAGCGTGTGCGCTCTCATGTCATGTAAAGTCTGTATACTCTTTTGCTTCCTCCCCTGTCCAGGTGTTGTGGTATGACCATGTTCTTGCACAGTCAGATACAGACAATGCACAGTACACAGCAGGGACACTATTTATAAGACTATCTCAGCACAGGGACATTTTTTTTTTTAACCCCTTTACCCCCAAAGGTGGTTTGCATGTTAATGACCTGGCCAATTTTTTAATTCTGACCACTGTCCCTTCGAGGTAATAACTCTGGAACGCTTTAATGGATCCCACTGATTCTAAAATTTGTCTTCTCATGACATATTGTACTTCATATTAGTGGTAAAATTTCATCAGCTTGACTTGTGTTTATTTGTGAAAAAAAACCAGAAGTTTGGCAAAGATTTTAAAAATGTTGCAGTTTTCCAACTTTGAATGTCATGCTCTTAAATCACAGAGATATCGCACGTAAAATACTTAATAAGTAACACTTCCCACATGTTTACTTTACATCAGCACAACTTTGGAACCAAATTTTTTTTTTTTTTTTTTTTTGTTAGGAAGTTATAAGGGATAACAGTTGACCAGCAATTTCTCACTTTTCCAACAAAATTTACCAAACCATTTTTTTTTTTTTTTTTGTCTCTTGGGACTACATCACGTATTAAGTCACTTTGAGGGATCCATATGATACCATTCTAAAAACTGCACCCCTCAAGGTGCTCAAAACCACATTCAAGAAGTTTATTAACTCTTTAGGTGCTTCACAGGAATTTTTTTTTTATATAAATCAATTAACATTTAACCCCTTTCCAACATCGGGCATACATTTGCGCAGATGTCGGACTCCCTCCCTTTGATGTGGGCTCCGGCGGTAGCGCACACATCTTTCCCGTGACATGTCAGCTATTTTGAGCAGCTGACATGTGCCCACAATAGCCGCAGGTGGAATCGCGATCCACCCGCAGCTATTAAATAGTTAAATGTCGCTGTAAAATGCTGACAGCGGCATTTAAATGGCGCTTCCGGCAATCGCACTGGAAATACGCACACCGGTGACCTGTGTCACGTAATCGCGGGTTACCAGCGTGTCAGCATGATAACCCGAGGTCTCCTGGAGACCTCTATGGTTGTCAGTACTGGCTTGCTGTGAGCGCCACCCTGTGGTCAGTGCTCATAGCATGTCAGTAATTCAGCTACATAGAGGACAGCTCTATGTAGCTGAGCCGATCGAGTTGTGGCAGCATCTAGTCTCCCATGGATACTATTGAAGCATGGCAAAAGTAAAAAAAAAAAAAAAAAGTGTTTAAAAATATAAAAGTTCAAATCACCTCCCCTTTCGACCCATTCAAAATAAAACCATAAAAAAATCAAGCATACACATATTTGTTATTGCCGCATTCAGAATCCCCTGATCTATCAATAAAAAAAGGAATTATCCTGATCGCTAAACAGTGCAGTGAGAAAAAAAATCAAAATATGCCAGAGTTACTTTTCTTGGTCGTCGCGACATTGCATTAAAATGCAATGAGCGATCAAAAGATTGTCTCTGCACCAAAATGGTATCATTAAAAACATAAGCTGGACACGCAAAAAATAAGCCCTCACCAACCCAAGATCACGAAAAATGAAGACGCTATGGGTATTGGAAAATGGCACAAATTTTTTTAACAAAGTGTGGATTTTTTTTCACTACTTAGATAAAAAAAGAACCTAGACTTGCTTGGTGTTTATGAACTCCTAATGATCTGGAGAATCATAATGGCAGGTCAGTTTTAGCATTTAGTGAACCTAGTCAAAAATCCAAACAAAAAACCAACAAGTGTGGGATTGCACTTTTTTTTGCAATTTCAACGCAATTGGTTTTCTAGTACACAACATGGTAAAATCAATGGTGTCATTCAGAAGTAAAACTCGTCCCACAAAAAACAAGCCCTCACATGGCCATGTTGATGGAAAAGTAAAAAAAAGTTATGGCTCTGGGAAGAAGGGGAGCGAAAAACGAAAACGCAAAACCGAAAAAAGCTCCGGGGGTTAAAAATTGACTTCAGAGCCTAACTTTTTTTTAATTTATTTTGACAAGGGTAATAGGAAAAAATGTACCATAAACTGTGTTGTGTAATTTCTCCTGAGCATGCCGATACCCCATATGAGGGAGAAAACCACTGTTTGGGCGCATGGCAGAGCTCAGAAGGGAAGAAGTGCCATTTGACTTTTTGAATGCAGAATTTGCTGGAACAATTAGCGGATGCCATGTCAAGTTTGGAGAGCCCCTGATGTGCCTAAACAATGAAAATCCCCCACAAGTGAGACCATTTTGGAAACTAGACCCCTCAGGGAACTGATCTAGATTGTGGTAAGCAGATTGAACCCTCAGGTGCTTCACAGAAGCTTATAATGTTGAGCAGTAAATATCAAATTTTCCCCATAAATGTTTTATCACAAAATATTGCATTTTCATAAGGGTAACAGGAGAAATTGCATCATACATTTTGTTGTGCAATTTCTCCTGAGTACACCGATACCCCACATGTGAGAGAAAACTACCGTTTGGGTACACGGTAGGGCTCGGAAGGGAAGGAGCGGCATTTGACTTTTTTAATGTAAAATTTTCTGGAATCATTAGCTGATGTCATGTCCCATTTGGAGAGCCCATGATGTGCCTAAACAGTGTGAACGCCCCACAAGTTTCCAAAATGGGGTCACTAGACTCCTCAAGGAATGTACTTAGAAGTGTGGTGAGCACCTTGAACCCCCAGGTGCTTCACAGAAGTTTATAACACTGAGCCGTGAAAATAAAAAAATCACATTTTCCCCACAAAATTATGTTGGCCCCAAATTTTGCATTTTCATAAGCATAACAGGAGAAACAGTACCATAGTTTGTTGTGCAATTTCTCCTGAGTATGCCGATACCTCATATGTGGAAAATACTACTTTTGAGGCACAGTGCAAAGCTCAGAAGGGAAGAAGCGTCATATTGGAGTTCAGATTTTGCTGGAATGGTTTGAGGGTGCAATGTCACATTGGCAGAGCCCCTGAGGTGCCAGAACAACAGAAATCCCCTATATCTGAACTCATTTTACAAATTACACTCCCCATTGAAATCATCTAGGGGTGCAGTGATCATATTGATGTAAGGGGTTGAAGGTTTTACCCCTTTATGCTCCCTATGCTGCTAATTGCTGTAAATATGCATGCATATTTCATTACTACGTGATCTAGTTATAATGCTGTGTTTAATGTGTATATCAGGCTAATATACAGTTGTGGCCAAAAGTATTGACACCCCTGAAATTCTGTCAGAATAATACTCAGTTTCTTCCTGAAAATGATTGCAAACACAAATTCTTTGGTATTATCTTCATTAAAATTGTCTTAAATGAAAAAACACAAGAGAATGAAGCAAAAGGCAAAACATTGATCATTTCACACAAAACTCCAAAAATGGGCCAGACAAAAGTATTGGCACCCTCAGCCTAATACTTGGTTGCACAACCTTTAGCCAAAATAACTGCGACCAACCGCTTCCGTTAACCATCAATGGGCTTCTTACAATGCTCTGCTGGAATTTTAGACCATTCTTCTTTGGCAAACTGCTCCAGGTCCCTGATATTAGAAGGGTGCCTTCTCCAAACTGCCATTTTTAGATCTCTCCACAGGTGTTCTATGGGATTCCTTAGAAGTCTCCAGTGCTTTCTCTCAAACCATTTTCTAGAGCTTTTTGAAGTGTGTTTTGGGTCATTGTCCTGCTGGAAGACCCATGACCTCTGAGGAAGACCCAGCTTTCTCACACTGGGCCCTACATTATGCTGCAAAATGTGTTGGTATTCTTCAGTCTTCATAATGCCATGCATACGGTCAAGCAGTCCAGTTCCAGAGGCGGCAAAGCAACCCCAAAACATCAGAGAACCTCCGCCATGTTTGACTGTAGGGACTGTGTTCTTTTCTTTGAATGCCTCTTTTTTTCTCCTGTAAACTCTATGTTGTGCCTTTGCCCAAAAAGCTCTACTTTTGTCTCATCTGACCAGAGAACATTCTTCCAAAATGTTTTAGGCTTTTTCAGGTAAGTTCTGGCAACCTCCAGCCTGGCTTTTTTATGTCTCGGGGTAAGAAGTGGGGTCTTCCTGGGTCTCCTACCATACAGTCCCTTTTTACCCTTCGCCACGACAGCACCCACTTGGAGAGAGGGATCCGCCCATAGGAACAGGAAACCTACAGAGATAAAAGAGGGCGGTCCACCTCTCCCCCTCAGTTGGTTTCCTGTTCCAAAGGGGAACTGCAGGATACGCTACAACTTACCTGGGCCAAGGAACCGCCTGTGCAGTGTCTGCGAGAACGGCAGGGGTTCCGGTCCAGAGGCAGCGACGGGGGAGTGCTGGAATCCGGCTCCCTCCTCGGCTGGTATGGAGTGCAGAGACACCGGTACCGGTGGCGCCGACCGGGGTCCTTCTGTGATAACATGACACTGGGCAGGAGGATCCATTCCGGTCCATGTGGGGGCGCAGGAACCGGAGGAAATGGCAGCCTCCGGTGTTCCTAGAAGGCTTCGGTCTCTCTCGGTCTCTCTCGGTCTCTCTCGGTCTCTCTCGGTCTCTCTCGGTCTCTCTCGGTCTCTCTCGGTCTCT
Organism: Dendrobates tinctorius; assembly: GCF_039654945.1. Lineage (NCBI taxonomy): Eukaryota > Metazoa > Chordata > Amphibia > Anura > Dendrobatidae > Dendrobates > Dendrobates tinctorius. The sequence continues at coordinate 20,360,539 of NW_027361898.1, read as the reverse complement.
CTCTCTCTCTCTCTCTCTCTCTCTCTCTCATCATATCTCAGACAAAGAGGAAGGAAAAATCAAAAAATAAAGAGTGCGCCCTGTGTGCACATCCGTTACCGGAATCTTACACAAAAAGGCTGTGCAAAAGATGCATTAATGAGACGGCAAAACAGGCATCAGCCGTAGACATAAGGGCCATAATTAGGGAAGAACTACAGGCCCTCCAATATCGAAACTACCAAACCAGCGGTGGTAGACACCGATGAAGGCATGCCATTCGGCATTTCCATCGCACCACGAGTATTTACAAAGGTGATGCTGGAAGTGATGGCTTTTTTACGCCAGAAGGACACGCTAATAGTACCCTATCTGGATGATTTTCTGATAGTGGGAAATTCATCTCGACAATGTAGTGATCGAGTTGCTGATACAATCTTGTCCTTACAGGCCCTAGGGTGGATAATAAACTTCAAAAAGTCCAGAATCGAGCCGCAGTCTGTTCAGTCCTTCCTGGGTCTCGAGCTAGATTCCATAAGCCAAAGGTGTCTGCTGTCGCAGGTAAAAATCTCAGCAATCAAAAAGAAGGTTAAGATGGCGATACGTCGGCCACACATGTCCTTAAGGGAAGCAATGTCCCTTCTGGGATCCCTTACTGCCTGCATCCCGGCAGTTCAGTGGGCCCAGTTCCACACGAGGACGCTACAATACCAAATTCTTTTAGAGGAGTCCCGTGACCGAGGGAATCTGACAAAGAAAATCACGCTGTCCCAGGAGGTCCTAACCTCCCTTGCGTGGTGGCTAAAGGACGATAACCTAACGGCGGGAGTACCTTGGGTTATAACACCCTCCCGTATAATTATCACGGACGCTAGCCCCACAGGATGGGGAGCCCATATGGGGAATAACTTTGCCCAAGGCCTATGGGATATAGGCGAAGATAAGGATTCGTCAAATTTAAAAGAACTAAAGGCAGTTTATCATGCATTATTTCATTTTCTTCCACAGTTACAAGGGGAGGACGTGAGAATCCTTTCGGACAACACCACCGTAGTCGCTTATCTGAACAGACAAGGCGGAACTCGATCGGTCACCTTAATGTCTTCCGCAAGAAGAATTTTATCCCTAGCAGAAGAACATTTGTTGTCTCTCTCAGCCCTCCACATAAGGGGAAGAGACAACGTGGAGGCAGATTTCCTAAGCCGCCATACACTGCGGCAAGGGGAGTGGTGTCTAAGCCGGGGAATATTCACACACATCGTGTCGCTTTGGGGTCTTCCCCAAATAGACCTCTTCGCCACCAGAAAAAACAGGCAAGTGCGAAGGTTCGCCTCTCTAAATGTGTCAGACAGTCCGGAAATTCTGGATGCCCTCCAGGCCCCGTGGCAATTCAAACTGGCATATGCGTTCCCACCAATCATACTACTACCGCAGGTGATCAGGAAAATCAGAGCAGAGGAAGCACGAATAATCCTAATAGCACCATTCTGGCCCAGGAGGCCGTGGTTTTCATGCCTGCAAGCGATGTCAGTAACAGATCCGTGGGTGCTTCCCTCAACCCCCAGGCTCCTCTCACAGGGACCTTTTTTCCATCCTCAAGTGGACAGTCTCCACTTGACTGCCTGGAACTTGAAAGGGAAATGTTGAGATCAAGAGGGTTCTCGGAGGGACTAGTCAATACACTCCTACAAAGTCGGAAAATAACAACGACAAGAATTTATACCAGAGTATGGAGAAAATTCCTAGACTCCCACACAAGGCCTGAGTCTGGAGAAATCCCGATTACGGCGATCCTAGAATTCCTACAGAAAGGAAAGGAATTAGGGCTAGCTGTCAACACTAACTAAAAGTTCAGGTGTCAGCTCTAGGGGCCCTCTATAGCAATAATGTGGCAGGCAATAAATGGATAAGCAGATTCATCTCGGCATGTGAGAGGAGCAAGCCAGTACACATACCTAGAGTTCCTCCTTGGGATCTGAACCTGGTTCTGGAGGCCTTAACACGTCCGCCTTTTGAACCCTTAGATTCAATATCCCTTAAACATCTATCCTTCAAAACAGCACTGCTAGTTGCACTAACCTCAGCCAGAAGAGTTAGTGACATACAGGCACTTTCAATAGAACCCACTTTTTTAGTGACGTTACAGGATCAGCTAATACTAAAACCAGATCCCTCATACTTACCAAAAGTAGCAGGGAAGTTTCATAGGTCACAAGAAATCCATCTCCCTTCATTTTTTAGTAACCCTTCTACTCCAGAGGAAGAAAGATTCCATACACTAGACGTTAGAAGAGCAGTATTACAATACATTGAAAGGTCTAGCAGCTGGAGGAAGAGTAGGGCTCTATTTGTTTCTTTTCAGGGCCAAAAGAAGGGATGTGAAGTCACAAGGGGTACCCTGTCTCGATGGATCAGAGACGCGATTGGGCTGGCATACTCAGAGAGCAATGAGAATCCTCCGGAGGGTATCAGAGCACATTCCGCCAGAGCTATGGCTTCCTCTTGGGCAGAAAGGGGAGACGTCGCAATCGAATCTATATGTAAGGCGGCAACCTGGTCTACACCCTCTACTTTTTATAATCACTATAGGCTTGATTTATCATGCTCATCTGACCTAGCCTTTGGTAGAGCGGTCCTCGGCACGGTGGTCCCTCCCAGGTGAAGGTCTCTGAAAGTCTCTCCAAGTGGGTGCTGTCGTGGCGAAGGGTAAAAAGCCGGATTACTTACCGGTAATGCTCTTTTAATGAGTCCACGACAGCACCCGTTCACTAACCCTCCCTAGAAGTTAACATAATGTATATACACCTTCTTAGTTGTGAAGTTAATAACTTAGAATAATTGGATAATATAATGGCCTAATATTTGGCGGTCCTCCTGGTACTCTGAAATCCAACTGAGGGGGAGAGGTGGACCGCCCTCTTTTATCTGTGTAGGTTTCCTGTTCCTATGGGCGGATCCCTCTCTCCAAGTGGGTGCTGTCGTGGACTCATTAAAAGAGCATTACCGGTAAGTAATCCGGCTTTTCATTCAGACGCCGACGGATAGTACGGGTTGACACTGTTGCATCCTCGGACTGCAGGGCAGCTTGAACTTGTTTGGATGTTAGTCGAGGTTCTATATCCAACATCCGCACAATCTTGTGTTGAAATCTCTTGTCAATTTTTCTTTTCCGTCCACATCTAAGGAGGTTAGCCACAGTGCCATGGGCTTTAAACTTCTTGATGACACTGCGTACGGTAGACACAGGAACACTCAGGTCTTTGGAGATGGACTTGTAGCCTTGAGATTGCTCTTGCTTCCTCACAATTTGGTTCCTCAAGTCCTCAGACAGTTCTTTGGTCTTCTTTCTTTTCTCATGCTCAATGTGGTACACACAAGGACACAGGACAGAGGTTGAGTCAACTTTAATCCATGTCAACTGGCTGCAAGTGTGATTTAGTTATTGCCAACACCTGTTAGGTGCCACAGGTAAGTTACAGGTGCTGTTAATTACACAAATTAGAGAAGCATCACATAATTTTTCGTACAGTGCCAATACTTTTGTCCACCCTCTTTTTTTTTATGTTTGGTGTGGAATTATATCCAATTTGGCTTTAGGACAATTCTTTTTGTGTTTTTTCATTTAAGACAAATTAAATGAAGATAATACCAAAGAATTTGTGTTTGCAATCATTTTCAGGAAGAAACTGAATATTATCTGACAAAATTGCAGGGGTGTCAATAATTCTTTTGGCCACAACTGTAGTCCACCATACAGTATTATGGGCACCACACAGAGCTCCATACAGAATGAGCCCTATATATTGCTTCATGCAGAATGAGCCCCATATATTGCTCCATGCAGAATGAGCCCCATATATTGCTCCATGCAGAATGAGCCCCATATATTGCTCCATACAGAATGAGCCCCATATATTGCTCCATACAGAATGGGCCCCATATATTGCTCCATACAGAATGGGCCCCATATATTGCTCCATACAGAATGGGCCCCATATATTGCTCCATACAGAATGGGCCCCATATATTGCTCCATACAGAATGGGCCCCATATATTGCTCCATACAGAATGGGCCCCATATATTGCTCCATACAGAATGGGCCCCATATATTGCTCCATACAGAATGGGCCCCATATATTGCTCCATACAGAATGGGCCCCATATATTGCTCCATACAGAATGGGCCCCATATATTGCTCCATACAGAATGGGCCCCATATATTGCTCCATACAGAATGGGCCCCATATATTGCTCCATACAGAATGGGCCCCATATATTGCTCCATACAGAATGGGCCCCATATATTGCTCCATACAGAATGGGCCCCATGTATTGCTCCATACAGAATGGGCCCCATATATTGCTCCATACAGAATGGGCCCCATATATTGCTCCATACAGAATGGGCCCCATATATTGCTCCATACAGAATGGGCCCCATGTATTGCTCCATACAGAATGGGCCCCATGTATTGCTCCATACAGAATGGGCCCCATGTATTGCTCCATACAGAATGGGCCCCATGTATTGCTCCATACAGAATGGGCCCCATGTATTGCTCCATACAGAATGGGCCCCATGTATTGCTCCATACAGAATGGGCCCCATGTATTGCTCCATACAGAATGGGCCCCATGTATTGCTCCATACAGAATGGGCCCCATGTATTGCTCCATACAGAATGGGCCCCATGTATTGCTCCATACAGAATGGGCCCCATGTATTGCTCCATACAGAATGGGCCCCATGTATTGCTCCATACAGAATGGGCCCCATGTATTGCTCCATACAGAATGGGCCCCATGTATTGCTCCATACAGAATGACTGGCCCCATGTATTGCTCCATACAGAATGACTGGCCCCATGTATTGCTCCATACAGAATGACTGGCCCCATGTATTGCTCCATACAGAATGACTGGCCCCATGTATTGCTCCATACAGAATGACTGGCCCCATGTATTGCTCCATACAGAATGACTGGCCCCATGTATTGCTCCATACAGAATGACTGGCCCCATGTATTGCTCCATACAGAATGACTGGCCCCATGTATTGCTCCATACAGAATGACTGGCCCCATGTATTGCTCCATACAGAATGACTGGCCCCATGTATTGCTCCATACAGAATGACTGGCCCCATGTATTGCTCCATACAGAATGACTGGCCCCATGTATTGCTCCATACAGAATGACTGGCCCCATGTATTGCTCCATACAGAATGACTGGCCCCATGTATTGCTCCATACAGAATGACTGGCCCCATGTATTGCTCCATACAGAATGACTGGCCCCATGTATTGCTCCATACAGAATGACTGGCCCCATGTATTGCTCCATACAGAATGACTGGCCCCATGTATTGCTCCATACAGAATGACTGGCCCCATGTATTGCTCCATACAGAATGACTGGCCCCATGTATTGCTCCATACAGAATGACTGGCCCCATGTATTGCTCCATACAGAATGACTGGCCCCATGTATTGCTCCATACAGAATGACTGGCCCCATGTATTGCTCCATACAGAATGACTGGCCCCATGTATTGCTCCATACAGAATGACTGGCCCCATGTATTGCTCCATACAGAATGACTGGCCCCATGTATTGCTCCATACAGAATGACTGGCCCCATGTATTGCTCCATACAGAATGACTGGCCCCATGTATTGCTCCATACAGAATGACTGGCCCCATGTATTGCTCCATACAGAATGACTGGCCCCATGTATTGCTCCATACAGAATGACTGGCCCCATGTATTGCTCCATACAGAATGACTGGCCCCATGTATTGCTCCATACAGAATGACTGGCCCCATGTATTGCTTCATACAGAATAATGAGCCCCATGTATTGCTTCATACAGAATAATGAGCCCCATGTATTGCTTCATACAGAATAATGAGCCCCATGTATTGCTTCATACAGAATAATGAGCCCCATGTATTGCTTCATACAGAATAATGAGCCCCATGTATTGCTTCATACAGAATAATGAGCCCCATGTATTGCTTCATACAGAATAATGAGCCCCATGTATTGCTTCATACAGAATAATGAGCCCCATATAATGCTCCTTACAGTATCATGAATGATATGCATTGCTCCATACAGAATAATGGGCTTAAAGGGAATTTGTCACCCTATTTTTTGACTATCAGCTGCCGGCACTGCCATCAGGGGCTTAACTACAGCATTCTGTAATGCTGTAGATAAGCCCCCGATGTACCCTGAAAGAGAAGAAAAACAAATTATATTATACTCACCCAGGGGCGGTTCGGTTTTGGTCCGATGGGTGTTGTGGTCCGGCGCCTCTCATCTTCTAGCGGTGATGTCCTCTTCTTTGCTTCCCATTGCGGCTCCAGCACAGGCACAGTGCTCTGCCCTGCTGTAGTTAAGCCCCTGATGGCGGTGCAGGCAGCTGATAGGGCTAAAAATAGGTGACAGAATCCCTTTAATATAATGCTACATCAAGAATAATGGACCCCATATAATGCTCCATACAGTATAAGCCCCATATATTGCTCCAAACTGTATAATGGGCCCTATATAATGCTCCATAAATGAGCCCCATATATTTCCCCATATATAATAGGCCCCATATAATATGACAAACAGTATAGGATGGGCCCCATAGAGTATGAGTCCCATATATTTCTCCATACAATGTATAATGGGCCTCATATATGATGCTCCAGTGTATAGTGGGCCACATATATGATACTCTGTGTATGATGGTCCCCATCTCTCCTCACTTTCCGCTGCTCTGGTCTGGACTCCTCAGTGCCGCCACCTTCCAGCTGTCTGCACTGTGAGTGTTCAGGCAGAGGGTGTACAGACTTGACATTATTGCACCCTCTGACCTGAACGTCAGTCAGGAGATGTGGAAGATGCCGCAGAGGTAGAGCGGGGAGAGGTAAGTATCGCAAGTGCCAGGTCCCTGAGCAAGCAGGGGGCCCTTTCGTGGGCTCTGACTTTGGCACAGGCATCCGACGCCCATAGCATGCTGGTGTCCCTGATGGCCAGTGGCCCCCCACCTGCTCAGGGCTCTGGCACTTGAAAGGGTGCTCGCGCCGACCCTGGCTGTTGGGGGCCATTTCCCCCTTCTCTCCAGGCTCATTCCCCCCGGGCTCATTCTCCCCCTCCCCTTGGCTGGGCACGCAGCTCACCTGAGTCCTGGCGCGGTCCCTGCATATCCGGTATCTTTTTCCAGTGAGAGTGTGCGGTCACGTGATACTGCTCATTAAGGTCATGAATATGGGTGCCACGCCTGTGAGTGGAGTGGCATCCATATTCATGACCTTAATGAGCAGTACCGTGTGCTCACATGGAGCGGATCCTGGTGCCGGAGACCATTGGAGCTGCAGGCACCGCTGGAGGAGGTGAGTATGATGTCTTGCGGAGGGAGGAGGAGGGAGCCAGAGAGCCGACCCCGGACTTATATAAAAAAAAAAAACCTTACTCAGGTGCTGAGTGGGCCCCCCCCGTCTTGCCAGGGCCCCGGCACTTGCCCGGGTGTGCCGGGTGCTGATGCCGGCTCTGACACCGGGACTCCTGAGCCCTGGCCTCCCTTTACAGACGCACTACACTTCTGTTGTAGTTCACTTGCCTCCTCGTTCCTGGCGCTGCTGAGGGCCACCCTCCTTTTCATGGGGTCACCTTTGGCCTTGGGTGAATGATCAGAGACACAGTTGAAATATAATTCAAAATACCAAACTTAATTCTCGGAACTTCACAGTAGATCCAGTACAGCATTTACAGCAGTATTCACATTACACATCACTTCTTCCTTTCCTTCCTCACTCTGTTGTATGGCTCGAGATCGGGTTGTACCGCACTGTACATTTTCTCGGTATTCTCCCTGTGCAGCTTGGTTTCCTTTGAGAGTTCCCCCCGGCCATTTTGCCCCAGCCCTAAGGACATCTGCTCATGCTAGGAACTGCCACATGATGAGTAAACTGCCCGTCTTTCCTGCCATGTACTCCAATGCAGTTTCTTCTCTAGAAACGTCTGTAGCTATAGCTATGCTACTTGCACTTCAGCTATAACTTTTCTGCTTCTTGCTCTGACTATAGTGATGCAGCTCCCCACGTTCTGGATGAATGGGCTCTCCCTTCTAGATAATGTTGAGGGGTATCTAACTTGCCCGGGCCAGAGGCCACCCGAGCTCTGTGGGCATTCTCGCCCCCACTGTCCCTAACCAGGAATCTCCCTTCCCTAAAGCTAAGTGATCCCTCCTATATTAACTATCTACATTCCCACTAAACCCTTTACTGTACTATATACACTTCAGTGCTCAATGTAGTGGACCACTAACATTATTACATTATACTAGAGGAAGGGGGAAAAAAAAAAAAAAAATATATATATATATATATATATATATATATATATATATATATATATATATAATATTTTTAGCCTTATATACACACATTAAAGACAGCATTATAACGAGATCAAGTAGCGACGAAGTATACATGCATGTTTTTAAAGGGGTAAAACCTTCAACCCCTTACATTGACACCACATGTGCCTCACAGAATTTTATACCACTGAGCGGTGAAGAAAGAATAAACTACATTTTTACCACTAAAATGTTGTATCAGACCCAAGTTTTTAATTTTTCTAAGGGCTAATAGGAATTTTTTTTTTTTTTACAACGAACTAATGTCCATTTTTTCCTGAGTGCGCCAATACCCTACATCTAGTCAGGAAATATTTTTCAGGCACAGTGCAAAGCTCAGAAGGCAAGGAATGCCAGATTGTACTGTTATGGTTTGCAGGTGCCATGACCTACTGGGAGAGCCCATGAGGTGCCAGAACAGCAGAATTCCCCATAAGTGACAACATTTTGCAAACTACACCTCTCAATGAATTGATCTAGGGGTGCAATGATTATATTGACACCGGATGTGTTACAGAATTTTATACCATTGGGCAGTGAAAATATCTGCGTTTTTAACAACAACAATTTTGTTTTAGCCCCAGATTTTACATTTTCGCACGAAGGGGGTAAAAATGGCACCAAAACTTGTCCCACAATTTCTACTGAATGTGGCAATACCCCATATGTGGCTGTACAGTACTACTTGGACATACAGGGACACTAGGGAGGAATGGAGCGCTATTTGCCTCTTGGAGAGCAGATTTTCATAGAACAGTGTGCGGACTCCATATACAGAGCCCCTAATTGCTAGAAGGGCAGAATTCCCCTCCTCAAGTGACACCATTTTGGAAAACTGCAAATTGCCATTGCAGTGACCAGTATGCTGTATCAGGAAAGATGTATATGTTTGTACCGTGTTAGTCAGTAGATTGAAAAATATTCAGAATTGAGAGTCCTGAGTGGTTGATACCTTTTAATCGCTAACTGAAAAGATTGTAACACATTGCAAGCTTTTGAGACTACTCAGGTCTCATCTGGCATTGACTAATATGAAATCTGAAGAATCACATATTTATACACAGCACAGAAAAAATGCAATAGAAAAGACAAGTGACGCAAAGCAAAATTATCATTGTGGGAGAGGGAGAAACATAAATATTGGACCAGTTCATAGACAAGGAGTCTGGATGTTTTATTGTCCTCTGATTGGGACTCCTAATGTGTTGTGATGCCCCTACAAGGTCTTAGGAGCAAATTCCTTAATTGATGTAAAAAGACACAAATCCATGCAACACATTCATTCCAGCATTGAAAGTGTCAAAGGTCATCATGAGCTTGAACTCCCAGACACTCCTCTCTCTCTCTCTCTGGGATATGAAGTTACTTTTCAATACCAGTAACTTCATATCCATGGTGTTATGATCAGGCATACAAAAATGTTTTGCCACAGGTAGATCCATTCTTTTTTCTCTTATTGTGTGATGATGAGAATTCATCCTTGTTCTAAGCTTTTTCCCTGTCTCTCCCACATACAGACCCCAGTTGGACATTTAGTACAAATAATTACGTACACCACATTAGATGTGATGCAGCTGAAAGTACCTGGGATCTAGTAGTCCTGATGTGAATTGGGGATCTTTATCTTGTCCGTGGTCATTATAAATGGACAGGTTTTACATTTTTTCTGGTTGCAAGGAAAGGTTCCTGTATGCTGTAGTGACTAGTATGTTGTAGTCACCACAAGTTATGGCCAGCCTGTGCTTCTGGAGGCACCCATAAGTTAGGCGGGCTCTCATCACTTCAGAAATGCCAAACGTGGATGCAATATGTGGTTTAGGTACACAGTGTGGCTCGTAAGGTAGGAGACATTTGGATTTGAGAGCGGAGAATTTCCTGAATTTCTTTTGGAGTGTTATGGAGCCATTTAGCTTTTCCAGAGCCTTTGTACTACCAGTAACGTGGAAGCCCCTTATATTTCTGTTAACAGAGGTCAGATCTGAGAGGGAACTTGCTTTTTTTGTGGATTGAGTTGAAGCTTTTATTGAGAACAGTTATCCAGCGCCCTAGACTGAGCACTTACTTTGGGGTTTCCATCTAAATCTCTGAGTGACGTGATTCAGATGAAACCCCCCGAAGGATCCATGCACTATAATGAGGCAGCAGAGTTACGCTGCACGTTACGACAGCACTTTTATGCAATCCTAAAAAGACATCACCGCCGGATCACAGAGCAGACAACGTCCACAGTGCCTCTATCTGCCTCATTATAGGGAATCTTCTGCCAGAGGTTCCATGTGAATCACGTATTCCTGATATTTACATGGAAAACCCGTAAGCGCTCATTGCAGAGCATAGGATAAATGTGCACCGAGCCTTACGGCGATATTTGGGAGGCAGAAGGAAAAAAAATCAACAACAGGTGAAGAATTGGTTTTATTTTACGCCTTTCCTTGTGTGGTAGTGATTAGACAACTTTATTCTCCGGGTCCATGTGCAATACCAGATTTATATCAAGTTTTAATGTTTGGCTGCTGTCACACACTATAAAAGACTTTTATTGCAAAAAACTGTTTTTGCATCACCACATTTTGAGAGCTATAACTCTTCCATATTTTGATCCACAAAGTAATGTGGGATTTTTGCGGGATGAGCTGACGTTTTTATTGGTAACATTTTCGGGCGCATCACATTTTTAATCGCTTTCTATTCCAATTTTTGGGAGGCAGAATGAGCAAAAACCAGCAATTCAGGTTTTATTTTTTGAGGGGGGAGGGGTTATGCCGTTCCGTGTGTGGTAAAATTGATAAAGCAGTTTTATTATTCAGGTCAGTATGATTACAGAGATACCTCATTCATATTGTTTTTTTTGTGTTTTGGCACTTTTACACAATAAAAATTCTTACAGAAAAAAATTATTATTGCATTTCTTTATTCTGAGAGCTTTAACTTTCTTCTGGTGATGGAGCTATATGGCGGCTTGTTTTTTTGCTGGACAAGATGACTTTTTCATCAGTACCATGTTTATTTATATCCATCTTTTTGATCACTTTTTTACTCCACTTTTCATTCAGCGGTATGATCATAAAGTGTTGTTTTTGCCTTGATTTTTATTTTTTTTTGGTGTTCACTAAAGGGGTTAACCAGTGGGACAGTTTTATAGGTCCGGGTCACTGCGGACGCTGCGATACCAATTGTGTACTTTCATTTATATTTTTGTCATTCACGTATTTATTTATAGGTACAATATATAGTTTGATTTTTTTTATTTAATATTTTTACAATTATTTAAAAAATAAAAAATCTTACTTTTCTTACCTTGTCCCACTATGGGACAATCATTTTTTGCAGGCTGATCACTTGTGCAACATAGGGATGCAGCAGAATCCCCAAATTGTAGAAACTGTCAGCTCTGCACTGACAGGGAAAGTTGCTGATCATGCACTGCACATGATCAGCAAATTTCCTAGCTCTGGTGACCCGGATGTCGTCATGATGACATCAGGTCACCATGGCAATGATTTGGACCCCGTTCTGCCGGCTTCTTCCATGCTACGATCTCGTTCAATCGCAGCATTTCAGGTGTTAAAGTGCTGGGAGTGGTGCGTGTCCGCTCCTGGCACTTAGTGCCAGGTGTCAGCTGTCAGAATCAGCTGACACCTGGCAGCTATCGCCCGCACATCACCCGTGTGTATGGATGATTGGGTGGACGTAATAATCTGTCCCTGGTTAGACAGACCCAGGTCACATGATCGGATTATTACGTCTGATGTCAGAAACGCATCCAGTTGTGAAAATTATTATTATTCCAAGATCTAATGATTTGAAATGAAATTTTGTTTGTGCGGAAACCCCTTTTAAGCCTTGAAAACATAAGGCAGGTGCACATGGTGGAATCCACCTGAAAAAAATGCCCAGAATCTGCATACAAAAGCAATCCATAAAATGGACCTGATGCACAGCATAAAAATTGCTGTTCACATGTTCCATCTTGACTCCCTTCTTTTAAGACTGTTGTGTGATACAAAACCATCAAGGAGGAAAAGGAAACAAGACCACATGCATTAAAATAGCTTTTGGGGGGGGGGATAAGCAATTCTGACATTTCCCGAAGCAGTAACTTCAAAAACTCAGCGGGTACAGCCGTCGATCCTCCCATCCAAAATAATCGGGCCGATTATGCAAATGACACTATGATCAGTGTAGAAAAAAGAGAGCAGCATCCAATCCGGGTGAAAAAAAATGACCAAAAATTGTTTATTCTGCCATTGCCAAATACAATGTTTCGGCCATATTGTGGCCTTTTTCAAGTATTATGATCAGTGTGTCAATATAGTGAGGTCCGATTTTCTCGGAGAAGCGAGTAGGAGCATGCTGTGCGGAGAAGATGGAAAACAAAATTTGTCATTGTTATTATTTGGCTTTCTTTCTGGCAGAATTTTGCTCCATAGTGTAGCGCATTAAGCCATGCCCTTATTCACTAAACCATGCCCCTCTTTGACAAAGCCACCTCCCTTGTTGGACAACACACAGACACACAGCAATTAGTAATAAATAAAAGTCTATAGCAGGATTTGGCAATAAACTTTGAGATGCCACATGAGAGACTGTGTACAACCCCTGGCAAAAATTATGGAAACGCCGGCCTTGGAGGATGTTCATTCAGTTGTTTAATTTTGTAGAAAAAAAGCAGATCACAGACATGGCACAAATCTAAAGTCAATTCAAATGGCAACTTTCTGGCTTTAAGAAACACTGAGGGTATGTGCACACGTAAGCGTTTTTTTTGCGTTTAAGCGTTTTTACCAGCAGAAACGCTTAAAAAAATGCTTACAAGAAGCATCCCATTCATTTTAATGAATTCTGCACTTTTTGTGCATAGTGATGCGTCTTTCCACAAAAAAAACGCATCGCGGTAAAAACCGCAGCATGCTCATTAATTTCGTGGAAAAATCTGCATTTCTAACTGTTTTCTATGAGACTGGGGGCGCTTTTATGCGCAAAAAACGCGTGGGAAAAAAACGCACGTTTTCTGGGAAGGAGACCGATTTTCAGTCAGGGATTTTCTGCATATGTGGGTACATGGCCTCAAAAAAATCAAGAACAAAAAATGTGGTAGTCAGTAATGGTTACTTTTTTAAACCAAGCATAGAGGAAAAAATTATGGAATCACTCAATTCTGAGGAAAAAATTATGGAATCATGAAAAACAAACCAACAAACTCTCTAACACATCACTAGTATTTTGTTGCACCACCTCTGGCTTTTCTAACAGCTTGCAGTCTCTGAGGCATGGACTTAATGAGTGTCAAACAGTACTCTTCATCAATCTGGCTCCAACTTTCTCTGATTGCTGTTGCCAGATCAGCTTTGCAGGTTGGAGCCTTGTCATGGACCATTTTCTGCAACTTCCACCAAAGATTTTCAATTGGATTGAGATCCGGACTATTTGCAGGCCATGACATTGACCTTATGTGTCTTTGTTCAAGGAATGTTTTCACAGTTTTTGCTCTATGGCAGGATGCATTATCTTGAAAAATGATTTCATCATCCCCAAACATCCTTTCAATTGAGGAAAAGAAAAATGTCCAAAATATCAACATAAACTTGTGAATTTATTGAAGATGTAATGACAGCCATCTCCCCGGTGCCTTTACCTGACATGCAGCCCCATATCATCAATGACTGTGGAAATTTGCATGTTCTCTTCAGGCAGTCATCTTTGTAAATCTCATTTGGAACGGCACCAAACAAAAGTTCCAGCATCATCACCTTACCCAATGCAGATTTGCGATTCATCACTGAATATGACTTTCATCCAGTCATCCACAGTCCACGATTGCTTTTCCTTAGCCAATTGTAACCTTGTTTTTTTCTGTTTAGGTGTTAATGATGGCTTTCGTTTAGCTTTTCTGTATTTAAATCCCAATTCCTTTAGGCGGTTTCTTACAGTTCGGTCCTTATGTGCATGCCTTTTTTCTTCTTGCATATTGATGTAACTGTGCATTGGGGTCTATGTTTAAGATGGTGGTCTAAGGAGCTGAGCTCCCTCCATACAAAGCTGGTGCCATCTCCATTTCACAGCTTGCATTTCCTGTAACAGCAGTGACTGAAGCTACATCTCATCCCTGCTATTTAAAAGGACTCTGTCAACATAGAATGACCAAACCGGGTACAAGCACTCAGTGTCTCTTCTTCCCCCCCACTCTCCTTTTTTTTTTTTTTTTTTGACAGCTCTGGCTTGATTGAGCCAGTGAGAGACTGAGATCGATAAAGATTAGTAGGTGGTAAAGTGCACTAAAATGGTCACACCAAGGGTGCACAGAGCGCCTGTACTTGCCAGTCTGGGCTGCAGAGTCCCTTTAATTTAGATGCTGCTGTCAATTACTGACAGTGGAATTGGTACAGTGACTGTTGCCAGCTAGTACCTGCACCTATTTTCCCTGCAATGAGATCCCTGGGTGCCAATGGATTTTCCTTGACTGCTATGGACCTACTGAAGGGCCCCAATTGGTGCCATTTTGGTTTTCCCTGAATCCCAACCCATAGGAGATTGTAATAGGGGGGGGGAGTGAAAATATCAGTTTCTTAAAAATATATAAAAGTTTAAATCATCCACTTTTTCCCAACTCATTAAAGAAATTGTATTAAAAAAATTTTGTTTTTTATCACTGTTCTTGTAAAAGTTCATACTATTAATATTTAAAATTAGCCTAAATGGTAATTAAGTTTCACAATTTAATATATTGTTTGACGCAATGCGTAACGTAGAATAGGAAGTGGTGGGAGGAGGGGAAATTCGTTGTGGCCCATTGCAATTGTTTTTTGGATTATATTGCTGCTTTACACTGTTTTATAAAGATCATTAAACATTTAATTTTCATGTTTTGCAAGTTAGACATTTTAATGGGGCATGTAAAAAGTTATTTGATTTCTGTGTAAGTGACCAACTGTATATTAGTAGTATAGCTCTTTCCTGTAATCGTTAAGGATGAAGAAGATGAAGTGTAAACGCCATGTAACTTTGGATTTGTTTTCAGGTATTTGACAACTTCTTAGAACTTTGGATTCTGCAGTAACGGACCTGACAGCATTAAGCTTCACTCTATTGCTGACCGCCCCTATGGGGAAGATAACATGTAATACTTCATTCTCCAAAGTTACGAGCAATAGAATGCAGGAAATAAATGATACACATCTGAATGCTGTTTTAATTCTTAGGACCCTCTGGTGACCTGGGAACGAGGAGGCGTTTCACATTGTGGACTGGACATAAATGGTTGTGCAAAAATGAGTGACAGAAACTTGGCCGAAGTAGGGAATATGCATTCGTACGGAAGGCCCGACTGTGCCGTGACGATGGAAGCAGAAAGTTTTACTATTCTGAAACCTTCTAAAACATTAATAGATGATTCTGGGCTGAAGGAAGAAGACAGTCTTTCTGAGATTGATATCCCACCTTCCAAATGTGAACAGTACTTTAGCACCCCAGTGCAAAGTGTGCCTAAAGGAGGGTCTTCGATTCTTGACCTTCGCGAATATCCATCAGGTTACAAAAGCTTCTTCAGTTTAGAATGTAATGAGATAATCCAGCAGCTAAAAAGTAAGGCATCGCAAGGTTGGAGTGCAAGCAAAAGGAAACTTGAAGAATTGGACATCTCCACCATTGAGGCAGAGCCGCTTCCCCGACTCTATTGCACCCCCAAGTCTGTTTTGGATGAAACTAAATGTAGTGCCAAAAGGAGACGAATTAATTATCAAGGTGAGGATAGTGGGTTTTCTTCTATCATATTTATTTATTGACGTTGTCAAGTTCATTTGTGTAAACTTATATTCTCTCCCAGTTTCTGCCCTACAACAAATAGCTTTTCAGTGTTGAAGATTATATAAATATACTAAGGTGCGTTCCCGCAAAGAGCAGTATATCTATGGCGGCACGATTGCGTGGCCTCACGTTGAGTGTCGCAGTAATCGTGTGCAGGTGTCGGCTATCACTAACAGCAACGTCCATGATCGGTGCTAGATTTCCACAAGATTGCTACTTCGTGTTCCTTGTATTTGACCAATAACAGTCATTCTAGTCCAAAAAATATGTTCAAATCATTTTTATAAAGTAAATGTGAGTGGATAGCTTTTGAGAGATTCAAAGTATAGGGGGGTTAACGTGAACAGAAACCAAAATTACATGATATTCAAAATTTCAAGTAACATGATTATACCTAATGTAAGTGCACAAATATAGAATTCACATAATAATGCATGGCAGCGTCACTGTACCTCCAATATGATTAGAAAAATGAGGTGCTTAGCCATAGTAAGCTGTAAGTTTGGGATGCACCACACAATTCTGCGTTTTGCCTAGGCTTTTCAAGTGATACAAAAGTCCTGTCTTGCTTTCATGGCTGTGACCCCAGGAGTTTCAGGGTGCAAGATATTGACATAAATCACTGTGGTATCGGGGGAGGTGGGGATGATTTGAGGCAGAGTTGCCAATGGATTTTGACCCCCTACCCCCCACCCCCACCCCAGAACAATGGCACCAAATAAGCTAAACGTGAATTCAAGCTTTGCCATGTTTTAAAATGTGCACTGTTACTTAAAAACATGAAAATTACCATGTAATTTTGCATTGTATTAAATTGACCCCTTATACTTAAAATTTACCTATTACTGACAACTTGTGTTAATTCAATTTTTATTATTCAATAAAAATGAATTTTTAATGCAGTTTTGCAGAATTAGAAAGACTTCATTAGTGTTTTATCTGTAGTGTGATTTTTATATTGGAGTATTTCACTGGTTACAATTGTATGTTCAGGAGAACCTTCCTTGCTCTTTTGCAGTAAGTCCCTAGTTTGCCAAATTAAGGTAAGTTTTTTTTTTTGTTTTTTTTTTAAATATATTACTAGTTCTAACATACAAGCTAAGAGAATCGCAAGTCAGGGAAATGTTGAACCTCCTTAATATTAACCCTTAACAACCAGGTCTTTTGCGTGATACTATGGAACAGTCGGAGTGCAGCCTGCTCAATACTGAGCAACTTTGGGCTGTGTTGAATATATGGCATCTGCCTGTAACTGCAGCTCCGATCACTTCTATTTAAGAATGTAGACTCCCTCCCTGATGGCAGCTTTTTAATGGCCTGCTTGCCGATGCTCGTCCTGCAACATATTCGCAGGTTACAAAGGCAGGCATTGGCTTGTTGAAGGCTTCCTGTTGAACCCAAACACTGTGGTACTGCAGGGTATAGTATAGGTACTCAAGCGATTTGCAGGTTCAAGTTCAAGGGTGGGACTAAAACTAAAAAGTTTGATAGGCAGGGGAAGAACAGGATTTACTCATTTAATAACAACCTCCTTTATTAATTTTAAAATATGGTACTGTCTTGTTCATAAGATTGATGATCAAAAAAAGAAAATATTTAAACCATACATGAAAAAGAGAAAAAAAGTTGGAATTGCAGATTATTGGTAACTGCACTTTCCCACATGCACATCCTCCCATGTCTCCAAAAAACTGCAATAACAAGTGATCTAAATGTTGTATGAAATTCTACTAAGTTAAACTATAGCTCAGCGGTCAAAAAGATACACCCTCCTATACAGGTTAATCGATGAGTGGGTGGTGGGGGACAGGAAAGTTCTCAAACTCGCTACTCAAACAAAATCTTTTTACAAAGTGCAGTAAAAAAAGTTTCTTTATTTTTGGTGGTTAAATTCTGAGGTTTGATACTGCTGTAATCGTACAGATCTGTGATGCTGGGTCATTTTTACTGCAAATTTAACACCGTAAAAACAGTGGCAGACCTGAGCGCTCACACTACAATATGTCAATGAAAGAATTTTTAAACATTTTGACTCTTGAAAGAGGGGAAAGGAAGCTTAAAAAAAAAAAAAAGGAAAAACTAAGTGGCCAGGTCTTAAAAGGCTTAACCCTTAGAAACTTTACAAGTTTGACAAATGAGTCTTTGACTAAGAATTGAAGAACAACACCTGCATATGGATGAGCCATTCTTCTTTTGTAGAGTAAATTAAGATAAAACTAAGATGTTCTCAGCCACGCTGCATACCTATGAAGCCCCCCAACCTTTTCAAAAAAAGTGGGCAGAACAAAATGAGACTGAACTAAAAATTCCAAAAGTGAGTTGCTTAATCTTTGGCACTATTTCAAGCTGTTGCATGCCAGAATTCCGTAGAAAACTGCTTGACGTATAAGTCCCATATGTTTGTAATTTACTATGTTTTTTTTTTTTGTTTGTTTTTTTTCCCTTTTAGGTGACACAGAACACTTTTCAGTTCTTTCCAGTTTAATTAAACTCAAGAGTCCTGGTCTTGGAAAGTCCAGTGCACAATGTATGGTAAAAGTACTTAACTACGTATTAAATAAAAAACTATGTGCACATAGGAATTCAAGTCAAGAAAAGCGCAAGCCAAACTTTAGTTCAGCAGGCCGTATAAAGCGCAGTCTCTTTGCAAGGAAAAGTAGGATGGCACATCCACAGAGCAACCTGCCAGCCAAAGGGGAGAAGAATGTGCCGAGAGGATGGAAAAGTGAACCGTGGATTCATAAAGAAGGAAATTTCCATAATCATGAAAGTCCAACTCTGGATCTGGAATTCAGAAGTTTTTTTGCAGCCGAGTGTGATAAAATTTGCAAGCAACTGAAGAGAGACAACACAGAAAGGATAATGTACAGGAATGTGTCTTCTATTGAAGCAGAGCCGCCTCCAGATCTATCTGCCACTATTAACTCCACAATAACTGTGCAGTTCGGCAGCACTTGCAGGGAGAACTCGGGTGTTGGCCAACTTGACTTGGAAAAGATGAATATAAACTATTCTATAACTGATGTCATTTTACACACTCTACCAAACAAAATGATCGAACCTGACACTTATCGGGGCTCTGTAAAAACATTTGAAGTGGCAAATGCCACACAGGAGATCAATAATGAAGCACCAGCTGATGGTGTCAAGCGGGAAATTCAAACCATGCACAATCAATATCCCATTGCTGATGTCACGCAGGAGATAAGTACAATGCATGTGATGGTGAATGAAGCTAAAGCCACGCAGGATATAGTAAAAATGCAAAGGGAGATGTCATTGTCACCTGCTGATGCTTCACGTGCAAATGTAAGCATGTCTAATGGGTTACCATGCATCATACAAGACACTGTGGAAGAGCCTAATACATTGCCACTAGTGAATACAACCCAAGATATATTTACGTGTGATGGATCTATAGCGCTTGGCACACAAGTCATAACTATTGATGATTGGTCAGGAAGGCATGTCGTTCAGGCTAACTTAACATGCAGCAAAGCTCCTGTACCTGAAGACCCCACTGGTGCCGGAAGTAATTATTCCATAGCAAATGACACAAACTATATCGGAAAAATATGTAATGCATCTCCTGCTGTAGACGCTATGCAGACTATCGGGACTGTATGCTCTAAAAACTCTGCTGCAGATGTCACCTTGGGTGTAATGGGCATGAAAAATGAAGTGTGTGCAGCTGCTGAAACACAAATGGTACGAAAGCTATCAGAAGTAGATGTGATGGTGAACATTGGGACTATGTGGGGCACAGGGATAGACCCTGAGAATAAGACTATAAATATTTTACATGCATGTTTTCAAAATCCTGTACAAAGGAATTTGGTGGCTGTTGAAGCCCCACTGCAAAACGTGAATTTTATTAAACCAGATGCAAATGTCAACTGCCTTGAGAACATTGTTTTAGTTCATCCGGAAATAACCCCAGATAGTGCCGTTTATAAGACCTTTACACGTTGTAAAGAGGCTGAACCTAACGTTACCTATGACATATCTGTGAATCGGGGAACCATAAGAAATGGTGTCCAAGACTGGACACGCTTGATTAGTCATAAAAATGCATCAAATATCCCTCCAGACGTCGGCGTGATAGATGAAGAGCCTAAAATGAATGCAACACATACTGTAATGTCCAGTTGCAATGAGGTCACTGGCATTGACAGTGGTGATCTTACCAAAGTGATTGCGACAAACTGTACAGTGTTTGATCTTTCTAAAAATGTGGATTGTCAAATCGATCAACCTGACAAACATAGTAGACCCATGTGCCCAATAACCGCCTTGGCTCAATCCTCCCCAAGGAGAAGTATGTGCAATTTATCAGACTTAACTTATAATCTGGACCTGACTGATATTGCCCGTGATGAAAATGTCTTCTACAACAGACCTATCCCATTCACTACGTCTACACCTCTACCAAGTCTTGGAAATCACATTTTTCTTAAAAAGTCATGCGGACTACCTGTGAATTCAAAACCCAAGATGACTAGTAATCAGAAAGATAAGATCAACAATGTAACGTTGGAACAAATTACAGTAATACCGCAGGTTTCCAGACAGTCATTAGCTGGAGAGGCCAGAATTAGGGGAAGTACGTCCCAGGGTGTACAGTACCCAAAAACTCTCAAAAGGTCTACTCAAAAAGTAATGGCATCTAGAATGCCACAGCCCACTCTTCGCAGTACCTTAGCACTAGCCGTCTTCAAAACTCCACAGATGGCTTCAGTAGAAGCATTACAAAAAGATCAAGGCACTCTTGGTAGAACCCACATGAGACTTCCACTAGCCCATACTAATTTGCCTAGAAAAACTATACTGAATGGCCAACCATGTAGAAGTGATACATCAAGTAGCATACTGCAGCAACAGACCCCAGTAACCTCCATAAGGGCTGATAAAGTTATTTTTTCTAAGGTTCGTACCCTAAAAATATATATATATATATATATATATATATATATATATATATATATAATTTATTTTTTTTTTTTTTTATTTTTTTTTTACCATGTCTTAACATCTGAAATTCCTAGTTTCATAGTCTCTTCACAGTAGCGGGTGTATAGAATATTGTATATACATTGTGGCCAAGAGTATTGACACCCCTGCAATTTTGTCAGATAATACTCAGTTTCTTCCTGAAAATGATTGCAAACACAAATTCTTTGTTATTATTATCTTCATTTAATTAGTCTTAAATGAAAAAACACAAAGAATTGTCCTAAAGCCAAATTGGATATAATTCCACACCAAACATAAAAAAGAGGGTTGACAAAAGTATTGGCACTGTTCGAAAAATCATGTGATGCTTCTCTAATTTGTGTAATTAACAGCACCTGTAACTTACCTGTGGCACCTAACAGGTGTTGGCAATAACTAAATCACACTTGCAGCCAGTTGACATGGATTAAAGTTGACTCAACCTCTGTACTGTGTCCTTGTGTGTATTACATTGAGCATGGAGAAAAGAAAGAAGACCAAAGAACTCTGTGAGGACTTGAGAAACCAAATTGTGAGGAAGCATAAGCAATCTCAAGGCTACAAGTCCATCTCCAAAGACCTGAATGTTCCTGTGTCTACTGTGCGCAGTGTCATCAAGAAGTTTAAAGCCCATGGCACTGTGGCTAACCTCCCTAGATGTGGACAGAAAAGAAAAATTGACAAGAGATTTCAACGCAAGATTGTGCAGATGTTGGATAAAGAACCTCGACTAACATCTAAACAAGTTCAAGCTGCCCTGCAGTCCAAGGGTACAACAGTGTCAACCCGTACTATCTGTCGGCGTCTGAATGAAAAGGGACTGTATGGTAGGAGACCCAGGAAGACCTCACTTCTTACCCCGAGACATAAAAAAGCCAGACTGGAGTTTGCCAAAACTTACCTGAAAAAGCCTAACGTTTTGGAAGAATGTTCTCTGGTCAGATGAGACAAAAGTAGAGCTTTTGGGCAAAGGCATCAACATAGAGTTTACAGGAGTAAAAAAAAGGCATTCAAAGAAAAAAACACGGTCCCTACAGTCAAACATGGCGGAGGTTCCTTGATGTTTTGGGGTTGCTTTGCTGCCTCTGGCACTGGACTGCTTGACCGTGTGCATGGCATTATGAAGTCTGAAGACTACCAACAAATTCTGCAGCATAATGTAGGGCCCAGTGTGAGAAAGCTGGGTCTCCCTCAGAGGTCATGGGTCTTCCAGCAGGACAATGACCCAAAACGCACTTCAAAAAGCACTAGAAAATGGTTTGAGAGAAAGCACTGGAGACTTCTAAGGTGGCCAGCAATGAGTCCAGACCTGAATCCCATAGAACACCTGTGGAGGGATCTAAAAATGGCAGTTTGGAGAAGGCACCCTTCAAATATCAGGGACCTGGAGCAGTTTGCCAAAAAAGAATGGTCTAAAATTCCAGCAGAGCATTGTAAGAAACTCATTGATGGATAGCGGAAGCGGTTGGTCACAGTTATTTTGGCTAAAGGTTGTGCAACCAAGTATTAAGCTGAGTGTGCCAATACTTTTGTCTGGCCCATTTTTGGAGTTTTGTGTGAAATGATCAATGTTTTGCTTTTTGCTTCATTCTCTTTTGTGTTTTTTCATTTAAGACAAATTAAATGAAGATAATAATACCAAAGAATTTGTGTTTGCAATCATTTTCAGGAAGAAACACTGGGTATTATCTGACAAAATTGTAGGGGTGTCAATACTTTTGGCCACAACTGTAGAAGTAACATTACAAGATTCATAGGAACCAGAGTTGCTGCTTCTATAGTTCCTTTTGTTATATTTTTGGTAAGTTTATCCTAGGGATGATTAAATTCACTTACTGTGTATTATCCAACCACACATCTGCTGGAAGTTTATTCTAACCATCCACAAATATCAGTAAAATTGTTAAAGCAAGTTGTTGTTGTTTTTTTCCCCTTTTTTATTTTTGTTGTCCCTTTTTTTAAGAAAAAATTGAATTTTTTTTTTGAAAATTGAAATTGTCTGTTTTGATATTTTTTTTTGTATTATACACTACAATACTACAGAAATTTAATAATCTCCTATGAAGCCTAGCCAGTTGTCATGGGATCGCAAAATTGGGGCAATTGTGCACACGGCTATCACAACTTATTGAGTGTTACTGTCAGAGACTGACGGCAACATCTAAATGGTGAAACTTCAGGACCTGGAGCTAGCTGCTAAAGGCAAGAATGGTCTAAATATGCAGCTGATTATCCTTTTGTAAACTCCCCACCCCACACCCAATCGAGGACGCATATGTATATCCTCTCTTTTTTTCCTTCTCTTTTAGGCTGGAGTCACACTAGAGTATAAAAAATAAGTCCAATTTTGATGCAGTAAAGTAGGGGGAGCACAATTTGATTTTTCTCAACTAGCATCTGTATGACATTCTTATGCAATGCGTTTTTAGCATAATCTTTTACATACTGTAATCTGTGTAATTTAAAGCTAGTTTGCTGCGTCTAATGGATACGCCAATTCTGGAGCGGCTGAGGGCTGATCTTATTAGGCTAGGAAGGGGCCAATATCGATGGACCTCCCCAGCTTATTAATATCAGCCTGCAGTTGTCTGTTTAGCCTTTGCTAGTTATTTAAAAATAAGTGTGTCCCCACTTTTTTTTTTTTTTTGGGGGGGGGATCCCCCTTTTCAATAACAAGTAAAGGCTAAGCAGACTGCTACTGGCTGATATTAATAGACTAGAAAGCTCCATGGTTATTAGCCCCCTCTCCAGACTAATAAGACAAGCACACAGCTCTCTGCCTTCCCTTAGAATGTAATGCAATGTTTTCTCTCATTGCACTTGTCCAATTTATACGCCAGTGTGAGTGAGCCCTAAGCTGATTTGTGTCTAATCCAAATTTCAACACTGATTTGGTGAAAGCTCTGCTTAAAAGTTCAAACTGTCAGACCTGTTTTCAAGTAATCCCAACAGGGTGCCAATTTGTCATCAGTACCAATTAGCTAGTTAAAGAAGGAGTACAGGAACACTTTTTTTTCCATATATCCATTGACTACGTGTTATTTTCATGATCTGCAAGCCTTTCTCCTCTCAGTAGCTTGGTCCATTCTTTCTTGACTGCCTGCAGGAGGTCACATACTCTGAAGTCTGTCTTGTTTTTATCACTTTGACTTCTTTTGTAAGTTTTGCGGCCAGTATTTTCTTAATAACTGTATGTATTAATAGTGAGCAGCTTTTAAGTAGAAGCCACCAGAAGAAAGGATGGGTCAATTCTTTTTAACTGCTTTATGGCTTTGGAAGCTTGAAGTGTTAAAAAGACTAAAAACGCTAAAAATGCCATTTTCTACAGTGGCATCTATTGAGGAATTATGGTTACATGCAAATTTCTCCAAACATGACTTATTCTATTTTTCCTAAGCAGAAAATGATTGATGTGCCCCCATTTCCTGCATCTTCCTTGGTTAGACCATCTTCTGGACTTTCTACTCAGATATATGCTGGGAAAGTCCACAGTGGTCCTTGTCCTCTGAGTGCTGCTCGTTCCTTCAAAGTTTCTTCAGGAAATCCATCTTCTGGTAAGAACCTTGATAAGTTTCCATCGCTGACTGTAAGCATTTTTTCATAATTTAAATGTTTATGTAATTTGTCTTTCTTTGATGTTCAGGGTCTGACCCAGCATGGAGTGTCCAAAAAGAGCATACTTTCATCCGTCCAAGTAATCTAGTAGGTTCGCAGATCCCTTCCAAAATGAAACGTCGTGCCTCAGGTAATATTGGTAAAAAACATTTAATGCTTCTATTTCTGCTTGTCATTCACATATATGAAAATGATATCCTCTATTACCTTATTTCTGGCCCCTTTACTTTTAAAATTAGCACTAATTTAAGCAAGTTGCTCTTCTCAGACAATTTAAATGGCTCGCTTCTCTTTTGAGATATCATGGCTTGACGTTTGAACCAAAGCTTAAGGGGTAGTCTCAAGTTTTGATGGGATAGGGAAAACTTCCCAGTCTTGAGAACTAGGGCTCTGAAGATCCCTTTGTACAAGGAGCACTGGTCAATCATGCCCATTGGCACACCATTCAAGCTAATGGGTATGCCGAGGACAAGCGGAGTGCAGCGCTTAGTTATTTTCGGTGGTTCCGTTAAGAATGCATGGATCGCAGTGTGCATGATCGACCACCACTACCTTCTGTGGTGTAATGACTACTGTGTCTGCTAGGGGGCGCTGTGTGGATGTCCCAAGAGAGCAGATGAGTGGCCGTTGTGTATCTCAAAGTGGGTGGCTTTGAGATGAAGGCTTGGTTATGTGCTGATCAGCAGAGCTGATCTTTCGTGCCTATGTGTTAGGGAGAAGCCTTCAGGCAGCTGGAGAGATGGGCGGGTTCTAGCTGCCTACAAATCCACCCAGGGGTGTGTCTGATAACACCTATAGTAAAAGGCTGTGAGTATGTGAAGGACCTGTGATGAGGTCATAGCCATGTGACCCGGTGGGCGTGGCTACGGACCATATATGGTGGCCAGGGTAGGTCACATGGGTGAATGCTGGGACCTGATTGGTCCAGTTTGGAAGGTCCTGTGAGGAGAAGGATCTCCTGGCTATCAGCCTGTGGAGCGGCTGTGAGCATTGACGATGTGTGCCTGAGAGCTCCCTGGAGGGAACTAACGTATGTGATGGTGAAGCCGCATAAGGAACCCTGACGAGTGAGATAATGATGAGGCTGAATAGCCTATATAATGGACGCTATGCTGATATGAACTTTGTGGTGCTTCCTTTGGTTTATGCTGAATAATAAACCTCACAGACTGATATGGTTTTATGGAAAACCCATACCGTATGTGATTTATTTGCTGCCAAGCGAGTGTCCCCCAGCCTTGAATGACAGCGCTACCTCACACTTCATATAGGGCTCTTCAGAATCTCAGTTCTCACTCAATCAATTTTGGGCCCCAGCAGTCAGATCCTCAGCAATTATGAAGTTTCTCCTCTATCCAATCTAAACAAGAAAATATACCTTTTAACCCCTCGATGACTGGGCTCTGGGCTATTTTCCATAGATTCTTTTTTCTTTCTGTTTTTTGTTTTTTTTTCTCCCCTTCTTCCAAGAGCCGTAACTTTATTTTTTTTTCTGTCCACATAGCCGTATGAGGGCTTGTTTTTGGAGGGACGAGTTGTACTTTTGAATAACACCATTCTTTTCATCATGTGATGCACTGGAAAGAAGGAAATTCCAAGTACATTGAAATTACAAAAATAAAAATGCAATTCCACAATTTTTTTTTTTTTTTTTTTTTTTTTTTTATTTAACATGTTCACTATACGGTGAAACTGACTTGACCAAATAATTCTCCATCTCATTGTGATTATGCAGTGTAAAATAGCTGGGAAGGAAAAGATTAAATCTCAGCTCTGCAGTGTTTGATTAGAAGCACCTGAAGTGTGTCTCTAAGGGCCCCATCACACATAACGACTCACCAGTGATCCCGACAACGATATCAACTTGTCAGGATCGCTGGTGTGTCGCTACATGATCGCTGGTGAGCTGTCAAACAGGCAGCTTCACCAGCGACGCCGAGCGCGCGGCGTCGCTGTGTATGTTAGTTACCAGCGCGCTGATGCAGGGAGCTGGTAACTAAGGTACACATCGGGTTTCTAAGCAGCGTGCGTAACTTAGAAACCCGATGTGTACCTTGGTTACCAGCTCCCTGCATCGGCGCGGTTCACATCGGGTTTCTAAGTGACGCGCGCTGCTTAGAAACCCTGCGTTCACCCTAGTTACCAGCGCGCTGATCGCTGTTCTCCCGCCTGTCACACGATGCGTGCTGGCCAGCGGGAGACCAGCGATCAAAAAAATGTCCTGGCTATTCCAGGTCGATCAGCGATAACCGGCAGGGGTGCCGGTTGCTGGTCAGTGTCACACACAGCGATCTCTCTGGTGAGATCGCTGTTGCGTCACAAAAATTGTGACTCAGCAGCGATCTCGCTAGCGAGATCACTGTGTGACAGGGGCTTTAGAAGCCGGAAGTATATTCCTTGTGTGACAGTCTCCTAAGTATCAGTCTGATGGATGAAGTAGAATTGTGTGCTACGGGTGAGACTAGCCAAGATGTGAACTGTAGTTGAGAGAGATGTACCAGGGTCTCTTTATGAATACAGTGACTGAGGTTAGAGCCTGGACAAGGGTAGGGTTTTATGTTTGAGATGGATTTGGTGCTGTGCAACCCATATAAAGCAATAAAAGTTGCACATTTGGGTCAAAACTGCCTAATGCCTAGAGAGTGGAACCCTATAATTGGTGGATGAAATGCGGGAGTGAAATCCCAGAGAGCACAGGTGATTGTATTGTACGTGTGGGAGGAACGGCCCCCGTCGAGTGTCCGGACTGGAACCAAGGGAGCCGTCATCTGGGTTCCGGGGGAAACTGTCCCCAGGGGACAGAGTTCGTGGATGGACCGTTGTGACAAGCAGATGGGCTGGGGAGGGACCAGTATAAAGGAGGCGGGGAATTCCCGGGACGATGAGTCAGCAGACCGGGACACAGGCAGCAGGAGACCGTGGGAGCGACTGAAAGCTAGAGCGACCTACCAGTGCCAGGGAAGACACCCACTGAGGACTCCAGAGGGATGCCGCCAAGGCGGTCATCCGAGACTTGCTGCCCCACTCCAGCCCACGGCCACTGCGGCCCCAGTTCGACCCGCCTCCTCACCTCAGCCCGCGGCTGCGGCCTACCCGTGGTCGCTGCCATCTCGCTCCAGCCCGCGGCTGCGGCCTGTTCCCCACCACCCGTAGCCGCCCTGCTCTCACCAGTGGCCACGGCAGGTACAGTGCCGTCGGCGGCTACCACTGTCCCGCTCTGGTCCGCAGCAGGGGCTGAGCCTCTGCTGGCCGAGGACTCCCCATCGCAGTCGTTAGCTGCGCAGGTGGCTTGTGATTCGCCACCCTACATTGCTGCTGCTTGCCCCAGGCTGGGGACTGCGGCCCACCAGTCCAAGGACTCTGCCGGGGCCTGTAGGGCTCCAGTGTCATCAGTGCGCCGGAGGGCGCGAAGATTTCGCCAACGCCTCAGCAACTGGGCCCAGCGACTACTACGCCGAAAGACCACCATCCTGAATGGCGAGGGACGTCTGGACGGCTAAGTTGACTATATATTTAAGGACCCGTAGTCGGCCATACTGCGGCCCTATAGTGACCGGCTATTGCCGGAAGTAGTCATGCTCTACCCATTTGTGTTTGCTTGTATAGAGCCCCTCCGAGGGCAACCTGTGTTACCCCTTTTGGTTATCAGGCCGTGACTGAGGAAAGTTCCCTCTAGTCTTATAAACTTTGTATAGAAAGCACCAAATTGTCTCGCGACTCGTCACTGCATCCTGCGTACCTGCAAACACCACATACGGATCTGATGTCCTGGGGAAGAAAGGTGGCTACAATATTGCAGATGCGGCCTGAAAGCATAGAGGAGCGGTCAGGCTCAAAGGTGACATTGCCTCAGCGTTATGGCATCACTGATGCAGCTTAGAGGAGCGCTGGGAGTCGTCTCTTTAAAGGGAATCTGTCACCTCTTTTTAGCCCTATGAGCTGCTGCCATCGGGGGCTTATCTACAGCATTCTGTAAAGCTATAGATAAGCCCCCGATGTAACGTGAAAGATAAGAAAAACGAGTTATATTATACTCACCCAGGGGCGGTCCTGGTCTGGTTTTGGTCTGATGGGTTTCGCGGTCCGGCACCTCCTGTTTTCTAGCGATTACGTCCTCTTCTTTGCTTCCCGTCGAGGCTCTGGCGCACGCGCACTGCTCTGCTTTGAGGGCAGAGAAGAGTACTACAGTGCGCAGGCGCCGGAAGAGGGCCTGCGCCGGAGCCGTGACGGGAAGCAAAGAGGAGGACGTCATCTGTAGAAGATGGCAGGCACCAGATTGAACCACGACACCCATCAGACCAAAACCAAACTCGGACCGCCCCTGGGTGAGTAGAATTAACTCGTTTTTTTTCTCTTTCAGGTTACATCGGGGGCTTATCTACTGCATTACAGAATGCTGTAGATAAGCCCCCGATGGCGATGGCAGCAGCTCATAGGGCTAAAATGGGGTGACAGATTCCCTTTAAGTGGAGTTGTGAGGAGGCGAACCAATGTCCACAATGCCAGTAGACTGCAGTATTGTTCAGCCCAACTCCTACTTCACCTACCTTGCCTGCACTGCTGTTCCTCATCCTGGCGAGGGATCTCAGGAGTGCCAGGTGACTGAGAAACTGTGTCCATGTGACAGGGAGTTTGGGACTCAGGGAGTTTGGTGACCCTGGAAAGGGCCATACTTTTGCATGTGTAATAATACAGCTGGCGGGTGGACTCATCAGCACAATCTGTACTTACTGTGCTGGCAGCTGATTCTTCCCTGGTGCGTCCCACATTCTTCCTGGAGTGCAAAGGATTGGAGGCAGAGCCCAGGATAGCTTTAAACAAATCAGTTTTATTTTCCTCAGGACACAGCACATCCAATACACCATTAGCACACTTGACATGGTACCAGCAATACATCTTCTCAGCTTTCCCTAGCTTCTTCAGCTACACCAGCATGGACCACAAAGTCACTACGGGATGAGGAGCCCGGTGAAACCTGCACTTCATCCTCTCTCCCTGGAACCGACTTCAGTCCAGACACGGAAATACTCGTCTACTAGGTTGTCCACCCCTTTTGGTTATCCTACCCGAGCACTCGCTGGTGGCCCACTTGACTACTTCATCAGCACCCAGACTTAGGCCTCATACCCATTGGCGATTAAATCGGATGATTGCAATCCGATTTTAAATCGGATTGCACTCTGACCAATGTTAGTGAGTGGGTGACATCTCACTTGCGATTTTTTTCTCATCCAAAATCGGTCTGAGAAAAAAATCGCAGCATGCTGCGATTTTTGCCAATACAAATCAATGGGTGGGATTAAAAAAAACGGACCATCCGTTTTAAACGGATAAATTACCATTCTGTGGTATAGAACACTGTAAATGGTCCTGTAAATGACCGAAGAAAAATAGTTGCTGGGGAAAAAAAAACGGATTGCAAACGGATGTAAAATGGATGGAAAGATTAGAAATCGCATGACACTCGCATAACACTCCACCCTTTTTAACAGTCCAGAAATCGGACTGTTTTTTTAATCGCCAATGGGTATGAGGCCTTAGGCTGACCTTTCCTCAGTGACTTCTTCACTGGCTTCTTCACTGCTGCAGATACCATACACTTCACTTCACTTCTCTGCACAATTCTCCCACATCTACTATGGATGGCTAGGGATTCCACTTCACACTTTGTGTGGCAGCTACACAGCTCAGGAACAGGAATATCTGAGCAGCACCAGGGGTCCACCCCTGACTGACCATAAACCAGAAAATCTCACACTAGTTCCCAGCTAATACTCCTCTAACTCTAAAGTGTCCTAAAAGCTGTGCTTTATTATGAATGTGCTCAGTGCCCCCATCTAGTGTCCTTGCTAATAACTGCACTGTCCCTAATAAATAAATATATGTGTATGTATATGTGTGTATATATATATATATGTATATGTATATGTGTGTGTATATATATTATATATATATATATATATATATATACATACACATACATGCACAGATACGTAACATTCAAATGTGGCAATCATGTACAAGCAAACAGTAGTATCAACATTTACAGGGCTAGTCCCTGACCCTCTTACACATGTTCTAGTCCACAACTCATGAGTCACTACAAAAGTCCCTGACAGGGGCAGGAGTGGAGCAGATGGGTCCGGAGGTGAAGAGGGGAATGATAAATGCAGAGACAAGAGACTTCCTGTTACTACTTAATGCAGAAAAAAAACATAAGAATTAGCCGGGTAGGAAGGCAAAATGAGCAATTGTAAGTACACAGCGCTGTATAATATGATGCTTGTAATAGGATAAAAACTTTGGGGGCACTTCTTTAAAAAAATAATTCTAAAGACATTGACATGGATTTTCAAAGTAAGTCATTAGGCCTAACAGATCTATTTAAATAAATTGTCAAGTCATTTCATGTTCTGATGCATGGCTCCCAACCGTCCTGGATTCAGCAGGACTGTCCCGCCACATCATTGCTTTGTCCCGACTTCTATACTCTCCTCTCCGATGTCTTCACAGCAGCTTCTTGGGGGCGGGGCCACTTCTCTCCTCTCCCTGCATAAATTTAAATTTATTCACTCCCTCTGTCATCAGATCTCGTATTCTCTTTTCTTCGCAAGTGGCAGCTTTATGTATGAGCAACAGCTCAAAATGATGAGAATAAAAGATTTTGATTATCTTGACATGTATTGCAGGTAGTGAACACAAGCAAATAATACATGCACACTGTATACAGCAGTATATTTCTTTGTACTTGTATACTGAGGTGAAGAAAGTCATTTTGTTTTTGTTCCTGTTGAACTAATAATAATAAGCAATTACAAAAAAGTCATATTTTTTTTTTTTTTTGCTAGTCTCCCCAGGTCTCGAACTCACAACGTCACAGGCAGGAGCTAAACGTACTGAGCCACACGCAATAGTGGCGCAGTAGTACGGCGCCTGTCGTGTCTCCCCCTTTTTATGTGGGCTGTGGCACTCAGCCCACATCTTTCCCGGGACATGTCAGCTTTTTTGAACAGCTGACATGTGCCTGAAACAGAGGTGGGTGGAATCGTAGTTGTCACTGCCGGATTGCTATGAGCGCCGCCCGGTGGTCAGCGCTCATAGCAAGTGAGCATTTCTGCTACACACAGGTGATTTGATCATCACCTATGTGTAGCAGAGGCGATCAAACAACTTCAGCTTCTAGTCTCCCGTGGAGACTATTGAGTAAAAAAAAAATGTAAAATTTTTTTTTAAAAATATAAAATTCAAATCACCCCCCTTTTGCCCCATTAAAAAGAAAACAATAAAAAAATCAAACCTACACATATTTGGTATCTCCGCATTCAGAATTGCCCAATCTATCAAGCTATAAAAAGAATTAATCTAATCGATAAACAGTGCAGCGAAAAAAAGTCAAATCCCCAGAATTACGGTTTTTTTTGGTCGCTGCAACATTGCATTAAATTGCAATAATGGGCAATCAAAAGATTGTATACACACCAAAATGGTATCATTAAAAACATCAGCTCGGCACACAAAAAATAAGCCCTCATCCAGCCCAAGATTCTGAAAATTGGAGACGCTACAGGTCTCAGAAAATGCCGTTTGTTTTTTTTTTTAACCAACCTTGGAATTTTTTTCACCACTTAGATAAAAAAGAACGTGGACATGTTTGGTGTCTATGAACTCGTAATGACCTGGAGAATCATAATGGCAGGTCAGTTTTAGCATCTGGAGAACATGTTAAAAAAAAAAAAAAAAAAGTGGAATTGCACTTTTTTTTTTTTTTTTTGCTGGAATTTGTTTCCTATTTTGAAGTACAAAATTTGGTAAAACCAATGGTGTACAAAAGTACAACTCGTCCCACAAAAACCAAGCCCTCACATGGCCATATCTACAGAAAGATAAAGTTATTGGTCTGGGAAGAAGGGGAGCGAAAAACAAATGCAAATATGAAAAAGGACTCCATGATGAAGGGGTTAAAATATTGCCGTTTTAAATTACAAATCGACAACTAACACAGACATATTTGTCGCTTTAATCGCAATGACCTGCCCAAAACAGTGATCAGACTATTTACAGGGATTGGTAAATGGTGCCAAAAATGGCGTGATAGATATTTTTCTATATTAAACTTGTAAAAAAAATAATAAAAGCGAAGGCTGTGGTCGCATATAGTATAAATGCTTTTTTTTAATGCAAGTGTCCTCACCACATGACACTAAGTCTTATCTGATTATTGCGTTTACTGTGTTTCTTTTATGCGTGTTCCCCCCCCCCCCCTATATTTGATGCGTTTTTTGTGCAGAAGTGAATCCGCTTTTTTAATGCGTGTTTTTTTTGTTTTTTTTTTTTATCAGAAAAACGTTGATTCTGCACTTAAAAATACAATGGCATTTTTTCATACCTTTTTCAGAAGTCTATAAATAAAAAAAAAAAATACCAAAACTGCAGAGTTCAATAGCATCTTAAGACGCACAGAGGGTGGAGTTTTCATGGAATCACATCCACTTTGCTTAGACATTTAGACGGTGTACACATGTAGTGTAAATGCTGCATTTTCTCTGCTGTTTTTTTGCACTGAAATTCTGCTATCTTTAAGCACATTAAAGTAACTGTCATTTGCACATTTTCTTTTTTAGGTTTACCTGTAAGAAAACTACAAGAGGCTCCTTTACAGCCTAATAAGTTATTAAAATGACCCTTCATGTCACAAAGGATTGACTTGCAAGATGTGAATTTTGCCTCTTTTAAGTGCCATTGGCTTTACCATCTTATGAATTGGGTAAAAAAAAAGTCCATCTCCAGGTTGACCATAGTTACTTGTCAGAACATGCAGCTACTCTACAAAAATGGTATGGTTTTATTAAACCCTTTTTGATTAGCATTCTATATTATAGTTGTTTACGATTGTCGGAGATGCAGCACTTAATGGGAAGCTATGACCTGAGACTCTCAATAAACTTTAACTAGAATATTATTTCTTAATGCTGGATTATTATTAAGGCTAGTGTTTATGTAATACACTTTATGCTTAAAGTGACTTTAGAAAAATATTTATAGGTACATTAAGCTACAAAGTTTACTGCATAAGAATTTAAACAGACCTGTTGGCAGCGGATTATTCAGGATACTCTCCAAGCGTGTGACAACAGAGCTTCTTTATGCAGGAACAATATATGATAAGGTTAATAGATCAGTAATCATTTGTGTGTCTATCTGTGCAACATCTACACCAGGCTGCTTCTCTCATACACAGAGGAAAACAGGAAATAGTCACATGCTCTCCCTGTGTGGTGAGTCTCCGGGATTTTTTTTTTTTTTTTTAATTTTATAAGCAGCATACAAATTTAGCAACTAAACACTCATAGACAGGAATGGAGTTGTTGCACCAAACATGTTCCAACATCCCCACTCCACAACTACTTACCCTGTTAGTCCCATTGCGGTTCTGAAGTCCACAAACTTGGCTCTTGATAATGGCTTTGTCATACCATCACCTATCCTCTTGTCAGACAAGCAATAAACAAACTCGATTACACCACGCTCCACTAAGTCACATAAGTGGTGATGATTTAAATGAATGTGCTTAGTCCTCGCACTAATCTCACTCCTAGCAAGTTTACTGCATCCTTGATTGTCCTCATAAATATCTGTTGGTTGAGCTAATGGCTTGCCGAAATCTTCCAAAAGTTGTTTCAACCAAATTACTTCCTGACTTGCATATACAGCAGACCTATATTCTGCTTCTGTAGAAGATAATGCGACTGACACTTGTTTTCTGCTGGACCAAGAAATTGAATTGTCTCCTAACTTGAACAAGTAACTGGGTCGCCCTCCCAGGGCTGTGGGGCACTCGGTAATGGGCCTGATGAGCCTCAATGGGAGATGTCACGGCAGCTGGGACCTGGCCCGTGGCCCTGGGCGGCCATTGTAAAAGGGGAAATGTTCAGTGTGCTTATGATTAGAATGAATGAGTTGTGATGCCACCTGTGGTGTTTGGCAATGAAGATGTTAAGCCAACGCTGCAGACAGATCCTCTGGGACAGATGGTGTGGTGCAGCAATGATGTTATAGCCCTCCACAGGCAGGGCTGTAGTCCCAGGGCAGAGTAGGTGAAGTGACACTTAGATGGTGTAGTGTCGGGCGCAGGGGATGTAGCAGTGCCGGGCAGGTTGACGCAGGAATAAGTGAACACCAGGGCTTGTATTTCCAAAGCTTTACTCAGTCTGTTGTGGCACAAGAGCCCGCATCCATGCCGTGTCCTCCGGGTCAGGAGCTCAGACAACTTCCAGGCAAGATGAAGTACTCCTTTCCAACACTCTGCCAACATATGTGCCTTTTCTGAACGTCTCCCTCTTAGCGCCTTTAGTGAAGTACTCACAGTACTGAGTTACACTCTAGTTCCTCCTGTCAGATGTTCCTATGAACTCTACTTGTACGGCAGACAGCTGTAGCCTGCTTTGGGGACTCCTTACTACCTAGTCCCAGCTCTCTCATGATGCTGTTGTGCCCCCAAGTCTGGTGTGGGAATAAAGTGGTGACAACTTCTATTCCTCCGGTGTCTGCTGCAGGACCATTAGTATCCGTACAACCTCGGGGACCGGATCCCGGCCTTGCGCTTAGAACTTGGGAAGGGTTCTCCTCTAACCCTAATCCTTAGTTCTCTTCTTCTCCTCACGTTCCGTACTAATCCTTTCCTTCTTATGTAGAGTCAGGCTTTCTATCAAAGTTCCTTTCCTGTGCCAGTGGACCCAGATCACTCAAGTCGCCTGCAGCACTCCCTTCATCCATCTCACTTCGGAGATCTCCTCTCACAGACTCCTGTGACAAACTGAATCCTAAACTCTTCCCGCTCTTTTGATGCAAAACTAAACTCCACCCGCCTCCTGGCGCGCTTCGTGTTCCAAGCAGGGAGCCACCAAAGGGTGCTTTGCTACACTACTATGTTGTGTTGGAGTGTGGTCAGGAGTCTCCACCTTACCTGGATGGTTGGGTACCACACCTCAGGATGAGGTGTAGTACCTCTGTGGCGACTGAACCCTCAGGGGCGCCACATAACCACTTGTTGACTTCCGATCAGTTGAATCTC
Organism: Dendrobates tinctorius; assembly: GCF_039654945.1. Lineage (NCBI taxonomy): Eukaryota > Metazoa > Chordata > Amphibia > Anura > Dendrobatidae > Dendrobates > Dendrobates tinctorius. Next base: position 20,324,660 of record NW_027361898.1, on the reverse strand, counting down.
CAGCTCAATCTGCATTCACATAACCTCTGAGAGTGAGATCTCCTGATGCAGATATCTTAAGATTTATCCTTTGAGTTTCTTTAAGATATTGAATAATTCACTTTAATTACATTTCAGTCTCTTTGGCATGGCTTGCTTACGCGTCGGCAGAGAATTCTAACTGGCTGTGATATCTGGACGAGTTGTGGTTGCTATGTACAGAAGCGCCCCAACTGCTTCTCTGTAAATCTCATTGCTGGGTAGCAGATCTTCTCCTTCCAACTTTAAGCAGGACGGATCCACTGGTGTTGATGCACCTTTTGGATTCTGACATCTAAACTGGTTTAGGATTGTGGAAATTTTAGAACTTTGGCTGAGAAGAAAACTCCCATCTTCCTCTCTCTGGATTTGGATTCCCAAATAATGTCACATTTCCAAGGTCCTCAAAGTGCTGGTTGAGAATTTCACCCAGCTTTGCAATTTCCTTTTCATCTTGAGGAGACATGATTACATCGTCTACATATAAGAAAACATACATCCACTCCTTCGCTACATTTTTCTTCTACAAACATGGATCAGCTTGAGATCTGTTACATCCTTCATCCATCAAAACTTTGTTCATCTTGGAGTTCCATGCTGTTGCCACCTGCTAAAGTCCATAGAGAGGTTTTTGCATTTTACAAACAAGGTTCTCGTCACCATTTTTAATATGTCCCTCGAGTTGGCTCATGTACAACTCTTCAATGTCACTATGTAGGAAGGCTGTTTTGATGTCAAAATGTCTCACGGTCATCTGTTGAACTGCAGCTACAGACATAAACTCTGAATGTGGTTTGCTTTGCAACTGGAGAAAATGTAGCATCATAATCTTCACCATACTTTTGCGAGTACCTTTTGCGACCAATCTTGCCTTAAACTGGTGAACTTTATCGTCTGAGTCATATTTGTTTTTGAAGACCCACTTACATCTAAGCTCCCATGTCTATATTTAGTGAAGGGACTCAGATCTTCATTAGCAGCATTTATTCACTTCTTCTCATGAACAGGCTGTTTTTGCATCTTTTGCCATGACTGTGGCTCTGGTTCAGGAAGTGTTCTGACCATATATGAAAGGCATCTAGCTGGGATACCTTTGTTTGGCCTTTCTGATCTCCTGACTTGGTTCTCTTGGTTCTTCTGTGTCTTCCTTGGAGGTTTCAGAGCTTATCCACACTTCAGTGTTTTCCTTTTCGGCATCTGGGTTTGGTGATTGAGATTCTGTTCTTGCTTGTTAGGTTGTACAACTGGTGTAACTTCATGGAATTTGAGCGATACAGAGTTTTCATGACCATACGTAAACCTTTTGCTTCCAAATATCTTGAGTAGAGCTGAGCGAAACGGGTCGAAAAATTTCAAAAGTCGCCGACTTTTGGTAGTCGGGTTTCATGAAACGAAACCCGACCCTAGGGTGAGGTCGGCCACGAGCTCGGCGACCTTAGCGCCAAAGTCGCGTTTCAAAAGTTTGTTTTCCGCCCTTTTTCAGCCAATCAGGATCCACGGACACTGTGGGCAACGTGATGACATAGGCAGGGATCACCACCATCTTTGAGAAGGGCATGCAAGTGATTGGCTTGCTTTGGGGGGCATCACAGGGGGTATAAAAGGGCGTGCACGCCGACCACCATGTTACTCATGCTGATCTCAGAATATGGACAGCTGCTGCTGATTCTGTAGGGAGAGCGTTAGGCAGGGAAGAAGACACCAAAAACTGCTTCTGCTGCTAGCGATTTTGCCTGTACAACACACCAGTCACTGTGTGTGCAGTGCAAGTGGAGGCTATATTTTGCTGGATCAGCTGTGTTGGTTGCTAGGCTGCCTTATAAGGCTTCCTGATAGCTGCATTGCTGTTTTCCCACTGCTCTGCAAACTGCTTTTTTAAAAGCAATCAAAATTTTTTCTTTCTTGTCCTGGTGAGGTACTGAGCGTGCATTTTTTTCACACCATACAGCGGTGTACGCTCCTCACACAGTACCGTGTAACGGCTGTTATCACGGCCACAGTGAAGCTATCTGTGTGTGACTCTAAGAATAAGTCGAGGACATGTTCCGTTCTTACAGACCTACACTCTAGGGAGATTCCTATTCTGCCCAATTCTATATACACCTTGTAGTTTGTCATACACTAGCCAATTTCTGCCTGTGACATAGCGGTGTGATATTCACTGGGCCTCACACAATCCAACAGTGTCCACAAGTGTGTTCAGAAATTCTACATCTCCCCTGTCCTATAGTGACATTTTTCACACCTGCGAAAGCGCAGCTTTCCGCGAACTCATGGCCTATGCAGTACCACGCTATGACCTACCCAGTCGCCACTTCTTCTCTCGCAAAGCCATCCCAGCCCTCCACCATCATGTGAAAGACCGCATTGTCCATGCACTCAAGCAGTCAGTGAGTGGAAAGGTGCACCTCACAACAGATGCATGGTCCAGTCGGCATGGCCAGGGCCGTTACGTGTCCATCACTGGGTTAATGTGGTGGATGCAGGGTCCACAGGGGACAGCAGTGGTGGGACAGTGCTGCCTAGCCCACGGTATAGGAAACAGTTGGCTGTAGGCGTTCGACCCTCCTCCTCAAGTGAAAGGTCGTCCACAGAGCGCAGTCGGACGAGCACTCCATCTACAGCTGCCACTATTGCACACGAGGTGTCCCCCCTATCGAGCAGCTAGTGGAAAGCGTCGGCAGACTGTGTTGCAGATGATGTGTTTGGGCGACAGACACACCGCGGAGGTGCTGGCCGAGTACTTTCAGCGTCAAACTGAGTTATGGCTGGGCAGTATTCATCTTGAGGCAGGCAAGGTAGTTAGTGATAACGGCCGTAATTTTGTGGCAGCCATAGCCCTTTCAAAACTCAGCCACATACCTTGCTTGGCTCACACCTTGAACCTGGTGGTGCAGTGCTTCCTCAACAATTATCCGGAGTTAACAGCCCTGCTCCAGAAGGTGCGAAGACTGTGCGCGCACATCCGCCGGTCGCCTGTACACTCCATTCGTATGCAGAAGCTGCAGCGATTGCTCCACCTTCCCAACCACTGCCTCATTATCGACATTGCAACAAGGTGGAACTCCACCCTGCACATGGTTGAGCGGCTGTACGAACAGAGGCAGGCCATAATGCATTTGTGGGAGGATACACGGCCAGGCACTTTGAGAGCAGACATGGAGTTGACAGGTGTGCAGTGGTCGAAGCTGAAAGACCTCTGTAAAGTCCTTCAGTGTTTTGAGGAATGCACACGGCTAGTAAGCGCAGACGACGCCATCCTAAGCATGAGCATCCCACTTATGCGTCTGCTCATGCAAACTTTGACGCACCTTAAGGAGCAGGCGTCTGCAGCCAATGTTGACGAGGAGGAGGGAATCCTTGATGACATTCAGCCATTGTCTGCTCAGGGACCTCTCCTGGACGAGGTGGAGGAAGAAGAGGAGGAGAAGGAGGATGATGGGGATGATTACTTAGGGGAGGAGGATGCATCTCGTGGGGCAAGTGAAAATGTTGGCATGGCAAGGTCTGGTACAGGGTTTGTGCGTGACTGGAGGGATGTGGATTTGCCAGAAAGTGCTCCTCCAACCAGCACTCGCAGTGCATCATTGACACCGGGAACATTGGCCCACATGTCAGATTATGCCTTGTAGATCCTAAAAAGGGACCCCAGCATTGCCAAAATGATGAACGATGACGACTACTGGTTGGCCAGCATCCTGGATCCACGCTATAAAGGCAAATTCCAAAACATCATGCCACAGGAGAACCTTGACCTAATATTGGCTAATAAACAAGCAACTCTGGTAAACCGGTTGGTTGAGGCATTCCCAGCACACAGCAGCGGTCATGGTTCTCACACGAGCCGTACGGGCCGGGGGCAGCTTGGCAGAGGTGTTCGTGGTGCACACAGCAGAAGTGGTGTCGGAGACAGGGGTTTCATGACAATGTTGTGGACTGATTTTTCAAGTACCGCTCACACAACTGGTAATACTGCATCGATGGAAAGTGACAGGAGACAGCAGTTGTCAACTATGGTTACAAACTACTTTTCCTCCCATATCGATGTTCTCCCGCACAGGTCATTCCCCTTTGACTATTGGGCTGCTAAACTGGACACCTGGCCTGAATTGGCACAATATGCCTTACAGGAGCTCGCTTGCCCAGCTGCAAGTGTGCTATCGGAAAGAGTCTTCAGTGCAGCTGGATCAATCCTGACAGAAAAAAGGACCCGTGTGTCAACCCAAAATGTGGATGATCTAACCTTCATTAAAATGAACCATGCATGGATTTCCAAGGATTTTGTCCCACCTTCCCTTGATGACACATAGGTTGCCAGAAAAATGGCTTGCTTTGGTCCTCCTCCTATTCTGCGAACTTGACCTATTTCGCTTTTGCAGCAGCTGAATGTCCCACATCAACATATGCCACTTTGTAAACCGCCCTAACTGGGCTGCCCCCCCCCATGGCCGGGGTCACCACCTAGCGCACGAAACCGTGCGAGTGCAGTTGCCCTGGACAGGTGGGTAGGCCGACTCTTGGGCGCGGGCACTGGCACAGGGTCCCTCATAGTGCAATCAAGTGTCTCTGACGGTGGTGGTGCACACCCGCCGTCAGGCACACCGCCGTACTATGAGGGGCCCAGTGCCAGTACCGACGCCCACGATTGTGCCCCCCTTGCTTGGGCAGGGCCCCAGCATTTGCAATGTTTACCTCTCCCTGCTCCTCCGCTGTGTAGTCTGGGCTGTCAAACCCTTCACTGGGAGTGCCACTACAAATTGAACTGAAAGATGATGGTTAAGATGTAGCTATGCCCTGTCCTGCTGGCCGGGCTCTAGCTCCAGATGATCAATGGCTTCCATTTCTTATGGACGTCGACTCACAATGACATGCAGTGGTGGTTTATCATCAGCTTTCACAGTTTTCCTACTCACAAACGTGTGACATTCCGGTGCACATTTTAATATGTGCCCTCTCATGCCAATCAAATAGAATCGCCTACGGCCTGTGGCTTCTGTCTTTTGCACTCCAAAGTTACGTGACAGATCATGATAGCCAGTGAACACCATGTTTACATCGCTCCCTGTGATAAAAATTTGATTGAGATGAGTAACAGTGATGGAATCAATGGAAGTGCGATACAGCAAGACTTTATTCACAAAAAAATGTTTTCACTTTCTCAACACACAAATTAATTGAGGGTCAGCATCGCCTATGAGAATTGTGACTGAAGTTTTTCCCGTGAATAGTAATTCCTAGATTTCTGCAATCACTAGCCTTTATGTCAGTAATTGTATGCATCTGATTTCCTATTGCGAAGAGGCTGGACTGTATTGCTGAGACAGAAATATATATGAAGATTTAAAAATAACACCAAAAGTATATAGTTGTGTACGCCTCAAATGCATTTCCTTTTTTCCACTTTTTAGATTGCTGTGTAATCCATACTGAGAACATGGAGATTTTACATGTTTAAACTATGCTATATATACCTGCTATCCAGTGATAAAGTACCCTTTCTCAACTTTGTACAATCTGGTCAAATCCATACTGGGCCTGAGAACATCTGAGTCTGCCTCCTGATCTTTAGACATATATTTTTAATGTGTAAACTAGGCTACATATATACGTGTTATCCGGTGAAACTGTACCCTTTATCAACTTTCTACAATGTTGTTGAATCCATACTGGGCCTGAGAACGGCTGCCGAGCTGTTAAGCAAGCTACAGCACCTGTGGTTTGGACACGTAATTTTTTCCGGAATGACGGTTAGGCCTAACTCCGGAATTGCGGTTGACCTGAACTTACTGTGAAATCATCGTTCGTTCGTGGGGAATAATCTGAATCCCAGATCCCCATCACTAACGGAGTTCAGCAGGTTATCTGCACCTGTAAGCGACAAAAGCTGGTCCTTTCAGTGTAGTGTGCATGCAGCCCTGGACATGTATGGGAATGCTAGACCTGTTATTGCTCGATCTCACGTGCCAGAGACTCTCTTATCCCTCTAGTAAGCTTGACTCGTACTGCGGGGGCATGCCGGAGTCTTGGTTGTTAACGGAATAAAGCTGAGAAATCGCTAGCACAACTACAAACACACATACCACACCACACACAGAATCGACAAAGCTTTCAAAGTGTGCATCTTTTCTTTAGGTGGCATGGTTATGGTTTCCCGGGTGGAGTCCAATTAAGCCACAGGCTCCTCTCCTGGTGGTGCCCTTTTGGACATTCCTTTAAGGTTCAGCTTTGCAATCATACTGCCCCTGGAAACTAAAAACTTTGCCTTCATGGATGCTGTTTGGAGGTTCGTGGGAATAACGCCGCCCGATCAGCAGTCGGCATATGGGTCGCCCTCCCAGGGCTGTAGGGTACTCTGTACCGGGCCGGTGTCAGTGGGATGTGTCACAGCAGCGGCGACCTGGACGGTGGCCCTGGGAGCCCATGTAAATGGCGTGGTATAATGGTAGAGTTTATATAGATAGTTTGACTCCACCTGTGGTGTTCGGCAACATAGATGTTAGGTCGACGCTGCATGCAGATCCTCTGGGACTGATGGTGTTGTGCAGCAAAGATGGTGAAGCTCCCCACAGGTGGAGCTGGAGTCCCAGGGAAGTGTAGATGTAGTGATGGGGGAAAGGCACAGGCGGTGTAGGTGCTGGTACCCAGATGTAGCGGTGCTGGAATAACTGTAGGACACCAGAGCGTGCAGTTCCAAAGCTTTACTCACAGTCTGCAGGTTACACAGATGCCTGCCTCCGTGCTGTGTCCTCCGGGTCAGGACCTCAGCCAACCTCCGGGACCAAAATGGAAAGCTCTCTTCCAACACTCTGCCAACATGTACCTTCCTGAACGTCTCCTTTCTAGCACTTGTGGGGGAAGCACTCACAGGACCGTGGTTCACTGAAGCGCCTCCTGTCTAACAGATGTTCCTCAGACTTTACTTGTATGGCAGACAGCTGTAGCCTTTTCCTTCTGGCTCCCACACGTCGATGCTGGGGCCTCTGAGCCTTAGTTGGGTACAGAGCATTTATAGCTGCGACTTCCCCCGGTTTCTGCTGCAGGAACGTCAGTGTCCCTACAAACTCGGAGACCGGAATCGGGACCATGCGCTCCAGCTAGGAGTGAGCCCTAACTCTGCTCATCCTCCAGCTCCCCTTCTCACGTCCACACACTTCCCCTTCCCTGCACAGAGTGCCCTAACTTACCTCCTCCCGACCACAGAGAGCAGCTCCTCAGCAGTCAGGTTCAGAGGTCTCCCTGCTAGCCTGGAGTGGGAAATGTGTTGGGTGTTGGTTTCACTGCTAGAGAGATCCTTCGTTGCTCCCAAGCTTGACAACACACTCCCTAGGAGGAAGGTAATGCCACAGTGGCGACTGTACTCTTGGGAATGCCACAAGTGCACAGAGGCCCAGCCACTGCTGGATGATGCTGCTGGTACATTGACCCAGACCACTACATTCCCCTCGCACTCTACACTGCCAGAATCTGACCCAGAGGAAACTCAGGTTCCCCTTCCCACATACTATATCACCTTACACGGTGACAAAGAGGAAGGTGCAGATGAAAGTGCAGGTTCCTTGAGCAGGTGGGGGTGGCATACTCATGGGCGATGGCACAGGGCACCGCATAGTACGCAAAAGTGTCTCTGCCGGTGGGAGGGCCTAAACAGCCAAGTGCAGTGAGATGGAAGATGGGGACAACAAGGAGTTCAGAGTAGTGCTGGGGTTCCCTATCAAGGAGACTTATGTAATTGTTTTCAAGGTTGGGACAGCAATTTTTGGGGAGCACTATACTCTGGTGAATGATATATGGGGCCCACCATACACTGGAGCATTCCAAAGGTGGACATCAGACACTGGAGCAGCATTTACAGGGCCCATTATACACTAGAGCAGTATAAATGGGGCCCATTATATATGGAGCATTATTTGGGCCCATAAGACAGTGGAGCTTCATCCATTGGGACCAACATATACTATAGCATTATGTGGAGCTCATCATATACGGTTTGAAACATTATATGGGATCAATGATTCCATATGGAGAAATATATGGGCCTCATTACTCTGTATAGCGCACTAAGCGCTGGCCATAATACTGTATGGAGTTATATACTGTCCGTTTTTGGAGGTATTTGAGAATTTTAAAATGGATATCAGTCATGAGATGTAAGAAGTGAAGTATTTTTCATTGTACTATACTGCTATTTCTCTGCCGTATCGGAGCATCATGAGTTGTGGTATGTGTTAAAGGGGCGCTCTTTCGCCCTGGGCCCACGAAAACCTGGAGCCAGCCCTACCCCCCCCACAACTGTAGCCAAATAACCCCCATTTTTCAGTACGTAACTAGTATTATGAAGTAAATTAAGGTTGACAAGCTTAAGTAATAAGAATTGATGCTTTTGGCATTCAAATGGGCACTGTAGGTGTGTTTCCTGTCCTCTCACTGCCGACTTTAATTCCCCATTGACTTACATTGGGTTTCATGTTTCGGTCGGACCCCCGACTTTTCCCTATAGTCGGCCGATTTTGCTCGACCCGACTTTTGGAAAAGTCGGGTTTCATGAAACGAAACTCGACCCTAAAAAAACAAAAGTCGCTCAACTCTAATCTTGAGGTACTTCAGGTTAGGCTTCTCGCAGTCCCATAGCCCATATGGAGTTTTATTTGTGGCCTTACATGGCACTCTGTTTTGAAGATAGCAAGCTGTCATGATTCTCCCCAATACGTTGTAGGTAGATTCGCATCAAACAACATACATTTTCCACTTTCACAGAGTATGGTTATTTCTCTCTGCAATGCCATTTTGTTCTGGGTTGTATGGAATGGTAGTATGGAACACTATTCTATCCTTTTTTAAAATGGTTTAAAATGGTTTGCACCAGTAGCATAGCTACTGAGGGGGCAGAGGGGGCTGTCACCCCGGGCCCCATCCCATGAAGGGGCCCCACAATCCATGATCACTTCTGTCATAAGGCTGCATTGAGAGAGAGCATGGCAAATTGCCTGCTCCCCTATCTTCCTGAGTATCTACACACAGGCTAGCAGAGTGGCAGAGTCCTCAGTGTAGTGTAACCGAGCTGACCTGATAACTTTCTGACAGGCTCCGCTCAGCTCAGTCAGCTCCGATCCTTGCTTTGGCTCATGCACACTGGCGCTCCACTGGGTCTTGGTGCTCACCCTTGAGTTTCCTCTGACACTGCCTTGGCCTGACCTCATCTCATGCTCATCACCTGCAGCACGGGATCAGAAATTGCCAGGGCCCCTGCAAACTTCATCTGAGGGCGGCCAGAATGTATTATGTTAATTAAATTTAGGTATGTAATGATCACTGTGGGGTGTATGTGATAAGATGGGGGTAGGGTGGGAGCTGAAGGGGTGGTTTAGGAAGGACGGTGCAGGGGGCCTTATTAGTGTTTACTGTTATGCACTACATGTAACTACATCACAGGGGTTATTATAAGGAGTCCTGTGGTCAGAATTCTCATCTTTTGGTCAATGTGTAAGTGGCTACAAATAGAGTATCTGTGGAGCTGTCATTACAATGTCGCTGTCACTATTGACAGTGGCATCACAGTGGTTAAATGTCTGTGATCAGTGCTAGCACCAATCATGGGCATTGCTGTAGTGTGTCCGCTCTCACATAGTTAACACCCACACTCGCTCGTATATATGCAACTCCCGCTGAGCTGTGAATATATACGGTGCATGTCAGGAAGGGGTTAATAGGTGCAGAAAATCTGCAACATCAGAAACTCGTTGTTGGCTTTGTACCCACAATAAGTTTTTGGTGATGTTCTTTTTCGCACTGCGTATTTTCAATGTGTAGAAAACAGTGTCTTACAGTTCCAACAAAGTGTATTGGCTTTATAGAGGGCTGATGCCCACTTTGCTTTCTTTTTTTTTTTTTTTTTTCTTTTTAATGCAGCGTAAACAGGACGTGGTGCATGGTTTCAGATATGCATCATGCCAATTTCTCTTGCGGACATGCTGAGTGTTATGTGCAGATTATTCTTCTAGGTTTGCGTTGTATTCAGCAGTCTGCAGACCTTTTCTCTTGTTAGTTTTCTCACACTTGCTTATAAAAAAAAATAAAAACGATCCTATTCTCATTCAGGAGAGTGGGATGTTTTTGTTTTTTTTCCTCACTTGTCATCTATGCGCTGTCCGTATACAATCCATTTGTTTACTCAGTAGCTATTAATCATTTGCAGAACTATTTACAGTTTACTATGCTACAGAATTGTAATGTATCTGTAGAAATCTGATGCCATACTGATGGTCCATGCGGCATGCGGTTTTTCCTATTTCCCACGACGGCACCATTGAGAGAGAGGATCCGCCCTCAAGGATAGGAAATCTTACAGCTTTCCTGTCCTTGAGGGAGACCATGCGGCTCCCCAGTGCTCCCAGGGGAGTGAAGATCCTACCTGGGCTGAAGTCCCAGCAGTGGAAGCAGAGACTCTGGCAGGTGAGCGGATGACATCCGGGGACATCTACCCAGGAACACAGCTAGACCAGGCGCAGTTTATGCCTGGGAGCCGACAGAAGTAGACTGACATCAGTTCTGTGGCACGGGCGCTGATATTGCGCGGTTCTTCCACTGGAACCCAGCTGAGTCTGACGTCACATCTGGTGGCGTGGTGCATCGCTGTCAGCTGGCATAGCTATGCATTCTGGGGGCATGGACTGGTATGTCATGGTGCGTCCGTGGAATGGCGCTGAGCATCTTCTAGGGGCATGGTCTGAAATGGCATAGTGCATCCCCAAAAACCACTGCAGCAACAATAGATCCAGGGATAAGGCTGGAGCAACTCCCTACTCCTGGCTTGATCCAGGGGCGGACCCAGGAAGTTTGCAAAATAAACATACACACGCGCCCACACATCTGAACCATGCTGCGGGAGATATTCCAGATGGAGGACATCAACCAACCTAGAAAACTTAAGAAAGCGGCCCTTCTGACTTTGGTAGTCCTGCGTCACGTGGGGTGAGTCAAGGTTAAATCCCTGGAGAAAAACCTTTTTCTAAATGTCTGTATTTTTCTTTTATACGTTTCATAGGACAGGCCTAGGAAAGTATAATCTAAAGCCAAGCACAATGAATGTGCAATATGTAAAAATATATTAGCGGTCACTTACACTAAAAGACTGTGTAAGGATGGTATTGACAAAAACCCTGACGGAATAGTCCCTTTCCCTCATGGATAGTATGAGGAATATGATTAGGGTAGAGATTAAGAATTTTCTGAAAGGGATTAAAGCCGGCACCTCAACAAGAGCAGCTAGCGTAAACTCCTGTTCAGATGAGGAGCAGCGGCGTACCGTCAATAGTAGCAGACCACCAGCTGCTATGGGGTCCGGACAGGTGAGGGGGCCTGGATGGGTGAGGGGGCCTGCGACTGCCGCTGCAGTTTGGCAGCTATGCTGTGCTGACACAGTACTATCTCCTTTAAATGTAAGCGCCGGCCGATGTATACCCCCTGGCCCCTTGAAGCTCCCCTTTCCTTGTTTCCTGGTCAGCAGTTGGCTGAAGTCTCTGACTGGATTTGCATAAGAATGCCACGCCTCCTGGCAGCCAGAGAGCAGCACACATGCATTGCAGGAAGCGGAAAACATTCATGAGCCTCTCTCACTCAGGGAGAGGGACACACACACAAGACGGTGAGCCCGGCTGGGGGTGGATTTTTTTTGTTAAATGTGTCCCCTCACTGTGCTGGCAGCCTGGCACTTTACATTTACAATGGCTCTGGCTGCACTTGGCACCTTAGGGAGGGGGGCCCGGCTGTACACACGGTGGAGGGTGGAGGGTGCCCTGCATGCACTGCAGGTGTGTGTGTGTGTGTGTGTGTATGTGTGTGTGTGTGTGTGTGTGTGTGTGTGTATATATTATATACACACACCACTGAGCCACCAATGATTTATTCTGCCTTACTAAATGTCTGTGATATATAGAAAATCAGCTACTTGTTGGCCAATAGCTGATAGCCCATTTTGGCATTCCTTATGCTCACAGGAGGATCAGTATAGATTGTTTTGTAAGGAGCACCTGTTGATTTTTTTTTTTTTTTTTTTTTTTATTTGGGGGGGCCCATTCAGACTTTTGCTATGGGGCCCCATGATTTCTATGTACGCCCCTGATGAGGAGATAGAAAATGAAGAATTAGGGGGTTATTATGAAACTCGTCATCATCCATCATCTGACAGCGGCAGGAATCCATCTTGTTTCCCACCGGAAGATGCAAGGGAACTAGTGAAGTCTGCCAGAGCAACCATGAATGTAGAGGAAGTTAAGGAGCACAGATCTGTACAGGATCTGATGTTCAGGGGCTAGAGGTCAGGAAGCGCAAATGTTTTCCTGTACATAAAAATATAGCCTCATTAATTTAAGAAGGAGTGGAAGAAACCAGACAAAGACTTGTATCCCGAAGCAGACGCCCCTTTTGAAACAGAGGATTCAGAAATTTAGGATAAAATACCCAAAGTTGATGTGGCTGTGTGTAAGGTGTCCTGCAATACGACATGATTAAGGACCGACATGATAGGAAAGCACAGAGCTTTCTGAAAAAAAACCCGGGAATCTGGGGCCGCAGCATTTAAACTAAATATAGCGGCCAAATGTAGGGGCTCCTAAGCAAAAAGACACAAGATGGAAGAAATAAAGGAAAGATCTCGCAAGGGAATCGTTTTTTTTTTTTTTTATCTGGGTTTCCAAAAAACAGGGATACAATGACAGGCCCCAGGTAGATGGAAGGCTGAGTCAGTGTCTTTGTGCCTGTGTAAGGGGATGAAGGAATATTGTTCCTTGTGTTTGTCCTCCTTTCCAGGTCCTGATATTGTCTATGATGTATATGTATGTGTGTATCTATATAATTGCCTTGTAATGTTTTCACTTCCTGTTCTGTCCAGATGTATCCCAGAATTACAAGCGGAGGAAGTTCACTGACCACCATATTGGGACACCCAATTGATGGGTGTCTCTATATGGAAACTGCTGCTGATACCAACCTATTGCGCGGTACCACCAGTGGAACACTGTCGTGCCACACACACACACTCTCACTCATACATTCACGCAGCCTCTTGCGCGGAACACAGTCACACAGCGCCTGCGCGAATTCCGAGCAGTGAATTATTCAGCTGATCCTGGTGGCAGATGTGCGATGTGTCTACGGACAGAGGAAGCCGGTCACATTAAAGGGGTTTTCCCACGAACGAAAGTTCATTTTAAAAATTGTCTGTGTCTGACAGTGTACGGAGCATACCACATCTCCTGGGCAAGGGAGGAAGCAAAAGACAATACTTACTTTACAGCAGGTGATCAGAGGATTCATTTTGTGAAGTAAAATATTTCACTGATTGTTTTTAAACAATACTTTACCTCACAAAATGTATTCTCTGCGATCTCCTGCTGTAATGTCAGTATTGTCTTTTGCTTCCTCCCCTGCCCAGGAGCTGTGGTATGTTCTGTACATGGTCCTACACAGACAATTTTTAAAATGAGCTTTCATTTGTGGGAAAACCCATTTAAATAGAAATTCCTCCTGACATGCTGTGCACTGACTGTTTAGTGATGGGGTGCACAGGTCAAACAAGAGATGACATGAGAGGAGAAGACAGCAGATGGGGGATAGAGAAAGCGCACAGGGGTGAGACAGCTCAAACGGGACTGCACATGAGGGGAGAACACAGCACAGGAAGGAGAGAGACAGCAGACAAGGGGGATAGCACATGAGGTAGACAGGTCAAAGAAGAGAGCACGGGGGCGTGGCCTAGCACTCCATGTGAGCAGCCTGCTCTCAGGACTGCTCTGCTGTAATTCTGATTTTATCCAGTTTAAAATGCCTCCAGAGTACCAGTACTGCCCTATACCGGTGGCAGAAGATTGCAGGAACCAGCCCTGACCTGCGGTATAAGGCTAGTTTCACATTTGCGGATGGAGGAGCTGCGGACTTCCTCCATGAAGCTCCGCCCCCTGCCACACCTCCTCCGGTCAGCTCTGCCTATGGCCGCATACTCCTGCATGCAGCCTGAGTACCTATCTTTAGCATTGGGTTTGCAGGTTATGTGGATGCCTCCGCATGCGTAGTTTTGACGATGCGGCAAACAAAACAAATTCCAACATGCTGCGTTCAGCGCAGGTTGCCGCATCCTCAAAATGATGCATGCGGAGCTATCTGCATCCATCCGCACGATGAGTACCCAATGTTAAAGGTAGGCGGAGCTGACCGGAGGAGGCGCAGCAGGGGGCGTAGCTTCATGGAGGAAGTCCGCAGCTCCTCCGTCCGCAAATGGGAACCCAGCCTAACTGAGGACTGTGGCTATGGTCAGAAGAAGGCAGAAGGATGCGAGTGCAGGAGCAGGGAGCCAGGCTCATGATGGTGCCAACAATGTGGAGGCAATGGAGAAATCGGATGCAGCTAATACAGCATACAAAAAGCGGCTGGAAATTGCTGCTAAACTTGAAAGACTTGCATGGGTGGATGCAGCAGCACAAGAGATGGCTGAAAGAGGTGAGAAGGGGGCCGGGGAGAAGCTGGATGGAGAAGATATGGAGGATTGTGCAACATAGGAGGGGCCAGAGGGAGAGGGGAGAAGGCAGGAGCAGGAAAGCATGATGCAAAAGACTTCTGAGTAACTTGTAGTAGGGGAGCTTACAATGAGAGACATATGATCTGGTTAAAGGGGTTGTCCGGGCTTTTCACATAATCTCAGTACATATCTGGACTGCAGAATTTTGACAATAAGTAATTTACTTTCTGTCACTAGTTTGCACGGTTTTCTAGATATTCTGAACAGAACGTCCAAGGGGGGGGTGTTATGGCATTGAAATAAGAACTAGTCGTAACCACCTACTCTACTCCAAACCTGCCCTCTATAGCAACAACCCCACCCTCCATAGCTACAGGCCCTCCCCGTCCAAATGAAGAATCGTCCTGTATTCTGGGACAGGCTGCTCCCCTCAGTATTTGTGTCATTAGAGACACAGTGCTCACACATACACTGCACCAAATCTGCTGCTGTGTGAAGACATCAGTGACACAGAGCTGTCTCATTCACACAGCAGAGGCTTTGTCACACAGCAGATTACATCAGTGACTGCCATCCCCTGTGCAGATTACAAGCTGCAGACCCCCATCAATGGCCATCACACAGTCTGTTCTCACTGCTGCCAGCAGCCTGGGACAGTGAGGGAAGGAATTACTGATAATGAGTTATGTATTGTAATCATGGAGTGGCCCAGAATACAGGACGATTTTCCCTCCTCACTACCTTCACTTTCCATAGATAACTGTTCAGTGTGTGTCTGGGGGAGGAGCAGCTCTCTGCACTGAGGCTGCTGGAGGGGAAGAATTTGTTACTGTGTGATGAGGGCTGCTTCATGTGGACGGGGAGGGCCTGTAGCTATGGAGGGTGGGGTTGTTGCTATAGAGGGCATGTTTGGAGTAGAGTAGGAGGTTACGACTAGTTCTTATTTCAATGCCATAACACCCCCCCCCCCCTTGGACATTCTGTTCAGAATATCTAGAAAACCGTGCAAACTAAAAAGTAAATTACTTATTGTCATAATTGTGCAGCCCAGATATGTACTGAGATTATGTGAAAAGCCCGGACAACCCCTTTAAGTTTTGCAAAACTGCACTAACTACCCTTACAAAGAGAGTGGATGGTATAAAGGAGGAAATGATCAATATGAAGGCAGCCATTAACAAGGCTGATACCAGAGGAAGAAAGAGTGAGCCCGCTGGAGGACCAACTTTCTAAGCTGCACAAATCTCACACTCAATGCCTGCAGCGATATGCCATCCTGGCTGATAAAGGTGATTATTTAGAAAAACGCTCAAGGTGGAATAATGTGCGGTTGTGGGCATCCCTGAAAAGGCAGCATTTGTTGAGGACTGGCTCCGCAATAAAATTGGCGCTAACAATCTGACCGAGCTGTTTGCAGTGGAGAGAGCACATGAGTCCCCATGAGGCCCCTCCCTCCGGGTTCCTCCCCCATACAATCCTGGCCAGGATCCTTAATTATAGAGATGGAGCCATTGTTCTACGGAAGGCAAGAACGGCTAAGGATATGAGTATTTACGCACAAAAAGTGTCCATATACCCCAACTACTCGGTTGAAGGAAAGAATGCGGTATGGTGGGGTGAAGAAAAGATTGAGAGAAATGGAACTGGTGTACTCTACTTTGTATCCTGCTAAGCTCAGGGTTGTGGCCCTGGGATCTGTTCTTTTTTTTCCAACTCCGGAGGAGGCAACTAAGTGGCTGGACTTGAACGAGAAAAGGATCAGAGCTGGTAAAGGAAGGGATAAGTGAGAAGACACTGGCGGGTCGTAGACTTGTGAAAGAGGAAAGATGGATGGTGCTGTTATATAGAGACTTTTTGTTCCTGCATTCTAGCTATCATGGTTAATGAAGGGACTGTAGATAATGGCACATATAAGCGGAGGAGAAATGGAGGGATTGAAAGTAATTTAAAGTTTTGAGATAACGTTTGTGAGTTTGCTAGGTATAGAGTTATCCACTCTCTGGCTTAGTGGGGAGAAACACATTGGGAGTCTTTGGTAATGGTTTATGTTCATAAACAGTGGGGAGGGAGGGGAGAGGCCCTTCAGGCTATGGGATGGTTCTAGGGAGAACTGTCCTCTATGGGATTGGGAATGTATACATATAGGAGAATATGGTGGGTGATAAGATTAAAATTATTAACTGGAATGTGAGGGGATTGTCTGATGGAAAGCGAAGAGTGTCGATTATGGACTATATTAGGAAGGGGGGGCTGGATGTGATATGCCTTCAAGAGACACATTTGATTAAGGAGAATGTGATATTGAAGAGAAAATGGATCGGGAAGGCATATCACTCCACGTACTCATACACTAGGGGGGTCTCATTGATGGTGGAAGCGTCCACATCCTTTGAGGAAATTGAAAGCCATGTCGACAGTGAAGGCCAATACGTTTTTTTTAATTTGTAAAATTTATAAACAATTGCTATGTATAGTGGCCATGTACATACCACCTCCGTACTTGGGGAAGAAGATCCAGGAGGTGATAGAGTTGTATAAAAGGGGTGTGGGATTACTGTTGTTAATTGGCGATTTTAATAATGTGATAGATGAGGGATGGGACAGACATAAACAGGGAATAGGAAATGGCGACAGAAAATTGACATAATTTGGGAACTATGTAAAAGAGCTTGGAATGAAAGATCTGTGGAGGATGAGAAATGAGGATGTGGTGTGTTACTCCTGCTATTCTGCTACTCATGGATCTTTCTCGCGAATTGATCTGGCGCTAGGTTATGAATTGTTGACACAATCGATTTGTGGAGTGGAATATCTTCCAAAAGTGATCTCGGACCATAAGCCTCTGGAGTTGCTTATTAACCCCTTCACCCCCAAGGGTGGTTTGCACGTTCATGACCGGGCCAATTTTTACAATTCTGACCACTGTACCTTTATGAGGTCATAACTCTGGAACGCTTCCATGGATCCCGGTGATTCTGACATTGTTTTCTCGTGACATATTGTACTTCATGTTAGTGGTAAAATTTCAATCAAATAACTTGCGTTTATTTGTGAGAAAAATGGAAATTTGGCGAAAATTTTGAAAATTTCGCAATTTTCCAACTTTGAATTTTTATGCCCTTAAATCACAGAGATACGGCACACAAAAAACTTGATAACTAACATTTCCCACATGTTTACTTTACATCAGCACAATTTTGGAACCAAAATTTTTTTTTGTTAGGAAGTTATAAGGGTTAAAAGTTGACCAGCGATTTCTCATTTTTACAACACCATTTTATTTTTAGGACCACATCACATTTGAAGCCACTTTGAGGGGTCTATATGATAGAAAATACCCAAAAGTGACACCATTCTAAAAACTGCACCCCTTAAGGTGCTCAAAACCACATTCAAGAAGTTTATTAACCCTTTAGGTGCGTCACAGGAATTTTTTTTTCAATATTTAAAAAAAAAATGAACATCTAACTTTTTTTCATAAAAAAAATACTTCAGGTTCAATTTTTTTATTTTACCAAGGGTAACAGGAGAAATTGAACTGCAAAAGTTATTGTGCAATTTGTCCTGAGTACGCAGATACCTGATATGTGGGGGGGAACGACTGTTTCGGCGCATGGCAGAGCTCAGAATGGAAGGAGCGCCGTTTGACTTTTTCAATGCAAAATTGGCTGGAATTCAGATTGGACGCCATGTCACGTTTGGAGAGTCCCTGATGTACCTAAACAGTGGAAACCCCCTACAAGTGACCCCATTTTGGAAACTAGACCCCCCAAGGAACTTATCTAGATATGTGGTGAGAACTTTGAACCCACAAGGGCTTTACAGAAGTTTATAACGTACAGCGGTACAATTAAAAAATCATATTTTTTCCACAAAAATGATCTTTTCACCCTCAATTCTTATTTTTCCAAGGGTAACAGGACCCTAAAAGTTATTGTGCAATTTGTCCTGAGTACGCTGATACCCCACATGTGGGGGTAAACCACTATTTGGGCGCATGGCAGAGCTCGGAAGGGAAGCAGCGCCATTTGACGTTTTGGGCTGGAATTGAGATCGGACACCATGTCGCGTTTGGAAAACTCCTGATGTACCAAAACAGTGGAACCCCCCACAAATGACACCATTTTGGAAACTAGACCCCCTTAGGAACTTATCTAGATGTGTGGTGAGCACTTTGACCCCCCCAGTGCTTCACAGAAGTTTATAACACCCGGGCGTGAAAATAAAAAATTTGTATTTTTTCCACAAACATGATCTTTTAATCACCATTTTTTTATTTTCCCAAGGGTACCAGGAGAAATTGGACCCCAAAAGTTGTTGTCCAATTTGTCCTGAGTATGCTGATACCCCATATGTGGGAGAAAACTACTGTATGGGCACACGTCGGGGCTCGGAAGGGAAGTAGTGACGTTTTGGAATGCAGACTTTGATGGAATGGTCTGCGGGTGTCATGTTGCCTTTGGAGAGCCCCTAATGTACCTAAACAGTGGAAACCCCCCACAAATGACCCCATTTTGAAAACTAGACCCACTAAGGAACGTATCTAGATGTGAGGTGAGCACTTTGAACCCCCAAGGGCTTCACAGAAGTTTATAATGCCAGGGCATGAAAATAAAAAAATCGTATTTTTTTCCACAAACATGATCAATTAGTCCCCAATTTTTTCATTTTCCCAAGGGTAACAGGAGAAATTGGACCCCAAAAGTTGTTGTCCAATTTGTCCTGAGTACGCTGACACCCCATATGTGGGAGAAAACTACTGTATGGACACACGTCGGGGCTCGGAAGGGAAGCAGTGACGTTTTGGAATGCAGACTTTGATGGAATGGTCTGCGGGTGTCATGTGCGTTTGGAGAGCCCCTGATGCACCTAAACTATTGAAACACCCCACAAGTGACCCCATTTTGGACACTAGACCCCCCACGGAACTTATCTAGATGTGTGGTGAGCACTTTGAACCCCCAAGTGCTTCACAGAAGTTTATAACACTCGGACGTGAAAATAAGAAAATCATTTTTTTCCACAAAAATGATATTTTTGCCCCCAATTTTTTATTTTCCTAAGGGTAACAGGAGAAATTGGACCCCAAAAATTGTTTTGCAATTTGTCCTGAGTAGGCTGATACCCTACATGTGGGGGTAAAACACTGTTTGGGCGCATAGCAGAGCTTGGAAGGGAAGGAGCACCATTTGACTCTTTCAACTCAGAATTGGCTGGAATTGAGATCAGACGCCATGTTGCATTTGGAGAGCCCCTGATGTGCCCAAACAGTGGAAACCCCCAATTCTAACTCCAACCCGAACCCCAACACGCCCCTAGCCCTAACCCTAACCCTAGCCCTAACCCTAACCCTACCCTAACCCTAGCCCTAACCCTAATGGAAAAATGGAAATAAATACATTTTTTTTAATTTTATTATTTTTCCCTAACTAAGGGGGTGATAACGGGGGGTTTGATTTACTATTTATGGCGGTTTTTATGTATGGCGGTTTTTATGTTTGGCGGCTGTCGCACGCTAAAAGACGCTTTTTATTGTAAAAATAGTTTTTGCATCACCACATATTGAGAGCTATAATTTTTCTGTATTTTGACCCACCG
This sequence comes from Dendrobates tinctorius, assembly GCF_039654945.1. Lineage (NCBI taxonomy): Eukaryota > Metazoa > Chordata > Amphibia > Anura > Dendrobatidae > Dendrobates > Dendrobates tinctorius. Next base: position 20,304,535 of record NW_027361898.1, on the reverse strand, counting down.
AGTCATGTGAGGTCTTATTTTTTGCGGGACAAGTTGACGTTTTTATTGGTACCATTTTCGGGCACGTGAAATTTTTTGATCGCTTTTTATTCCGATTTTTGGGACGCAGAATGAACAAAAACCAGCGTTTCATGAATTTCTTTTGGGGGGGTGCGTTTACACCGTTCCGCGTGCAGTAAAATTGATAAAGCGGTTTTATTCTTCGGGTCAGTACGGTTACAGCGATACCTCATTTAGGTCGTTTTTTATGTTTTTGTCGGTTTTATGCAATGAAAACTATTTTATATAAAAAATAATTATTTTTGCATCGCTTTATTCAGCGAGCTATAACTTTTTTTATTTTTTCGCTGATGATGCTGTGTGGCGGCTCGTTTTTTGCGGGACAAGATGACGTTTTCAGCGGTACCATGGCTATTTATATGCGTCTTTTTGATCGCGCGTTATTACACTTTTTGTTTGGCGGTATGATAATAAATCATTATTTTTTGCTTCGTTTTTTATTTTTATTTTTTAAGGGGTTCGCTAAAGGGGTTAACTAATGGGACAGTTTTATAGGGCGGGTCGTTACGGACGCGGCGATACCTAATATGTGTACTTTTTATTGTTGTTTTTTTTTTTTTTTATTCCAAAAAATGGATTTATTGGGGGAATATTTTGTTGTTTTTTTTTCTAATTTATTTGGCGATTTTTTTTTTTTTACTTTATTAAATAGTCCCAGGTGGGACATCACTGTCCTGTGACAGATCGCTGATCTGTCACATCACAGATCACTGTGACAGATCAGCGATCTGACACAGGCACTGCAGAAGGCTTCCTCATGCCTGCGCTTTGCAGGCACTGAGGAAGCCAGCTTCCGCAGGCCCCCGAAGGCCCCCGTCGCCATCTTGGATTCGGGGGCCTGGAGGAAGGGAGTCCCCCGCAGCAGTGCTGCACATTGCGCTGCCGTGGGGGGCTCAGGGAAGCACGGAGGGAGCCCCCTCCCTGCCGATGCTCCCCTTTAACCCCCGGTACACCGCGATCGTGTTTGATCGCGGTGTGCAAGGGGTTAACATGTCGGGGGCGGTCCGTGACCGCCCCTGACACATTGTGCCGGGTGTCAGCTGTGATAATCAGCTGACACCCGGCCGCGATCAGCGGCGCTCACCACGTGGGCGCCGCTGATCGCGCCGACGTACTATCCCGTCCCCGGTCATACAGGCCCGGGTACCGTGGACGGGATAGTACGTCGGATGGCAGGAAGGGGTTAAAAAGACATGGAGAAGGTCTAGACAGGGGAGTGGGTGGAGGCTCCATCCACAATGGCTGGAATATATAAATATTGAAGCAATAAAGGGGGGATTTAGATGAATATTGGCAGATTAATGAAGGTAATGCTGACAGGCGAGTGGTGTGGGATGCCATGAAATCATATTTGAGGGGTCTTCTGTTTTGAGAAATTTCTAGATGTAAGTTTAAGACTAGATCGGAAGACAGGGCAGTGATGGAAGCTTTAGAAGGGGCGGAAAGAGAACTGATAGTGAACCCATCAGTGGAGAGTCAGAACGGGCTCAAGGAAGCTCAGGGGGGAGTCAACGAACTATATATATATATATATATATATATATATATATATATATATATATATATATATATATATACACACACACTCACTGGCCACTTTATTAGGTACACCTGTCCAACTGTGTGTTAAGACTTAATTTCTAATCAGCCAATCACATGGCGGCAACTCAGTGCATGTAGACATGGTCAAGACAATCTCCTGCAGTTCAAACCGAGCATCAGTATGGGGAAGAAAGGTGATTTGAGTGCCTTTGAACGTGGCATGATTGTTGGTGCCAGAAGGGCTGGTCTGAGAATTTCAGAAACTGCTGATCTACTGGGATTTTCACGCACAACCATCTCTAGGGTTTACAGAGAATGGTCCGAAAAAGAAAAAAAATCCAGTGAGCGGCAGTTCTGTGGCCGGAAATGCCATGTTGATGCCAGAGGTCAGAGGAGAATGGGCAGACTGGTTCGAGCTGATAGAAAGGCAACAGTGACTCAAATTGCCACCCGTTACAACCAAGGTAGGCAGAAGAGCATCTCTGAACGCACAGTGCGTCGAACTTTGAGGCAGATGGGCTACAGCAGCAGAAGACCACACTGGGTACCACTCCTCTCAGCTAAGAACAGGAAACAGGCTACAATTTGCACAAGCTCATCGAAATTGGACAGTAGAAGATTGGAAAAACGTTGCCTGGTCTGATGAGTCTCGATTTCTGCTGCGACATTCGGATGGTAGGGTCAGAATTTGGCGTAAACAACATGAAAGCATGGATCCATCCTGCCTTGTATCAACGGTTCAGGCTGGTGGTGGTGGTGTCATGGTGTGGGGAATTTTTTCTGGGCACTCTTTGGGCCCCTTGGTACCAATTGAGCATCGTTGCAACGCCACAGCCTACCTGAGTATTGTTGCTGACCATGTCCATCCCTTTATGACCACAATGTACCCAACATCTGATGGCTACTTTCAGCAGGATAATGCGCCATGTCATAAAGCTCGAATCATCTCAGATTGGTTTCTTGAACATGACAATGAGTTTACTGTACTCAAATGGCCTCCTCAGTCACCAGATCTCAATCCAATAGAGCATCTTTGGGATGAGGTGGAACGGGAGATTCGCATCAGGGATGTGCAGCCGACAAATCTGCGCCAACTGTGTGATGCCATCATGTCAATATGGTCCAAAATCTCTGAGGAATGCTTCCAGCACCTTGTTGAATCTCTGCCACGAAGAATTGAGGCAGTTCTGAAGGCAAAAGGGGGTCCAACCCCTTACTAGCATGGTGTACCTAATAAAGTGGCCAGTGAGTGTGTGTGTGTGTGTATATATATATATACACTCACTGGCCACTTTATTAGGTACACCATGCTAGTAAGGGGTTGGAGCCCCTTTTGCCTTCAGAACTGCCTCAATTCTTCGTGGCAGAGATTCAACAAGGTGCTGGAAGCATTCCTCAGAGATTTTGGACCATATTGACATGATGGCATCACACAGTTGGCGCAGATTTGTCGGCTGCACATCCCTGATGCGAATCTCCCGTTCCACCACATCCCAAAGATGCTCTATTGGATTGAGATCTGGTGACTGAGGAGGCCATTTGAGTACAGTGAACTCATTGTCATGTTCAAGAAACCAATCTGAGATGATTCGAGCTTTATGACATGGCGCATTATCCTGCTGAAAGTAGCCATCAGATGTTGGGTACATTGTGGTCATAAAGGGATGGACATGGTCAGCAACAATACTCAGGTAGGCTGTGGCGTTGCAATGATGCTCAATTGGTACCAAGGGGCCCAAAGAGTGCCCAGAAAAAATTCCCCACACCATGACACCACCACCACCAGCCTGAACCGTTGATACAAGGCAGGATGGATCCATGCTTTCATGTTGTTTACGCCAAATTCTGACCCTACCATCCGAATGTCGCAGCAGAAATCGAGACTCATCAGACCAGACAACGTTTTTACAATCTTCTACTGTCCAATTTCGATGAGCTTGTGCAAATTGTAGCCTCAGTTTCCTGTTCTTAGCTGAGAGGAGTGGTACCCAGTGTGGTCTTCTGCTGCTGTAGCCCATCTGCCTCAAAGTTCGACGCACTGTGCGTTCAGAGATGCTCTTCTGCCTACCTTGGTTGTAACGGGTGGCAATTTGAGTCACTGTTGCCTTTCTATCAGCTCGAACCAGTCTGCCCATTCTCCTCTGACTTCTGGCATCAACATGGCATTTCCGGCCACAGAACTGCCGCTCACTGGATTTTTTTTCTTTTTCGGACCATTCTCTGTAAACCCTAGAGATGGTTGTGCGTGAAAATCCCAGTAGATCAGCAGTTTCTGAAATTCTCAGACCAGCCCTTCTGGCACCAACAATCATGCCACGTTCAAAGGCACTCAAATCACCTTTCTTCCCCATACTGATGCTCGGTTTGAACTGCAGGAGATTGTCTTGACCATGTCTACATGCCTAAATGCACTGAGTTGCCGCCATGTGATTGGCTGATTAGAAATTAAGTCTTAACACACAGTTGGACAGGTGTACCTAATAAAGTGGCCAGTGAGTGTATATATATATATATATATCTATCTCTATCTTTCCAAAAGGCACAATTCTAAGATGAGGGAGAAAGGGTGGGGCATTTGCTATCAGTAGTGGCGACAGCACAGAGGGAATCCTCATTTGTATGCAAGGTGAAGACGGATGAGGGGATGTAGGTGGTGGATACAGAAGATATACTGGAAGTTTAGTCGGTTTTACAAGCAGCTATATACTTCTAAGTCAGGAGCCTCATCTACAGAGATGGAATGGTTTCTTGGGGCGGTCGACTCCCTAGGATTGTAGAGAGTGACAGGAGGAGATTGGAAGAGCCTGTAACACAAGAGGAGGTTGAAATAGCTATAATGTCTGACAAATAGGGCTCCGGGGGCAGACTGCCTTCTGGGAGAGATCTATAAACAGTTGGTTAAGATGGTAGCAACTAAACTAAAGGCAGTCGTCGAGGAGGCTTTGGAGTGTGGTGCACTGCTGTTGTTCATGAGGGAGGCTGTGGTAGTGGTCATCCCTAAGAGACCTGAATTTGGCAGTCATACAGACCCATTTCGATGCTGACGGCAGATGTAAAAATTGTGGCCAAAATTATGGCCAATCGATTAATGAGTGTGGTGCAAGACCTTGTCCACCCCGATCAATCTCGATTTATGTCGAATAGGTCTACAGCGATAAGCATACGTAGACTCTACCTTAACATGCAGCTGCTGTCGGATAACAGGGGTCGTAGAGTAGTAGTATCGTTGGATGTGACCGTATCGAATGGAGTTATCTTTGGAAGGTGTTGGAGTGCTTGGGATTTGGATCAACCTTCATATCGTGGATACGGCTGTTGTACACATCCCCAACTGCTAGGGTCAGGGTTAATGGGCAGACATCCAGACAATTTGCTCTTCATTGGGGGACCAGACAGGGGTGTCCACTGTCAGTGCTGCTTTTTGCATTGGCGGTGAAGCCCCTGGCACAGACCATTAGAAAGGCAGCCTTGGTCAGGGGGTTTAAATATTGACCTATAGAGGAAAAAATAGCTTTATACGCAGATGATGTGCTGCTTTTCCTAGCTGGGGTCGGTATTGCCAGCGGTCCGGGACCCGGAGGCGCTGCAGGAAGATGCCTGGGCGTCCCGCGTGACTCCCTGATAAACAGGAAGTGTCTGCGAGGCCGCGGTGACGTTAGGGGCCGGGCTGAGGTGACGTAGGGGGTTGGGCCGCGGTGACATCAGGGGCGGAGCCGCGTACACTTCCGGGTCAGCGGCGCCACTGCGCAGGCGCGAAGAATCCAAGATGGTGGCGCCCATCGGAACAAGCGCCCGGTAAATGCCGACTCAGCAACCGATAGCTGCACCAGCTGAGGGGTAGGAGACCAATCGGGGGGGCGCGGCATGTCTGCTGACTGGAGGAGGGGTATTTAAGCAGGGCCCAAGGGGGGTTCCATGCTTCTGGCCACATTATTGCACGCAATGATGGAGAGCGAACAAGAAGAGCGACAGCGACAAGCATCGCTGCCGCCCCTAGAAGACCTTCGGCAGATCAATCAAAAGAAAAAAGAATCACTGGACAGCAAGGAGCATGCCAAATGGAGTGACCAGTCCAGTCGTAAGAGCTCCTCCAGACGGACGGGAGCATTGACTGCTGCATTGGTAAGTGAGCTACGTGAATGTTCGCTCAGTGATAGAGCCTCCCTCTATTTTTTTTATTCTCAGGGGAAGAAGGCCACGAGTAAGGCAAAACACAGGTAATGCACTCTCTGTGCATTCCCACTACCGGACTCATGCCCAAAAAAGTTGTGTCCCCCCTGTATCCAGCAGATGGTGGCAGACGAATCGCCTAAAATCGCTGCAAGCCTAAAAGACATGGGGCAGAAATGAGAGAAACCCTAAAATCCCTGTCCCAGGCGGGAAGCTCAAGGGTTGTGGACCCTTTGGAGTCAGATTCCTCGGTGGAATGGAGGAGACATAAGGACTCCTCTGGCTCATCCCCCTCGTCCTCCTCGGAGGAAGAGGATTCCGGTCGGTTCTGTCTACCGCTAGACCGGGTGGACAAGCTGGTAAAGGCGTGAGAGGAACAATGGAGGTGGAGGAGCCCAAACCACAGTTATCCATGCAGGGTGTCATGTTCGGGAGGGCTGGATCAGAAAAGGGGAAGGGTCTTCCCTTTGAACGAAAAGATTCAGGAACTAATTCGTAGAGAATGGAAGAAACCAGATAAGAGAGGTTCACTACCACCAGCCTTCAAACGTAGATACCCCTTTGATGATCCGACAGCTAGCACTTGGGACAAAGCCCCTAAATTGGATGCGGCAATTGCCATGGCATCAAAAAGAGCCTCACTACCCTTCGAGGTCATGGGGACCCTTAAAGACCCCCTAGACAGGAAGGCAGACACCTTCCTTAAAGGAACCTGGGAGATGGCAGCCGGTTCCCTCAGACCAGCAGTAGCCTCAGCATGTATGGCCAGGTCCATGATGGTCTGGTTGGACCAACTGGAGTCTCAATTAAAACAGGGGATGCCTAGACAGACAATTTTGGGTGCCCTACCAGTAATCCAGGAGGCCGCAGCCTTCCTAGCGGATGCCTCAGCTGATGCAGTTAGAATGGCCGCTACGGCAGCAGGACTTTCTAATGCGGCTCGTAGAACCCTGTGACTAAAGTGCTGGCCGGGAGACATCCAATCTAGGTCAAAACTCTGCACTATCCCGTGCGAAGGAGAATATTTGTTTGGAACAGTCCTGGATGAGTTGCTGGATAAAGCCAGGGACGACAAGAAGTTCCCGAACCTGTGGTCTGCATCCTACCGATGCTGGTTCAATAGAAGGAGATTCGGTCAGGGAAGAAGGCGCAACCTATCACCTAATAGAGACCGTCCCAGATGGGAGAATAGAAGGAGAGGTACGGGCTTTATGTTCAGGCGTTCTTCAAGAGAGCGAAAGAAACCTGGACAATGACTAGCGATTCCCGTGGGGGTAGACTGTCAGCCTTCCTTCCAGCATGGCTACAGATTACCAATAGTGACTGGGTGCGGAACGTAATATCCACCGGACTCAAGCTGGAGTTTAGTTATGTTCCTCGAGATAGCTTTAAACTAACTCCCTTATGTTCGCCACTTGAACAAACTGCTTTAGAAGCAGAAGTCTTGAGTCTACGCCTAAAAAATGTCCTGGTGGAGGTTCTGGAATCCGAGAGAGGTAGAGGCTTCTACTCTCCCCTTTTCCTGATCCAAAAGCCAGATAAATCATTCAGGACCATTATTAATTTACGTTCCCTTAATGAATTCTTGGTTAACTGAACCTTTAAGATGGAGTCGATCAGTTCAGCAATAAAGATATTGTTTAAAGGGTGTTTCATGGCAGTCATGGATTTGAAAGACACGTACTATCATGTGCCTATCCACACAGACTTCCAGCAGTTCCTGAGAGTGGCAGTGTCAGTGGACGGTTTAATCTATCATTTTCAGTTTAGGGCTCTCCCTTTTGGTCTCTCAGCAGCCCCCCGGGTATTTACGAAGATAGTGGCCGAAGTCATGGCTCATCTACGAGAGGCTGATATCCTGATTGTTCCGTACTTAGACAATTTTTTGATTGTGGGAAATTCGGTGGACCATTGTTTATCTCAGATAGAAAGGACTGAGTCCAGACTAGAACACCTCGGGTGGATAATAAACTACGAGAAATCCCGATTTCAGCCCCTAAGAGTCCAAAAATTCCTAGGCTTACTGTTAAATTCAGAAACCCAGCAGTGTCTTCTGCCATCAGATAAGTTAGAACACATACAACAGCAGGTACTTCGGGCGATTTGATAAACCCTCCATGACCCTCAGGCAAGCCATGTCACTGTTAGGTTCTCTGACCTCATGTATGCCAGCAGTCAGGTGGGCACAATTTCACACTAGATCCCTTCAGAAGGACGTCCTAGTTAGCGACAGGGCCTTAGAGGGGTCTTTACAAGGTCAGATATCATTGAGCCCTTTGACCCTAACATCTTAGATGGTGGCTTGACAAGAACAACTTATCCTCAGGGTGCCCTGGGTGACGCAGATAACCCGTATAATATCCACAGGTGCTAGCCCCTCGGGTTGGGGGGCCCACATGGGGGACATAGTGGTCCAGGGACAATGGGACTCTAAAATGGAGACCTCGTCTAACCAGAGGGAGCTGTTGACGATTGAGTTGACAGTTAAAAAACTCATTACACTGTGTTCCAAATTATTATGCAAAAAGAATATAGGAGTGATAAGGTTAGAATTTTTTTGTTTGTCATTTAAAGTCATTGATTGTGATGTGTGTCAGGGCTCTTTATATCACTGAAAGCAATTGCAGATACCTGTGCAAATTAGTTTGGCAGGTGTGTCCAAATAAAGGCAAGACTACTTAGGAAGGCTGTTCCACATTATTAAGCAGCCTACATTTTTTGCCAAAATGGGAAAGAAAAAGGATGTGTTGGCTCCTGAGAAGCAACAAATTGTGGAGTATTTAGGTCAAGGCATGACTACAATCAACATTGCCAAGACACTTCATCGCGATCATCGCACAATCAAGAAGTATGTAGCTGATTCCCAGCACACATGTGTGCTTGCTGATAAGGAAAAATTGAGGACTCTTTCCAACAGGCAATTGCGTCAGGTTAAAAGAGCAGCTGCAAAAATGCCTTGTCATAGCAGCAGACAAGTTTTTGAAGCTGCTGGTGCCTCCAATGTCCCCAGAACAACAAGATGCAGGGTCCTTCAGAGGTTTGCAGCTGTGCATAAGCCATCCTGTCGACCACCTCTATCCACTGCACACAAGCAGAAACGGCTCCAGTGGGCCAAGCGATACATGAAGACTGACTTCCAAACTGTTTTGTCCACCGATGAGTGCCGTGCAACGCTCGATGGTCCAGATGGATGGAGTGGAGGATGGCTGGTTGATGGACACCCCATGAAAACACAGCTAAGGCGCCAACAAGGAGGAGGTGGAGTAATGTTTTGGGCTGGAATCATTGGGGGAGAGATTGTCAGCCCCTTTAGGATCCCTGAAGGGGTAAAGATGAACTCCATAATCTAGGTGGAGTTTCTAAAACAGCACTTCCTGCCATGGTTCAAGAGGAAGAACTGTGCTTTTCGCAGCAAGATCATTTTCATGCATGATAATGCACCATCTCATGCTGCAAATAACACATCTGCATCTCTGGCTGCTATGGGAGGACAACTTATGGTGTGGCCACCATCTTCCCCTGACCTCAACCCCATTGAGAACCTCTGGAGCATCATCAAAAGGAGTGTCTATGATGGCGGGAGGCAGTTCACATCTAAGCAACAGCTCTGGGAGGGTATTCTGTCCACATGCAAAACAATTGAAGCACAAACCATCCAAAAACTGACATTCAATGGACGAGAGAGTTCAGAAGCTTCTTTCGAACAAGGGGTCCTATGTGCAAATGTAACATCACCTAGAATAAAGTTTTGACTTGAAAATAATAAGCTGATAATGCTTATAATTTCACAATTGACCATTTTTTTGGTCAAAATAAAAAGGTTGAAAACTCTGCTGTGTATAATTTGGAACATGCATTTTGGGTGTTTATTATTTTTAAAAATACACTTTCATAGGCAGTTTGTTCAAAAATATTGCAATTATACTAAAATATTAGATGACTGGAAAATAACAATGTCTGCAATTCGTATAGGTAATTTAGAGAAAATATGAGGAATTATTTTTTGCATAATAATTTGGAACACAGTGTATGTACCTACAGGGTCATCATGTGAGGATCCTCTCGGACAACCAGGTAGCAGTAGCTTATATCAACCACCAAGGTGGAACACGCTCCGGGGCCCTGATGCGGATAACAGAACGTCTATTTCAAATAGCAGAGAGAAATTTTCAATCTTTAACTGTGCTCCATATCAGAGGGAAAGACCACACAAAGACAGACTTTCTAAGCCGCAGGGCACTAAGGCAAGGAGAATGGGCTTTAAACACGGACGTTTTCAATCAGATTGTCCAAAGATGGGGTCAGCCGGAGGTAGACCTCTTTGCCAGCAAAGAAAACAGGAAAGTAAAAAACTTCTGCTCTCTGAACCCCAGGGAAAATCCGCTGGCAGTGGACGCTTTCCTAATAAAATGCGATTTTGCCCTGGCATATGCCTTTCCACCCTTTAGCCCTCTTACCTCTGGTGGTGAGGAAGATCAGGGAAGATCAAGCAAAGGTCATATTAATTGCCCCATTCTGGCCCAGGAGGACCTGGTTCGCATGGTTAAGGACCATAATAATTTTTATTTCTATAGCGCCGACATATTCCGCAGCACTTTACGTTTGAGGGGATTTGTACAGACAATAGACATTACAGCATAACAATCACATAGATTATAACAAATACCAAGAGGAATGAGGGCCCTGCTCGCAAGCTTAAAGTCTGAGGAAAGAGGTAGACATGAAAGGTGGGTGGTAACAGTTGCCCTGATGTATGGACCAGCCATAATGTTAAGTGTGTAACAGTACAGACACAGAGGGCTAATGGATGCATAAAGCATGTGGGAACATGATGTGGGGAACCTGGTTATGGTAAAACTTTTGGCTGTGCCACACAGGGATAGATTAGATTAATGTTTTGAGGCGGTAGGCCAGTCTGAATAAATGCATTTTCAGGGCACGCTTAAAATTGTGGAGACTGGGGACTAATCGTATTGACCTGGGAAGTGCATTCCAAAGAATTGAGACAGCACGTGTAAAGTCTTGGAGAAGGGAGTGGGAGGTTCTGATTGAGGATGCTAACCTCAGGTCATCAGCAGAGCGAAGGGTGCTGGTATGGTGGTATACTGAAACAAGGGAGGAGATGTAGGGTGGTGTTGAGCCATGGAGGGCTTTGTGGGTGAGGGTAATAAGTTTATACTGAATTCTGGAGTGGATGACTAGCCAGTGTAATGACTGGCACAAGGTAGAGGCATCGGTGTAACGATTGGTGAGGAATATGATCCTGGCTGCAGCATTCAAGACAGATTGGAGAGGGGAGAGTTTGGTAAGAGGGAGACCGATTAGAAGAGAGTTACAATAGTCGAGACGAGAATGAATAAGAGAAACAGTAAGAGTTTTTGCAGAGTCAAAAGTAAGAAAAGGTCGAATTCTAGAGATGTTTTTGAGGTGCAGATGACAAGAGCGAGCCAGTGATCGAATGTGGGGGGGCGAAGGAAAGCTCGGAGTCAAGTATGAGCCCAAGACAGCGGGCATGTTGCTGGGGAGTAATAGTGGAACCACACACAGAAATGGCAATGTCGGGTATAGGTACATTTGTAGAGGGAGGAAGCACAAGGAGTTGAGTCTTTGACAGGTTCAGTTTCAGATATAGTGAGGACATGATGTTGGACACAGCATTTAGACAATTGCCGGTGTTTTCTAGAAAGGCTGGCGTGATGTCAGGAGAAGAAGCGTATAATTGGGTGTCATCAGCATAGAGATGGTACTGGAAACCAAATCTACTGATTGTTTGACCAATAGGGGCAGTGTACAAGAAGAAGAGGAGGGGACCTAGAACCGATCCTTGAGGAACCCCAACAGTAAGGGGAAGGTGAGAGGAGGAGGAGCCAGCAAAAGATACAGTAAAGGAGCGGTCAGAGAGATGGGAGGAGAACCAGGAAAGAACGGTGTCCTTGAGGCCAATGGAACGGAGCATAGTGAGGAGGAGCTGATGATCCACAGTGTCGAATGCTGCAGAGAGATCCAAGAGAATTAGCATGGAGTAATGACCATTTGATTTAGCTGTTAGTAGATCATTAGAGACTTTAGTGAGGGCAGTTTCAGTAGAGTGTAAAGAGCGGAAACCGGATTGGAGAGGGTCGAGAAGAGTTATCAAAGAGATAGCGGGTAAGACGGGAGTGGACCAGGCGTTCCAGGAGTTTAGAGATGAAGGGAAGATTAGAGACAGGTCTATAGATAGCGGCACAGTTTTGGTCGAGGGATGGTTTTTTAAGTAGTGGATGTATGATGGCATGCTTAAATGAGGAGGGAAAGATACCAGAAGAGAGAGAGAGAGGTTCAATATTTTAGTTAGGTGAGGGGTGACGGCAGGGGAAAGGGACTGGAGGAGATGTGACGGACATGGGTCACTGGTGCATGTGGTTGGGCATGAAGATGCAAGGAGCCTGCTTACGTCTTCTGTGACTGGTTCAAAATCAGAGAGCGAGCTAGATGCAGTGGGGGAGGGAGGACAGTGCATGGTATGAGATGATTGGGAGATAATTTCCTGTCGGATCTGGTCAATTTTTTCTTTGAAGTAATTGGCCAGATCGTCAGCTCGGAGCTCCGTGGTTGGGGCCTGTACTCTTGGGTTGAGTAGAGAATGAAAAGTGTCAGAGACATTTTGGGTTATTAGACAGTAAGGTGATGAGGGTGTTGAAATAGGTTTGTTTGGAGATGTGAAGGGCAGTGTTGTATGTTCGAAGCATAAACTTATAATGGATGAAATCTTCATGTAGATAGGATTTTCTCCACAGACGTTCGGCATACCATGTCAGTATGCGATCCCTGGGTACTGCCAAACCTTCCGAATCTTCTCTACCAGGGGCCAGTCAACCATCCGCAAGTAACGGGACTCCATTTGATGGCGGGGAGTTTGAGAGGGCACTGATGAGGGATAGAGGTTTCTCCCAAAATTTAATACCCTTCTGAAGAGCAGGAAGCAGATTACTACAAAGATCTATGCTAGAACCCAGAGGCGATTCCTGTCCACCTCTGAGTTTAATCTCAGGGATGGAATACCCACGAAGCAAATTCTGGAATTCCTTCAGAGGGGTCTAGAGTTGGGTCTTTCCACGATTACTTTAAAAGTGCAGGTTTCAGCCCTGGGGGCCCTATTATTGCCAGCAACTACTGGGTGACTAGATTCATCAAAGCTGCTAGTAGATCCAGACCCATACACAGGGATAAATGTATACCATGGGACTTAAATTTAGTCCTTACAGCTATGACAGAGAAGCCATTCGAACCTCTGGATTCGGCCTCGCCAAAGATAATATCCCTTAAGACAGCTTTTTTGGTGGCACTAACATCTGCATGTAGGATAAGTGATATACAGGCACTTTCCAGGTTGCCCCCTTATACAGAGTTTTTACATGATAGAGTAATCCTAAAAGCAGACCCAGCATACTTGCCCAAGGTACCATCACACTTTCACAGGACACAAGAGAGTTCTCCCTTCCTTCCTACCAACCCTAAAGAGCAGAAGCTTCATGCGCTAGATGTTAAAAGATGCCTACTAGAATATATAGCGGCTACTGATCCTTGGAGGAAAGAACGCATTATTTTTATCCTTCCAAGGTCCTAAGAAAGGGTTTAGAGTATCAAAACGCACGTTAGCAAAGTGGATTAGGGAGGCTATCTCTCTGGCTTACACAGCAGGTGGCGGTCCAGCTCCACAGAACCTGAGGGCGCATTCCACTCGTGCCATGGCGTCATCTTGGGCGGAGAGATCTGGAGTGGCAATTGACCAGATATGTAAGGTGGCCACCTGGTCATCTCCTTCCACCTTTTTTAACCACTATCGGTTAGATATGGGGGCCTCGTCAGATCTCTCCTTTGGGCTAAGGGTGCTGCAGGCTGTAGTCCCTCCCTAAGTTAGTTTACATCTCTGTAATTCTCTTGTGGTGCTGTCATGGGAGCCCGAATAAAGTGTTAAGTTACGTACCGTAATGGTATTTTTCGGAAGCCCATGACTGCACCCTTAGTTCCCTCCCTTGTTCACGTATAGGGGTGCACTCCTTCCTCTTAGAAGTTTGTTTCACGGATTTGCCTTAGATTGGAGCAAAGTTTATATATAAATTGTAAATAGGATGTATAGATTGTATATATTGTATATATGCTGTGCCACTAACCATGGTAGCCTCTCAAGCTCGGTAATCCAACTGATGCGTGGGAGAGGTGCCGCCTTTTTGTCTGTAGGTTTCCTGTTCCTGAAGGGCGGATCCCCTATCTCGTGGTGCTGTCATGGGCTTCTGAAAAACTCTGTTACCGGTACGTAACTTAATACTTTTTCTTGGGAAATTCTCAATAAGTTTCTCACATGACCCTCTTCCCATTGAAAAAAAATAAAGTTGGATCCAAAATGGCCTACTTCAAAATGGTCGCCATGGTCACCACCTATCTTGAAATGTTTCCCCCCTCCCATATACTAATGTGCCAATATATATATATATATATATATATATATATATATATATATATATATATATATATATAATTTTTTTTTTTTTTTTTTTGAGTGGTACTGCCAGATGATCACGTGCTACCACTTACTGCCTTGCGATAATGGTATTGCTACACTTTGAGTGTATTAGTTTCTTGTAAATATGTATTGTGTTTTTTAGTAAAGTATGTTTTATTTGCACTAGTTTTAGGGAAAGTGTAGTTCACCTGTTGGCCACTAGATGGGACATTTTAGTGCACATAGTTCGTAGATAGAACACCAAGTAAACACATGGTTAATTGTAGGAGGGGCTGCTGCATGGTAAGGTTGTGCATAGTTATAGTACATTTCAGAGGGCTAGGGGTGCCCTAACCGTCCACGTGGGCTATAGGCCCAGGACGGCACAGCAGTCACGCAACTAGGAGAGTGAACCTCAGCCATCCACAGCTACGGTATAGAAAAGCAGGGGGTTAGAACAGTTTGGAAGACTCGGTATGTGGCAATTCATTGTCTGGGCAGAAACCCTTAGAACCGGGGAGAAACGGTCAAGGGACCCCATGGAAACAGTAAGAACATACAGTAAAAATGTGGTGCAGAAGAGAAGGGCAGTACTCTCTTTCAGTGGCTTTATACTCCGAAGAGTAATGATCTTGAGTCTGGGGCGAAACAGACCGAGGGAAGCATACCCGTAGTAGAGCTGCACAGAGAAATTGCTGAGGAACCATCAGGGACGGTCCGACCCAGGCCCGAGCTTTGTGATCACAACAGTAATGCAGGGAAAGAAAAGGAACATTGTTTTGTGAAGCCTATTGTAAAGAATGTGAAGTCTTTGGATGTGCTGTGTAACAGAACCAGTAAAGATGTTATTGTTGAAGTTGATTTGGACTGTGTCTGTGTATCCTGCATCTGGAGGGAATCTCCCACAGCAGAAAAGGGAATATTAAGGAGCTGGACCTGAAGGTGCAGGTATGCCTACTAAAGAAGAATATGTTTCTGTGTCCTCGACCTTGACTACAGTCTTGGCCGAACCTTACATTTGGCGTAGTCGGCAGGATACGACTACCTCGCTATACGGAGACATGGGTGGGGCATTGAAGAAAGGTCTAAGTACAGCTGTGTACATCAACACTTACCAGAGAAGGCCGGAGGACTGGAGAAATATGAACAGGACACCCTCTTCCGGAGTCAGATTATCAGTAGGGAGCGGAGCTTTTCCCGGTGGAGTCTGGGCTTCTACGGCAACCGGGGTCGTCGCAGAGGGAGATGCAGTCTTATCAGAGACTGGAGCAAAGTTGCTGGGAGTCGGAAATTGGAGGACCGGAAGTAGTGACTGCCCCGGAGGGACCCGTGCTGGAAGAAAGGCCTGGAATGGCACTAAATCTCTGGGAACCAGACCGTGCAGCTGCAGGCACGGAAGAAGATAAGTCGCTGGACGGGTGCTTGCAGAATGCTGTATCGAAGTGGTAAGTACACCTCTGCTCCTGTCCCGGAGGGGTCGGCCCGTATTCCTGTTGTATGGATCAGAAAGTGGTCCTCTAGACCTGTCGTATAGCCACCAGGTACAGGGAACCGGATCTGTGGCCAGTAGTAATGCAAAGTTGGACTTTCCTTGTTCGGCCCAAGTGCACAGAACCCACTTCCGTCAATGTTGCAGTCTTATGCTGCCTTTTTTTTGGGGCTGTTCCAGGGCTCTGTAGCTGCAGAGTAGTCTATGGTCCAAAACCGGGCATGGAACTAGGCCATGTTTACAGCGGTGTGAGACCCGTCGCGGATTCGTTTGAACTGAACTGTAAAAAAAAAAAAAAAATGTTGCGCCATCTTGAAAAATTGTGGGACTGTTCTGCGTCACTGTGGGAAAGAAAGCTCTGTAGGACTCCCTAAAAGAAAAAATGGGGGTAAAATGTGGCCGGACGGTGCAAAAACGTGGTGCAAAGGCAGTACTCTTTCAGTGGCTCTAAACTCCGGAGATTAGTGATCTTGAGTCCGAGGTGAAACGGACTGAGAGAAGGATACCTGTAGTAGAGCTGCACAGAGAGCTTGCTGAGGAACCATCAGGGACGGTCCGAACCGGGCCAGCGATTTGTGATCACGAGAGTAACACAGGGAAAGGAAAAAAAAAAATTGTTTTGTGAAGCCTATTGTAAAGAATGTGAAGTTTTTGGATGTGCTGTGTAATGGAACCAGTAAAGATGTTATTGTTGAGGTTGATTTAGACTATCTCAGTTTATCCTGCCTCATCCGGAGGGAATCTCCCACAGCAGAAAAGGGAATATGAAGGAGCTGGACCTGAAGGTGCAGATATGCCGACTAAAAGAGAATATATTTCTGTGAGGGGAGGCCAGGACACTGATGCCCAGGTGTCCTCGGCCGTCACTACGGTCCTGGCCGAACCTTACATCTGGGAAAGTTTTTCTGTAAGCCCGAGGATATTAGACACCATAAGGGAAGGTCTAAAACTAGACTTTCTCTCGCCCACCCAGAAAGATTTGCAATTATGAAGGATCAGCATCTAGGGGTAAATAAAAACACCCTGGAGGAGGAAATAAGGTCCCTTATAAAGAAAGGGACTCTAACTTGTGTGCCAAAAGGAGAAGAAAGAAAGAGGTTTTACAGTCCCCTATTTCAATGGAAAAAAACAGACCAATCATTCAGGGCAATCCTAAATCTAAAAGGTCTAAATCAATTTTTAGTACCCAAACACTTCAAAATGGAAACTATAGTCAACAGTCAAACTGTTGTTTCCAGGATGGCTTATGGCTACTATAGACCTCAGAGACTCCTACCATGAGCCTATTTTTCAAAGCCATCAAAACAAACTCAGGGTGGTAGTCAACGTACAGGGATGCTTAACACACTTACAATTACAGGTACTCCTCTTTCGCCTATCTATGGCCCCAAGAGCCTTCACAAAGATAGTGGCAGAAATGTCAGAATATATGAGACATTTTACTCATCCCGGGGAAGTTAGAAGCCAAATGCAAACAAGCTGTGGAACATGTCAGCGAGATACTGTGCTCTCTAGGATGGATAATAAACTTTAAAAAAATCACAATTAAAACCAGAATAAAGGCAGATTTTCTTAGGAATTCTGTTGGATGCAAAAGAGACAAACTTATTTTCTTGCTGAAGAAAAGATAGGGAAATTGTGAAGATCTGTTTCCGAATTGATCAAAAAAATGGAACGGAAACATTTCCACATAATTAGCTACTTACGGAACTTTTGGAGGAAGGAAGTGGGGCCATTGGAGAAGGTGCCTTCTCTGACCTAAAGGCAAAAAATACACTGTTGCCCCATCAAATGAGTTTGGGAGTATTGAGATTTTTCAGAAATTAGTGACTAAAGAAATGAACGATTTAGATCCTAAATATGCTACCACTCGTCTCAATTTGTCATCTGCAGTAAGGAGGTATTTAGATGGTTTGAATGACAATATTGCAATTGTCATCAAACCATCGGATAAAGGTGATGTGGTAATGGATAGTGCCAAATATGTGGAAATGTGCCTTACCATCCTATCTAACTCTTCCTCATATGAGCAGGGCCAGTTTTAGACAGTGGGGCCCTGGGCAAAAGTTTAAAATGGGGCCCCAAATACTAAACATATTGTACCATCACACAGACACTTGCGCTGAGTTAAGGCCGCTAAACGAGAGTGATCGACAATTTTGAAGATGTTCGATGCTTGTTTCCCAGCCTCTTTACATCGGCTGAGGAACAATGATGGGGGCAGAACAGTCACTAGTAGATCAATCTGTCCCCATACAGTACTATGTTATCAGCAGCATATCTGCAGTATTTACTGGGTGATGTGCTGCTGAGAACAATGATTTTTGTTCTGGCATAACCAATCCAGTCACTTGATGAACAGGCAGCATTTTGCTTGTTTACATACATGTTAGTCTTTAAAGGGGTTGTCCACTACTTTAAATTAACCCCCAATGTATCCCCCCGGGGTCCCCTAATGAATTTTGCAAACACCTTATGCTGCCTATACTTCCTGTGAGCGACGTGATCCGCGGCCGCTCACGGGAAGCACGTGACCCAGCATTGACGTCACGGCAAGTCAGGCGTGACTCACACCCAGCATCCATCGCGCGCTTTCTCAATAAATGGGCGTGCGGTGTATGCCGAGTGTAACAAGGGGGGATAACTCCGCCCACAGCCTGGCAGCTAGCGCGTAAGGATGAAGAGGGACCCCGGCTGCTGCCAGCACTTGTCGGTAAGTCAGCGGAAGCAAGAGCCGGCTGCAACCGGGGATCACGTGTTGCCTGTGAGTGGCCAGCGATAGCACCACTCATAGGCAGTATAGGCAACATGAGGTATTTACAAAATTCATTAGGAGACCCGGGGAGATACATTGGGGGGTTAATGTAAAGTAGTGGACAACCCCTTTAACCTCACAACTGGGTCACATTCCGTGAAAACTGAAAACCCTAATACCCTTATAAAAAAAAACAAGGATACAAGGAATGTATAAAGAATGTATCAAAATAAAATTTATTTACATACAAATACTTAACAATATAATGGATGCTAGTTAGTCACACCAGTGGCTGTGGCTGACATATAACAGGAAAAAGTCTATATCAATGTGAAACTTGGTGATTTATATATAGCAGCTAGTTTAAACCTACTGCAATAGCAGATGAGCTCAAAAACATGCAACAAGCACTGGTTAATTTGACTATAGCATAAAAGCAACCACTCATATTAAAGCAAAAAATGCCAAAATGATCATAAACCAGTATTGAACTCATATTCCATTGCAGTAAATAATGAGGAGCCGCCCTATGCATACCGTAAGTTTTTATGTGCAAAACTACAAGTGTCAGCAGCGCTAATTTCTCTAATCTCTCTTCATGGTGCTGCTGTGGGGAATGGGGGAAAAATGATGATTACTTACTGGAAATCGGATTTTCCGAAACCAAGACCGCACCCTTCCTTATTCCCTCCCTTCTCACCTTTCCTTGGTGGATGGCACACTGTTGACTCACAGGGTGTTCCAAAAAATTACAACAAAACTTAATTACAGAAGTAGTCATGTATAGGGTATTTCAGTATACCACTGGAATAACATGTATTACCAACATTGTATATATGTACAGTATGTCTACTAACTAACTAACCAAACGGAGTTCCCCTCATGCTCTGTAAACCACTGAAGCATACCGATTATATGTGCTAGTGTGAGCGATCCCTTAGATCAGAAATCCCCTTTTAATGATGCATTTTGTAAAGGGGTAAAGTGTGTATAATTGAACTTTCGTTCTTCTCAATAACTTCTTTAGTTCTCCTGTGTTGCAATATCTATATAGCGGTCAGTGTTACCTAAATAGGCTGAAGTTACAAAAAACAATCACACTGGGGCTGCTCTAGTAACTTGCCGATATGTTGTAAGTAACTGTTTAGGGATTACCATACTTGATCTGTAAATGGTCGTCTGTTTCTATTTAAGGTGCCGTAAAAATAGACAAGATCATAGCCGGCCGAAAGTTATTCCTCAAGATCTGATGCAACAATCTTCTGTGCAAGTTGCATGATGCAACCCTTCCCCTGGTGTCATCAGGAGGCCGGAGCGTAGCGTAGTGTGGTTGGGAAGGGAGGAGGACAGCCCTGCTGGACCATTTACTACCACAGCCCCAGGTCCTGACCAAAAGATGTGTACTCACTGCTTTAAAAATTAGGTGTAAGGTATTAGATGCTATTGGGAGTATTGCATTACAGAATTATACATTATTGTGTACAGAATTCAGTGGGGAGATTTGTAAAAACTAGTGCGAATTGGCCAGACAAATGCTGACTGGCCATAGCAAAATGATACAAAAGGCAAACTTTTTTTTTTCTTCCCCTCTCCTTATATACATTTATCATATATAAATTTTCTTTTTACCCTGACCTGGGTAAAAAAAAAAAAATTACCTAGGATCGGGGGCGGACACTGACAGCATAGAGCCCCATGCAATAAATGTGTTTGGGCCCCCTCCTTTTATGGCAACCAAGAGATTAGACGTGTGTGTGTGTGTGTATGTATGTATGTATGTATATGTGTATATATATATATATATATGTATGTGTATATATATGTGTGTATATGTGTGTATATATATATATATATATATATATATATATATATATATTATGGTATATCTGTAGATGGAGTGCTGTGATTAATAATAGCGAGAATACGCTACGTAAGGGATGGTGCTATATTTAACAAGACATGATCCTATGTAATAATTAGAAAGCACTGTATATAAGAGGACGCTACATAAGGGACCACCCCATACAGAACCAGAGACTATGGCTGGGTCCTCAAACTTTTTAAACAGGGGGCCAGATTATGGTCCCTCAGACCATTGGAGGGCTGGAATATAGTTTAAAAAAAACTATGAACAAATTCCTATGCCCACTGCACATACCATAACTTATTTTGAAGCAAAACAACAAAACAGGAACAAATACAATATTTAAAATGAAGAAGTAAAGTTAAATCAAGAAACTTACCAAGTTTTCAAAGGGTTCTTTGAATATCCAACACTTCGAGTCAAATTTATTTTTTTCTTGATATCATTGTTTCCTAGGGATTCCAAATTGCTATTAGTAAAATACCAATATATATAGAGCGCTACAAAAACAATATACCAGCAATAAAACTGCCCACACAGAGACATACAGACTGCACTGCCCATCAATGCAGCCTGATCAGTGCCCATCAATGCGGCCTGACCAGTGCCCATCAATGCGGCCTGACCAGTGCCCATCAATGCAGCCTGACCAGTGCCCATCAATGCAGCCTGACCAGTGCCCATCAATGCAGCCTGACCAGTGCCCATCAATGCAGCCTGACCAGTGCCCATCAATGCAGCCTGACCAGTGCCCATCAATGCAGCCTGACCAGTGCCCATCAATGCAGCCTGATCCGTGCCCATCAGCGCAGCCTGATCAGTGCCCATCAATGCAGCCTGATCAGTGCCCATCAATGCAGCCTGATCAGTGCCCATCAATGCAGTCTGATCAGTGCCCATCAATGCAGCCTGATCAGTGCCCATCAATGCAGTCTCACCAGTGCCCATATTGGTGGCACTCCACTTTTACCTCAGGCTCAGACTGGTGTGATGCGAGAGTCCCAAATAGGCAGGTAAATGTCCCAAATTGGCAGGTAAATGTCCCAATAGGCAGGTAAATGTCCCAATAGGCGGCCTAGGTCCCCAATAGGCAGGTAAATGTCCCCAATAGGCAGCATAGGTCCCCAATAAGCCAGTAAATGTCCACAATAGGCAGCATAGGTCCCCAATAGGCAGGTAAATGTCCCAATAGGCAGCACAAGTCCCCAATAGGCAGGTAAATTTCCCACTAGGTAGGTAAATGTCCCCAATACACAGCATAGGTCCCCAATAGGCAGCATTGGTCGCCAATAGGCAGGTAAATGTCCCCAATACACAGCATAGGTCCCCAATAGGCAGGTAAATTTCCCACTAGGTAGGTAAATGTCCCCAATACACAGCATAGGTCTCCAATAGGCAGGTAAATTTCCCACTAGGCAGGTAAATGTCCCAATAGGTAGCATAGGTCCCTACTAGGTAGGTAAATGTCCCCAATACACAGCTTAGGTCCCCAATAGGCAGCATTGGTCCCCAATAGGCAGGTAAATGTCCCCAATACACAGCATAGGTCCCCAATAGGCAGGTAAATTTCCCACTAGGTAGGTAAATGTCCCCAATACACAGCATAGGTCTCCAATAGGCAGGTAAATTTCCCACTAGGCAGGTAAATGTCCCAATAGGTAGCATAGGTCCCTACTAGGTAGGTAAATGTCCCCAATACACAGCATTGGTCCCCAATAGGCAGGTAAATGTCCCCAATAGGCAGCATTGGTCCCCAATAGGCAGGTAAATGTCCCCAATAGGCAGGTAAATGTCCCCAATACGCAGCATAGGTTCCCAATCGGCAGGTAAATTTCCCAATAGGCAGGTAAATGTTCCAATAGGTAGCATAGGTCCCCAATAGGCAGGTAAATGTCCCCAATAGGCAGCATTGGTCCCCAATAGGCAGGTAAATTTCCAAATAGGCAGGTAAATGTCCCAATAGGTAGCATAGGTCCCCAATAAGCAGCACAAGTCCCCAATAGGCAGGTAAATTTCCCACTAGGCAGGTAAATGTCCCAATAGGCAGCATAGGTCCCCACTAGGCAGGTAAATGTCCCCAATACACAGCATAGGTCCCCAATAGGCAGGTAAATGTCCCCAATAGGCAGCATTGGTCCCCAATAGGCAGGTAAATGTCCCCAATACCCAGCATAGGTTCCCAATAGGCAGGTAAATTTCCCAATAGGCAGGTAAATGTCCCAATAGGTAGCATAGGTCCCCAATAGGCAGGTAAATGTCCCCAATAGGCAGCATTGGTCCCCAATAGGCAGGTAAATGTCCCAATAGGTAGCATAGGTCCCCAATAGGCAGGTAAATGTCCCCAATACACAGCATAGGTCCCCAATAGGCAGGTAAATGTCCCAATAGGTAGCATAGGTCCCCAATAGGCAGCACAGGTCCCCAATAGGCAGGTAAATGTCCCAATAGGCAGCATTGGTCCCCAATAGGCAGGTAAATGTCCCCAATACACAGCATAGGTCCCCAATAGGCAGGTAAATGTCCCAATAGGTAGCATAGGTCCCCAATAGGCAGCACAGGTCCCCAATAGGCAGGTAAATGTCCCAATAGGCAGCATTGGTCCCCAATAGGCAGGTAAATGTCCCCAATACACAGCATAGGTTTCTTGGTATGATGTCCCCATCCTATGAGCTTTTTTTTTTTTGTGCGTCACATTAAAATTTTTTCTGGGTTCTAGATTTTACAACATAACAGTTTGTTCACATGTAGCTTTCTTTTTTTTTTTCTCTCCTGGCAGAAATGCCTGAAGAACCCACATGCTGCTTGGGGTAAAACAGCAGGATGTGCGTCATCTGCGACTTTGTTATTTCATGGAAAGGAATAGGAAGTGGGTTGAAGCTGCTGTCCATGAGCAGAAACTGCTCCACCAACCTCCTGTATAGGGGTATGTGCACACATTGCGGATTTGCCGCTGCAGATTACAGTACAATGCTAATCTATGGGAAACATGCTGCGGAAAAACCCGTGCAGCATGTCAATTCTTTGTGCGGCTTCCGCAGCGTTTTTACACCCGTTCCTTTATAGGAATCCGCAGGTGTAAAAACCTCAGGAAAAACGCGTGGCTTTTGACCTGCAGTTTCTGCGTGGAAAAATCTGCACAGCAATCCGCAACGTGTGCACACACCCTAATCGTTCCCTTAGGGCATGTGCACACTGAGCATTTCTCCCTTGGTCTTGATGAGGGGCATCTGATTTTTTGAGGTGCACGCCTGTTAATGAATCTGGTGCTTCCGAAAGGGCCTCAGGACACGTCCTACTCTGGTCAGTGACTGGAGTAAGATTTGTGGCACATGAAGCGCCGCGGTCCTGATCATGAATCGGATGAGATGTCGCCATGACCGTTCGCACCCGTCCTGGTAGTTAAATCTGTCTTGGAGAAACTTCTAAAGCTGCAATTTTTTTTTTTCCTTTTTTAGAGACTCTGCATTGTTCCAAAAAGTTGTGACTCTTAATGCGTTTATTGATCCCTGTGATGCATCGGGGCCGCGGTGTTTTTGCTGCATTTGTGGAGCAGAAACTGCACATTTTGGAGGATTTGGAGCCTTTCTGCCCCTAAACCTCTGTGCACCCTGCGATCCGTGCAGAAATCCACGGCCGTGTGTATGCAGTCCTGTTTGTGATGAGATGTCCGCCATCGTTTCCACACGGGACTCCTCCGCTCCGGCAATGTCGCTTTCTGTCATTGATGAGTTTTCGTCCTGATTTTTGTCTTTCCTAAAACCCCGTGCGCTTCACGAAAATACCGCGAAATAAAAACGCAGCAAAACAGACGTCCCGTGTAAATTGCAATGTGAATGTGATGGGGCGGTGGGCTGTCATTGGCCACGGAGCTGGACTCCGCCCACGACTGGTCACATGACCTTGACATCATATAGTCTTGCAGCCGAGCCCCCGACTCGGACTTTCTATTCAATTCATTAGTCAGAGCTGAGCGGGAAACCCAGAGGCGCCGGTAAGTGCTGCCGGCATGGCCAGGGAGGGGCACGGGCGGCCGCGGCACTGGGGCTCGGTGGCGGCACCGACGCGTGCGTTTCCCTCTCATAAACTTCTTGGCAGGGACTGAGCGCTTCGGAAGGCGCGCGTCCTGGGGATCTAGTGATCTGCTACATGGTGATCCCCCAGTGTGCACTGGGCAGAGGGGTCTTTGGAGTTTTCCCATCACGTCTGCCAGTCTAGTAGAATCTCTCAGGTGGTCGTCACCTGTCAGGTTGCACCGATCTTCTAGGACTCCCCCAGTATCGGCCCCATTCTCTATATTACAGGGGCTTGGTCCCTGCAGAAAATTTCCTGACATTAGGAGCTTTCCTCACCCTCCTCTGGTCCAATGTCAGTGTCTGTTATGTGAGGTCTCGTTGACAGCGCTGAGCTCTGCGCCGTGCCACCGAGCGGCCCCATGTGAGCGTGGTGACACTGGTGGGGACATCGCCTTCAGCCTACACCACTCAGCCGGGTGCCGCGGTTGTCCTCCTTGGAAAGTGTGGTCCTCCCCTTCCCACTGATGTCTGTTTATCCCTTCTCCCCATTGATAGAGTTCTATCCCTGTCCTATAGCTTTGGCCATCGGGTGCCGCACAGACCAGTGTTGGGCTACAGCCGTGGCGTATTTTCGCTCCCCACTGAGCTCCGTGTGGCCACAAATCTCGGCTCTAATGGTTTCCAGTATTGGAGACGGTTCCCCTGCTCATCCCCAATACAGACGAGCACAGGGATCAGCACTCGGATCTCATCCGCAATTTGGCGCCTGATGATGACCAGCCACAACCGGCTCTCTACCCAAGGCTGCCCGGCTTTAGATGTTACCCTGATCAATCTGTAGGCGATCACTCCACGCACACAGGCTGCCGTTGTTCTTGACAGCATGAGTCTAGTTTACACAGGGTGACGTGCTGCCGAAAATGATGCTCTTGTGCAGCACAGACGATCACTTCACCAGTAAAATGAGCGTTTTTGTTTTTGGGCAGTCGGCATTAGATCGTGGCATGGATTGGAAACCAGATTAAAATAAACCTGTTATGTTTTGGGGGCCACTGAATGACCATTATGTATCTGGACTTTAGTGTTACAAACGCGCCCATGTAACAACTGTCGGAGTCCGGTGACCACGGGCGCATGCACACTGGAGCCAAGGATCGCACACCTGTGTGCACGGTGGGGGGTGCCATATACAAATCCTACTAACTAATGCTGACAATTAGGCCTTGGGTGTGTAGGAACCGCAAGGATTGGTGGCCAATTCCTTGTAACTAGCGAGTTGTATTGTTAATCTCGGAACGTATTGTTTGGTGCATCTGTTCAGCACCCGCACGGAATCCATCTATCTGATAAAGAATCTGCAATCGTGGGAAATGACCCAGATCAGGTGGCGATCTGACGATACACCGATCCCGATCATGTCATTATCAACTTTCATTCCCCTGCTGTAATCATGAGGCCTGTCCATGGTCTACATTGACTGAATATCCTAACCTCAGACAAACCTTATTTATTGTGCTCTATTATATAGGTCCATCATATTCTGCAGCACTTTACAGACATTACGAGCCCCAATGGGGACAGTGATGATGATCTAGATTCCCATCTGTCTGTTAGTATCAGAAGAAACTGGAGGAAACCCACATGATCATGGGGAGAACCTACAAACTCCTCGCAGATGTTGTTCTTGGCAGGATATGAACCCAGGACCCCAGCGCTGCAAGACTGCAGTGCTAACTACTGAGCCACCATTCTACCCTACAGCAGGACTCAAACTCACATTTTACGACATGGTTGTCGAGTGAACAGTCCAATCAGCCGTCTCAACAGACACCCCAATATACAGGACAGCTTGTTCAACAGAGTGCTCCTGTGTTCCCTATAAGAGGGCCATCTCCACATATCTGGCCGCGGCTTATCGCCTGCAGGCAATGAAATCAGACATGGCGGTTCGATATTTCCCCTGCCAATAAATTGTCCAGGGCGCCCTTATACATTAGACTGTCGTCAGAGCCAGTCTGTCAGCCAGCATTCACAGTGCGGATGGTTTTTCTTCCTCCTGTGGGGCAGTGAAATAAGGATAAAGGTCCCCATACATATTAGGGTAACACAATTTGTCATCTGTGTATGGGGGCCTCACGATTGTTCTCCAACACATGTCGAGTGATATAAGGATTCAGCATGTACAATTTCTTACTGCTAATCCTCATGTTCTCCGAGATATGCCCCAAAACGAGGAGTCTGGCAGTGGTTTTCTAATTAGTTGGGCAAAATGAGCTTTTGATTGGCTTAAAAATATTCTCGGCAGCACATAGTCCTGTGTAAGCAGGATCTGTGCTGCCAAGAACAAGTTACATCCTATGAGCGAAGAAGGATCCACTACTGGTCATTCTGTGCCCATCATAAGTGCAGGTTGTCTACGGGCTGTTACACGGCTTCCAGTCAGCATCTGTGTAGCCCATAACCGGTCATTTATGGCTGCAGTTCAGACGTGTAATGGAGCCCTTGAACTTATCTCTTCAATTATCCACATTTATGCTTTACTAACTGTTTTTCATGTGATTTCTTTATGCAATCTACTGGATGCCTTTGTTAAAGTGCTGGCAAAATTTGAATTGCAACTAATTTATGCAATATCTAATATTATTGTGCCATTTATTCAATGGTGCTTTACGTGTGAGGAGGGGTATACATAATACAAGTACAGTAATCTTAAACAATACAAGTCACGACTGGTACAGGAGGAGAGAGGACCCTGCCCGCGAGGGCTCACAGTCTACAAGGGATGGGTGAGGATACAGTAGGTGAGGGTAGAGCTGGTCGTGCAGCGGTTTGGTCAATTGGTGGTTACTGCAGGTTGCAGGCTTGTCGGAAGAGGTAGTTCTTCATGTTCTTTTTGAATGTTTCCATGGTAGGCGAGAGTCTGATATGTTGTGGTAGAGTGTTTGAGTAGGGGGGATGTGCGAGAGAAGTCTTGTATGCGATTGTGGGAAGAGGAGATAAGAGGGGAGTACAGAAGGAGATCTTGTGAGCATCGGAGGTTTCGTGCAGGAAAGTACTGGGAGACGAGGTCACAGATGTATGAAGGACACAGGTTGTGGATGGCTTTGTATGTCATGGTTAGGGTTTTGAAGTGGAGTCTTTGGGTAATGGGGAGCCAGTGCAGGGATTGACAGAGGGGAGAGGCCAGGGAATAGCGGGGGGACAGGTGGATTAGTGTGGTAGCAGAGTTTAGAATAGATTGAAGGGGTGCGAGAGTGTTAGAGGGGAGGCCACAGAGCAGGAGGTTGCAGTAGTCAAGGCGGGAGTTGATGAGGGCATGGACTAGGGTTTTTGCAGATTCTTGGTTGAGGAATGTAATATTTGTAAAATGACACCTGAAGGTAGCTTAAAAATCCCCCCCCCTACCGTTTTGTTTCCCAGCTCCTGTGCGCTTCCATGACAAGACCACAAACAAAACAACTGTAATCTTTCCAGTACACATCTCCTTGTGAGATGACTATTTGTAAGGAGAAATGCAAATCTGCAGTGGAGCTGTGGACCTAAAACAGGTGACTATGGCATATCTGTTTCTCAAAGCCTGCAAAGTTCCTTCATTTTTGATACATTTGAAGCAATATGATTTTCAAAGTTGTATCCAGCCTTTAAGATCTCCCTCCTTTCTAGATTCTATAGAGAACTCTTTTGGCATGGCTGAGGCCGATATCTTATTTTATATTTTTTTTTTTCTCTTCTATTTTTGCTTGCTCCACTTTTCCTGTTAAATCAACTCATCCATCTTGATTTTGGTGTGATGTTTTCTTTCCAGTGACGTATCGCGGTCCTGTTTCCTGTACGCTGCCCCCTTTCTCATGCATAACCAGCAGCTGTGCAGGATATATCCATATATAATTAGTGTTGTTGACATTGACAAAGGCCCTCCAATATAACGTCTGCAGCTTCCGTAGGCCTTACCATGATGAAAGACACATTCATCAGGAAATGGCAAAACAGCCGTCCAATATTGTGATGCAACCACCCGAGAGCAGGTGCCCTGTGCAGCATGTAACGGTGATTGCCCTGTCTGTGTGCCATTCATCTGTCCTACCTTGTGAATGTCGTGAAGTGGATGGGCTCTTTATAGAGCGGCACCTGGATGATTCCGGCGAGCTATTTTCGCAGTCCCATTAAGCAGCTTGTAGTGATCATTTTCTCGCTGTTGACACCTGGAGGTGATGGCAATCTCTCTTGAGAGACGGAGGCTTCATTTTCGTAAAATATGTTTGTGGCGGTAAATTGAAGCAGTCCTACATTTAGGTCAGAGGAGTAAGATGGCTTACAAACAGGAGGAAACGGTTTTGCAGATTTCCTTAATGATATGTACATTAGAGCACATTGTCTACACCTATAAGGCCTGTTTCACACTTCCGTTTTTTCAAATCCGTCAAAATCCGTTGTTTTCCGTAAAAAAACGGATCCGCCATTTTTTGCAGGATCCGTTTTTTTGGTCCCATAGACTTCCATTACGGTTACCGCGGATCCGTCAAAAAAACGGATCCGTTTTAAAAAAACGGATCCGTTTGCATCAGTTTCCGTCAAAAAAACGGAAACGGATCCGTTTGGCGGACACAAAAACGGAAGTGTGAAACAGGCCTAAGCAGGGACATACTGGGCGATAAATATTAATGTTACTTTCTAAGTAACGGGAACTGTTCACTAGTGTAAATGCTTCAGAAGATGAACATTGTACCACATTCAGATAGGTCCAGAAATATTTGGACAGCTGCACAAGTTTTGGCATTTTAGCGGTTTACCAAATCATATTCAAGATGGTTAGTTACCTATATAATCAATATGGACTTAAAATGCAGAGTCTTGGTATTCACCGCACTTTAATATGTTGCTGCCTCTTTTTAAAGGGATTGAGCAATTCTCAAAAGCTCATTAATGGACTGCATGGGCTGGTCCCTTCTAATCAATCATCAAGTAAGTAGATAAAAGGTCTGGAGCTGATTCCAAGTGTGGCATTTGCTTTTGGATGCTGAACCCACAACATGTGGTCAATGGAAGAGAAACAGATCATCCATTTAAGAGCAGAAGTGTTGGGAGTCTTATTACATGCTGCAAAAAAAAAAGCGCACTGGTGAGCTTGGGAACTCAAAAAGACCTGGATGTTCACAGAAGACAACAGTAGTGGATGATCACAGAAGCCTTCCCATGGCAAGGGTAAAAAAGCCTCATAACCACCCAAGTGAAGAACACTCTCTATGAAATGGGTGTTTCAGTATCTAAATCTACCATAAAGAGAAGACATCATGAGAGCAAATACAGAGGGTTCACCACAAGGTACAAAACCATTAATCAGATTTAAAAATAGGCCAGACTAGACGTTGCCAAAAAAACATATAAAGAAGCCAGTTCAGTTCTAGGAAAGCATTTGGACAGATGAAACTAAGATCAGAATGATGGGAAGAAGACAGCAAGGGGAAGGCTTGGAACGGCTCATGATCCAAAGCACAGCACATCCTCTGAAACATGTGGCGGAGGCAGTGTGATGGCGCGGAAATGCATGGCTTCCAATGGCACTGGGTCACTAGTGTCTATTGATGTGAATGAAGACAGAAGCAGCCGGATGAATTCTGGAGTGTACAAGGTTATACTTTCTGCTCAGGTTCAACCAAATGCCACAAGATTTGGTTGAATTGACTTTCTGGACTTTTTGTCTGAATTTCTGCTCTCACGAGCAGGGTTGCCTTATTTCGTCTTATTTTGCTTTAATTATTGTTAATGTTGTTACTTATGACTTGTGTTTTGAAACTGTTAAAACTGTAAAGCGCTGCGGAATATGTTGGCGCTATATAAATAAAGATTATTATTATTATTATTATTATTATTATTAGATTAATTGGACGACGTGTCACTGGACAGATGGACAATGGCCCAAAACATACTGTGAGAGAAACTCAGGAGTTTAATGCAAAGTGGAATATTCTGCAATGGTCGAGTCCTCACCAGATCTCAACCCCATGAAGCTGCATTTCACATGTTTAAGACAAAACTGAAGGCAGAAAGACGCACAAACAAGCAACAACTGAAGTCACTGCAGTCAAGGCCTGAGCAAAGCATCACAAAGGAGGAAACCCAGTGTTTGGTGGCGTCCATGGCTTCCAGAATTCAGGCAATCATTACTTGCAAAGGATTCTCTACAAAGTATTAAATGAACATTTTATTTATGGTAAAGTTAATTAGTCCAATTACATTTGAGCCCCTGAAATGATGAGGCTTTGTTGAAAAATAGTTGAACAAAAGAATCCTGTGAAAGATTTAGAATTGCAACTACTTAAATTAAACCTGAAAGTCTCCAATTCAATTGCATCTCAATTGTTTCATTTTAAATCCAAAATAGTTTCTGGAACAAACTGTGTGTAATGAAGACTCCTAGTGTTAAACTGGCCTTCTGCCCCTGCTGTTGTGCAGCTTTTCTACACCACCGGGCAGATGCCATTCTAGGATGAGTGTTGGAATCGGTTGCACCGAGATAGACCACTAGCCTCCATTGTCTTCTGCTATAGGCCCTATACAAACTGCTCAAAAAATAAAGGGAACACTAAAATACCACATCCTAGATGCCTCTGAATGAAATATTCCAGTTGCAAATTTTTATTCATTGCATAGTGGAATGTGTTCAGAAGAATAAAACATAACAATTATCAATGTAAATCAAAATGAATATCCCATGGAGGTCTGGATTTGGAATGATACTCAAAATCAAAGTGGAAAATCAAATTGCAGGCCGATCCAGCTTCAGTGGAAATGCCTCATGACAAGGAAAAGATGCTCAGTAGTGTGTGGCCTCCATGTGCCTGTAATACCTTCCGACAATGCCTGGGCATGCTTCTGGACAGTCTGTGGTGCAACGTGGTGGATGGAGCGATACATGATGTCCCAGATGTGCTCAATCGGATTCAGGTCTGGGGAACGGGTGGGCCAGTCCATAGCTTCAATGCCTTCATCTTGCAGGAACTTCTGGCACACTCCAGCCACATGAGGTCTGGCACTGTCCTGCATTAGGAGGAACCCAGGGCCAACCGCACCAGCATATGGTCTCACAAGGGGTCAGAGGATCTCATCTCGGTACCTAATGGCAGTCAGGCTACCTCTGGTGAGAACATGGAGGGCTGTGCGGACCTCCAAAGAAATGCCACCCAACACCATTACTGACCCACTGCCAAACCGGTCATGCTGAAGGATGTTGCAGGCAGCAGATCGCTCTCCACGGCGTGTCCAGACTCTGTCACATGTGCTCAGTGTGAACCTGCTTTCGTCTGTGAAGAGCACAGGGCGCCAGTGGCAAGTTTGCCAATCCTGGTGTTCTGTGGCAAATACCTAGCGTCCTGCACAGTGTTGGGCTGTGAGCACAACCCCCATCTGTGGACGTCGGGCCCTCAGACCATACTCATGAAGTCTGTTTCTAACCGTTTGTGCAGACACATGCACATTTGTGGAGGGCTCTGGCAGTGCTCCTCCTGTTCCTCCTTGCACAAAGGCTGAGGTACTGGTCCTGCTGCTGGGATGTTGCCCTCTTACGGCCCCTTCCATATCTCCTTGTGTACTGGTCTGTCTCCTGGTAGCGCCTCCAGCTTCTGGACACTACGCTGACAGACACAGCAAACCTTCTTGCCACAGCTCGCATTGATGTGCCATCCTGGATGAGCTGCACTACCTGAGCCACTTGTGTGGGTTGTAGAGTTCGTCTCATGCTACCATGAGTGCGAAAGCACAACCAACATTCAAAAGTGACCAAAACATCAGACAGAATGCATTGGTACTGAGATGTGGTCTGTGGTCCCCACCTGCAGAACCACTCCTTTATTGAGGATGTCTTGATAATTGCCAATAATTTCCATCTGTTGTCTATTCCATTTGCACAACAGCATGTGAAATTGATTGTCAATCAGTGTTGCTTCCTAAGTGGACAGTTTGATTTCACAGAAGTTTGATTCACTTGGAGTTATAGTCTGTTTAAGAGTGTTCCCTTTATTTTTTGTGTACATTTTTTGTTTAAGTG
Organism: Dendrobates tinctorius; assembly: GCF_039654945.1. Classification (NCBI taxonomy): domain Eukaryota; kingdom Metazoa; phylum Chordata; class Amphibia; order Anura; family Dendrobatidae; genus Dendrobates; species Dendrobates tinctorius. The sequence goes on along the minus strand of NW_027361898.1, from coordinate 20,272,116 downwards.
TACAACGTTTGTCTGACTCCCATCTCCCCTGAGCTCCTTGTGTTTTTCTGAGTGTACTCTTGCCAGGTTCATCTCGAATTCTTAAGTGCCGATCTGTCTCTCGTATATACCGTACAACTAAACGTGTTCTAAAAAAGAGGGTTGCTAAAGATATAGTACTTTTTGTATCCCACTCCTATGTCTACAAGAACATGCATGTGAAGCTCCACTGCATGAACCTCGAATAAAGGGATGAAAAACAACTTTTTTTTTTTTTTTTTTTTTTTTTTTTTTTATATTATGGCTGTAAATAATGACATTACATGTTAGGATGGATGAGCTCCATATCGGAAAAATGAGGCATAAAACTGTTTTATTTTGCTATATGCTCGGGAAAAATCCTTCCTGTCAATCGCTTTTCAAGGTGCTGACCATGGAGTTCCTGCTGTTGAGATGAATGTCAGATTTATCTGCCTGTCTCATGCTCTGCTGCTCTTGGATTTTCAATTTCATTGTATTCTTAAAATTGTGGAAAATGTGGTTTACAAAACAAACACCCAGATCTATTTTATTTTTTAATTTTAAATTTAAAAAATCCTTCTACAGGGTTGCTCTCCTCTTATTAGGAGTGCTCCCTCTCCAGCTTTGTCTCTGCAGCATCAGAAGAGCGCAGGGGCATTGAAGCCAGCTGGGTCCTGGGATGTGGCCAGCTGAAGAGCAGCCATGGCTGGGAGAGCGCATGTAAGTTATGAGATTTTTAAATGGTGTCTGAATAAAGAAAAAGCCACCCAAAAACAAAACAATTATTTTGAAAAAAGCACAAAGCTGAAAAAACTGTAGTCTTTTTAAAGCAGCTGCCTTGTGTTTGAAGATCTAATCTACTTCAGTCACCACTGATGTTTATGGATGGGATGTCGGCCTCAGTATCCCTTTTGAAGATGGTATTTGCATGTATAAGCTCCCAGGAGAGCTGTAGGTCTCTACGTCACCACTGCGCTTTCCACAAGGAGAAACTTTACCCGTATATCAGCAATATTCCCCCTCGGTAGCGCCAACGTGTGTGTACAACAGTCTTCTGTTCCATACGGTGTCCTGAACAGTGTGCATAAAGTAATATTCTGATAGGTTACATCTACTTTGGACTGGTTAGTCAATCTGGTGGCTGCCCAAGTTGTAAGGCTCTTAGTCCAACAGATCATGGATGTCGGGATGATGCCCATCATCATGCTTTCTTTTTAATCCAGTTTTCCTGGATACTCTGACTTGATTTATTTTTTAATTCTTGTCTGTGCTTCCTTATTAACTTGTTCTGCTTCCCTTCCAGTAGTGACATTACTACTGTAGTAAAATCTTTTTTTTTTTTTTTTTTTGTGTAATTTTTGAAGACTATTTTCCTGCTTCACTTAGAGGGTCATTCATTGGTTGTTTTCTTTCTAATTTTAAATTGAGTGCCACCTCTAATTGTTTGGCCTCTACTGATTTTGGAACAGTTTTTCTTTTCCTTCTGTGCACCCCTGCATTCCATACTGCCCACAAATTGGAATGCATGAACAATGTGACAGGTCACTTAGGCTAGTTTCACACTATCGCATACAAAAAACGCACGCCTGCGTTCCCATAGACTGTAATGTGATTTTTTTTTTTTTGCGCATTCCGTGCACAAGCGTGCGCATGCGTTTTTATTGAGACCGGTCGGACAGACCAAAAATGCAACAGGTTGCGTCCGGCGCGCCTAGGCGCACACTACAAAAAACAGCATGCGCGTGAAAACGCGTACGAATGCGTGCATACGATAGACCATGCGCCCCCATGTTAAAGATGGGGACGCATGCGAATGGACACACACGAAGCACAGCACTAAAAAACGCTAGTGTGAAACAAGCCTTACACAGAACCTGGCAGCACGATTTTGTAAAGACATGTCTGTAATGGTGCTGTAATACTGATTACATTTATACCTTGTATACAGTGGGTATGGAAAGTATTCAGACACATTTAAATTTTTCACTCTTTGATTCATTGCAGAAATTTGGTAAATTCAAAAAAGTTTAATTTTTTTTTTCTCATTAATGTACACTCTGCACCCCATCTTGACAGAAAAAACCTGAAATGTAGAAATTTTTGCAAATTTATTAAAGAAAAACTGAAATATCAAATGGTCATAAGTATTCAGATCCTCTGCTCAGTATTGCGTAGAAGCACCCTTTTGAGCTCGTACAGCCGTTGGTCTTCTTGGGAATGATGTTTTCCACACCTGGATTTGGGGATCCTCTGCCATTCTTCCTTGCAGATCCTCTCCAGTTCCTTCAGGTTGGATAGTGAACGTTAGTGGACAGCCATTTTCAGGTCTCTCAAGAGATGCTTAATTGGGTTTAGGTCACAGAGTTGTTCTGAAACCACTCCTTTGTTATTTTAGCTGTGTGCTTGGGGTCATTGTCTTGTTGGAAGGTGAACCTTCGGCCAAGTCTGAGGTCCAGAGTACTCTGGAAGAGATTTTCATCCAGGATATCTCTGTACTTGGCCGCATTTATGTTTCCTTCAATTTCAACCAGTCGTCCTGTCCCTGCAGCTGCCACCATGTTTCATTGTTGGGATTGTATTAGGCAGGTGATGAGCAGTGCCTGGTTTACTCCACACATAATGCTTAGAATTATCACCAAAAACTTCTACCTTCATCTCATCGGACTAGAGAATCTTATCTCTCATAGTCTAGGAGTCATTCATGTGTTTTGTTTTGTTTTTTTTGTTTTTTTTTTAAGCTGACTCTATGCGTGCTTTCATATGTCTTGCATTGAGGAGAAGCTGCCGTCTGGCCACTCAGCCATAAAGGCCCGACTGGAGGCCTGCAGTGATGGTTGACTTTGTGAATCTTTTTCCCATCTCCCTACTGCTTCTGTAGAGCTCAGCCACAGCGATCTGGGGGTTCTTCTTTACCTCGCTCACCAAGGCTCTTTTCCCACGATGGCTCGGTTTGGCTGGACAGCCAGGTCTAGGTCTAGGAAGACTTCTGGTGGTCCCAAACTTCTTCCATTTAAGGATTATGGAGGCCACTGTGCTCTTAGGAACCTTGAGTACTGCAGAAATTCATTTATAACCTTGGCCAGATCTGTGCCTTGCCACAATTCTGTCTCTGAGCTCCTTGGCCATTTCCTTGGACCTCATGATTCTCATTTGGTCTGACATGCGCTGTGAGGTCTTATATAGACAGGTGTGTGCCTTTACAAATAAAGTCCTATCAGTTTAACTAAACACAGCTGGACTCCAATGAAGTGGTAGAACCATCTCAAGGAAGATCACAAGGAAATGGACAGCATGTGACTTAAATATGTGTGTCTGAGCAAAGGGTCTGAATACTTATGACCATATGATATTTCAGTTATTTTAATTTGCAAACATTTCTACACATTTTTTTTTTTTTTTTTTGTCAAGATGGGGTGCTGAGTGCACATGAATGAGAAAAAAATGAACTTTTTTGATTTTACCAAATGGCTACTATGAAACAGAGTGAAAAACTTAATTGGTCTGAATACTTTCCGTACCTACTGTATAATTACAGCAAAGCCATCCCCCACCCCCAACTAATCACCACTTGAAGTTTTCTGCTAGTTAGTTTGATTTCGGTGCACAGAGGCCGGACTGAAAACGGGGTCTCCTCCCTGATTTCTGGACCCTCTGTCGGCCTCCTCTATATGAAGAGGAGGTAGGTCGCTGATAGTGATGAGTGCAAGTGGTTGTTACTTGAGTTTGCCTAGGGTGCACGGATATTCAGAGTATCACAGGTGCTTGAGTGACATGTTCGAGTCCCGCGCCCCCATGTTACATGAATGTTGGGCAACCACAAAAAAACAGGGATTTGCTGGCCTAGGTAGGTGCGGGAACTTGAGCATCCGCGCTACTCGGTGCATACCAAGCACCCCAGGCAAACTCGAGTAATGAGCACTTGCGCTCATCACTAGTCACTGTTTTTTTCCAAGACCATAGGCAGGCGGAGGACATGGATTTTTCTAATGGCCCCAGACATATTGGAAACGTGATCCAACTGTTCAGCCAGAGAGCAAATGGGCAATGTTAACTTTTAAACCCATGTAGCCAATATTTCCAGATAGTACAGAGAATATTTTTGCAGTGTGACTGTGCAGCCCCTTGGGTTTTCATGTTTTAACCTATTGCCAGGGTGGATTTGATTTAAATCTAACTGATTTAAATCACGATTTAAATCACTAGTCAGTAAGGCTTGATTTAAATCAGTGATTTAAATCAAAGTTTCTACCTAAACTAGTTCTTGCTACTTTAACATGCAAGTAGATGAAGATTTTTAGAATCACTTTTTATATTCCTTTTTTCTCCCCAGTTTAATGGGTTAATCATTCATATTTGGACACCACTGTTCTGTTGTACTTAGGAAGGAGAAAAATAATCCTGACCTTAATAACAATTTAAATAGATTTATTCAACTGAAACAATAACAACATTACAGCATAAGTTATTTGCTTAAACAAACATCCATGTTTGTTAACTAATTTGGCTAAACAAAATATATATATATTTTAAGAAACTTAGACAGTCAGCCCAGCCGACACATGAAAAACTTAAATACTACTGTCCCTGCAGCTCACTTGTCGTCATCTTCATCATCTTCTTCTTTGTTCCTATTCATAATCTGGAAAAGAAAAACAAGCTTTCCTGCTTTATTGGGTCCCAACCGATTTCTCAATTTAGAATGAATGAGTCCAAAGGAAGAGAATATTCTTTCAACGCCTGCAGAAGAATCTACTGCTGTTAAAAGTGAAATCATTACTTGAACAGTCTCTAAATCCAAGCGCTTAAGTGACTTCCACCAGTTTACTGTTGTGACCTTCCTTAAAATATCTTCAGCAAACATATATTTCTTGAATGGTTCCCCCTTAGCTCTGAAGTTTATTATAGTTGGCATTAAAGATGGATGACTGCTGGATACCCATGTCATAGCTAACTCCTCTTCCTCAGCACTTAGGTTTTGACCCTGATATTGACAATATTTACCAAAAAATGAGCTGGAGTCAGTGCTTGTCCCATTCGTTTGTTTACTGCTTGTAATTTAATTCTGTCCATGTGTAGTTCTGTTTTTAAGTGTTCACTCAGTTCCTTCCAAATTTCAACAGCATCCGCAATAAAACAGCTATTTTTCTGTATTTTGTTTAAAGCTTGAGAGATGGGTTTCAGGAAGCTCAGCATATGTTCAACATTTCTCTTAAGCCCAATGTTGAGGATTTTGGCCGTGACAGTGCCATCTATTTTATCTCGATTTTCTTCACAAAGTGTCATCAGAATAGGCCAGTTTTTGATATACTGCTCAAAACAGTCCACCACAGAGTTCCATCTAACATCTTGTGGGAGCGTTAGCTTGGTTCCACCCATCCTTTTCAGAGCTGCTGCAGCAAAATGATTATTACGGAAGTATTTAGCAATTTCAACAACATTAGCCTTTATTTCTGGAACACTTAAGTCTTTGGCTAAGAGGTGCAGCAAATGAGCACTGCAACCATGTGTTATTAGCAGCTTTGTATTCCCTCCCTGCTCTTCTAAATCTCTTCTCATCTTGGATACGTTTGCAGCATTGTCAGTGACCAAACTGTGTACTAGACATTTGAATTTTTGTTCACATGTCGTTATAGCTTTTACTGCCACTTCTTGTAAGTATTCTGCTGTGTGTGAATTTCCTGACGTATCAGTTGTTTGTGCAAGGAAGACTTTACCTTCTTCTGTTGTTATACAAGCACATACAATAGGATCATTGTGGACATTACTCCACCAATCAATACTTAGGTTAACAATTTTACCCTCCAGAGCTGTTGCACATTGCTCCATTTCTCTGTCATACACTTGATCCAGCAGTTTCCCTGCAACATCAGCTCTGCTGGGTGGACTGTATCCTGGTCTCAGTGACTGAACCATATTAATGAAATGTGGGTTCTCAGTCAGACGGAAAGAAGAGTTCGTTGCATAAATAAACTGGGCAATTTTTTCATCAATCAACTTTTTTTCTAATCTGCTAGTTCTTATCACAAACCTATCTATGGTGGTTCCAGGAGGTAAAGGTTTTTTCTTCCTTTTGGGTGATGGTGATATGTGGGTGTCTGATGATGATGATGCTGCTGCTGCTAATGAAGCACTATCCTGGATGGATAACTCTGAAACTGTAGAACAGGATGATGGTGATCTTGGAGGTGGATAGTTTCCAGAATCCATGAATTCCCTTAAACAAAAAAAGTCAATGCTGTTATTTTATTGTTTATACAATTTCTGCTTATTGTACACAACACATCACTGCCCCTGCCCCAAAAGGAATATTTGTTTTTCTTCATAACTGTACCAAATGACAGTAATAAGAAATATAATTTTTCTCACACATGACAGTTCAGTCTTTAGAAATAGGATTCAATAAAAATGTTTACCAACCTGAAGATCCTGCCTGTTCAGAAGTGTTTCTTTGGTCATCTTCATCACCGCACTTCTCATGATGTTGCCTCATTTGCGCCACCAGGCCTTGCATCTCTTTGTTGCATCGTTTGCATTTTGCACGCATGCCTGCCTTACCGATAGGCGAAGGAGCTTCATTAAAATATTCCCAAACTGGGTCTCTTTTACGGCCTGCTGCCATTATAAGGAAAGAATGTAATAAACCTCAGATCGTACACACAAACAGATCCAGACTTGTCTGTCTGTGGCTATGCTGCAGTACTGTGCTCAAAGTTTCACTTTCATTTTCTTGTCTGCTTGCCCTTCCTCCTCCTCACACTTAGATTCACATTCTTCTTGTGTTGTGCAGATCTATTCCACTCCAAACAATCAGAAACATATTGTCTAACTTCTTGGACTTGGCACTGAAGGGGTTGATTCTGTATTCATAGGTTTGTAGAACAATAGGATTAAGGTCTTTTTCTCAACTCTGTTCATGTTGTAACATTTTTGCCGTGAAGAAGAGGCTGGGACCTCTGCGGAGTCAAATTCAGTTTTGAGAACTGCGTAAGTAAAGCGAGCGTCTGTGATAATATAGGAGAGAAACTGCCCACTAATCCTACAGAAACCTCTGGAAGAGCATGGCATTGTGAATGTTACACATATACAGCTTTTATTCTACTGAGTTAAACAACTCAGCTTTATCTCATGATGGAAGAACCTTTGGATGGTAAAATATTTTCCTCAAAAAGCAGTTTATTGAAAAAAATCCGATTTAAATCAAAAAAATCCGATTTAAATCAAAAAAATCCGTGTTTTTTTTTTTTTTTTTTTTTTTTTTAAAAAAAAACATTGATTTTTATCCACCCTGCCTATTGCTATTAAGGGTGCTTTTTCAGATTGGGTAAATCCTATTTTCTTCATTGAACTGTAAAATGAATTGGCCATGATGTCTATATTACTGGAGCACGGCATTCCTCATTTATTAAGGGAATGAGGCTGAAAACTGCTCTCCATAAATTGGCCGTTCTGTAGTAACTTATATTTTAGATTTACGTTTTTGGATGAGATTTTTTTTTTTTTTCTGTTCTGCATTTAATATAAAAAAATTAAAAATTTTTCATTTATGTGCCATGTTTAATAGTAACGTTTTAAAGGAAAAAAGATGTACTTTTACGGTAACTGGGAAAGTTAGTAATTGGAAACGTGCCGCTGAGCTATACACACGGGGGGACTTGTCAATCAAGCAGAGCAGGGTGGAGGTCTACTCAATGATTAGTCTTTTGGTTTGCCTCGTTCCCAGATGTGCTTTCATCTATGTTTGGGCTCTTATTCACATCCCCTTCTGGCAGCATGAATCAAACGACTGGTTCCTTATAACTGCAACTGCTGTGAGCGTTGGGATGGAAGCGGGATCCAGTAGGATAGATGATGACTTCTAGAGATCATTGGGGTGTCCGCGATTGAACCCTCACGAATGTTACCTAAAACATCCACTTGTCATTTATTTGAATAGAGGAACATGTTCACTGTTGCAGTTTTCATGCTATGTGAAACTGCCTCAGGTGGCAGAGCACTGTACTTGGGTATCTTTGGCAATCCCAGTGTGAACATTGCCCTTATGTACTCTGTTATCTTGCAGCATCACGAGACCAAGAAGTCCCACTAACAATGTGACTTTGTTGTTTGTTTGGCTTATATGGCCATTGAAATTATTGACAACTAGTTGGTCATTTCATGAGGTCTAGTACCTGCTCATCCTTTAGACTTTTTTTTTTTTTTTTTTTTAACATTTTCTTTTTCATGGGATTTGTCAGTGTTCGTGTGTGTATGTATGTTGACCAGTTGAAGCGCAAGTGGGTGAAACTGCCGTCGTCCACCCTTTGTACATTCCTCCCGAGCCTATGCTTCTTATCCAATAAAAAGAATCACAACAAAACGATGAGTGCCATCCTTTCTTTCTTTTTTCATATGATACAGTCTGTGCTCTTGCTGGATCGAGCACCCGTTCTATAGGCAGAATGGCGCCCAGTCATATATATTATACTCTGCAAAGCTCCAGCATTTTAGCCGAATACCCCAAAGAGGAGTCTCCACCGCCCTTCTGACCAGATCGGCAGAATCTGCTGCAGTAGTCTTGCTTTAAGACTTCAGGACCCTGATGAACCCCATTGTAATTCACTATATGTTGGGATGCATTGTTTGTGTCAATGCAAACTTTGATCTCCACACACAGGAGATAAAGTATATATTGAATGCTATGAGGAAGTCTGGGAATAAATCTGACACCCTGCTAATATTGTTTGACTATATCCTGTATCCTGTGGCACAGACTTGAAGAAGGTTGTGTGTGATTCTCCGCTGCCTATTGATCGCCCCCTGGCACAGCGGTGTATGGTCATTTATTCCTAAGTGATATAGATTAGGTCTGTAGCAATGTCTGACATGTAGTTTATATCCAGTGTTCTGACGACGCCATCAATAATTCTATTATCTACTCTACTTGTCGTGCGCAACTAAGAAATCTATTTTTCCTAAAATTTCTAATAACCACGATTTCTAACACTGATGGAGAAAATGCCTAACCTTTGTCACAAAAGTTCCTTTATGTTTAGGAAATCTAAATTTGTACAGCATTTTAATAGTGCCTGTCTTCAATGAAGCCTGTGCCTCTCAAGCTATGGAGAAGACTTGTGTATTAGTGATGGAGGTGGCTGCAGCCAGAGAAAGGACTGTGCCATCTATAGTCACTACATCGTGCTACCTTGTCTTACTTGTTGATCTGCTTTGAGCGAGAAGTTTTTATCTCCTTAGATGGATTTACAAAAATTCTTTTCAATTTCGTCATTCTTAAAATCTGGCCCCATTTTTAAGATTCATTTTTTTTTTTTTTCTAATTCTTTACAACTTCTTGCATAGGGGACTGGTTGTCTAGGGGCGGTGGCCAAACCATGCACCATGCTTATAAGCTCTTTACTGAGCTTGTAAGCACAGCATTGAGTTTGGCTGAGATCACTGGAGCGCTTGAGTTTTCCCTTGATCCTGTGCAGCCTGTGTCGCTGCACTTCCAGTTTCAGACCATTTTGACGTAGTGTGTGTTTTTTTTTTTTTGTTTGTTTTTTTCTTTTAAAGGTATTGCATTAACAAGATGACTTGTGGCGGACTGACGACAATTGGCAAGAAATTGATCCGCAGGAGAGTCATAGACTTGAACAATGAAGAATCCTGCTTTGCTCGCTGCCTGACCACATTGGATCTTATTGCACTCGGAGTTGGTAGCACACTTGGAGCTGGGGTTTATGTCCTAGCCGGTGAAATTGCAAAAGAGAAAGCTGGGCCTTCAATTGTCCTCTGCTTTCTTGCTGCCGCTCTTTCTTCGGTGCTAGCTGGTCTGTGCTACGCGGAGTTTGGTGCCAGGGTACCCAAGACTGGGTCTGCCTACCTGTACAGCTACGTCACTGTTGGAGAGATCTGGGCATTCACAACTGGGTGGAATTTAATACTTTCGTACGTTTTGGGTAAGTTTTGCTATATAATTATTATTTATTTATTTTTTTTTAACAAGCTTCAGTTTATCTTTTCCTTTAACATCCGCTTCCTAGCTGCGGCTTATGGTTTCACTGGTTATGCTGACATCAATGTGCACCCTTTATTGATTTTTTTCTTTTACAGTCGATTATTTACCTCCAATTATTAAAAAAAAAAAAAACTTTTATATCCCGAGGTGTATAGTTTTTATCCAAGTGGGCATCTCTATTGTGGATGTAGAGGAATTCGAATAACACCCTGGGATCTGAGGGATTCGCTATAAGTGTCATATTGTGACCATAGAGAGTGTGAAATAAGGTCTTATCTGGTGGAGAAATTGGTCTTAGGTGGGAGGTATAGGAATTGCTGACCTTTTAGGTCTTGTCTAACTCATAACTGACGAATCAAGGTATGAGTCCTGCTTCAGTACCCTCAGGTCGGGAAATCCCACCATGTAGAACAAGTGGTAGGGGATAGGAGTAAGTAGTGTGAGCTGCTCTGCTAGATACAAGACATCTGGAGGACACAATGAGGGATGAAGCCATATGGTTTATTCTCAACGCTTTTCGAAGTTGAACTGACTTCTTAATCAGGAGAACATCAGATATTGTGGTTCTCCTGATGTTGGTTCAACTTCAAAACACGTCGAATCCCGCCATCACATCTTTCAAATTTCTTAAATCTAGCACAGCGCCGCAGACTGCTACTCCTATCCTACCAATTGTTCTACTTTGAGTGTTGGTGTATAGAATCATTCAAAGTCTTGATTTTGGTCACAAAAGCCTAAAAATCCTTTCATTTTATTGAACTAGTGGAATAAATAACTCATTTGTCTTATCGTGCAGGTCGTTGCATATGTGACTATACCAATTATGTGTACTAATTTTTTACATATCACTTTGTAACTTTTATTTTTCTTAACAGTTTATTCACTTTTTGTTGATTCCTTGACCATATGATCACCTAAATAATGTGCTGCAATTATGCACTGTTAGAAATAAGCAAATTGGTACTTGGGCTCCTTGTCCAATGGCCACTTGAGTAGGCCCAGCGCCACATCAATTGTGCACCACGCCAAAACAATGTTGCCCTGGGCCTACAAAGCAAGAGGCACCAGGGATGGTGGCAGGTACATGGTGACTCCTGGCTAACAGCCATGGACTATTGTTGTGGCTGCTGGGCTAGGGTCCTGTGAATCGATTCCCTCATTTCTATATACTGTATAATAACCCTGTAGATGTGAAACACACGTGGTCGTTAAGGTCCTGTGGGATAATTGACTGATTCCCAGAACACATACACATTACTCGAATTGCTTCTAATTGTGTATCTACCAAAACAAGGTGTTCTTGACCTCATCTTTTAAGAAAGGTGCCCACATGTTAAGATGCCTCCAACTTTGGATCTAGCCAACACATCACAGGGTTTCCGATATCTGCCTCATCAGTGCAGTGTGTGAAGGGGCCTGGCTGGCGGCTCAGATTAATAAGCCAGTCCCCTCTGTCGCAGCTAATGCCCTGACCGTGAAGAGGGCTTACTGAGATAAGCCAGTCAGTCGGCCCCCTTCTCTATGGATAGTGCTGTACACCACTGGGGCCAGCGGCCACCTGTGCAGACACCTGCAGGGGATTTCCCAGGTAAGTAATGGTTCTTGCATCACATTTTATTATTTACTTCCTTTAGCTTAATTTGCCGATGGGGAAAATCTGCTTTTAAGTAACTGGAATTATTCTGCTTGGTTAAAATATACACATTGAGTCATGGCCGAAAAATCCTGTGCTGCAGCTTTTACTGATGATTAAGTAAAGACATCCTCCTCCCGGAGCTTCGGCTGCACACAGAGGCCTTTGTCCTTCCTAGGCGTCTACCTCCTGAGGAAGTCTCTGGGGTGGCATGATATGGGCAGGCTCGCTTCTGGGTGAGGGGTCATTGTCCCAACCCTTGGGTCTTGTAAAGAGGAAACCTTTAGTGATTTTGCCCCTTCTGTTTTGCCCTGACTCAGGTACCGCCAGCGTGGCCAGAGCTTGGAGCTCTACTTTCGATGATATCATCGGCAATCACATTAGGAATTTCTTCACAGCGAGAATAAACATTAAAGTGGAAAATGTGTTGTCAGATTACCCGGATTTCTTTGCCCTTTTACTCGTGATCTTACTAACAGGTAGGTATAGGTTTTACAATGGGGGGTAAATGGCCTCCAATCTATTTAATATTAGAAGGACTTAATGATTGTCATGTTGACAGATAAATAATGAGTAGGAGGGCGATAACTGCCCGATCACCGAGGTGCCATAATCCAACTATTATCAAGTAATAAACAAAGGATCTCGGTTGTAGGTACCGATGGGGAGGGGGGGGACGCGGAGCTCTGTGCATAGACGTTGAATGGGACGAATTGTTTCTGTTTCTTCAGCAAACGTTAATGAGGACTAATGACCTCATTAGGCTAATGACGGCTATTCCCGTGTGCTAGTTTTCGGTCAGTCGGTGTGTTTGACAAATTGAAGATTGAGTGTGTAATTGGTGCTGTCTAAATTAAAAAAAAAAAAAAAAAAAAAAAAAAAAAATTGCAGAAACCAAATGCAAAAAAAAGAAGATATTCCTGTAAAGAGAATTAGGGATTCACTTTGTGCCTGAACAAATTTTTTTTTTTTTTACTAAGCAAGTTACAAAATTCCTAATTTTAACATTTGAATGAAGACCTTTTTTTTTTCCAATTATCATAACACATCCTATGTAATTTTCTTTTCTACATATTTCTCTGGTCCTTTTTTCTTTTTTTTCTCTCCTGATGCTGGCCATCAAATCACAGCACTCGCCATTGCTTCTTAAAAAGGGTTAATGTCCTTTATTCCATATGGTGGAACAATCCTTTAACATACAGGGGATCGGGGAAGTGAAAGAGGACAACAGCCGTTTCGCGTCTATCCCAGCGCTTCTGCAGGTCCGAGCTGTAATCCCTAGCCCGTACGGGTATGTTCACACGGTCAGTATCCGGCAGCGCTTTGGACGCAGCACATGTCCGCTCTGTCCAAAGCGCTGCCGGCTTTTGAATGCAGGTGATTCTGCATGTGTTCACTGTACCATGTGGAATCACCACGTCCCTTTACATTGTACGGGTGACTTTATCTTGCGGAGACTGAGCGTCTCCTCAAGATAAATAGACATGCTGTGGTCGGCAAAGTCCGGTTACGCAGGGAAGCTGGAGGTGTCCCTGCACGCATAGTGGAGACGGGATTTCATGAAATCGCCCCCCCTATGCTGTAACATCTGGCCGCTGCGGATGTACGCAGCATCCAACCCGCAGCGTTTACTGACAGTGGAAACATGCCCTAAAGCAAAGTTCACCCCAACGTATTTAAAATTTCCGGGTTTTTTTATACTTTACAGTGTTATCCTTTTGAATAACACTGGTGTGAACCTAGTCTGGGTGGTGACTTTTCTATCCTGCCTTTTAATGGCTGTCCAACTTTCAGCACCATTAGTTTCCACTGCGTTTTACAAACATAATCACTGTCCCCAATGGGGCTCACAATCTAGATTCCCTATCAGTATGTCTTTGGAGAGTGGGAGGAAACCCACGCAAACACGGGGAGAACATACAAATTCCACTCAGATATTGTCTTTGGTGGGATTTAAATCCAGGACCCCAGCGCTGCGAAGTGTTGGGGTGTAATCACTGAGCCAGTGCTGCCCAACATTACATTATGAAGACTACGGTTGATCAGAGATAGGCCTATATTCCTTTTGCATGTTAGTTTTTCATAATCGCCAATGAGAACCGTGAATATCTTCACAAGATCTTTAAAGGGACTATTGGCACAGAATGAACAAGCCAAGTACAGGCGCTCGGTGCATCATGGTGAGATCAAACCTTTAACTCCACCTTCCCACTTGCTTGGTATCCCTTTGTCTCCACCCTTTCTCCTTTGATTGACAGCTCTGGCTTTATAGTTAGACATGGGTGGAGATAAATGGAAAACAAGCAGGTGGGAAGGTGCACCTAATGGTTTGGCCACCCATCATGCACCGAGCACCTGTGCTTGGTAAGCACAGAACAACTGTTCAAGCAGTGTCACCCTTAAGTCTGGACTGGTCAAATCTGAACACTTGTCAATGGTAAATGCCGAAGATCTAAGTTATTTAATTTTTTTTTTCCTCTTACTGGACGTTATTTCAGATTATGTTTTTCAACGTGTCACATATATATTGGTGTGTTTTTTTTTGTTTTGTTTTGTTTGTTTCAGTGTTGTTGGCTGTTGGTGTAAGCGAGTCTGCATGGGTTAACAAGATTTTCACAGCAATCAATCTTCTGGTGTTGGCCTTTGTCATCCTGTCGGGCTTCCTAAAGGGTGATATCAAAAACTGGAGTCTTACTCAGGAAGATTATCATCATCTTAATGTATCGAACGGGTAAGCGTGTTTATGTTGGAGGCTCAATGTCAGTTTTACATAAAAAAAACTGATTATTGCCAAGTGACCTGTTTCCTTTGTGAGGTCTACTGCATTATAAATATTTTTGCAGGACTGGAGGTTTAGCGGCACTTTTAAATAGATCAGTAATGCTGGAAACTTTTTCCTAACCATTGCTTGCTTTTTTTTTTTTTTTAACAGCACAAAAGTCGGTTCCTTTGGTTCTGGAGGTTTTGTTCCTTTCGGTTTTAGCGGTGTTGCGTCTGGAGCTGCAGCGTGCTTTTATGCATTTGTGGGATTTGACTGCATTGCCACTACAGGTAAGTGTACACATGTAAACTGATTGTTGTAGATAATGAATTGGTGACTGGCCATGTAAATTTTCAGTTTGTCTCTAGTTTTGCCCCCCACTCCTTCCATTGATGCGTTAAGTTTTAGGTTATGTTGACACATTGCGTTTTTGCAGTGGAAGTTTAATCTTGCTTTTTGGGGGGACCACTAAACCTTATCAACATGCACAAGAGACAATAAGAACGTAGCCAATCCTGCTTTTTGTAAGCAGCGTGCCTTTATTCTTTATAAAGAACCTGGCCACTTTCTGGCAAATGGAAAGTTGCATTTCCCAAGAAATATTTCTGAACGTTTCTTAGAAGTGCGTTGTACCTTTGCTCTTGTATTCTTCCCCGAAAAGTATGAATAAATTGGGTATGTCACTATACTAGCTGACAATGTCAGATTGTGTCCATGTGCAAACTACTGACAAGGGCAGATGTAATGCCAGATTGTGAATTTATTCAGACATTTTCAGGAGTATCAGGAAAGGCTCAAGGCTCCAGAATGTAAAGGGACTGCAGGCATTTACTCGTGGAAAGCTGACAGGTAGTGATGAGCGAGGAGTTATCTGAGCATGCCCGTGTCCTAATTGAGTATTTTTGGCATGCTCGAAAAAAAAAAAAATGCCTGATTTGCTGTGGCTGCATGTCCTGCAGCTGTTCAACAGCCGCAAGACATGCAGGGATTGCCTGACAAGCATGTGTTGCGGCTGTCGAACAGTGCGAGACATGCAGCCGCGGTGAGTCAGGCATTTTTTTTTTTTTTTTCAAGCACGACGAAAATACTTGATTTAGGACTGGAGCATGCTTGCGCATCACAATGGTTTCATATTAATCACCATATTACTATATACCACTTTAAAAATGTTTTCATTCCAGGTGAAGAAGCGAAAAACCCCAAGCGTTCTATTCCAATCGGTATCATTGCCTCACTCCTAATCTGCTTCTTGGCATACTTCGGAGTATCTGCTGCACTTACACTCATGATGCCATACTACTTACTGAATACAGAAAGCCCCATCCCTGGAGCGTTTGGGCACATACAATGGGAGCCTGCTCGATACGTTGTATCTGTTGGGTCTCTATGTGCCCTCTCAACAAGGTATAGTCTGTCTTGGTTTTTTTAAGGTTAAAATAAAATTCTAAAATTTCATCCTCTTGGTTGTGTACCTGTATCTCGTATAGATGTCAAGCCTTTTAAACGCTAAATGGCGTACATGTTCATAATGCCACAGATTATTCCGTTAGGACTTTCATGTGCATAAGCTGGGTGATGTGGGTAATTCCAGATTTATTTACTTATTTCCTTACCTAAGGAATTCAATAAAAAGCTTTCTGATCCCAAAAATGTCAGCACTGAAAACTACATCTTGCACCTGCACAAAAGGAAAAAAAAAAAGAATGTCTTACCGGTAATTCAGTTTCTAGGAACCTTCCACGACAGCAGCATCGGAGGATGTCTGCCCGCCCTAATGGGGGACAGGAAATACAAAAGAGGTTAAATACCCCCTCCCCTTCCTACAACCTCCAGTGTTTTTTTCTGGACACCCTAGCATGCATAGTTACCACCAAGGTGCAGGAATCATCCAACTTAGAACATCAGATAGAGGGGGAAATTAGTGCTGTCGTGGAAGGTTCCTAGAAACCGAATTACCGGTAAGACTAATTCTATTTTCTCCAGTCACCTTCCACGACAGCAGCATCGGAGTAATACCAACAACTAATTTCTTTAGGGAGGGACAACAGCCTGCAGAACTTGTCTGCCAAAGGATAAATCCTTATTGAAATTTAGTCGGTAATGTCTATCCACGCGTTGACCATGATGACCAAGTAGCGGCTCTGCATATCTGCTCAGAAGATGCGTTCCCTTTTTTTGCCCATGAAGTGGAAACTGCATGGGTGGAATGAGCCTTCAGTGAAGCAGGAGGAGGAAGATTCTGTGATGAATATGCCAGACTGCATGCTTGATGCAATTCGCAGTTGTGTTCTTTGCTGCCTTTTTGCCTTTATTCCGTCCTGTGAACTGAATGAATAGGTCTTGGTCAATCCTCCATTCATCAGTTTGTTGGAGGTAATGGAGAACTACGCTGTGGACGTCAAGGGTGTGAGAGGTTTCTACCTTCGTATTGGAAGGATTTGGGCAGAATGAGGATAGCACAATATCCTGACCTTTGTGAAAGTCCGAGACTACCTTAGGCATAAAGGAGGGGTCTAACCGAAGGATAATGCTGTCTGACGTGATAGTCAGGTAAGGTTCCTGTACTGACAGGGCCTGCAATTCTCCTATGTTCAAAGGGTCAGGTTCTTTAAGCTTATGGATGTTAGGGGTTCGAATAGATCCTGGGTTAAACTATTAAGGACTAGATTCAAATCCCAAAGGGGGACCTGACTATGGAGCCTCGGGCAAATTCTAACTGCAGAGGTCATAAAGTGTTTAACCCAAAGGTGGCCAGCCAAGTCTTGATCAAAGAAAGAGCTTAGGGCTGATAGCTGAACCTTCAGTGTACTGGGTGTAAGCCCTAGCTCCAACCCCTTCTGGAGAAATTCCAGAATTTGTGCCATATTGGGATGGAAGGGATCAGGAGTACTTGGGAAGCACCAAGATGAGAGCCTCTTCCATACTTGGACATAGATGGCATTAGTCACTGGCTTTCTGCTCCTCTGGAGGGTTTGAATTGCCAAATCCAAGAGCCCTTTAGCCTTTAAGATTTTGGCTTCAGTAGCCAGGCCACAAGGTTCAATTTGCTTAGGTTCGGATGCAGCAGGGGACCCTGATGCAATAGGTCGACCTTCTGGGGCAGAAGCAAAGGACCTTCCTGAGCCATGTCCAGTAAAGCGTCGTACCAGCTTCTCCCTGGCCACATGGGAGCAATTAGGATTGTGGTGACTTGATCCATCCGAATCTTCTGTAGTGTTTTTGGTGGTATTGGTGGGAAGGTGTATGCCAGGCTGAAGGTCCATGGATGGGAGAAGGCATCTATTCCTCTTGCTCCTATTGCCGGACAGAGGGGAAAAAATGTTTCCACCTTTGCATTCTGACCATTTGCAAACAGGTCCACATCTGGACTCCCCCCATCTCGAAGTTAGACACATGAAGACCGCTGGATCCAGGCATCCTTCTCCCAGATCCATGACGTCTTTCCTGCTGAGGAAGTCTGCTTGGATGTTGTCCGATTCCTTCAGATGAATCGCTGATATGGACAACAGATGTCTTTCTGCCCAGGAAAAAATCCTTTCCACGATCAATTTTAGACTGACGCATCTCGTGCCTTCTTGATGTCAGAGGTAAGACACTGTGGTCATGTCTGAGTAGATGCGTACATGATGATCCCGGATAAGAGCTGATGCAGCTTTTAACGCCTTCTCCACTGCTTTCAGCGCTCAGATTTGAGGAGCTGGAGCTGATGTCCAGGGGCCACAACCCTTGGAAGTAAGATCCCTCTACAACTGCACCCCAGCCCCTTTGACTGGAATCTGAACTGAGTCTTCAGGGGAAGCTGTAGAGCAATGAACCGCGGTCAGGAGGGCGCCAAGGACAAGAGGGAAATGTTTGATGTCTTTACTCCACAACGCGTTTCGACAGTAGGACGCGGTCTTCCTCAGGTTGTACCCACCTGAGGAAGACAGCGTCCTGCTGTCAAAACGCGTTGTGGAATAAAGACATCAAACAGATTTCCCTCTTGTTCATAGCGCCCTCCTGACCACGGTTCATAGCTCTACAGTTACTGCCCCTCAACGAGGGTCTGCGGCTGGTGCTGCCTTGGGCTTGTCATCTACCGTCCTCCCCACTGGTGTGGCTCACGCCAGCGCTCCATTGAGACCGCTTTCATTTATCCATTCAGGGGAAGCTGCTCCCCCTCTGGAGCTTTTGATAGTCTAGTCACCACGACATGGCTGATTTCACACGACCTGGAAGTGGAATTCTCTTGTTCAGTGTATTCTGATGCACTTTTGCTTACCAGAGTACGTGAGACCGTCTGGATACACACAGTAAAGGTACTGTCACACTTAGCGATGTACCAGCGATCCCGACCAGCGATATGACGCGGTCAGGATCGTTGGTACATCGCTAAGTGGTCGCTAGTGAGCTGCCACACAGGCAGATCTCACTAGCGACATTGCTGGGGACGGGGGTCGCTACTTACCTGTCACACCAGGCAATCCTGCGTCCTCCCGCCCGCGTCGACGCGTCGCTCGTCGTCACAGCAGGAAGCTGACGACGAGAAACAGTCCAGCCTGTTCTCGCGCGATCAGGGATAACCAGCGGGGGAGCGGGTTGTAGGTAAGTATCAGACACAGCGATATCGCTAGCAATATCGCTATAACGTCACAAGTTATAGCGATATTGCTAGCGATATTGCTTAGTGTGACAGTACCTTAAGAGATCCTAGGATGGACATCAAATCTCTTAAGGTTGGAGACCTCCGGTCTCTGATCCTCGAGATCTTCTGGACGAGGTCAAACTGACGATCCCTGGGTAAGAAGGATGTCCTCTTCAAGTCCAAAAGACCTCCTAGGAATTTCTTCCTTGTGGAAGAATGGAGATCCGACTTCTCCAAATTCAGGATCCAGCCTATGGTTTTCAGGAATTCCAGGGTTTTCGCCACATCCAGGTTCAGCTGATGGACGGATGGCGCGACGATGAGGAAGTCTTCTACATATGGGATAAAACAGACTCCCTGGCGTCGGATGAAGATCACTGCTTCTGCCATGATCTAGGTGCGGATGAGATCCCGAAGGGCAGGACATTGAATTGGAAGTGGCTGGCTCGATGTCCGTTGGCCACTGCGAATCTAAGGAATCTTCTGTGGTCCGGATGGATCAGCACATGATAAAATATGCGTCCTTCAGATCTATTGTAGCCATCACACCCTTCTGTCTAATTAATGGAATTGCTGACTTGACTGATTCCATTTTGAATCATCTGTATCTGATTACCTGGTTCAGGGGTTTCAGGCTTATGATGATCCTGATTAGTTGTGTTTTTTTTTTTTTTTTTAATCAAAAATAGACGAGAATAAAGCCCCGTTACACATAGCGATATCGCTAGCAATATCACTGTAACGTCATCGATTTTGTGACGTAGCAGCGATATTGCTAGCGATATCGCTATGTCTGATACTTAACTCCGACCGGTTCCCCCCGCTGCTCATCGCTGGTCGCGCGAGAATGTCCTGAACCATTTCTTGTCGGGCGCTTCCTGTGGCGCCGACGAGTGACGCGTGGACGCGGGCGGGAGGACGTCAGGATCACCGCGTCTGACAGGTAAGTAGCGACCCCCGACCCCTGCTATGTCGCTGGTGAGATCTGCCTGTGTGGCAGCTCACTAGCGACCACTTAGCGATGCACCAGCGATCCATATTGTTGTCGGGATCGCTGGTGCATCGCTAAGTGTAACGGTACCCTTATGGCCTTCGCCTATCTCCTGTTGTGGCACTGGAGAGATTACTTCTGATTGAAGCAGACCCTGCAGGTCTGCTAGCAGGGACTCTCCGAGATGTGGAATTGCAGGGAGGTAGTTCTCAGGCAATGAGGGGGAGGACTCTCGAACTCTAACCTCAGACCGTCTCGAATGGTATGGAGAACCCTTTGGTTTGTGGAGATGGATTGCCACTGGGTGAGAAAGTGTGACAGTTGACCCCCGACCTGAGGACAGTCCTTGTTTTGCTGGGGGTGGGGAGCCAGAATTTTTTTTTAGCTTTGCCACCTTTGAAGTAACTCCATCCCTGTTTTGCCCTTCCCCTCGAACTCCCTCTAGGAGGGCTGGGGGGGGTTGATGAAAAAACTGTTTCCTAGGAATTTTTTTTGCTCTGGAAGGGATTTCTTTTTAGCCGTGGCTTTGTCCTTTGTCTGTCTAGGATATCGTCAAAGGCTGGTCGAACACATAGTGGCCCTGAAAGGGAATAGCGCAGAGTTTAGATTTGGAGGTAAAGTCTCCTCCCCATGACTTCAACCATAGTGCTCTCCTAGATGAATTGGAAAGGACTGCAGATCTTGCTGCCATCTGGCCAGGCTCAGCTGAGGCATCAGCCAGAACCCCTGATGCATTTTGGAGGAGGGGAAGGGAATCAAGTATCTTTTCTCTAGAAGTACCCTGGGTAAGGTGATCTTCCAACGTGCGGAGCCACAAAAATAAAGATCTGGCGATGCATGTGGCGGCTAGGTTTGTTTTAAGCAGATTGGTGGAGGTGTCCCATGATTTCCTTAGTAAGCTCTCGATCTTCTGGTCCATTGGATCTTTGAGCTGGGAGGAAGGGTCATCTTTTTGGCTACTCTGGACACCTGCACATGTACTTTAGGGATTTCCCATAGGGAACTATCACCTTCCAGGGGAAAGCAATTTTTTTTTTTTTTTTTTTTTTTCTATATAAACTCCGAGGGGACCCTAAGGCCGGGGTCACATTAGAGAGGAATATGGACGAGTGAGAGGCGTTAAAAGCACGCATTACACACGGACAAATGATTCTCTATGGGGCAGCTCCCATCAGCCGTATATTTCTCGTCTGTATTCTACGGTCCGTGCCAATCGCAGCATGCTGCGATTGTCAGCGTACTACGCCCGTAGTACGCCAATGCAAGTCTATGGGTGCGCTAAAAATACGGATTACACACGGACCACACATGTGACTTGCGAGAAATACGCACCCAGTGTCCTTTAGAAAAGCCGGCAATTCAGTGCGCTATACAGTAAACTCACACTGACAGGTTTAATAAAGAAACGAAAGAATAAATATATACACATAGAATGAATATATATATATATATATATATATATATATATATATATATATATATATATATATATATATATATATATATATATATATACATATATATATACACACACTCACTGGCCACTTTATTAGGTACACCTGTCCAACTGTGTGTTAAGACTTAATTTCTAATCAGCCAATCACATGGCGGCAACTCAGTGCATTTAGGCATGTAGACATGGTCAAGACAATCTCCTGCAGTTCAAACCGAGCATCAGTATGGGGAAGAAAGGTGATTTGAGTGCCTTTGAACGTGGCATGATTGTTGGTGCCAGAAGGGCTGGTCTGAGAATTTCAGAAACTGCTGATCTACTGGGATTTTCACGCACAACCATCTCTAGGGTTTACAGAGAATGGTCCGAAAAAGAAAAAAAATCCAGTGAGCGGCAGTTCTGTGGCCGGAAATGCCTTGTTGATGCCAGAGGTCAGAGGAGAATGGGCAGACTGGTTCGAGCTGATAGAAAGGCAACAGTGACTCAAATTGCCACCCGTTACAACCAAGGTAGGCAGAAGAGCATCTCTGAACGCACAGTGCGTCGAACTTTGAGGCAGATGGGCTACAGCAGCAGAAGACCACACTGGGTACCACTCCTCTCAGCTAAGAACAGGCATCTGATGGCTACTTTCAGCAGGATAATGCGCCATGTCATAAAGCTCGAATCATCTCAGATTGGTTTCTTGAACATGACAATGAGTTCACTGTACTCAAATGGCCTCCTCAGTCACCAGATCTCAATCCAATAGAGCATCTTTGGGATGTGGTGGAACGGGAGATTCGCATCAGGGATGTGCAGCCGACAAATCTGCGCCAACTGTGTGATGCCATCATGTCAATATGGTCCAAAATCTCTGAGGAATGCTTCCAGCACCTTGTTGAATCTCTGCCACGAAGAATTGAGGCAGTTCTGAAGGCAAAAGGGGTTCCAACCCGTTACTAGCATGGTGTACCTAATAAAGTGGCCAGTGAGTGTGTGTGTGTGTGTATGTATATGTGTGTGTGTGTGTGTATATATATATATATATATATATATATATATATATATATATATATATATTTATTATATGTCACAGAGTTCTTCATGGCAGAATAGCCGCTAATTCAATTGCCGGCTTTTGTCAAATCATTCCTCAACCCGACATGAAATGACACATGGTTTACATACAGTAAACCATTTCATTTCATGTGTTTTTTTTGTATGTCTTTTCATTAGTAATTAGATGAGGGTTGATGTGTAAAATTTGAGAGGTGTAGGTGTTAATTTAAGGGGTTAATTTTTTGTTAAAAAATGTGTGGGCTCTCGCATTGACAAATTACCGCGGGAGCCCACACTTTTTTTTTTTTTTTTTTTTTTTTTTTACGATGTCCATTTTGCAAGCCGGCGAGAAAATCTCAGCATATGGATTACATACGGATGCTTGCATGCGCAAAATACGCGACCACACCTTGCTTACGGATGACATACGGATCACTATTTAGGGGTCATTCATCCGTATTACACCTGTAAACTATGCACCGTATTTTGCGTCGGTTAGTGTGACCCCGGCCGAAGACTCTTTTCAGGGAGTCCCCATTCGTGTAGAATAAGGCTTTGTACATTTTTGTGTATGGGAAACCCTTTCTGATCTTTGGGTTTTAGCCCCCAAACATTTCATCCTGAACGGTGTATCTCACTTCTTCCTCCTCGACCCCCATAGTGCATCTCACCATACTAATTAGCTCTCCCATATCTTTGGAAGAGAAGTAATACTTCTTATCAGGCTTGTGGGTGAAAGTGGAACCCTCATTCTCCCAAATGTCCCCTGAACCCGAGGTACAGTGGGGAAAAAAAGTATTTAGTCAGTCAGCAATAGTGCAAGTTCCACCACTTAAATATGAGAGGCGTCTGTAATTTACATCATAGGTAGACCTCAACTATGGGAGACAAACTGAGAAAAAAAAATCCAGAAAATCACATTGTCTGTTTTTTTTTCATTTTATTTGCATATTATGGTGGAAAATAAGTATTTGGTCAGAAACAAAATTTCATATCAATACGTTTTCTGTAAGTCTTCACAAGGTTGCCACACACTGTTGTTGGTATGTTGGCCCATTCCTCCATGCAGATCTCCTCTAGAGCAGTGATGTTTTTGGCTTTTCGCTTGGCAACACGGACTTTCAACTCCCTCCAAAGGTTTTCTATAGGGTTGAGATCTGGAGACTGGCTAGGCCACTCCAGGACCTTGAAATGCTTCTTACGAAGACACTCCTTCGTTGCCCTGGCGGTGTGCTTTGGATCATTGTCATGTTGAAAGACCCAGCCACGTTTCATCTTCAATGCCCTTGCTGATGGAAGGAGGTTTGCACTCAAAATCTCACGATACATGGCCCCATTCATTCTTTCATGTACCCGGATCAGTCGTCCTGGCCCCTTTGCAGAGAAACAGCCCCAAAGCATGATGTTTCCACCACCATGCTTTACAGTAGGTATGGTGTTTGATGGATGCAACTCAGTATTCTTTTTCCTCCAAACACGACAAGTTGTGTTTCTACCAAACAGTTCCAGTTTGGTTTCATCAGACCATAGGACATTCTCCCAAAACTCCTCTGGATCATCCAAATGCTCTCTAGCAAACTTCAGACGGGCCCGGACATGTACAGGCTTAAGCAGTGGGACACGTCTGGCACTGCAGGATCTGAGTCCATGGTGGCGTAGTGTGTTACTTATGGTAGGCCTTGTTACATTGGTCCCAGCTCTCTGCAGTTCATTCACTAGGTCCCCCCGCGTGGTTCTGGTATTTTTGCTCACCGTTCTTGTGATCATTCTGACCCCACGGGGTGGGATTTTGCGTGGAGCACCAGATCGAGGGAGATTATCAGTGGTCTTGTATGTCTTCCATTTTCTAATTATTGCTCCCACAGTTGATTTCTTCACTCCAAGCTGGTTGGCTATTGCAGATTCAGTCTTCCCAGCCTGGTGCAGGGCTACAATTTTGTTTCTGGTGTCCTTTTGACAGCTCTTTGGTCTTCTCCATAGTGGAGTTTGGAGTCAGACTGTTTGAGGGTGTGCACAGGTGTCTTTTTATACTGATAACAAGTTTAAACAGGTGCCATTACTACAGGTAATGAGTGGAGGAAAGAGGAGACTCTTAAAGAAGAAGTTTCAGGTCTGTGAGAGCCAGAAATCTTGATTGCTTGTTTCTGACCAAATACTTATTTTCCACCATAATATGCAAATAAAATTAAAAAAAAAACAGACAATGTGATTTTCTGGATTTTTTTTTCTCAGTTTGTCTCCCATAGTTGAGGTCTACCTATGATGTAAATTACAGACGCCTCTCATCTTTTTAAGTGGTGGAACTTGCACTATTGCTGACTGACTAAATACTTTTTTTCCCCACTGTATGGGTTTCGCCCAAGTCTGAGTCGGTTTCTACAGGCTCCCTCTTCCTTTTCTTAGGAGGAAGGGGTTGTGGCATGGACCCCTGGGAAAATGTAGTCATGGAGGATTGAACTCCTGTTTAATGAGGGTCTTGATGCTATCCAGCAGGGAGGGTGGTTCAGTACGTAACACCTCGTCTGTGCAGGGCTGGCATAGCTTCTTCCTGTATGCAGAGGGAACCCTGGAGGCACATATCCTACACTTGCGGCTGGGTGTCTGATCTCTCAAGGGCAGAAACCTTTTCTCCCTAATGAGAGAGAAAGAAGGTATACTAAGTAACCTGTAGGTTATGGCGTCTGGCTAGCAAGGGACCATTAGCACTACGCACAGCAGGAGGCTGAATGCTGGGCTCTGCAGACACAGATAAGGAGGGTTTGTCGCCGTCCATGGTCAGTCTGTCCATTCACAGGGTAACAGAGTGCGCCTTACCTGGTGGATCCCTCAACCAGGATTTAAATAAACTGTGGTCTCGAGCTGGTTCTGCGCTCCCTCCTCCCCAGGTCCAGTGGGGGGAACTCTGAATTACGTCCAAGGTGTGCAGCTTCATTCTTTAGGGCACCAGCCGGCCGCGTGTGTGTTCCAGCGTGGAAGGCACAAAGTAAACTGGAAGTTTGGCTTGACGCCACTTCCGGTTGAGCTCAAACTCCGGATTCCACAGCACAGAGGGAGGAGGATGCCGGTGAGCTACAGGAGGACCCTGGCCGCACATCACCGCCCCGCTTTACCCCCGGGGGAGCACAGGAGGGGCGGAAGTCCCAAGTCGCATGGATCATGGAGACGGGAGCAGACCACAGAGGAGGAGAGCGGAGCCCCAACCTCAGCTGCCCGGCTGATAGGACGGAGAGACGTCGGATGCTCCAGATCACCGGCCAAGGCAGCACCATTAGAACCTCTTCATGCCCCATAGGGGACAGAAAAAACATTGGAGATTGTAGGAAGGGGAGGGGGTATTTAAACTGTTTTGTATTTCTTGTCTCCCATTAGGGCGGGGAGACATCCTCTGATGCTGCTGTTGTGGGAGGTGACGGGAGAAAAACACAGCTTTGTCTACCATGTAAAAAAAAAAAAAAAAAGATTTTTGTCCCGAGGTACATACAGTTTATTTAAAAGTTAAAGCAAAACAATCTGTGCTTTACTCTCTTTCGGTCTCCGGCACCGAGTCTCCGCTGCTGCTTTTGGTGTATTATTGGCTGCAGCGCCAACGTCACATCGATGATCAGTGAAGTCACTGGCTAGAGCGATACGGACAATAACACGCCGGGAGTAGCTGCGGAGACTCTGCGATGGACTCGGGGACAATGAATCATGCACAGTTACTTGGGGAAAGGGGTTTTTTGAAACCATTAAAAGAACCCTTTTAAAGGTAGTTCAAAGGCTAAAGAAATTTTAATCTAAATCTGTCTAGTCCCATAGTCAAAACTAATTTCTAATATGCTTGCATTAAAAATTCCCTATCCTTCCCTAACTGCACTATCTAACTGCTACCGTATTTCCCCCCCCCCCCCACTTCCTGTATGATGACGCTTCAGTTTCATTTGAGAATCACAGTGCATGCTGGGATACTCAAACGAGTCTTTATCAGGGGGCAGAAACTACGCCACAACGGACAGAACACATCCTACAGTTTTCCCTTACTTGCAAGTCTGTAGAATACCGATTGAAGGCTGGAATTGCATGGTTCTTCTGATGCCGTTTTTATAGCTAAACACAGGGCTGAATTGAATGTCTGTGTCTGTGTTTTTCCTTTTTTTTTTTTTTTTTTTTTTTAAATTGGAGCCACTTGTATTTTTTGCTCTAGAAAACCTTATGTGATTTCAACCCTGGAGAAATTTGATAGCGATGCTGCAAAGTACTCATATTTAAAATACAGCTTACATGCAGCTGTAGCATTGTGTGCCAGTTATGGTTAAAAGCATGAAAGCCTTTGGCAGCCTTAAAGTGAATCTTTTCACCAGTTTGAGCATGTTAAATTGGCCACAGCCTGGAATAGTGGCTGCTGAGATGAATAAAACATCTGGTAACTGCTCATCTATATTGTGGAATTATTAGCTTGTAAAGTTTAGGATAATGCCAATGGGGCTTTAACAGAGAGGTTTCTCTGACGGCTTGTACTTTGTACACTGTATGACGTTGACCAATCCACAAGCAGGGGGCATGATGCTGGAAAGTAAATAATTTTCTCTCAGTAGGTCAGAAGAACATGGCATCTGGTATGAGACACAAAATAATAGACAGATCGAATGTCTGCACTTAATGTGTAATGTACTGCAAAGCTGAGTTTGATTACAAACAACTCCAGCTTTTATCTTCCAGCAGTCAGCGTGGGGGAGGGGCTTTAAATCTGAACTGAATGTCAGGGCTGTGGAGTCGGAGTTAGTTTTGGTTGGAGTCTGAGTCGGTAGAAATGTATCGACTCCGACTCCAGCTTTAAAAAAATGTATTAATATTTCATAATTGAACTTTCATATGAATTTTATGAATGTTACTCAAATATATATGTTCTATCAAACTATGAACAACAGTGATAAGCAGTTCTGCTGGAGATAGAGACATTTCTTACTTCTTGTGTGTCACTGTTCTCCACTGCCCTTATCTAATCTTATACTTGGTTAACCTCATGCTGCCCCAACCCCCCTACTTACAATGTATGAAACTGAAAGTGAAAATGTGTTGCAAATTCTTAGTAGTAAAGCTCCTCCTCTAGACTAAATCATACTAGGTGTACGTCTTCCCAGCATCTCACAGCTGCCTGCTACTCAGAAGAGGAAGACTGTAAGAAGTATTATCCTTTCAACAAACTTTGCATCAGTTAACTGTGAGTACATGAGGAATAATAGTATTACTGACCACTATATCAGTTGTACGACCTGGCAATAATTTTGTACAATTGTTTTTAGGAAAAACAATTGTCATTTGGATTGTGAATGCAGAATTAAAAACCTGAGAATGTCAAAGAAGCATCACATTAAATCAGCTGTATTTGAACATTTCACCATCACTCAAGATAGAAAACATTATGACTGTCAGTGTATGACAAATGATCCAGACGAAAACAAATGCTGTGAAGCCAAGATGAGTGCATATTCAGGCAAAGATAAAAATGCTCCTACCAGATCTTCTAATCTAAAGAGACATTTACAGCGCTTTCATCCAGAAGTACTGAAAGCAGTGGATGAGAAAGACTGCATCCAAACCAATGAACCAGTGCCCAGCTCTTCCAGCCAAACAAAGGAGCAGAGAACTTTGCAGCCATCAGTTGCAAGATATTTTGTCAGTGACAAAGTTACTGTGACAATGACAGTAGATACATTTAAAAAACAGATCATAGAGCTTGTTGTAAAGGATAGTGTGCCTATTTCATTATTTTCACGACCAGCTTTTATGTGTCTGAATGGGGAAATGGCCCGCAAGCTTGGTGTTTCTCTGGAGAGAGAGAGTATTAGAAAATTAGTAATCGAAGAAGCTTTTAAACAAAAGGAAGAACTTAAAAAAACTCTCAAGGGACGCTTTCTGTTTCTTAAAATGGATGCCTGCTCACGTCACAGAGTGAACTATTTTGCCATCAATGTCCGATTTGTTTGTGACAAAAATGAAATGGTTACCAAGACATTGGCAGTAAAAGACACCAAAGCTCATCACACCAGTGAGTTTCTCCAGGTCTTGGTGGAAAAGGTTCTGCAAGACTATGAACTTAAAAAAGAGCAAGTTCTTTCTGTCGTAACTGACAATGCTTCAAATATGATAAGTACTATTAAGCTAATGAGTGAGAGTAATGATGGTGACCAGCAGCTAGAAGAACATTCTGGGTCCACAGACACAGAAATGTTTGAAATAGAGGAACACAGTATTGTAACTGAGGAGCAAACTGAAGTTGCTTCAGATGAACAGCAACATGATAGTTTAGATCTTGTTGAAACTGTGTCAATATGTTCTTTCCTTCATCACATGCGCTGTGTTGTGCATAAGCTACAGCTGGCTATAAGAGACAGTCTGCAAGAAGGACATGCTGCTGCACTGATTGGCAAGGTGAGAAAATTGGCTACTGTTGCCAGAACCCCTAAAGTTGACTCAATTTTGAAGAGATGTGCTGGAAAAGGGGCAATTATTGATCAAGCCACACGATGGGACAGTACTTACTTAATGATTCAGCGCTTGGTTGAACTGAAAACCTTTCTTGTAGACATGGCTAACCCTCAACTGACGCTAAATGAAAGTCAGTGGAATCAGGTGACTGAGCTGGAAAAATTGCTAGAGCACCCATTTACAGTGACTAAAAAATTACAAGCAGAGGACTTAACTCCAGGTATTTTCTTAAAGGAGTGGAAGAACCTGACGTTTCGCCTGTCCCAAAGAGGAGGGTTAATTGCAAGTGGCATTGCTACATCAATGAAACGGAGAGAGGAGCTACTATTACAAAATAACATTCTTTTGGCAGCTGTTTATGTAGACCCAATGCATCGGATTCTTCTAGATGATCAACAGCTAAGTAACGGAAAAGAAGCTCTGTTTGAAACAGCAGTAAGGATGAAAGGGTTGCAGAACAGTCAGGAGGAACAAGAAGAATTTGGTCGTCCTGCCACATCTTCACCCTCATCGTCAACTGATGAAGAATTTAATTTCGAAAAATATTTGGATCACAAGGACCGTGCAAAGCGTTCCCGCATAGAAGAGGAGTCATCCCCATCAAGGAACACAGCCAGTACATTTCAGCAGAATTTTTCATGTGCACTAAAAGAAATTGAGAAATTTGACCGTTCATCAAAAATAACAGTGCAACAAGCGATTCCTCTGTATCCTGACATTGTCAGAGATGTTGCCCGAGTGGTTACTGCTTTGCCACCAACACAAGTTAGTGTAGAGAGGTTGTTCTCTGCTCTCAAAATAATTAGATCAGATTTGAGGGCATCCATGAAGGAGGATCTGACAGAGGCAATACTTTTTCTGAGGACAAATTTATAGATTTCTTCTTATTAACTGCATAAAAGTGTTTATTGCATATTTACTTACAGTTTAGAAAAGTTTATAAAAGTTATTTGCTGTATTCTAATAAATGTAGTTTTTGCTCTAAGTGGTCTGATTACTTATATGATGGTGAGAAACTGAATAAGCACGATGTTTAATATTTTACAACAGTAAATTTGTTGTTATGAATTGGCCATTTATGAAGGAGTCGGAGCCTGATAAAATCAAGGAGTTGGAGTCGCAACTGTGGCTTACCGACTCCACAGCCCTGCTGAATGTGTTCTCTTGTCACAGTACTGTCAGCCCAGTGGTATCCCCTTCCCCTCCTTTCACTGACTGCCATGAGATGAAACGTGAATGTATTTGTAATCGGCTCATGCAGTAGGTGCAGAGAGAAGGGCTGTATATCATTACATCTCCCAGGTATGTTCTTTTGGGAGAATATTCTTTTTTTCCTCTGTACTAGACCTTCTACTTATAATTTTGCAGCGCCAAGCAGGGGAATAATGGCTCACTCCCCCAGAGACAAATCTCTGGAAACACCATGTTAGGCTTATAAATTATACCCTAATCTTTTTAAGCTAATGTCTCTGCAATGGAGATAAGAAAGATGTTTTACTCAGCTGTGCAGCCACTATTCCCTGATGTGACCAGATTAACATGTCCAAACTGTTGAAGGGTTCTCTTTAACATATATTCAAGGTGCTGTTAAAACGCCAGGGAAAAAATTGTTCAGGCGTCTAGGGAGACTCTTCAATTATGAAAATGTGAGTGGGGGAAATCCCCAGTATTTACGGAGATCTCGCTATACTGTATATCCAATAATTTTTTATTTTAAGATAAATTCTGGTATCCATATTACTTGTATAGAAACTGTTATTAAAACATTGGAGATTATCTGTTATGAGGTAGAAGTGCACTTGGTGTATTAAGTGTGTTTTGATTTCACTGTTTCTACAGTTTATTGG
This sequence comes from Dendrobates tinctorius, assembly GCF_039654945.1. Classification (NCBI taxonomy): domain Eukaryota; kingdom Metazoa; phylum Chordata; class Amphibia; order Anura; family Dendrobatidae; genus Dendrobates; species Dendrobates tinctorius. The sequence continues at coordinate 20,241,304 of NW_027361898.1, read as the reverse complement.
GTTCCATGTTTCCGATGCCGCGTGTTATCTACGCGATGGCTGAAGATGGACTTCTCTTTAGGTTCCTAGCTAGTGTCAATAAGAAGACAAAGACTCCACTGATTGCAACCATTGTGTCTGGTATTGTGTCAGGTGAGAATGTCTTCATAACCATCTATTGTGTATATTCTTAAAATCATGGTGCTCATTGGTCCCGTATAGCCATCAATCTGTTGTGCATTCACTTTATGGCTGTGTTCTGATTTATTTTTTAGTTAGGACAGGCTAGGACCATCCCAATGGGTACACATTGCCGTGGTGGGATGGCATTTTTTTTTTTTGTCAAAATAATGTTAAGGGAATCTGTCAGCAGGTTTTTGCTATGTAATCTGAAGACAGCAGGGGAGATAGAGGCTGAGACACAGAATTCAAGGAGGTATCACTTGTCAAAGTGCTAACTTAGAAGGGTTTATCACTAAGAGATTAACATTGCCAGACTAGTCTGGCAAAACCCTCCTGTGATAAGCAGCTTGCTGTCTACGGACATTGTGTACATATATAGACCCTGTTGTGGGCAGGGGCAACTTCCTCAGCCCTGCTTCATGCTAAATCTCTATCCCCATCCCCAACCTTCTCAAGATGGCTGGACCACCATTGTAAATACACACCTGTACTTTGTATCTCCCCCACCTCATTGTATATTGTAAGCTCTCACGAGCAGGGTCGTCTTATTTTGCTTTAATTATTGTATGGTTAACGTTGTTACTTATGACTTGTGTTTTGAAACTGTTCTGTAAAGCGCTGAGAAATATGTTGGCGCTATATAAATAAAGATTATTTATTATTATTTCTAAAAGTTCTGTGTCAGAACGGCTGCACCCGGTAATCTAAGTGATACATCGCAGCTTCTCTTTTCCCTGGGCTGCTCTCAGATGAGGTACTTAACAAAGATCTGCTGACCAATTCCCTTTAAGTACCTAATCTTATTTACATGTACTATTCATATTTACTTGCTGTAGGGTATGTGCTCATATATATCCTTTTTTTTTTTTTTTTCCCCCCCCTCTTGGGTTTTGTCTGTGAAATGGCCACAGTGTGAGCGTGCTTTTACATATTGCATGTATACCAGCTTATAGTCTGGCTCATTTCTTTGGTTTTATTTTTAACAATACAGCTTGTATGTGTTCAGGTCACATTGTGCGTAAATGTCCTTTTACACACTGAGCTATTCTACGATACATTTAGTGTTCCTGACGCTCCTGTAGAGTATGTATGAATAAACGGGGATGATTCCATGCAAAAAAAGGCACCTGGTTGTGCCAGTTAGACTCTGTATCTATCTAACGCCATATTCCAATATCTGTTTATCTTCTTTGTGTTCTGTGTTCTTTTCAGATAGAACACGCATCTATTATAGTTTATGGGGCTGTTGACATTTCCGTGTTTTTTTTTTTTTTTTTTTTTTAAATATGTGCATCAATTGGTGCACAGAAATAAATCACTGGGACATGTTGTCCATTTTTTTTTTTTTTTTTTTTATCTGAGTTACGTATTAAAATTACTCATACAAGTCCATGAAAATCACTGAAGATCTGTGAAGAATCGAATGTCTAAATGAGGCCTTATGCACATATACAGCTTCCTATAAAGGAATTAGGATATTAACATTCTAAGACTAAGTTCACACAAGTGTATAAAAAAAAAAAAAAAAAAAAACTGATTTTTGTCTAGAAAAAATAAATTCATTTTTAATCTGTACTGGCATCTGTTTCTATACCTTTTTTGTGCTCTTTTGACTGGTGTAATTAATATGTTGATATTTGCTTGCAGCAATCATGGCCTTCCTTTTTGATCTGGCGGTTCTTGTGGAGCTGATGTCCATCGGTACCTTACTTGCTTACTCCCTGGTGGCTGCCTGTGTTGTTATTCTTAGGCAAGTTGTATAGTGACATCTCTATAATCTATCTCTCTATAAAGTTACCTGTTGTCTTACAGCATTAATTTGCCGTATTTTTCAGACTATAAGACTCACTGGACCATATGACACACCCCAAATTTTGGGGTGGAAAATAGCCGAATTTTTTTATTTTTTTATTTTTTTGAGATGGGGATCCGTCTTATTGTCCGATTTTAAGGTATCTTACCTGAGGGCCAGCGGTGGTAGAGTGAGGTCACAGGAGGCATGGTCACTTCCTCAGGAGGCCGGCGGTGGCAGAAGTGGGGCAATGCTGCAGTCCCGGGGTGCAATGCTGCTGGTCCAGTGTCGGCGGTGAGGCAGAGTCCTTTCGTCAGGATGCCGATGGCAGAAATGTGCCCACGCCGCGGTCCGGTGCCCCACCGGTTTTCCTGAAGCTGTGGGCTGCTGGAGGCAGCGCGTGCGCAGGTTGATATCTCGGTGGCCATTTTCCTGAAGCAGAGTGCCGCTGTGATCTCAATCTGCACATGCGTGGCCCCCCACTGCCATTTTCCTGAAGCCTCCGGCGGCCCATAGCTTGAGGAAGATGGCCTCAGCGAAACCGGTGATGCACTCGGCTCTGCTCGGCGTGGAAACATTTTTGCCGTTGGCACTCCGCACCGCCGCAGCATCGCTACACCACTGCCACAACACCCCGGTAAGCCTGTGTTCGCACTATAAGATGCACACCCCCATTTTCCCCTCAATTTTTTTGGGAAAAAAAGTTCATCTTGTAGTCTGAAAAATACAGCAGGTCATTTAACCTTCGTTAGGCTTTTGTCAAATGTGTTGGTTGAAAAAAACCCCAATAAATAGTTGTCTTTGGGCTTGTAGATACCAACCAGAGATGCTGAACCGCCCCCTGAAGACCACTGAAATGGAGAAGCTGACTAAGGCAGACAGTGAGAAGACACACACAGATGTTCAGGTCACCTTTACTCAGTGTGATTCCTTCAACATCCGGCATCTTGTGTCTCCCGGAAGTGATGTCCCAACCAAATCTTCAGGGCGCATAGTTTATGGCTGTGTCTCAGTAATTTGTAAGTAGTGATGGCAATATTCATTAGGGATCATCAGAGCAGCTCACTTATGTACCCCATTCTCTTCTCGTTTTCCAGCCGTCTTATTCTTCATCATGTCAGTGATCCTGGGTCAGAAGCTCGATGACATTCTTGCCGGGAGCCCCATCTGGATCGCTGTCTTCATCCTTCTGTCTGTGGGGTCTGCTGCTGTTACTTTTGTGATCTGGAAACAACCAGAGTGTAAAACCCATCTGTCGTTTAAAGTAAGTTATCACCTGATTATTACATGGAAGAAAAAGTTTTCATAATGCTACAATGTAGTTATTGAAATAAGGCAAATCCCCTTCAATACATGTGATAATGATTTTGTGCAATAGGTGCCCGCACTCCCTCTGTTGCCTCTGTTCAGCGTGTTTGTCAACCTTTATTTCATGGTCCAGTTTACCGCTGGGACTTGGATTCGATTTGCTATTTGGATGGCTTTAGGTAAAGTCTATTTCTTTCATATCACTAACATATTCTGCAGATTTCTCATCACTTGCATTATTTTAAAGGGATTGTTTTGTGTATTTATGATTTTATTAACAAATTTTAAAGGTGTTATCTGGTTTATAAAACCCATAGGGGAATTCTGAGTGAATAGAGTTGATTTCCCTGTTCAGACCCCCACATCGATTAGCAAGACGTGAACCAAGCTTTCCTGGTGTGAGCCGGGACAGATGGCCGTTCAGCAGAGCAATTGGTCCTCGGCTAGCTGATATGTATGGGGGACCTTTAAAAGAAGAGTGCCTTTGGCTGTGAATGACCTAGTCTGACTATGCATTATACAGAGAGCCTGGGCCACCTGCAGTGTAGAAAGGAGCTGTGAAGGCAAATTTTCTCATCTCCTGTTTGATTTATGGAATCCAGGCAGGTGCTCCATTCATGATGCCTCAGTTTTTGTTTTAATCAGCCCCGACTTCTATCATCATCGTTTCTATCATATTCATAGTTTAGTTTACTCCTAAAGTTATTTGGACTTGTCTTGTTCACACTATGCTTTTGCAAGGGTAAAAACCGCTGCATAAAGTACCAGCAAAGTGAATGAGATTTCTCAAATCTCATGCACATGCTGCTTATTTTTCCTCGCCGATTTGAAACATTGCTGCGTGTTTTTTTTTTTTTTTCAGCATTGTTGCAGCGTTTTTCAATCATTGGATTGAATGTGGGGAAAAAGTGTCGACGCACAAATTTTTTCAGTGTTTTTCCTGCTATAACACCATGGAATGCTCAATATCTCCACATAATCTTTTAGTAATGATCCTGTTTTGTGCTTTAGGTTTCATCATCTATTTCAGTTATGGCATTAGGAACAGTACGGAAGAACAGAGCTCAAAAGGAAAGGACAATCGGAAAAACCCTGACTCATCCAGTCCAGCTGTCAAGGATCATTCGACAATTCTTCTGTAGTAACCATTTAGTTTTATTCATGCACTTAGATCATTTTACATTGTGCCTATGCAGGTAAAATGTGTACCACAGAATACTAACCTCTAGTTCATTTTGTCCTTTCAACTTAACAGGATCTGTCACCAAGTTTTTGCTTTTTATTCTGAGAGCAGCACAGTATATAGAAAAAGATTCTGATTCCAGAGATGTGTCACTTACTAGGCTGTGTGCTGTAGTTTGTATACAACCAGTGTTTATTCAGCAAGAGAGTCACTAGAGGACTAGGTGTTATGTGCATACCAGTCCAGCTAATGTGTGTAACCCTGCCCCCACCACTGATTGGCAGCTAACTGACAGTGTACACAGGAAGCTGCCAATCAGTGCTGTGGGCGGGGTTATACAGAGCTCAGCATTCCGACCACTGTTACATTTACAGCAGAGAAAACAGGGATTCTATCCAAACTACACCAAACAGCCCAGTTATTGACACATTGCTGGAATCAGGCTCTTTGCCCCTACATCATGTTGCTGTCAGACTACGTAGCAAAATCTTACTGACAGATTCCTTTTGATTAGTCTCGGTTAGTTTCAAATCCTGTGGTCATTGAGCATTTGAAAATGCTTTATTAATACCAGAATTGCCAAACGGTTAATAAGCAGTTTTCTCTTGATCGCTCCATGTTTAGCCAGTTTACTGAATACAGTAATATACATAGCTTTGCGTGTTTCGTTCTCCTTGGCGTATGATAATGGTCCTGCTACTTCCAACACGAATTGTTCCATTTTTTTTTTCTATTCTTGTTCTTATTCTGTAATTTTGCGATCAACTTCTATTGTCCGCTGTAATGAAAATATTATTCGGCCTTGGCTTCATCACTGTAATGTATTGAGATTTGGGCATATCCTCCGGCTGAGCGCTGCCAACATGTTTATTTATATATTGAATTATTTTTGAATGGAAGTTTCCTTTTAAAGTGGCTCAATGTAAAGGAAAGATTTTAGAAAAGTACTCAGATGGGCATGATTTAGAAATTCCAATACTTGACTTTTTATGTTTACAGAGTAAATATTTATTGTATTTTTATTACTTTTTATACTCCCGCTCCATCTAAAATTGCAACCTAGTCTCTTGTATTTCTTCTACCATCTACTGCACAACCAGCATTTTTTTAAATATATTTTTGACCACCAATTTTTATATTTGTTGTACATTTTCTTATTTCTAGGCCATCAGTGTCACATTTTTGATACAGACCTATGTTAGAAATCCATTTTATTGTACGGACCCTTTCTTACCAGGGTGATCAGTAGGTCCAGTGCCTGGGGTGGCTAGTAGTGATGAGCGACCAGGCTGGGATAAGGTGTTATCTGAGCATGCTTGGGTGCTAACCAAGTAACTTCGGCGTGCTCGAGTAATATGTTTGAGTCCATGTGGCTGCATGTCACTTGGCTGTTAGAGAGCTGCAACACATGCAGGGATTTCCTAACAAACAGACAATCCCTACATGTGTTGCAGCTGTCAACAGCCACGATAAATGGAGCCACAGGAACTCTTAACATATTTTCCGAACCTGCTGAAGACAGTCTGTTAGCACCTGAGCATGCTTCATTATGACAATCTGACCCTTGGACCAAAAAAGGTTGTGCACCCCTGACATATGAAATGAGAACATACCAGCACCCTGGTTCCTCCTAGTAAATCTATACTGTGGGTAATAAAATCATAAATGTAACAGAAGTGGGTGATGCTTCCTCTGCATTCATCGTCGTTTCGCCTTAAACCACTTTCAACGTCTTATCCTCTGTTGCTGGACCAGAAATTAGAACTGGGTGACCCTCATCTATTAGCTCATCTCTGGGCTGTAGATAAAAGTATAATGAATAGGAGCCAGTTTACTACTGAAGATGGCACAAGAGCATTACTGTAATCGGCTCCTGGGGGCCAACTCATGGCTATTTTTATTATATTGACACCAGTGCGAGTGAAATTTTGAACATTTTGATCTCATGAGGCGTGAAGTATTTTATGATATTACTTTTCATTTGACCAAATATTTTAGGTTAACAGTTTTACAATCCAGCAGTACATTGTTTTTATAGTGTTTTGATGTTGTATGTCCGGCCTTCATTGTGCTAAACTTTTCCTATATTTAAACTGTACATTTTTATATTGCAGATAAAGATTTGTAACTTCCTATTGTTTGTGGTATTAAAACTTGTGTCTTTCTTATTTGTATGCACAACAATGTGTCCTCAATGATTTAAATGTCTATTCGGATGTATTTTTGTAGAAAATAAAAAAGTAATTTTTTTGTCCTTTTTGTCACTGTTCAATTTATTTATTTTTTTTAAGCCACTAAATGGTTACTGTACTGTCAGACAAGTAAATAGTCAGTCTGCTGATGGCTGGATGGCAAGTTACAGAACATACAGTGAGAATGTGGGCAAGTTACTCATAAAGCCTGCGACAGCTGCAGTCATGCATGGCTGAATTTGGGATTTCTGTGCAATGAAAAGTTTACATGAGCCTCAAGGCTCGGTGGCTTCATGCAGACGACCATAGTTTCAGTCTGAGTGTGATCTATCAAAACAAGAGATCGCAGTCACACTAATGTTATTCAATGAGGTCATGCACATTTACAATTTTTTTTTTTTTTTTTTGTCAGACCAAGTGCTCAGAGGAAAAAAAATCACACTATGGATATAATTTCCCTCTGATAATCGGATCGCACTACTCAGCAATTCAAGTCTATGGGTCTTTGAAAAAAATCAAACCATATTCAGATCAAAAAAGAAAATTTTTCTCCAAATGTGAGAATCTGATCACACTCTGTTGCCACTTTGATCACCATAATTGAACCAATTTTCTCAAATGTGAGGAAAATGGCTGCTCCTGCCCTTAGTGTGTTCCACGGTTTTGTTTTTTTCCCTCTATGTAATGGGGAAGTAGTTTGTGTACTGATGCCGCTGTCTCCATGTTTGTGGTTGTGCCAGACAAGAAGGGTCCCTAGCTGTAGTTACCCAAATCACATTCACTGCCAGTCTCTTTAAATAACCCTCCAGTCTACCCCTCTCTAGGCTGGAATTGAGATCTAGAGTACAGACTATGATGTTCAGAGCGGCTGTGGGTCTACCAACCCAAACTCGAAAGCCTTATAAAAATACATGAGGCTGATGAGTTTGGGTCAGCGGACCTGCAGCTGGGTCTGATATCCTTGTCAGTACTTGGACCGTACCGCTTGGATGTCTATAATTAAGTCATAGATCAATTTCCCTTTGTATATGTGCAGCCCTTCCTTGATATTCTTTTTCTCAACAAGGCTTTGGTAGTGGATGGTTCATTAAAGAAGTTGTCTATTACTTGGACAACTTCTTTTCATACCCCTCGCTTGGCCCCCATATAATAAAGCCTACACTCTCCTACCGTGGTGGTGCCGTACCCGCAGTGTTGGCACTCGCTCTCTCAGGGCTCTTGTTTGGGGCACTGGCATCACTGTCCCCACCTCCTGTCGAATTGAGCATGAAGAGGAAGTCCGAGATCGGCTGCAGCCCGGACTTCCTCTTCATGTTTGATTTGTCCGAAGGCGACAGTGGTGCCAGTGCTGACTAGGCGCCGTGTCACAGCAATTACACGAGAGCGGCTGCCGAAACTGCAGGGCCGGCACGGGAGAGGAGTATAAGCTTTATTTATGGGGCCAAACATTTTGATGGACAACCCCTTTAATGTTCTTGTCTTGCAACAGTAGAAAGCTTTCTTGTTCATGCAATGACTTGCTAATAAAAGGAAACAGTCACCGGATTCATGCAGCCCAAGTCTCAGAGTTTGGCAGCCTGGTTTCTCTTTCACGAATGTAGGACTTTAGACCCCAAATAAGGCCAATTGGTGGAGAAGCAATGAGGGATTGAATGTTGCCCAGTAGTGGAAGACCACACAATGGACTGACCAGCTGAACTCCACTGCAGCTAATCTACCATAGTTCTATTCACTATTAGATTCTTGAGAATTGCAGCTACTGTACCAAACGCACACTCAAGCAATGCAACATATTTTTTTGTAATTCTCTCGTTGTATATGTGTGAATGACTGGCAAGTATCATGCACCAGTCCTTGTCATTAGAATAGGACATGTACATGATACTTGTTAATCAAGAAAGCACCATTGACAAGTATGTGGAGACAGTTTTTGCACCGCTTACCTCCCAATGCATAAGTGAGTGGTAAGGGATGACCCCATCACTCAAATCCCCTGGCCCTATTGCTCTTTATCACCCTGACAGTAGATCAAGTATCATTTTTCAACATGACAGGTTCCCTCGCTACAATGTGTACCAGGCCATAAAAAGCAGAAATGCTATTTGATGCTAGGTTTCAACATTTTGGGTGATACATTAGTTATCCCAGCATAAAACAGATTAAACCTCCATGTTTAGAGCCTTTTGGAAAATGAAAATGGCAACTGAATTATTTGTGCTGGCAGCAATTTCTGCTTGGACATTTCTTGCCTTTTGGTATCGGCATCACGGCAAAGGGTACGGTTACATCTTGGTGGTTGTAGTACCAGAAAACTCTCCTACAATCTCTGGTTCTATGTGGGCATGATGTCTTTTTCTGGCAGATTGCACCACAAAAGTTCCTCATGTAATGAACAAAGTGTTAAATCGACAATCCTGTGCACGTTCCATCTCATGTCACTTTTTATCCGCTTTAAGGATGGGAAACCCTGAAGTCACCCTAAAAGAAGTGACATGCTCATTCTTAGGGCGGCTTCCATTCTCTGCAGAATGACGGTGAAGCATCTTCAGGAAAACAACCACCAGCGGTCATTGTCTTAAAGAGACTCTGCCTGAGAAAATTCTGAGACTGCGCTGCCATGTAAACGATTCCTAGTACACATAGCTATTCTTTGAAAATTAAGCTAAGGGAAACTAATTTCATGATACTGAAACATCTCTCAAAAAAAAAAATTCAAAGTTTTTTTTTTTTTTTTTTTTTTTTTTTTCAAAACTGGATCCTTGGTGAAAAAAATATTTGGGTAAAATGCCACCTTGTTTGAAACTATCTGGCAAATTATTTTTTTTTTCTTTTTTTTTGCTATTTCTGCAAAGCAAACTTCTACTTGTTGTGTTTCTGGACATGAATAAAATGTGGAAGTCTGTCTTCATAACATGGGGCAATATTTGGTTTGAGTTGTCCTGACTGGTGGCCCTAGCTCTATACTAGACTTCCACGTGTCTGACTTCTTACAGCATTTTTTTCTTGTAATGGATTCTGTGTTCATGATTCCTCAATGTTATGTGTGACGGCATTGAAAATACAATATTGTACAACATTTTTCTGTACCCGAAGTCTAAAAGTAAAATTGTTTTTTCTCGAAAATTGATGTGTGAATTAAATATTGAAGTGCAAAAGTGTAATGTTGCTAATATACAAAAAAAAAAATCTTTCTTATTGATAGCTGCATATTGCTGGTCTGGTGCAATTATTTGCCATCCATATTGCTCATAGTTTTATTACCGTCATGTAACCAAATTACTATGGTGTATTGAACACTAATGTATTTTAGTTGTTTTTTTTTTTAAATATTTTAGCTTGCAATTTGTATCAAGCTGTTCCTCTCGAAGTGGTAGACAATTGAGTTTTGTTCTACAGGTGGATGATCTCCCTCTCCCCATTTCCCCGGCTGCTACATTCCAATCGTGCAGAAGCTTGCCCCCCCTCCTACGCGCACAGACTAGAAGGTGTGCGAGGGGCGGGAAGTAGGTGACATGAGACAAAGAAAATAGTTGTCCCACTTTTTCTTCAAGACCCTCGGTGAATGAAAACTTCACTCAAGGAGCAAAGTCAGTGGTAGGTAAGCTGCACAATCCGGTTGGTGTAGGATGCTTGGGTGTAGAGTGATGTGACCAGCTGCTGGCTGCACGCGCCGAGACCCTCGTTATGCTTTATTAACTAATCTGTCACGTGAAACGTTTAATCAAGGTTTCCTTGGGCGTCTGTACTCCAAAAATAGTGTACTTAATATATTAAGTGTTGTGCATGATCTCCATTCTTTGCCCTACAATGGAGGCTCGGAGAAAAATGGATACAAATAATGGATGACTCGAGCCGTGTATCATGCAATAAGCGGTCCAAGGATAAGCTACATCCCGGATATGCTTCCCAAGATGGTTAGCGATGACAGATATCATTTCACTTCATGTGAATTAAAGCGATTCTGTTACTCGGTGAACGGCGCAGGAATCAAATGTCTTTACACAATGAGATAACTAGGAACTGGCCATATTCCTGCCGTGCCATAATCAGCCCGTCTCATATCCTCAGGACTAAAGCCGCATGTTCTCAATCTGATCGCTCCACGTCAGCACCACAGGCTGATTACATTTGTATAGACATGGGACACAATTCTTGGGCCAACACAGGGCTGGTAACCTTATTAAAGGCGCAATGGAATAAGGAAAGAGGTGAAATCTGGTTTACAAGAACAAGTGCCTGCTCTGTTCTACTGCCTGGTGCATGGGATACTCTGCTCTGTCATGGTTATAATGGGTCACGTGGCAAGTATTAGCTCAGAAATGGTTTCTTCCATTGATCTTAAATTACTTTTTTAAGCAAGAAATTCAACGTCTATACACTTAGCGTAACCATTGTTTTATCGATGGCATATAAGAAACTTTCATACATCTTATCAGAGAAAGCCGTTTTTCCCTCCTGAGCTGATTATTAATAATCAAAGTTCTCAAATCTGTCTTCAATTAACACAATTTTCCCATTACTAAGATAGGAGATGACAGCTGGTGCTCATAAGTTTCTATGGAGAACTTGCAGCACAGTGTCTGTATCTGCCTCCTGCTCCACCCTTTCTCCATAAAATTTTAAAAGCACTTAACTCACCTATGTCAATAGTGGGAAAATGTCTCCACAGAATACAGATTTTATTGATTTTACCCATGAATTGTGAGTGAATGATCAGTCCAGGACAAAAGAGAATCAGATATTATAAAGTGGCTTATTTTCAAGTGAACTATTGATTTAGGAAATAAAAGTTAGAATGACGGTAAAGGCCCCTTTACGTTTAGCGATGCACCAGCGATCCCGACCACGACACGACCCAGTCAAGATCGCTGGTGCATCGCAAAATAATCGCTAGTGAGCTGCCACACAGGCAGATCTCACAGTGATGCAGCAGCGATCTAGCGGTCGTTACTTACCATTCAGACATGGCGATCCTGACATCCTCCCGGCCGCGTCCACGCATCGCTCGTCGGCGCCACCAGGAAGCGCCCAATGTGAAATGGAGCTGCACGATCAGCGTCAGACAGTGGGGGAGCCAGTCGGAGGTAATTATCACACACAGCGATATCACTAGCGATATTGCTGCTGCATCACAAAATCGGTGACGCTTTATCGATATTGCTAGCAATATCGCTATTTGTAAAGCCCCCTTTAGTCTTTAAAGAAGATTGGTGATAATTAGTGATGAATGAATGTGCTCTGATAAAGTGTTATCCGTCATGCTCCGGTACTAATAGAGTGTCTTTGGTGTGCTCGAAAAATATGTTTGAGTCCCCGAAGCTGCACGTCTCGCGGCTGTTAGACAATCCCTCCATGTGTTGTGGCTGTCTAACAAACAGGCAATCCATGCATGTGTATCGGCTGTCAGTCACAATACATGCAGGCGTGGGGACTCGAACGTATTATTAACACTCGGTTAGCACATGAGCTAGTGATAACTTGTTGATTGGTGGAGGTCCAACCAATGGGGCCTGAGCTGATTGACAGATTGCAGAACCTCACTCCATTCACTCCCTATGGGGCTGTGGAGCACTGCAGTCCTCTTTCTTTCCTGCTTCCTCATAGAGAATGAAGGGTATGACCAACCTCTGCTATGCGACCTTAGGGATAAAAATACCCTGTTCTGCTGCTTGCTGCAGGTCTCACATGTCAGCAAGTTTTCCCTGGACAACCCCTTTAAAATGATAAATGCTTACAAAATTATATTAATGATCTTAGATGGCAAAGACTAGAGAATGTTTACGCTGTATTCAGTTTTTGCACTTCTGAGCAGCATGAAATCAATATAATCCATATATTCTATAAATGTGGATATATTTTCTAGCAATGTCCCATCTACATTAGTGAGGACCACCCACCTTGGGGGTCCCCTCTACTGGGGCTCAATCACACAGCAAGGTTTTTATTGGAGGATGAGCACCTCTACAGCCATACTCTCTTATTTCCATATGTAAAAACATTGTGGTGAGTTCCCTTTAAACAAGGCATTACCTGTCGGATACCTTGGCAGGACAGCCATTGTTAGTGATGTCTATGTGTTAGTAATTTCTATGCAGACTAGTTCTCCAGCAAGCGTTGGGATTAAGCTAGTTTCACATTTGCGTGTCAGGGCGCAGTGACGGTCTGCGCATGGCTGCCACTAAGCCCTGCCCCTGCCACGCCCCCTCCAATAGCTCCGCCTCCAGGCGCATGACGCTGCATGCGTCATGCGTCCCCTATCTTTATCACTGAGGACGCAGGCCGTGTGCAGTATGCGTTTGGCGGCGCCTGCGTCCTTTTGACTGCGCCAAGCGCATCTAAATTGCAACAGGCTGCGTTTGGCGCTGGTCGGCTCACCGTCAAAAGGACGCATGCGCCGCCAAATGCATACTGCGCACGGCCTGCGTCCTCAGTGATAGATAGGGGACGCATGCAGCGTCATGCGCCTGGAGGCGGAGCTATCGGAGGGGGCACGGCAGGGAGCGGGGCTTAGCTGCGGCCGTGCGCAGGCCGTCGCTGTGCCGTGACACGCAAATGTGAAACTAGCCTCACATGCAGAATAAGTTACTTCTTGCTTGCTTTATAGCAGAGTACATTTCATTCTCTCTCACAAAACAGAAACTGCAGTGTTATAAGTTATCCGCTAGTTCAATAGAAAATTGCTTTATAGGATGCAATTACAGAATGGGCACCAATACAGGGCGCACTGGGGCAAATTTATATAACAAGCATTTATATTAATATGCAAATAAAGTCCATGGAGCCTCATTTAAGAGTCTCAAACATGGGACTAGCCAGATCTTCCTTCAGGGAAGGACCCAGCCAAGGGGTGGCTCCTTTCGGAAACCACCATTACCACCATATTAAGTGGCCCTTTAAGTCAATATCCAGCTCTTTACGAGTTTGCAGATATGACAAGGGTAATACCAAGGCCAGGTATCCATCCACAGACAGCTGTTTCAGGGTGTCGCCCCTCATCAGTGTGGAGTAGGATTCTGGCTAGGTGGGAGCAATGCCTAGTAGACCAACATCACGAAACAATCACTGACCTCAGCGAGACCAGTCACAGAAAACACTGAGCGCCTTTGCCGGCTGCACAATCAGTGAAATCCTAGGTGCAATGCTCCCTGGGAAATACGAATATGCAAATAAAGTCCGTGGAGCCTCATTTAAGAGTCTCAAACACGGGACTAGCCAGATCTTCCTACAGGGAAGGCATACATATTATGGTGGAACAACCACTTTACTAAATTGAGGCTAAAGAGTTCTAAATCTTCTGTAATAAACTTAGGGCCTGATTTATGCATCCGAGGAAATAGTAATTTGTCCTGTCATTGTGCCTCTGCATATATTACACCATACACATGATTCACACACACATTTACACCCCATACACATGTATATAATGCACCTTATACATGGCACACATGTATGTATATAATGTATACAGTGGGGCAAAAAAGTATTTAGTCAGCAATAGTGCAAGTTCCACCACTTAAAAAGATGAGAGGCGTCTGTAATTTACATCATAGGTAGACCTCAACTATGGGAGACAAACTGAGAAAAAAAAATCCAGAAAATCACATTGTCTGTTTTTTTTTTTTCCATTTTATTTGCATATTATGGTGGAAAATAAGTATTTGGTCAGAAACAAAATTTCATCTCAATACTTTGTGATATATCCTTTGTTGGGAATGACAAAGGTCAAACGTTTTCTGTAAGTCTTCACAAGGTTGCCACACACTGTTGTTAGTATGTTGGCCCATTCCTCCATGCAGATCTCCTCTAGAGCAGTGATGTTTTTGGCTTTTCGCTTGGCAACACGGACTTTCAACTCCCTCCAAAGGTTTTCTATAGGGTTGAGATCTGGAGACTGGCTAGGCCACTCCAGGACCTTGAAATGCTTCTTACGAAGCCACTCCTTCGTTGCCCTGGCGGTGTGCTTTGGATCATTGTCATGTTGAAAGACCCAGCCACGTTTCATCTTCAATGCCCTTGCTGATGGAAGGAGGTTTGCACTCAAAATCTCACGATACATGGCCCCATTCATTCTTTCATGTACCCGGATCAGTCGTCCTGGCCCCTTTGCAGAGAAACAGCCCCAAAGCATGATGTTTCCACCACCATGCTTTACAGTAGGTATGGTTTTTGATGGATGCAACTCAATATTCTTTTTCCTCCAAACACGACAAGTTGTGTTTCTACCAAACAGTTCCAGTTTGGTTTCATCAGATCATAGGACATTCTCCCAAAACTCCTCTGGATCATCCAAATGCTCTCTAGCAAACTTCAGACGGGCCCGGACAGGCTTAAGCAGTGGGACACGTCTGGCACTGCAGGATCTGAGTCCATGGTGGCGTACTGTGTTACTTATGGTAGGCCTTGTTACATTGGTCCCAGCTCTCTGCAGTTCATTCACTAGGTCCCCCCGCGTGGTTCTGGGATTTTTGCTCACCGTTCTTGTGATCATTCTGACCCCACGGGGTGGGATTTTGTGTGGAGCACCAGATCGAGGGAGATTATCAGTGGTCTTGTATGTCTTCCATTTTCTAATTATTGCTCCCACAGTTGATTTCTTCACTCCAAGCTGGTTGGCTATTGCAGATTCAGTCTTCCCAGCCTGGTGTAGGGCTACAATTTTGTTTCTGGTGTCCTTTGAAAGCTCTTTGGTCTTCACCATAGTGGAGTTTGGAGTCAGACTGTTTGAGGGTGTGCACAGGTGTCTTTTTATACTGATAACAAGTTTAAACAGGTGCCATTACTACAGGTAATGAGTGGAGGAAAGAGGAGACTCTTAAAGAAGAAGTTACAGGTCTGTGAGAGCCAGAAATCTTGATTGCTTGTTTCTGACCAAATACTTATTTTCCACCATAATATGCAAATAAAATGAAAAAAAAACAGACAATGTGATTTTCTGGATTTTTTTTTCTCAGTTTGTCTCCCATAGTTGAGGTCTACCTATGATGTAAATTACAGACGCCTCTCATCTTTTTAAGTGGTGCAACTTGCACTATTGCTGACTGACTAAATACTTTTTTGCCCCACTGTGTATATGTATATATATATATATATATACACAACACAAACAATGGAACCTATAAATGACACACGCTCGCACACATATCTATATATTCACATATTACAGTATATATAATATATACACATCTATATATAACTGGAGATGTATCCTTCTGTCTGAAGCCTCTGGTGTCTGCAAAGGAGTCAGCGCATGCTGCACTACGGTGTTATCATCTCCAAGATGTCGGCTGTAGCAGCAAAGTGAGACAGAGAGCGTGAGAAATGATTGAGACACCATTTTATTCCACTGTCAAATAAATTGCACTGACTAAAAAAAACCCAGGAATTTGCAGACAGTGTCTTAAAAAAATGGAGCCAGATAGCACAGTATACGAACGCGCTGACTCCTGATCCATTTTACTGAAGTATTGTACTACAAAATTAAAGGGAACATGTCACCACAAATAATGTTGTTAAGTTGCAGATATGGGGTTAATCTGCAAGTTAACAGTGTTAAGATGCTGTCCGGTACCAGGACACAGCGGGGAGAAAATTGACTTTAGTTTCCCCTTCAGCATTTCGGTTTCAGTCATGGGGCGGCCCTGGTTCAGTCACCGCTCTGAGTATACAAAGTGACTGTTGTAACAACACCCTCAGGCCTAATTGACACTAGCTGTACATATCGGCCAGCTGTCCATCAGGGCCGGGGGCATGGTTACACGGATACTGAATGGATACTGAACCACCCGTATGACTGAAGCCGAATGCTGGCTGGGAGAATAAAGTTAATTTTCTCCCCTCTGCATTCAGCTGTGTGCTGGCGACGGACAGCATCATAACGCTATTAACCTTCAGACTAAATAAATATATATATATAGTATATACACACACATCTCATACATAACATATGTACATAACACACATTACAATACAAATATAACACACACTCTTTTCATAGCACATTATACTTGTCTAGGGGTAAGACTTTTCCTTCCTGGGACTCTACAGGCGGACCATAGAGCAGGCTCTCCTCCCCCCTCTTTCTAGTGCAGACATAATAATAATCTTTATTTTTATATAGCGCTACATAGTACCTACCTACTGCTCTGATGAAAGTTTTACCCACCCTTGGCATTCTCTCAAGCAGCCTCATTGGCTCATCACCTGGAATGGCTACCCAACAAACTTGAACGAGTCCTCACAGATACTGTGCACTTGTTGGTAACTTTGCCTTCACTCTACGTCCTACTCATCCCAAACTATCCCTCTCCTTCTTGGTCACATAGCCATTACATAGCTTGGAGTTGTGTTTTGAGTCATTGCCAAATTGCACAAATTATGGTCCCGTCCCACAAGTGCAAACCAGAAGGGATGGCATGTTGTTGCAGAATACTGTAGTAGCCATGTTGGATAAGTGTGCCTTGAATTTGGAATAAATCACCAACTATGTCACCAACAAATCACCCTCAAACCGTTATACCACCTCCTCCATGCTTCACAGTGGGCACCACACATGAGGAAACTTATTTTTTGTGTTTCTCACAAGACATGATTGTTGGAACCAAAAAAATCTCAAATTGTAACTCATCCGATTAGAATACAAATTTATACTGATCTAATGTCTGGTTCTTGTGTTACTTGGCCCAAACAAGTCTCTTCTTCTTGTTACAGTCCTGAGTAGTGGCTTTATTTAAATAATTTGACCATAAGGACCTGCTTCTCACAGTCTCCTATGGAAAGTTGATGTTAATAGCTGTTATCTGAGGTGCTGTAAACTTGGGTTTCTGAGGCTAGTAACTCTCATGAACTTATCCTCTGCAGCAGTGGTAATTCTTGGTCAGCTTTCCTGGGGTGGTAGCGATTTATGGTTTTCAAGCCTGTACTTGAAGGTAACTTCAAGAGTCTAGTAGTTTTCTGTATTGACTAACTTTCATGTTTTAAAGTAATGGTGGATTGTTGTTTTTCTTTAATTGAGTGGTTCTTGCCATATTCTGGCTTAAAACATTTGTGGAATAGAGCGCAGCACTGTGAGGAACTTTATACTAAGACATGGTCGCAAACATTTTCTGAGGGCTTTTGATTCCACAAATTCACTCTTGTTGAGGCTTCCTGTTCATTGGTAGCCATTTTAGGTGACTACTTGATGAAGCTGCATGAGATAATGCTAAAGGGGTGTAATGTAAGCATAAAAATAAAAGGGGGGTATTTTAAGGAATGTAATTTTAACATTTATTTTCTCCTTGTTTCCATATGTGTTTCTTCGTGGTTTTGTTGCCTCCAATCTGAATCTACAATGCACACTTTCCAATATGAACAAGGAAAACCATTACATGAACTGGTATGTCTAAACTTTTGACCGGTAATGTATATATTGAGTGAATAATGCAGTAACTTCAAACAGACACTGAGCAGCATATTTCATAAGTAATACATGGGTTGAATTTGTAGGGTATGGGAAGTAATCCTGTTGGTTGTGTATGATTTTGTAATAAAACATTATTAAAATGCAAAGTTTTCTCACGATAACACTATTCAAATCCAAAGTAATATACTGATTATTTAAAATAAATATCCCTTAATACATTTCAGAAAATGTATCTTTACACTTTTTAATCAGTATATGTAAAAAATTATTCTGAGAATGATGCAAATCTAAGTGAGTTTTTCAAGTTTCATTCAACATTATTATACTGTATATAAATGTTCAAATATCAATTCTTATACTATTAAAGGTGTTTTCCACATTAAAAAAAAGTGTTTAAAGGCTTGTATACTTCTAAAACAGCAGACACAGTCCTCACAGTTCACAGGTCCAATGCCATTAGACTTTGAACAAGACTGTACAATGTTCAGCCTAGTTCAATGTTTACATCGGCTAATCTGTGGGAATCGGGTGTTAGTCCCCCTCTAAGCCGATAGTGTTGACCTATTACAACATTAAACTCCACTTACTGGAGTTCGAGCTGGTATACATGCAACATATAAATGCATGTTCACATTGGCCATTAAACAGACAAAACCTAAAAGAAACAAAATGAGCATAAACCCTGCTGTAACTAAATAAGCAAAAAGCAAAAGTGCATTTAAATAACATAGCGTTCTTAGGACCACTGTTTTTGATCAAAAATAGCAAAAAAAAGCCATTCCACCAGCATCATGGTGACCCTATTTGGGACAGTCCTATGTAACAAGGTGGCATGGGGTGGTAGTCATGACTGAAGTCCATAAGCAACAGTCCATAAGCACCCCAGTCCCTTGCACATGAAAAAGACAGATGCAGTCCCAATCCTACAGCACAGTCAGTTACCTCCTTTCCACACTCATGGCAGCCACTGAGGGTGAGGGTCCATGAACAAAACACGTCAGACACAGTTCTGATCCAACAGGGAAAACTTTACTGTGCATGAAATAGGGCTTCCTGCTCTGTCCCTGCAACTACTTGAAGCCAGTCAATATCAATATTTCTGATGATGGTCCTGGGGTCCGTTTACACTGCTCGGCAGACTAAGGCAGAGGACTGCTGCAGCTTTGTCCCGTCATCCGGGATACCTACTGCTCCTAACCGTAGGAGCAGACATGGGCTTACTAACAAATTCATGTGCTGTGCTTAACGGGCTACTCAGAGATTAAAATGGGGTAAAGTTCCGGGCTAAAAGAAGTCAGTCCTTGCAGCAGCTACATGCCCAGATCCTGACAGCCAACCCTCATAGGGTTTTCAGGCCCGTGAACCAGCAGGGGGTGCGCAAACGTGCACAAATAAACTTGAAGGAGGGGGAAAACAAACACAGTTCTTTATCTGTGACCATGATGGCCACTCTTGACACCTCAGTCCTGGTGTTGTACTGGGCTCCTTGCCCTTTAAGAGACACAGAACAGTCTCTTCATTTTTTTTTTCTCAGGTGCAACTAGCACAACACATTTTTTTTCCTTTTAAAGGGACCGAGTCAGTCAATACATGGCTGCAACAGTCCCCCTTAGGGCAGCCTACAGGGTCTTCCGGACTCCTCCTGGTTCCTGTCAGGGCACCGCCAATCCCTTGAACTCCTCGATATTCAATGGCTACTTGTCTGACCATCGGAATGGGTGCCATTCTTTCAACTCTTCGGACCACCAGGCCTCGAAACGCAGGCCCGTCTCCGCCCAGACCACAGATCGCCTCCAGTCCTGGCGGCCCGATGTCGCCGTGGAAAGACATGCTTCGTCTCTGCATTTTATCAGGTAATGGCATCTCTCCCTCTGGGTTCCACCTATCCATGGCTGGGGTCACTTTCTACTGCTCCACCCATTTCTTCTGGTCAAACTGGGAGGGTGGCAGCTTCTTCCTCTTCGCCTGCACCCATTTAGTGTGGGCATTCTTCACAGGGAGATGCGGCCTTCTTTCCTTTGGCGCCAAATCTCTTACATGACACCCATGAAAGGCGGCACCCTCCTTCATTTTCGTGTCACTGACCACTATCTTTTTGTCAGTGTTCAGCACCATCCCAGAGCCACCATCGACCCTCATCTCCAACTCCCCCATGGCGGCCAACAACTCACAAATCTCGGGTATCTTTTCCATCAGTCTTGGGGTTGCAGGGCTGCTGGGGTTCATCCTGCCGACTATGCCAAATGTAACAACGTAGCACAGGGTGGTAGTCATGATCGAGTCCATAAGCAACAGTCCATAAGCACCCCGACCCCTTGCACATGAAAAAGACAGATGCGGTCCCAATCCTACAGCACAGTCAGTTACCTCCTTTCCACACTCACAGCAGCCACTGAGGGTGAGGATCCAGGAACAAAACACGTCAGGCACAATTCTGATCTTACAGGGAAAACTTTACATAGGGCTTCCTGCTCTGTCCCTTCAGCTACTTGAGGACAGTCAGTATTAGTCTTTCTGATGACGGTCCCGGGGTCTGTCTATACTGCCCGGCAGACTGAGGCAGAGGTTTGCGGCAGCTTTGTCCTTTCGTCCGGGGTACCTTCTGCTTCTAACCGTAGGAGCGTCCTGCCCTTGAGCACGGAACTCGAAACAGGAACTTCCTGTTCCTTTGAGGTGGCTGATCCAGCCCCCTTAATTAACCTCTTACTAGCCCTAATCTAGCATCAGGTTATATATTACAATGCACAATAGTAACATATTAAGACAAGACAAATACTGCACATGAATGCAATACAGACACAGCACATGAATAACAGTAATACATAGTAATTGATAGCCAAACTATCAGGGCACCGCGTGGGGCACACCTGCCCAGCACATAAGAGAGAGGGAGCACTGAGGTCTCCGCCACCTCCTTACACCTACAATGTCTAATATTAAAACCTTACCATATGTTAGAAGTTACCTGTGTGAATAAGGGCAGACAAAGGACTGTGTCCAACATTTACTATGGTGCTTACGGGAAACAAGAACCATTTTTCTACTTTGGCACATGTGGTCCCTCTGTCCTAACAATCACATAGATATGCTGTACTGTTATGTGAAACTAATTTTTTCTCCTTCTTTTTCAGTAACATTAATACGATGACTGGTGAACACTTGTTAAATTTAATTATGTATCTGGCTTACATCTCACTCACTGCTTCTGAACTCCCTGTCATTGAGTTTGTGCCCCAACAAACATTAACTTTAACTCCTTCTCAATTTACTGCCAATGGTACTAGAGAGCTCAGCACAGTCTGCACAGAGCAGTGCATCTGGCATGAGTTTCAGCCTGAAGATGTTGTTGATAATCACCTTGACTACGAGACTGCATATTTAAATGGCAGCCGTACGCTTACAACAGTAACAGTAAAAATACCTCCGAATAATGGAAGGCGCACAAAGCAGAAAAATGTCAAATTCATGCGAGGTCGAAGACAAATCTATGGACCAGATATCCGCTTTTCCATCAGAGGTCAGCGCTTTCTTACAGATTTCCCTTTTGCGGCTGCTGTTCGGCTATCCACAGGTTGCACAGGTGTGTTGGTAACTGAACGTCATGTATTAACAGCTGCTCATTGTATCCATGATGGTCATGACTATGTTCAAGGAGCACGGAAGCTACGAGTTGGTTTTCTAAGGCCAGGAGCCCATCCCACTTTGCGCTGGGTACGTGTTAAAAGCACAAGGATACCTCGAGGATGGATTGGAGCACCAGCAGAACTTAGTATGGATTATGATTATGCACTGCTGGAGCTACGCCGGGCACAATCCCAACCTCATATGCACCTTGCTGCCTCTCCACCATTGGAGAGCTTGGCTGGAAGAAGAGTGCACTTCTCAGGCTTCGACAGTGACCGACCAGGAGAGTTGGTTTACCGGTCATGCAGAGTGCAGCAGCAAACTTTACATTTGCTATATCAACACTGTGATGCACGCCCAGGTGCCAGTGGTTCAGGTGTTTATGGAAGACTACGTCATGGTGACCACTGGGAAAGGAAAGTTATTGGGGTTTTCTCAGGACACCAGTGGGTTGAAGTGTCCGGAGAGCCTAAAGAATATAATGTTGCAGTCAGATTGACTCCTCCTAAATATGCACAAATTTGCTATTGGATAAGTGGAACCAATTCAAGTTGTCTCCATGAATAATTAAGGTTTTATTATAATAATACCTAAACGAACTTTCATAAGAAAGGTAATGATGTTTTTCCTTAGGCTACTTTCACACATCAGGTTTTCGGCGTCAGGCGCGATCCGGCGTCGTGCTGGAATGCCGGATCCGGCAAATGTTTTGTAAAACCTGAAGTGCCGGATCCGGTTTTCTGCCGGATCCGTCTTGTTCTTGACAGACAAAACCGGATCCGTCTCATCCGGTTCATCCGTTTTTCTATCCGTTTTTCTATTCGTTTTTCGACGGATTACGCCGGATCCGGTTTTTAAAATTGACCCTTGTGGCCTTCCGAACGGGATTGGCTACTGGAAAACTAGATATAGCATGTTCCTACAGCCCTTCTTTGACAGGTTGTAGAGAAGAAAGTGCAGGTTGGAGAGAAGAGCAAGTTACTGGCGAAGATGGATGTTGTCATTGGAAATATTACCACTAGAAGTTCTGTGACGGTTTCAGGGACAATTTTCCACTATACTTTATGTCACCTCAAGGCAGAGTACACTGGGATGACAGAGTGTGAAAGATTTGTGCCCTAAACTTGTGTACCTTCTGGACCAACAGTATATACCTTTGCCAACCAAAGTTGGCTATCTTGTCATGGTCTTACTATTTTTACCTTTAGGCCACAGGTGTGTACCTGGTTGTGTTTTATGCAAAGTATTTCACCTTTTAACAAAAGTTGTGTACATTGGTAGGAAATCACCAACAATAAACACAACTTTTTAGGTGAAATACTTTGCTTCAAACACAACCAGGAACACAACTGTGGCAAAAAGCTAAAATTTACCCACAGTTATACCTGGTTTTGAATACCTTTTTACCTTTGAAATACCCTGTATTTAACCTTTTTTTAAAACATAGTTCGCCGCAGAAAGAAATGACAGACAACCATTGTGAAACGATAATTTAACTTTTATTTAAATTTTTATTTTTTTTTGTAAAATGTTTTTAAAGTGCAAAAAACTTTTTTAATAAAGGTTTTAAACCCAATGGGCATTTTTATTACAAAAAACACACATTACAATTCTGTGTACTGTGGGGTGGAAATACTGCTGGAGGGGCTGCGGGACACTTCGACACTGGGTGTGTGGAGAGAGGACTGGGATCGTGGTGGGGAAGGAACAGTTAGAGGTGAAGGTGTGGAAAAAGCTACAGAATGGGTGGACATGTGGGAGGCAGAAGAGGTGGTGGGCGGTGGAGTGGAGGGTTGGGCAGGGACTGTAGGAGCAGATGATGTTGATGGAAAGTTGTATGGGGAAGGAGTTTGGTACGGGGAAGGAGTTTGGTACGGGGCAGGTTGCTGGAAGTGGGGAGATGTCTGGTACTGGGGAGGTTGCTGGTACTGGGGAGGTTGCTGGTACTGGGCAGGTTGCTGGTATGTAGTAGGAGGGGGAGGATGGAAAGTGGCTGGAGGGGGTGCAGATGTAATAGGAGGGGGAGGATGGAAAGTGGCTGGAGGGGGTGCAGGTGGAGGAACTACAGTGGTGGGAGGTGGAGGTTGGGAGGTAACCTGCTGTAGAGCACCGTGGCACGAATGCATTACATGCATCTGCTGGGTAGGAGATAGTGTTGCCATGCGCTCCACAACAGACCTGAAAAAGGTGTGGTTTGGCGAAAATCTTGCTTCTGAATGCATGGTTTGCAGAAGTGTCTTCACCTCCAGAATGCTGGAGTTGATCTGCTGAAAGCCTGCGGAGATTTGCTCTGACAAGACTTTGAGACAGTTCTGGAAAGATGCATTCAGATGCAAGAACTCTTGCGCATAACTCTTTTCCTGACCCCTCTGCCGCTGCCGCCCAGTACCCGCAGGTGTACTAGAGGTGGCAGGGGCAGAAGGGTGGGGTAAAGGGAAGGCGATCTCCTCACCAGCAGCTTCATGTAATGTAGGCGGCCACGATGCTCCTGTGCTGGTGGATGGGACAGATGGGTCGAATGTGTGGGAAGGCTGGGAAGGTGCAGATGTACCGGGGCGGTCGAAGTGTCCCTCGGTGCCGGTCTCCTCAGGGATCGCCTCAGAAGGGTCCAATCGTGCAGGCTCCCGAGTGCTGCTCACCGTGTTGTGTAATAAAGAGAAAAAAAAACAATTAAAATACTGACATGGTATGGCCCTGGCTGAAAAAAAAAAGTTACATCTAACATTTTTTTCACATGTGGTGTGTAATATTTACCTTCTGGTGAGCATTGTTTCCCGGAGGAACGACAGGGCTTGTGCGTACTTGTACTTGCTCCTGCGTCCTCCAGATCCACTCGGGGCCCGCATCTCTTTATTGAACTCCTTCTTGAAACGATCCCTCACAGACCGCCACCGATTCACAATTCTGTTCCCTGAAACGAGAAAGGAGTGGTTAGTATACAACATCAGTGTTTCACAAACTCCAGTCCTCATGGTCCCCAGGGGTCATGTTTTCAGGATTTCCATAGTAAATAGAAATCCTGAACACATGATCCGTGGGGACCACGAGGACTGGAGTTCGGGAAACACTGGTTTACATCAAGCAACCGGTACTGTATATACTTACGCTCTTTAATCTGGGCCCGAGCTTCGAGGTCCTCCCAGCGGCCCACAAGGAGAGAACAGATTTCCTCCCAGAGTCGTCGGGTAACGATCAGGTCAGCGTGGCGGCGGTCAGCCATATTCCAGAGCGGCTCCCTTTCTCTGACGAGATCGATGAGGCGGTCCACATCAATCCCTCCATCCTCACCGTCAGAGTCGGGAGCACGCTGTGAAGGCTGTTAAAGAAAAAGACAAAAATAACATAATTAGCCTCCACAAAAGAAATGAAATAAAAAGTGCAAAAAAACAAAGCAAAAATATTTATACTTACAAGCTGGTGACCGCCGCGTTGCTGTCGCCGACGACCCTGGGAGGCACTGCGAGGACCTCTTGGCCGAGCACCAGATTGGGAAGACTAGAGAAGAAAACAAAAAATGTTATGTCTTTGGATGTAGGCATTTGTTTGCTGTGTGTGGTCTGCAGAACATTGTTTTCTAAATGTGTTGTGTGTAGTGTGATGTTGTGTTTCTGCGTTTGATGCAAAAAACTTACCAATTGTGAGCCCACTCCAGGTGTCTGTCCACCCCTTCCTTCTTCTGGGAGCTCCTCTTCATCTTGTGATTCCTGTTTTGAAATAAAAGTCAATGAATAGACATATATTACAGAGATGATGGATTTTGGAAATAAAAACTTACCGTCAAACGCTGACGATGTGAGGGAGGGCTCCCAGAAGAAGATGTGCTGTCCTGTTGATGGCCAGACTCCATGGCTGTGGGTATTGCTGCTGCTAGTGATGCCATTTCTGCTGCTGCTGCTGCTGCTGCATCTCTTTGGCGGCTGTTGAATAAAGAGAAACAAAGGGCCAATGATATCCATGGATCTTGATATTCCATGGCCCTAGTTAGGAGGAATGGGGGATTTGATAATTACCGTCTCTCATCTGCTGCTGGACTCCCCTCCTCAGCATGTTCCATTTGCTGCTCCATTTGGGGTGGTGCTGATGGTGCTGCTGCTGCAGATGTCTGCTGCCTTCTCCTGCTCCTGGTTCTTGGCTTGGGTGGCATGTTGGGTGTGGCTGAGGGTCCCATTGTCTTGCTTTTATATATCTCCTGTGGGCAGAGCTACTGAGCATGCTCAGACAAAAAAACGGATCCGGCGCATTGCGGCGCTCATAGGCTTTCATTGTGTGAAAAAGCCGGACGCGCCGGATCCGGCGTGTCCGGCTTTTTCGCCGGAGACAAAAAACGTTACAGTAGACGTTTTTTCCAGACGCCGGATCGCGACACATTGCCGGATCCGGCGAAAACCGGATGAAACGCATGGCCATCTGGCGCGATCCGGCGCAAATGCAAGTCAATGGGGGGGAAACCGGATCCGGCATTGCATTTCGCCAGATCCGGTTTCTGTCAAAAGCGCCGGATCGCGCCTGACGGCGAAAACCTGATGTGTGAAAGAGGCCTAAGAATCTCAAAATGCATAAACCATAAGTGTAAGCTAAAAAACGATTAAAAAAAAATCAATCACATGGCCTAAAGCTTGAAACTCTTTGAGACATTTTCTAAAAAAAAAAATGAATATCAGTCAATAGTCAAGAAAAATGCAATTTCTTCTGCTCTACTGTAAAACTAATCCTCCAGTATGACTCAGTAGAGAATACTCTGCTCACAAATTATTTTCCTGTGGGAACATCCGATATTCAAACATGTAAAAATGATAACTGTTTCATGCCACAATATGCCAATTGGGAAAGATAATACTTGGATGGCATGGGAGTTCAGCTTCGTAAAATAATTTGCGATGTACGGTCTGAAACAGTTTCTTGAAATAGCAGATGAACAAAAAAGAAATACAATTATCAATCCACCAATTTATTACTTAGAAGGGCTACTGCTCAAACACAAGTAAATTGGCTGGAAACAATCGTTATGCATCGTCAGTAAAGGAAAATAAAGTAAAAATAAAACAACATTCAGACTGGTGAGGCTCTAACACAAGAATGAGAAGCTCTATAGTAAGATACATACATTACCTGTGGAAGTTACTCTGTTACGGAGACCATTGTTGTTGAATGGGCAGTCTCTAAGGGGTAGTATGCACCGTCCCCAGGTCCAGAGCTGAGTCTCTGGACCTGCTTCTGGTGTCTGGAATTGAATGCCTTTTCCCACACATCAATCAGTATAGTCAACAGATGGACTTTTCCAAGTCAAACATGCTGGTAATGCACATTAAAAATAATGGCTGGTAGCCACTTGGCTTGTAAACCATTGGCATGGGTGACCACCCTCGTTTTCTTGGCCCATAAGGTCCAATACTGGACTACTGAGAGATTGCCTATAGAAAATGTGAACAGTATACAGGGCTATCGGATCAGCATCTCGCTGGACAAGTTATTGTTATTTTTCCTTGCTAGTGCTGTGATCGACAGTAAGAAAAAGGCATAGCTGACTCGCACATAGGCGAGCATGTTTTTCAGTGTACTATTCTGTTAGGCTGTAATCAGGATTCCCACCAGTCTGTACATTAAAATAGCTAGAAGGAATTGGAAATCTGCCCAGAAGATGAAAAAAAATTGAAAGCGCTTCTGAACATTTTTTTTTTCCTTTTCTACAGTTTTGCGCTCTGCATGCTTTTTAACCCATTTATATAGAATAAGATGAAATTGTAGTTCTGAAATAATGGACCTCTGCCATCATGACCAAAACAAGAATATAGACTTCATAGAGGGGGACTTCTTCCTGGGATCCCCCAGAATGAGAAAGAAAGGCGCTGCTTAGAGCATCTGCTTGAGCATGTTGGAGCATCTCACACTCTGGCGCCCCAGGCCGTCCATGTACTGCATGAATTACATTGGGGAGATGATTTGTGGCACTTGCTAGTATGTATTACTGGTTCTCCCAGTTAGTGCTGCCTCCCATAAAGGCGGCATATATGATCTAGCCTAAATATGGTTAATGATGGCCAAGCATGTGACCCGACCAGTCCATCAGCCTCCTTTAATTGAAAGGTTCACAGGGAAAAACTGATTTCATTTGGAGGACAGATGGACAGGTCTGGTCATACGCTGTTCCACCACCAGACATTGTATGGACAGGAGCTCTATGCAGACCGAGGGAAAACTTCTCTAATTGCAGGAGGATCATGTCCTCAATACATTTGTTAAATTAAAACTAATGTGGCCAACCACATTGATTTTTTTCCTACAGCGGCTATTAATCTCTGCCCACCCAGCCTTAATGACAAGCTGCAGCTTATACTGAGCAGTGTGAGACTTCAGCAGTAGCAGAATTGAGGGACATTGAGACATTTGCCTATTTGGATAGGTGGGTGGAGATTGAGTTTAAATTTTCAATGTGGATTAGACATTCATTCTAACATTGATTTTAATAGCAAATACACTGGCTCCCTCAGGTGTAATAGATATTGTTTAATAATGTAAGAAGTATTCTCAATTAAATAATATATTAATATATCCTCAAAAATACTTTACTAGTACATTCTTTATCATTGATAAATTATACAAATGCTACTTTTTACTCTAATCTTCAATTGCATGGATGTTCTCACAGATAAATAATATGTGAGTCAGAAAAACAACGCTAAGGTTCCTAAGAAGAATTTCAAGAATATCCCCAACAAATTCCTACCTAAACAATTTGAATGTATTTTAAATGTGTCTTTTACTTTGTTGATGCACTTTAAATAGGTCTGATGTGATGGCTTATTTTTTGCCCTTTTTTAAATATTTTTTATAACTTTTTTTTTTTTTTGTTAAACTTTTTACTGGCTTTAATAGTGTCCCCTAGGGAGACATGAAGCTGTGATTATCTACACGTAACAGGACTTCAGCCATGGGCTGGCATTCATAAGAGATTTACAATGACAGGCACGAGGGTCTTCTGCAAACGCCAGGCCAGTATCGGACTGAAGGTGCCAAGTGCCCACCAGTAATATTTAACCTGCATACAAATAATACATTACCATTGTTCACAAATTTACCTATATCTCTATATAGTAATAAACTGGGTAGTTTGGTTAATGAATGACAAAATGCTGATTTTTTTCTGTACAGCGTGAATCAAGTGAAGTATGCTGAGTACTGCCCACACAGTGGGGTTGGGGACCCGGATTTGCACAGGGGCCCATCGGGAGATTCCCCGGTTACCCTATGGGCCAGTCCGAGCCTGTGCCAGGCAGTCATGACAATCCATCGGAGTCACAAGACAGGGGCGTGATTGGGCGGGACTTGTGTTAAATGCCGCTGTCAGTGATTGCATTTAACTGGTTAACAGCAGCGGGTAGAACTCGGATCCACCCGCATCTGTTAGAGGCACATGGCTGCTGATCAGATCAGCTGTTATGTATGGGGAAAAATGCAGACTCAGCGTCGAGGGCCGCATCAAAGGCAGGGCCGCGACCATTGACGTACCTATATGTTAAAGGTATGTACAGCACCATGGAATCAATGGTGCTATATAAATAATAATAAAAAGCTCTGGAAACACAGCTCAGCTGAGAAAATGAAGTTGTATTCTCCTGTAGCTGCATTTTTCAAGTCATCAGGGCAGGGCTGGAGCAGTGAACAGTCCATGCTCGGCATGCAGTGAGCCTGTGGTGATCACTTTCTGTGCACCTTGACTGACAGCTCTGCAGTGTCAGTGTGCTAAGCATGATGTCCATCAAGAAGCAGTGGCGTAATTACAGCGCCCTCACTGTATACTGAACCCTGACTGTTCACAACCTCTGCTCTACCCCGATGATTAAAAGAGAGTGGATGCAGGAGTATTATTACCCCATTTACTCCCTGCAGCAGCACTACTGATTAGAAAGCCACAGACTTAAAGCAGTATTTACCTGCAAATTAGAACTATGGCTGCAGGTATATACATTTCTTTTAACAGAATACAGATTCTCCAATCAAGCATGTTGATTTAAAAAACAGTGCAATGCACAATTAGCACCCAATAATATAAAAAGTAGGACCGACTCATTTGATAATTGAAAACAAGGAGGAAAAGGAGTCCAAACCTGCATGAAAAATAATCATTTTATTAAGTATTCAAAAGCACAAGAGAACAGGGTAAGGTCAAGCAGAAAGACAGTCAAAAGAGGACGGTAACCAATGTACCCAGAACAATAGCAGCCTGATTGACAACAGAAGAGGTCACTCATATGTAACAGGTTGGGGATAGCTAAAATAACAATATGTACCTGAGATATATAGCTTGTGCGATATACCAAGGTTACCACACTAATAGTGCTGATTATGCTGAAGATCCCTCATGAAGTAGCCAAATGGAAGTAATAAAAGGTTAAAAAAAAAAAAAGATGCCCATATACAGTCATGGCCAAATGTTTAGAGAATGACACAAATATTATATTTTCACATGATCTGCTGGCCTCTGGTTTTTATGTGTGTTTGTCAGATGTTTTTATCACATACAGAAATATAATTGCAATCATATTATGAGTAACAAAAGGTTATATTGACAGACTGAGTTAATGCAGCAAGTCAATATTTGCAGTGTTGACCCTTCTTCTTCAGGACCTCAGCAATTCTCCCTGGCATGCTCTCAATCAACTTCTGAATCAAATCCTGACTGATAGCAGTCCATTCTTGCAAAATCAATGCTTTTATTTTGTCTGAATTTGAAGGTTTTTCTTTGTCCACCCATCTCTTGATGATTGACCACAAGTTCTCAATGGGATTAAGATCTGGGGAGTTTCCAGGCCATGGTCCCAAAATCTCTATGTTTTGTTCCCTGAGCCATGTAGTTATCACCTTTGCTTTATGGCAAGGTGCTCCATCATGTTGAAAAAGGCATTGTTGATCGCCAAACTGCTCTTGGACGGTTGGGAGAAGTTGCTCTTGGAGGACATTCTGGTACCATTCTTTATTCATGGCTGTGTTTTTAGGCAAGACTGAGAGAGAGCCCATTCCCTTGGCTGAGAAGCCACCCCACACATGAATGGTTTCAGGATGCTTGACAGTTGGCATGAGACAAGACTGGTGGTAGCGCTCACCTGGTCTTCTCCGAATAAGTCGTTTGCCAGATGTCCCAAACAATCGAAAAGGGGATTCATCAGAGAAAATGACTTTACCCCAGTCCTCAGCAGTCCACTCCCTGTACCTCTTGCAGAATATCAGTCTGTCCATTATGCTTTTTCTGGAGAGAAATGGCTTCTTTGCTGCCCTCCTTGAGACCAGGCCTTGCTCCAAGAGTCTCCGCCTCACAGTGCGTGCAGATGCACTCACACCTGCCTGCTGCCATTCCTGAGCAAGCTCTGCACTGCTGGTAGCCCGATCCCGCAGCTGAAACACTTTTAAGAGACGGTCCTGGCGCTTGCTGGTCTTTCTTGGGCGCCCTGGAGCCTTTTTGGCAACAAGGGAACCTCTCTCCTTGAAGTTCTTGATGATGCGATAGATTGTTGACTGAGGTGCAATCTTTCTAGCTGCAATACTCTTCCCTGTTAGGCCATTTTTCTGCAGTGCAATGATGACTGCATGTGTTTCTTTAGAGATAACCATGGTTAACAGAAGAGAAACAAAGATGCCAAGCACCAGCCTCCATTTAAAGTGTCCAGTGGTGTCATTCTTACTTAATCATGACAGGTTGATCTCCAGCCCTGTCCTCATCAACACCCACACCTGTGTTAATGGAGCAATCACTGAAACGATGTTAGCTTACCCTTTTAAGGCAGGGCTGCAATGATGTTGAAATGTGTTTTGGGGGATAAAGTTAATTTTCTAGGCAAATATTGACTTTACAAGTAATTGCTGTTAAGCTGATCAGTCTTTATAACATTCTGGAGTATATGCAAATTGCCATTAGAAAAAATGAAGCAGTAGACTTTGTAAAAATTAATATTTGTGTCATTCTCTAAACTTTTGGCCATGACTGTAGCTCACTCATGCAGCAGAAATAGCAAGGGGATCGTCAAGCACACTGCACAATAGTGAGACCAAATTATTGCACACTAACCCGATACATAAAAGAAGGTAAAGGCTCAGTGCCTCACAATCGTACCCATCATGACAGACCTCGTTTTGTGTGGATCAGGAGACCCCAAAGCGCATTTCGCGGCAAGTCCGCTTCCTCGGGGGTGTGGCTATCATCAGTGCATTGCCTCATTAAGTACCCAATTGCTAAGCTGGTGTGAGGGTGACAGACCAATAGGAGAAAGGTGGGAGGGACGCATGCACAAAAACAGTGAGCATCGTGTCTGCTCTGTCCCCTGTCCACAGAATGACATCACACACAGGCAGCCAATCGCAAGAGAGTGGGCAAGACATGCGCAATAGAGCAATGAGCACCACATCCACCCCACCATCCGCCCACAGAGCGGAGTCAAATGCAGCAGCCGGCGCCTTAGCTGCAACATAGCGACGAAAAGCGCTGTGGGAAACACAGGGGGGAGGCGGAAACCCATTGCAGAGTGAATGTTGAATCCATGTAATGGGAAGTAAAAATAAAAGCAAGTCTGTTATAATTCATTGGTTAAATGTATTGATACCGGAACAATTCAGCATTCAGATAATTTTATAGAATGTTTTTAGTAAAAAACATTCTATAAAATTATCTGAATGCTGAATTGAGGGATCTTCAGCATAATCAGCACTCTTAGTGTGGTAACCTTGGTATATCACACAAGCTATATATCTCAGGTACATATTGTTATTTTAGCTATCTCAATCCCCAACCTGTTACATATGAGTGACCTCTTCTGTTGTCAATCAGGCTGCTATTGTTCTGGGTACATTGGTTACCATCCTCTTTTGACTGTCTTTCTGCTTGAACTTACCCTGTTCTCTTGTGCTTTTGAATACTTAATAAAATGATTATTTTTCATGTAGCTTTGGACTCCTTTTCCTCCTTGTTTTCAATCTTCATATATATTTCTTTTGCAAACGGGTTCTCTATGAGGGTACACTAAACCTAGAAATGAATAATAAAGGTAACCAAGAAGCATACTTGTTCTCTCTGTATGCCAGAGGACTTTCTGCAAGCTCCTGAAACCATCTTCTAGAAATCCTGCAGAGAATACAGGGATTACTCTGCTGACCTGTTCTATTTTCAGCTGGAAACAGCTGAGAGGACATGGTTGGCATTTATGTGGTCCCACTATAGACAGTGCAAAGGGGGGAGGCTCCTGCTGAAGCCAATAGTTGTGTAGGCAGACACAGGACTGAAGTAGAGGAGGGTTGTAAACTGAACTCCTGGGGAAAAAAACATGTTTTTCTAAGATATTTCTCAATTTTAATTGTAAAGTTAATCAAAATAGGATAAAAAGAAGTGATTAAGAGAGAAATTGCATACATAACATTATACGTAAGTTATTTGATTCTCACTGTGCTAAAATTCTGATTAAACTAACCCCCTCTCACTCTCCTAACAATCAATTTCATATCGAGCTGTATAAAAAAAATGTAAAAATAATCTGTCAGCTCATTGTAACCCCCCTTCAAGCCAATTACATGTGTGTGTAGGTTATAAGAACACAAGTGAATCCATAACTTTATTAAACAAAAACGTTGCTCTGTTACGAGAAATCCACTTTAGAAGTGATATGCTAATTAGGCCTGGAAATGCTCTGGGCGGGATGGAGCACTTCTACGGAGTCAGCTCCATTCTCAGCCTAGTTCCGCCCTTCAATGCTGCATTCTGTCAATCAACTAGCGGAGGCAGTGTAAGGCTGAAAACAGAAGTGGGGAGCCAAGGCAGTAGAAGTGCTTTGGTCCTCCCAGAGCACTTTCTGTCTCACGTGAAAACCACTTCTAAAGTGGATTTTTCTGCAATAAAGCAGTATTATTGTATAATAGAGCTATAGATTCATGTGTTCTTTTAACATACACATATATACTTGTATACTTTGAAAAGATACACAGGTCCATAGAGTTTAACCATTGGATGGATTAGAATGAGCTTATAGATTCCTTCTAATAATATATTTTTTCTGTCTAATGCAAATGATAACTTCTAAAATGAGGCATGTCTTGTATGTGTTTTTGAAAACAAAATAAAATAAATACAATTTTTTATTAACTTATGATTTTGATTTATTTATTTACAAAATGCCCATACATAGTCTAAGGGTCCCGTTTCACATAGCGATGCACCAGCGATCCCGACAACGATTCGACCTGGTAAGGATCAGTGGTGCGTCGCTAGTAAGCTGCCAAACAGGCAGATCTCTTCAACGATACGGCGATCCGTATAACGACCTCGGCGGTCGTTGGTACCTTGTCACACAGCAGCTTATCTGACGACACACGCCTGCGTCCCTGAGTTCTGCGTCGCCAACGAGGTCGCTCGTCGGCGTCAAACACAACGATGCATGCTGGCCACTGAGACGCCAACTATCAAAAAATGGCCCAGGACATTCGAGCACGATCAGCGATATCCAGCAGGGGGGCCGGTCGCCGCTATGTGTCACACGTAGCGAGATCGCTGGCGAGGTCGCTGTTGCGTCACAAAATTGGTGACATTTCAGCAATCTCGCTAACGATCTTGTTATGTGAGACGGGGCCTTAATATCTCAGGTGACCGGTGTTTTGTTATTTCAACTCATACAATTCCTTTATCGATCATCTGGAAATAAATAAAACATAAAAGAACATATGTTATCATGCGTATATAGCTATCAGCAAACTGAGATCGCAATTGTGGCTCTCTTAATCTTTATTACAAAGCTTTAGAATTCAACATTGTATCCCAAACACTATTCGAGAAACATGAAAAGATTCAATGAAACTTTCCTCCTGTCTAAGCAGCAGCTGCATCCGTAGTATACTATTCCAAAGAGAAAGAACCACACTTAGACTTCTCATGTAGATATTTTGTCACCAAATTTCAAAAATGGACATTAGCAACAATATTTTGGATATTCTATACCCTTTTTGTGTCAAGCTATAAATAAAACACAAGATGCACCATAGGATAGTACAGTATGAACAGTATTAAACGTTCCTAGTGTAAAGGTATCTGCTCAGCAATCGGACAATTGTCAGTAGGTAAGGTCCACCAAAATGGCAGGGCATAAAATTGATGTAACAGCATACTGGAATAGGATGCGCTGCCACTGGAGAGTCAGGAACGTCCAGAAAAAGTAAGATGCATGAAATACGTATTCCAGAATATGTTTCATGATCGGGTCCAGTAGAGAAAAATACAATTCATATTTATACATGTAGGGTAAAAAGTCACAGACTAGGAAAGAACTTAACTCATTATAATGGTCTAAATTCACATACAGAGAGTAATACATGAAAAATAATGCAATAAAATGTACACACAGATCTTAGACGGTATATAAGTAATGCTGGTGACCGGATACAATTTGAGGACACGAGGTAAGAACAGTAAGTGAAAGGTGTAATTTATAGTAGTTATAAGACAATTGGTGATATGAGACAATGCATATGAACAATGAACCATATAACGATGCAATTGTAATAAAAATGAAAGCTGTTTGGTATATAACACTAATGTTCACTTTACAAAAAGGTTACGCCCGTTCAAGGGAGTTACCACTTAAGTTCTTCCTGCAATTCTGGCCCTAGTGGGGGTCACTGAGTTCTGCCGCAGGTCTTTCTGTCTAGTAAAGCACATTGAGCTTCCCACGCACCAACTGGTCCCCTCCCCTCCCCACCTGAGCTCCTAGGCCAGGCAAACCCCAATACCATATGTTATAACTGGAAAACCGTCGGCTGTTGATGCCTGGGGTGGGAATGACTGGGTCTCGACTCTTATCGAGTGCTGTCTGGTCCCTGGAACTTGACTGGTATAGGGCATAGGTCTTGGTCTCGACCAGCGCAGTCTGGGCTCTGGGTCTTGACTGGCGCAGTTTGGACTCTGGATCTCACCTGGTGTGGTCTGGACCTTGTCAGGTGATAACCAGCACCTTAATGGCGTAGGCTTCTGTTCTGAGGCCTGTCATGCTGGCCTTGGTGCCATCTCTGGTCCGCGTCTGCTCCGTTCTTTCTTGGCGCCAAATCCCTATGCGGTTTGGCACAGGGCTTTTATATCCAAAAACTCACTCATGCGAGATACCTGACTAGATCCAGTACAAGAACTTGTTTACCCTGAAATTGTTCTGGTACAAAATGGTTCCACCTGGTTTTGCAGCAGAGGGCAGTCTTTCCTCACTAATGTCATATTACATAAGGGCTCTTCAGGGGTATCACTGCTTCCTGTTACATATATAAGAAAACAGAACAATAAGGGGGGATTAAGCAAAATGATTCCTGGAGGTTAAATGATTTCAGTCCCAGTAATGGCTTGTAAAACACATACATGATCAAATCCCAGTTTCTCTCAGCCTTTGCCTCATCTACTACTATTGTTCATTTTTAAAACTGTGCTGACACAAAAGCCTACCTTTATTTTAAAGACTGAATTGTATTTCCTTCTTTTTGGTTTATGTTGGTGGGATTCTTGGGCAGTAAGGATCAGAACCACTGCACAGCAATTATTTCCTTTACACTTAAGGTGCATCATTAGATGTCTTTCATACTATATTATCCCTACATGTGGGACAGAAAACAAAGTAGAAAGTTACTTATAATGTACAGTACACTCCCTGACAGAAGTTATGTCGCTTATCCATGTTATGTAAATAAAAGCTTATAACCTAACGTTAAATTCATCCATTGGTTGTATAAATTATTCTTTTGAAAGGCGAAACCCTCCGAAATGTGGTTTAGGTTAAGAAAATAAATTGGCATCAATGCAGAAATATTCATCATTTAATGGACACAGAATGGTCAGATTTTGGCAAGACAAAAGTTTTGTCGCCTGGTCATATAATGCACCCAATCCTAGTTTACATCCTCACCTGTGCTCAGTAAAAGATCGGTTAATTAGTGTGTGTGTATAAAATGAAACCCAGCACCCCAGACTTTCACTTGAGCTGCAACTTGAGTTCTGACAACATGCCAAAAATCCACCCTGTGACCAAAGCCTGGATTATCAAGAGGTTGAAGACCAG
The DNA here is from genome assembly GCF_039654945.1 of Dendrobates tinctorius. Classification (NCBI taxonomy): domain Eukaryota; kingdom Metazoa; phylum Chordata; class Amphibia; order Anura; family Dendrobatidae; genus Dendrobates; species Dendrobates tinctorius. The sequence continues at coordinate 20,204,577 of NW_027361898.1, read as the reverse complement.
ATCCACTGCAGAGGTGGCTGGCACCTTTAATGTGTCTCAGCGTCAAGTACCAAATTTTTGAAGAATACCATGCAGGAACATGTGTTGAAATAACTACCTGAAGTGCAGACACAATGTTCCTACTATTGTTGCTAACCTACATTACTCAGTTGTAGGTTGAAAGTTGTCATCTGGTGGGAAATTTGTTGCTTGGAGGAGCAACTCCTCCACTTTCTGACTTCTCTCACCCAGGCACATCAGCTATAAAACAGCATGGTATCGCTTCAGTTTACATATATAAAAGGAGTGACGGCGGGGAGTGGAAGAAACAATCTGCCCTGTTACCAGGGGCTGGCTGGCAAATTTTAGCCTGGGGGGCAAGCACACAGCAGAGGCCCATGAGTAGCGGCTCATTGTTAAAAAGGTTGTCCGATCTTAAGATACAAGTCTAAAGTCACTATATGTGAATCCTCACATCATGTGCGCTGTGAGGATTCTCTAGTGCTTGCAGTGGGAGCGGGCACTTATGTGATCAAGTATGTGACGTGTATATTCCCAGCCATATTACAACTAGACTGTTTCTCGCCTTGCTCAATACAGGTGTATTAACTGAGGCCGAGAAAGTCTAGTTGTCATGTATGCAAATCACATACCTGCAGTCATGCGCCCGCCAAATCACGACAGCACTGTGAGCAATGTGAGGATTCACGTGTCTGCAGTCACAGAGTGACTTGTAACTTAAATCTGGACAACCCCTTTAACATGTTTATCTCTGGTTGCTTCATAGGCTATATTCCTACTACTGTATTGCCTGTCTGAGAGCTGTTCAATGAAAAACCTGACAGTGCTGGGATCAGCTCAGGATGTACCAAACTGTAGATTTTGCCACTCCTAATGTTGTAGCAATTTCTCGTATGGGTTTTTTCTGTTTTTACAGCTTAAGGATGACTTGTTTCACCTGCATGGAGAGCTTCTTTGACCACTTGGCCAAAACCACCATCAGTAGATGAATGCAGGGACACAGCCACCATCAGTAATTGAATGCAGGGTCAGAACCACCATCAGTAGATGAATTCAACAATAGAACCACCATCAGTAGATACATGCAGGGCCAGAACCACCATCAGTAGATACATGCAGGGCCTGAACCACCATCAGTAGATACATGCAGGGCCAGAACCACCATCAGTAGATACATGCAGGGCCAGAACCACCATCAGTAGATACATGCAGGGCCAGAACCACCATCAGTAGATGAATGCAGGGCCAGAACCACCATCAGTAGATACATGCAGGGCCAGAACCACCATCAGTAGATGAATGCAGGGCCAGAACCACCATCAGTAGATACATGCAGGGCCAGAACCACCATCAGTAGATACATGCAGGGCCAGAACCACCATCAGTAGATGAATGCAGCAACAGAACCACCATCAGTAGATGAATGCAGGGACACAGCCACCATCAGTAGATGAATGCAGGGAGACAGCCATCATCAGTAGATGAATGCAGGGCCAGAACCACCATTAGTAGATGAATGCAGGGCCAGAACCACCATCAGTAGATGAATGCAGCAACAGAACCACCATCAACAGATGAATGCAGCAATAGAACCACCATCAGTAGATGAATGCAGGGAGACAGCCATCATCAGTAGATGAATGCAGGGTCAGAACCATCATCAGTAGATGAATGCAGTAACAGAACCACCATCAGTAGATTAATGCAGTGACAGAACAACCATCACTAGATGAATGCAGGCTCATAACCACCATCAGAAGATGAATGCAGGGTCGTGAATACCATCAGTAGATGAATGCAGCGACAGAACCACAGTCGGTAGATGAATACTACATTAGAACCACCGTCCGTAGATGAATGTAACTGTTACGGGCTAGGCAGAACGCACCAAATAATATAATCATAATAGGTGCGTTCGCAGCCCGGGGTCCACCGTGCAGAGGTGGTAAACTGCTGCTTAGTAATGGCGGACGTATATAGCGATATACAAAGGTCATACGCGGGTTAACGTCACCCGGTGTGAACAGGAGCGGTCTCTGTTACGTCACAGAGCCGCAGTACCGCGAAACTTAAATGCTGGAGTCTGTTAGCACTCATAGAGCTCGGCAAGGGGGCGCTCAGAATGTGGTCACAGAACTCTGCCCCAAGCACAGGGGGTCAGAATCCCTCTAGAATTCCTGAGCGTGCGGCGTCACGCCACTATAGACACTGACTATGGAGTGTCGATCACGTGCACCGTGGCGTGCCGAGCCACAGGTGGACACTGATGCCTGTCTCAGACTCTGTCCTACCTACACCTAAGCCTGGGCGCTTAACAGGCTAGGCTGCACAACACATGCATACCAAGGGTAGGGGTTTATTAATGAGTCATTCACCAGAGACATTCATACATGCATACGACACTCACTCCTCATAGTCTGATAATGCAGTCTATACTAGCGCATGGCCGAGCGGCCATGCAAACCTTTTATAGCCACGTCCTTTCGGGACCTTCCTGACCTTTCTGATGGTCCAATCCGAGCTGGAGAAGGACCTGAGCATGCGACCTTCGATCTCCAATGAGAGATCGTCCCACGGGCATGCTCAGTGGACCGAAAGGAGGACTTAGTCCCTGGAGTAGCTCACTGCTGACTAGCCTGCGTTGCTATAGCTGGACCAGAGGTGGCAGCAGCAACTAAACCTACAGAGCTGGTCTGAGCAGAGCGCCTGGCTCGATGAGTCTGCTGAGCAACCTCCTGTGTGGCCGGAGAGTAATGGGAGACTGCCGAATGCAAGGCTTGGGATTCCTGCTGTGCAGCAACCGGAACCCGATGTCTAACTTTACCCCTCCTCCTAGGGTCCCTGCCTGGCTATGCTCAAATGCCACAATAAGGAGTGGAGCGTGAATGTTCTCCACTGGCTCCCAGGTCTGAGCCTCTGGACCATGGCCCTTCCAATCCACGAAATAAAACTTTTTGCCCCGCATCACCTTGCATCCCACGATGGCATTGACCTCAAACTCGTCCGAAGACGGGTCTGATGTCCCGGCAGACGACTCGGAGAACCGGGACATGTGAACAGGCTTAAGGAGGGACACGTGGAACGTGTCCGAAATGGCCAAGTGTGGTGGAAGGGCCAGACGGAAGACCACAGGGTTGATCTGCTCAAGGACCTTGAAGGGGCCAATGTAGCGCGGTGCGGACTCAACCCGCAGCCTGATGTTTCGGGCGGAGAGCCACACTAAGACAACGCTGCCAGGCTCCGTGCAGAAGGTAGCCGAGAGAGTGGTACCAGGTGCACCATCTTGGAGAAATGGTCGGTGACAACCCAAATGACGGTGATGCCATACCGACCATCTCCCAGGGCCTGTCCGCTACCGGCAGGGGATAGAGTAGCCCAGTGGGCCGCTGCCGAAAGGACCAATTCTGGGCGCAAGAGACGCACTCCTGAATATAGTCCCTGACGTCACGGGCCATATGTGGCCACCAGTACGTCCTCGTCAGGAGCTCAGAGGTCCGTTTGGTCCCAAAATGTCCACCCACCCGGGACGAATGAGCCCAAGAGAGGAACTCCGGTCGCAGACGGGCAGGGACAAAAGTCTTGCCCGGAGGTACAGACTCAAGGGCGACCGGAGCCTCGGTCCTCAGATGGGACTATCAACCGAGACTCCTCCTCCTCCGATGACACCACGGAGTGGGACAGAGCATCGGCCCAGACGTTCTTCTTCCCGGAGAGAAAATGCAGGGTGAAGTGGAATCGGGAGAAGAACAAGGACCATCTGGCCTGGCGAGAATTCAGCCGCTGGGCTGTTTGTAAATAAACCAAGTTCTTGTGGTCAGTGAACACCTGGAAAGGGTGGCAAGCCCCCTCCAGGAGGTATCTCCACTCTGAAAAGGCCAACTTCATTGCTAGCAACTCCCTGTCCCTGATGGAATAATTCCTCTTCGCCGGTGTGAAGGTCTTGGAGAAGAAGAAGCATAGGTGCTTCCGACCTTCTGAGTCCTTCTGGAACAGGACCACTCCAGCATCGACGGAAGAGGCATCCACCTCCAGAATGAAGGGTTTATCCACATCGAGGCGATGTAGAATGAAAGCGCTAGCGAAATAGAATTTAATAGAGGAGAAGGCCTTGGAGACAGGTTCCAACCACAACTTGATGTTTGCACCCTTCTTGGTGAGGGCTACCAAGGGCGCTACCAAAGTCGAGAAGTGGGGGAAGAATTGGCGATAGTAATTTATGAACCCCATAAAGCGCTGCAACGCTTTGAGAGAATGGGGTTCCTGCCAATCCATCACTGCCTGTAGCTTGGCAGGATTCATGGCCAAACCCTGGGCGGAGATAATATAGCCCAGGAAAGGCATGGACTCCTGCTCAAACACACACTTCTCCAACTTGGCATAGGGGGAGTTTGCCCGCAGGAGGTCGAAAACTTTGCAAAAATCTCTCCGGTGGGAGTCAATATCTGGAGAGTAGATGAGGATATCATCCAGATAGACTACTACCGAGGTGGTAAGCATATCCCGGAAGATATCGTTCACAAAGTCTTGGAAGACAGCCGGGGCATTACAGAGCCCGAAGGGCATCACCAGGTATTCATAGTGCCCGTCCCCGGTGTTAAATGCCATCTTCCATTTGTCCCCATCACGGATGCGAATCAGGTTGTAAGCCCCCCTCAGATCAAGTTTGGTAAACACTCTCACTCCCCGTAGCCTATCAAACAGCTCCGATATCAGGGGCAGAGCATACTTATTCTTAACGGTGATGGCATTAAGACCCCTGTAATCGATGCAAGGACGTAGTTCCCCACTCTTCTTCTGGACGAAGAAGAATCCCGCCCCCGCTGGTGACACTGACTTCCTAATGAATCCTCTTGCCAGATTCTCCCTGATGTATTGAGACATGGCCTCTGTCTCCAGGAGAGATAGGGGATAGACTCGACCCCGGGGAGGCTCAGCACCAGGCAAGAGGTCAATAGGACAGTCATAGGGGCGATGCGGTGGAAGGGTCTACGCCGCCTTTTTGGAGAACATGTCCACATACTGTCGATAGTGTTTGGGAAGAGAGGAAAGATCTGTGGGGACCTCGGTGGAGGCAACCTGGACGCACTCCCTTAGACATCTACCCTCACATTACTTACTTCAACCAAGAATTCTCCCCGAGGACCACTCTATATGGGGGGAGTGATACCGCAATCAGGGGACCCCTAGAAGGACCTGGTCGATACCCTCGGGCATGACGAGGAGTGATATCGTCTCCTGATGAGATGGAGACACCGAGAGTAACAGTGGAGCGGTTTGGTGGGTAATCTGTGAGGGCAGAGTCTCGCTGTTCACTACTCTGACGGTGACTGGCTTGGACATCATAACCAGTGGTATCGCGTGCTGTTGAGCGAAGGCAGATGACATAAAATTGCCCTCCACTCCGGAATCCACGCAAACCTCCACCGCCACAGTGGAAGAACCAAACCCAAGTGTCCCCTTAAAGGACAACTTGGAGGAAAACGCCGCGGATTCTAGTGAGCCGCCTCCTACGGCCACTAGGCGCGAGCGCCTTCCCAGACGCTGTGGGCACCAGTTGGCAAAGTGACCGGATTGCCAGCAACCATGACAGATCACAGAGGCTCGAGCGGGCCGGAGCCTGGATCCCTCACGGGAAGCCCCCTGACGCTCGGACGCCTGATCGGGAGATTCCAGAGGTTTAGCAAAACTGGGTGCCAACCTAAACCTCAGCCTACACTGGGACTGCTCCAACCTTCGCTCGGCAAAGCGAAGGTCTATACGGGTGGAGACGGTGATAAGCTCCTCCAGTGCAGCGGGAATCTCCCTGGTGGCCAGAGCGTCCTTCACATAGACAGCCAAACCTCTCCAGAATGCCAGAATGAGGACCTTATCTGGCCACTCTAACTCCGAGGCCAGCGTCCGGAACTGAATTGCAAAGTGGCTGACCATGGACGAGCCCTGTGACAATGCCAGCAGCCGGAGTGCGGTGTCATGGGTGACTCGCGGTCCCAGAAAGTCCTGCTTCAGAGTGTCCAAGAACCGTGAGGCACTCTGCACCACATGATCACCACGCTCCCACAGCGGTGTGGCCCACTCCATAGCCCTGCCCTACAAGAGGGAAATAATAAATCCCACTTTATCCCGCTGGGAGGGGAATCGTTCTGCCAGCAGCTCCAGCTGTATAGAGCACTGGCTCACGAAACCCCCTACAAGAAGCACTATCGCCCGAGAACTTCTCGGGCAGCGGGAGGCGGGACAAAGTCGGGGCAGGGATGGCAGTGGTCACATGGGAGACAGCCTCTGTGGCTGCCTGAACAGCGACCGCAGTAACATCCGCAGCTGAGGCTGAACGCTCGAGAGCCGACAACCTGCCCTGCAGCTGCCGGATGTACTGCAGCAGTCGCTGTTCGTCTGCCATTACTAGCCAGATCCTGGCGCTAGTATAATGTTACGGGCTGGCGGAACGCACCAAATAATATAATGATGCAGCATGCAGCACATTATGGCCTCCCCTGCTCCTCCATGCAGCACATTATGGCCTCCCCTGCTCCTCCATGCAGCACATTATGGCCTCCCCTGCTCCTCTATGCAGCACATTATGGCCTCCCCTGCTCCTCCATGCACCACATTATGGCCTCCCCTGCTCCTCCATGCAGCACATTATGGCCTCTGCTCCTCCATGCAGCACATTATAGCCTCCTCTGCTCCTCCATGCAGCACATTATGGCCTCCCCTGCTCCTCCATGCAGCACATTATGGCCTCCCCTGCTCTTCCATGCAGCACATTATGGGCCCCCAGCCCCCCTTAATCCTCCATGCAGCATACTATGGCCCCACCGGCTCCTCCAAGCAGCACATTATGGCCTCACCTGCTCTTCCATGCAGCAAATGATGGCCCCCCTGCTACTCCATGCAGCATACTATGGCCTCCTCTGCTCCTCCATGCAGCACATTATGAGCACCCGGCCCCCCCTGCTCCTCCATGCAGCAAATTATGGCCTCCTCTGCTCCTCCATGCAGCACATTATGGCCTCCCCTGTTCCTCCATGCAGCATACTATGGTCTCCCCTGCTCCTTTATGCAGCACATTATGGCCTCCCCTGCTCCTCCATGCAGCATACTATGGCCTCCCCTGCTCCTCCATGCAGCTCATTATGGGCCCCCGGCCCCCCTTGCTCCTCCATGCAGCATATATTTTCCTATCCTGCTCCTCCATTCAGCACATTATGGGCCCCGCCCCCCCTGCAGCATATTATGGCCCCCCCCTGCTCCTCCATGCAGCACATTATGCCCCCCCCTGCACACATGAAGAAAAAAAAATTCAAGTACTCACCTCCCCTGTTCCCACCGCAGGTCCTATTCACTCAGTGTCTCTCCAGACTCTGTAACGCTCAGTACAGTGAGGCTGAGCACGCAATGATGACGTCTTAGCTCCCTCTGCCCTGAGATGTCGCAGAGTCACAGGGCACTGAAGACACTGCAGCTGCCGGAACGAGAAGAGGTGAGTATTAGAGGGGGCCCCAATGCCAGCGCTGGTGCCGGCTGGGGACCCCAACTCACTGACCCCATGCTTTCTGTCCCACTCCCGTTCGCCCAGGGCCCCCAGCGTCTACCTGGTTCGTTGGGTGGTGGTGCCGCCGGCCCTGGTCCTAGCAGTGGGTCGGGACAGCGTGCATGCGCCTGCGCACCTCTGCCTCGGCCTCCTTCAGTTTTAAAGGATCCGCATCCTTTTTTTTTTTTCTTCCTCCTCCTCTCTGGGGCCCAGGGGCCTACCAGGCATTTCACCGGTATCCCGGTAGGCCAGTCCGACCCTGCCTGGATCCACATCTCCCCCATATGTGCCCCCCAACCCTTGGGGCTAGCATTTGTGGTTATGATTCGGGAGACCTGATTTATCCAAGGAACCCCTCTATGCAGGTTTGGTATGTGAGTCCACCACCGTAGGGAATGTACCGCCTCGTGGGACAGTGTAAATTTCTTCTCTAGGTGACCTTCTAGTCGACAAGTATTGTGTAACACATCCCACTGCAGGGACCTGGTGTGGTATTGGGCCCAGAGAACCGCTGGTATACATGAAGTGAGTGAGCCTAATAGTGACATTGCCCCCCTTTGAGTGACCGAAGGGTTCTGTATTGCCCTGAGTGTTTGTCGCTGAATATTGTCCACCTTTGTTTCTGGTAAGCGACACTCCTGCAACCTGGAATCTATTAGCAGACCGAGGAACTCCTGCGTTTCCGTGGGTTGCAACCGCGATTTTTTGAAATTAATAATCCATCCCAAATGCTGGAGGCTGGATACTACTTTCCGTAGTTGTGCGGTGTAATGTGACTCTGAGTGACCCACAATTAGCAGGTCATCTAAATAAGGGATCACGAAAATATCCTGTTCGTGTAAATGAGCCACAACCTCCGCCATTATTTTAGTGAAAACTCGTGGTGCAACTGCCACCCCGAAGGGAAGTGCTCTGAATTGGAAGTGACTTACTGTTCCCCCCCAATGAAACTGCTACTCTTAGGCTACTTTCACACATCTGGTGTGTGGTGTCCGGTGGCGTGCGGTGAAAAGCTGGGCCGCCGGATCCGGCCTGCAGCGGTGACACCGGATGTGGATGCGGCGCCTGATACGGCTCGGACACCATTTAAAGGAGCCGCAGGAGGAAGATACACCAGGGGAGGAGAGAGACAGCCGAAAGGTACACGAGGGGAGGAGAGAGACAGCCGATAGGTACACCAGGGGAGGAGAGAGACAGCCGAAAGGTACACCGGGGGAGGAGAGAGCCGAAAGGTACACTGGGGGAGGAGAGAAACAGCCGAAAGGTACACCGGGGGAGGAGAGAGACAGCCGAAAGGTATGGAGAGAGATATCTCTCTCTCGCCGGGCACTTGTGGGGTTAACACTCACAGTGTCCGGGCATGCGCTGTGTAAAAAGACGTTCCGGCGCTGCAAAAAAACGTTGCAGGGAATGTATCCGGCAAAAAAACGAGGCGCTGCATGTCCATCCGGCACGATGGGGCGATCATTACATTCTTTGTGACAAAACCGGATTCGATTCCAGATCCGGTTTTCACACTTTTCGCCGCATCGTGCCGGATTTAAAAAGACGGATGTGTGAAAGCAGCCTTAGGAAACGCTGGTGATCTATGTGTATCGGGACATGATAATAAGCGTCTTTAAGGTCTAACACCACCATGAAACATCCGTTAAACAGTGACTTTATGGCAGATTTAACTGATTCCATTTTGAAGGTGCGAATGAAATTAAATATATTGAGGCCTTTAAGGTTTATGATGGTATGGAAGGAACATCAGGCTTTTTGACCAAGAAGAGGGGGGAGTAAAATCCCTTACCCCTCTGTACCTCTGGAACTTTCACCAGGACTCCCTTCTGCTGAAGTTCCCGGACCTCAGACTCTAACACCAGTTGTTATGTAGGGGAAGAACGAACGGGAGTCAAAATAAATCGATCAATAGGCGTTTCTCGGAACTCAAATTTTAGCCTTGTTTTAATGACGCTATGGATACAGTGGCTATTTGAAATGTCTTTCCAGGCCAGATAGAAGTGTAAAAGCCTGCCTCCAACCTGGTCCGTCAGTCATTGCGGCTTTCTGCGGTCACGAGAGGAAACATCCTTTACCTTTCCTCCTGCCAGTGTCATCCCTCGTTCTCTCTCTGTTTGATCTTCTTCGGTCAAACCACCACGTTATAGTCCCGCCTGTAAAAGGGTCTTCCCAAGTAAGGGAACCGTTTTTTGCTGTCACCTGCTTTTTCCAAGAGCTCGTCTAGTACCGAGCCAAATAGGTGCCCCCCTTCGCAAGGGATGTGGCACAGTTTTGACCTGGCCTGTGGGTCGCCCTCCCAGGGCTGTGGAGTACTCGGTACCGGGCCGGTGTCTGGGGAAAGTGTCACAGCGGCAGTGACCCGGTCCGTGGCCCTGGGCGCCCAAGAAATGGGGGAATGTAATGTAGTTTATGTGGAATGGAATAGTTTGTGACGCCACCTGTGGTATTCGGCAAGTGAGATGTTAGGCCGACGCTGCATGCGGATCCTCTGGGGCTGGTGGTGTGCTGCAGCATAGATGGTGTAGCTCCCCACAGGTGAAGCTGTAGCCCCAGGGCCGTGTAGTTGTAATGGTTGAGGAGAGGCACAGGCAGTGTAAAGGATGGTACCCAGATGTAGCAGTGCTGAGCGGGTTGGCGCAAGAATGAATGGAGGACACCGGGGCTTGTAGTTCCAAAGCTTTATTCACAGTCTGCGGTACACAATGGTGCCTGCCTCCGGGCCGTGTCCTCCAGGTCAAAGACTCAGCCAACCTCCAGGCAAGATGGAAAGCTCCTCTCCAACACTCCGCCAACATGTACCTATCCTGAATGACTCCTCTATTGCACACTAAAGTGTGAAGATCTCCAGAACCCTGGTACACTGGAGTTCCTCTTTACAGATGTTCCCAAGAACTCTACTTGTATGGCAGACAGCTGTAGCCTGCTTCGGAGCCTCCCTTCTCCTGAGTCCCGGTTCTCCATCCGATTGCTGTTGTGCCCCACGTCTTAGATGGGAGTAATGCATTTACAGCCAACTATTCCACCGGTGTCTGCTGTAGTACCATAAGTGTACATACAACTTTGGGGACTGGGCCCCGGCCTTGCGCTGAGAACCTATAGGCAGGGCTCCTCTTCCAACCCACGTCTTCTCTGTTCTCCTACTCCTTCGTTCCGTACTTGTCTTTCTCTCTTATGGAAGCTTAGGTTTCAGTTCTACGTCTTTCTCCTTCTTTCCCTTTCCCGTGCCAGCTGGCTCAGATCACTGAGGCAGCTGCAGCACTCCTTCCTCCATCCCTTCTTCCATGGATCCTCACTCCTGTCTGAGTGACTTCTTACCCGCCTGACCTTTTGCCAGACTGAACCTCACATCCTACACTTTCCCACTCTTTTATGTAGCTAATCTCCACCCACCTCCCAGCACATCCAGTGTTCCAAGCAGGGAACCACCAAAGGTGCTCTGCTACTCTCTAAGCACTGAGCCGCAATTTGGTTGTGCAGAACTACCCTGTTGTGTGGGGTGCGAGTGTTGGAGTGTGGAAAGGAGTTCCCACCTTACCTGGATGGTGGGGCACTACACTTTAGGAGAAGGTGCAGTACCTCTGTGGTGACCGAGCCTCAGGGGTGCCACATACCCCCCCGTTAAACACAGCACATCCGCGGGCTGCAAGGCAAACAAAGTTGACAGTACAGGAACATACAATATTTTATAATGCTGCATAAACATTTCTTATACTAAACTTCCTAATGTAGGAGGCATTGTTTCTTGAACGTTGCAAACAATTCTTAATTAACTATCTAAACTTCAAGTCAAAAGTGCAATTTTTCATACTTTACGTAATTTTAAGTGCTATCATCTGTGACTCACTATCACTTCAGTACTAGTCATCTTTCCTTCTCTAGTACACATTTCTTCTCTTTCTAGTGCATATTTTCTACTTTCTTTCAAGTGACACCCTTGATACCTGGTTCACCATTCACATTTTCAACTCTTTATTCAAATCTCTCATTCCTGTTCTATATAAAAGCCATTTCCTAGTTACTAATACTCTCATAAGATACATCATTATCAAAATACTTCACATTAAAACTTTCAACAGTTATTCTTGTAAGTGCTGGACACCGCTCCCAGCCGGGATCTCTTGCAGTGTCCTTTGAGGTAGACATCATCTACGCAAAGTGTCCTTATATAAAATCTTGACATCATCTTCGCAATGTGTCCTTATGTAAAACCAAGAGAGGGCACCTAAAGAGGTGCAACTATTTACAATAAAAGTTTTGGATCATTCAGCGTTCATGATCTCCTCAGTTCCAAAGGTAGAAACGCTGCCAATCAAAAAAGTGCAACTCTGGGAAAAAACAAAAACTAAACCATAATATGGAAACAAAAAGGCACAACGGTGCAAACAAACCCTCCTGGGTCACGAGAGTTATTGTAATTCACTAATGCTGGTCCCCTCCTGGGGTTCTGGAAGCTAATTGGGAACTGCTACCAGATGTGGTACTTTGGGAGTCTTCATTCTGTTGACTACTGGCTAATCGCATATACTCTGCTTCCCACAGGGAGAGATAGGGACTGGTATCCCGGTCCCAGACCAGATCTAGCACGACCTGGCCAGCAGCTGCGACCGTGGTGCACCCCAGGGCCTTCCCAGGTGTCGGGGCATCGGACGTACCTGGAGCCTCCTGGCTGTGGGGTCTGTGCTCCGGTGCCGGTGGAAGCGGGCCGGTGGCAACGGGTGGTGGCTCCGGATCCGCGGGGGCCTCTGATGGGACCTGCGCGGCCGCGTCGGATCCAGGCGGGAGCTCCTTCTCCTCTGCTTCAGCTCCCGGGGCTCCATACAATTCTTCTTGCGGCGGCAGCAAAGGGGCTTCGGATACTGCCAGCGATGCGACGGCAGCGGCAGGCTTCACTGAATCTGCCTGGGGAAGCTCCGGTGCAGTGGCGGCGGTCACCGCAGATGTAGGCCCTTCCTGGGGTGCGGCCTGCTCAGCCTCCATAAGGCCTTCTCCCTCAATCGCAGACGGCACGTCAGCTGGGCGATGTCATCCTCCAGCTGCTGACGGTTCATCTCAGAGACGGGGTCGGAGCCTTCAGCCATGGCGCCGGGGAGATCTGACTTAACCTCCGTGCGCTCTACAGGCCTCCTTCCCTCTCTCTCCAAAATGGCGTTCTGGTGTTCTTCTCCCCGCCTCAGCCCCTTTCCCGCCACTGGCTTCTTCTCCCCTCCTTCTGGGGGTGGCGTCTTCTTCCAGTGCCTCCATACCAAGCCAGTATACGAACCCCTTGGAGTGTGGGCCATGTTGCTGTCACATAGTAATTTAGGCAGGGGAGGCCCAAGACTCTTCGCGGTCTTTTCCTAGGACCTCCCATCTCTTCACGCCCTTCTTCTCCGCGCCAGCGGCCATTTTTAGTATTCATGTCACAGTCTATTAAATTGGGTCTTCTGCACATTTTCAAAAGTTCAAAGTCCAACAAATCTCAGGCACACAGAACATGATGGCCCTCCCAGGGCTGTGGGGTACTCGGTACTGGGCCGGTGTCCAGGGAATGTGTCACAGCGGCAGTGACCTGGTCTGTCGCACTGGGCGCCCAAGTAATGGGGGAATGTAATGTAGTTTATGTGGAATGGAATAGTTTGTGACGCCACCTGTGGTATTCGGCAAGTGAGATGTTAGGCCGACGCTGCATGCGGATCCTCTGGGGCTGGTGGTGTGCTGCAGCATAGATGGTGTAGTTCCCCACAGGTGAAGCTGTAGCCCCAGGGCCGTGTAGTTGTAATGGATGAGGAGAGGCGCAGGCAGTGTAAAGGATGGTACCCATATGTAGCAGTGCTGAGCGGGTTGGCGCAAGAATGAATGGAGGACACCGGGGCTTGTAGTTCCAAAGCTTTATTCACAGTCTGCAGTACACAATGGTGCCTGCCTCCGGGCCGTGTCCTCCGGGTCAAAGACTCAGCCAACCTCCAGGCAAGATGGAAAGCTCCTCTCCAACACTCCGCCAATATGTACCTATCCTGAACGACTCCTCTATTGCGCCCTAAAGTGTGAAGATCTCCAGAACCGTGGTACACTGGAGTTCCTCTTTACAGATGTTCCCAAGAACTCTACTTGTACGGCAAACAGCTGTAGCCTGCTTTGGGGACTCCCTTCTCCTGAGTCCCGGTTCTCTATCCGATTGCTGTTGTGCCCCAAGTCTTAGATGGGAGTAATGTATTTACAGCCAACTACTCCACCGGTGTCTGCTTCAGAACCATAAGTGTCCATACATCTTTGGGGACCGGGCCCCGGCCTTGCGCTGAGAACCTATAGGCAGGGTTCCTCTTCCAACCCACATCCTCTCTGTTTTCCTACTCCTTCGTTCCGTACTTGTCTTTTTCTCTTATGGAAGCTTAGGTTTCAGTTCTACATCTTTCTCCTTCTTTCCCTTTCCCGTGCCAGCTGGCTCAGATCACTGAGGCAGCTGCAGCACTCCTTCCTCCATCCCTTCTTCCAGGGATCCTCACTCCTGTCTGAGCGACTTCTTACTCGCCTGACCTTCTGCCAGACTGAACCTCACATCCTACACTTTCCCACTCTTTTATGTGTCTAAACTCCACACACCTCCCAGCACATCCAGTGTTCCCAGCAGGGAACCACCAATGGTGCTCTGCTACTCTCTAAGCACTGAGCCGCAATGTGGTTGTGCAGAACTACCCTGTTGTGTGGGGTGCGAGTGTTGGAGTGTGTAAAGGAGTTCCCACCTTACCTGGATGGTGGGGCACTACACTTTAGGAGAAGGTGCAGTACCTCTGTGGCGACCGAGCCTCAGGGGCGCACACCTGCATGTCCCCTGGCCAACACTTCAGCCATATGGCCCTGCGGGCGGCATTAGACAAGGCCGCTGATCTGGCCGCTAGCCTTACAGAGTCTGGTGATGTGTCTGAAAGGAACGCTGCCGCCCCCTGAATCATAGGGAGAGAGGATAGTATCTCTTCTCTAGGGACCTTGTCCCTGAGCTGTTCTTCTAGGCAATCTAGCCACACCATCATATACTGGGCTGTACACGTGGCTGCAATAGCTGGCCTAAGAGATCCCGCTGAAGTTTCCCAAGACCCCTTCAGGAACACGTCAGCCCTTCTATCTAGTGGATCTTTCAGACTCCCCAAATCCTCGAATGGCAGAGAGGTTCTATTGCAGGCCTTGGCCACCGCCGCATCAAGTTTTGGAGCCTTATCTCATACGGCTAATGCTGACTCCTCAAACGGGTATTTCCTCTTAAATACTGGCGGCAAGGAACCCTTTCTTTCGGGTTTCTTCCACTCCCGCGTAATCAGGGAATTTATTTTGTTGATAACTGGGACGGATCTACGAGACTTCCTATCCAGTCTTTTAAACATAAGATCCTGTATGGAACTTTCTGACTGGGGCTCCTCGATCCCCATAGTGGTGTTCACTGCCTTTACTAGCCGGTTAATCTGGTCAGAAGGAAAACATGGGCGACCTGCTCTTGTCTCTGAGGATGATGAGGATGAAGGGGATGAATCTGATATCAGTTCCCCTGAGTCGCTCCCTGAGTCTGAACATGGGAGCCCGGGTCCCACTTCTCTAACCCGTCTTTCCTGTGATAGGGCTTTAACAGAACCCTTAATCTCCTGTCTAACCAACTCCCTCAGGGTGGTGGACAGGTCTGGGGTCTCTTCCACTACTAGGTTCTGGATGCAGTGTCTGCATAGTTTCTTCCCATGGCCATCAGGGAGAGGAATGCCACATTCGGCACACTCCCTGTGTTTGGTCTTAGCGGATCTCTTTTTTTCCCTGCTAAATTTAGGAGAGAGGGAACATAAGGGGAGACAATACATCACTAAGTGAACCTTCACGAAGATCACTTACCCCCTGCCTGTAGTAAGAGGTACCATAGTCTGTGGGGGGGTCCTTCTTAGTCGATGATGTGTCTCTACGGCTTGAGGACCTGCCGGACTTATCCTTCTCCTTTTGGCTGGCTTTAGCTTCTGTAAGGTGGCTACTGCCACTAGACCGCCGTTGTGAAGCTGAAGCGCGGGGCTTTTCCTGCTGCGGATGATCTGGCGATGCGGCTGATGCTGCTGCTTGCTCTGATGAGTCCATTACGCGTAATGGCCTAGCAGCCCCCTTAAATAGGCCGGCCTCCTCCGACGGTACCTACCCCGGGTGGGGCCAGCAGGCGGATCCGGGCGGCCTGCCTGGTACTCTCTTGATGCGTGTTGGGGACGGCCCCCCTCCCCCGGAGCGCGCCCCTGCCAGGCGACGCCCATCCGTGGTCTCTGGTGCCCCCCCTGCCCGCCGGCGCCTATCCAGCACAGCGTTCCAGAGAAGCCCACGCCGCCGGTCCCACTGCTCATGCCCGGCCGCGTCATCAGACCGCACCGCCGGCCGCGTCATCAGGGACCGCCCCCTTCCGACGCGTCACATCGGCCACGCCCCGACGGCGACGGACACCAGCCGAGACCGCGCCGCCGGCCCACCGATGGAGGAGTACCGCCCCGGACGCTGCTAGCAGGCCCAGTCCGGAGAAGGGAGGCCCCCCGCGCGTGTACTTACCCGTACACGTGGCAATGGGCCCTCTGAAGTCAACCCTCCTCCTGGAGGGTGCTTTGCACTGCTGCTGCCTCACGCACACTTCCCCTGCCGTGGGCGCCTCCAGGATATCGGGAAGCCGTGGCAGGGGCCCTCCCGCTACCTGACCTGACCCGCCGGCCCTGGGAATCTTCTGACGCTGAAGTATGTCTGAAGGGGTTCACCTGTCAGGGACAGGAAACCAAAACTTAAGCGAGGGAGAGGGCCGCCCTTTTTGTGTCTGTAGGCTTCCTGTCCCTGAAGGGCGGATCCCCACTTTCTCGTGGTGCTGGCGTGGCGACTGAATAAAAATAATATGTCAAATCATCCACCATGCTTGTGTGCAGTCTGTCCAATCAACTCCTACCAAAAGAGGGGATCATAAAGGACACTAATATAATTATATAACATTGTATTCATGGACTCCAAGACACCCTTTAATGAGGGAAAATCTCACTAGTAGAGATGAGCGACTTTGCCTTTTTTCAGGTTGAGTAGGGTTTCGTGAAACCCGACTTTCGCAAAAGTCGGGTCGAACGAAATCAGCCGATTATCGTGAAAAGTCGAAAGCCGACTGAAACACGAAACCCAATGCAAGTCAATGGGGAAGCAAAGTCGGCAGGGAGTGGAGGACAGGAAACACCTACAGTGCCCTTTTGAATGCCAAAAACATCAATTCAGATTCATCTTGGACTGGGGAATTCACGATTTGACTTGATAACCCAGGCATGGTATGACAGAAAGAGCTACATGGACTAATGTGAAGTGTGGCCTGCTGCCTCATTCAGTTTGGGTGGGGGTGCAGGACACAAGGAAAGGGGTTCTTCCTGACCAGGAGCCAGCACTTGACCACTCAGTGCTTGCATTTTTTGAAACTTCAGAAGAGGCGGGCATATTTTATGGAGTCTGTTTCGGCAATGTAAGCCAAAACCAGTTCCTCATGCTCCGCCTTTAAAAGCGGTTAACCTACTCCCAGAAAAGGTATCATTCCAGGCGTTCCGGGGCCAGACCATGACGCAGGCTCAACACCTCCTGCCTTAGCTGCTATTGTGCTTTTGCCACTACCAGCAGATGCACCACCACCATCATCACCAGCTGGCTCCCCCGCGCCCACGTCCGCAGCCTCTTCCACCAAACTTCAAAATTTTGCACAAAATAACATCAGATATATGGCACTGTATCAGAAATGTACAGCTCTATTCAGTCAAAGGATAATTGTCAATCTCCATATATATTCCATCAGTCACACAGAGACGCTCACAGGCTCAGTATGGATTAGACAAGAATATAAAAAGTAGACAAAGTGTACAGTATCATCAGATAGCAGGTATATATAGCATAGTTTAAACATTAACAATATACGTCTATATATCAGGAGTAGTGTTGATCCACCACGCTAGTGTTTTGGTTCGTCACACAGGAGGCAAGTTCGTCGAATGTTCGTCGAACCCCATTGAAAACAATGGCAGGCAAACACAAACACATACAAACACATAGAAAACAATTACAAAACACCTTAAAAGGTGTCCCAAAGCAGAGAAAATGCTCAGAAGACAAAAATTACATATGGAAAAGGGCAACTACATTTAGAAAAGAGGTGGAGGAGTAAAAGGAGGAGGTGGAGGAGACACAGATATAGGCTTGTCATTCCCTTATGAAGTCAAGAAAGGCTGGAATAAAAATGTAAAATACCAACCAAAAAAAAAAAATTCTGAAATCGAACACGATCATATACTGTCGGACTTCCCACCAATAAATTATGCCAACTGGCGATCGGGCGGCGTTATTCCCACGAACCTCCAAACAGCGTCCATGAAGGCAAAGTGTTTGCTTTCCGGGGGCAATATTATTGCAAAGCTGAACCTTAAAGGATTGTCCAAAAGGGCACCACCAGGAGTGGAGCCTGCGGCTTAATTGGACTCCACCCGGGAAACCACAACCATGCCACCTCAAGAAAAGATGCACACATTGAAAGCTTTGTTGATTGTGTGTGTGGTGTGGTATGTCCGTTTGTAGTTGTGCTAGCAATTTGTCAGCTTTATTCCGTTAACGAACGAGACTCCGGCATGCCCCCGCGGTACGCGTCAAGCTTACTAGAGGGATACGCGAGGCTCTGGCACTATCATGGTCTATCATGGCGTTACATGTCCGGGGCTGCATGCGCGCTACACTGAAAGGACCAGCTTTTGTCGCTTACAGGTGCTGATAACCAGCAGAACACCGTTAGTGATGGGGATCTGTGATTCCAATTATTCCCCGCGAACGATGATTTCCCAGTAAGTGCAGGTCAACCGCAATTCCTGAATTAGGCCTAAGTGGCATTCCTGAAAAAATGCAAAAAATTACGTGTCCAAACCACAGTTGCTGTAGCTTGCTTAACAGCTCGGCAGCCGTTCTCAGGCCCAGTATGGATTCGACAAGATTCTAGAAAGTTGATAAAGGGTACCGTTTCACCGGATAACACGTATATATGTAGCCTAGTTTACACATTAAAAACCTATGTCTATATATCAGGAGGCAGGCTCAGACGGTCTCAGGCCCAGTATGGATTAGACGTGATTGGACAAAGGTGAGAAAGGGTACCGTGTCACTGGATTACTGGTATGTATAGCATAGTTTACACATTAAAAACCTATGTCTATAGATCAGGAGGCAGGCTCAGGCGGTCTCAGGCCCAGTATGGATTTGACCAGCTTGTACAAAGTTGAGAAAGGGTACATCATCACTGGATAGCAGGTATATATAGCATAGTTTAAATATTTAAAATCTCCATGTTCTCAGTATGTATTAGACAACAATCTAAAAAGTAGAAAAAAGGAAATGTATTTGAAGGGTACACCAGCATACACTTTTGGTGGTATTTTTAAATCTTCATATATATTTCAGTCTCAGTAAGACAGTACAGACTCTCCGCAATAGGAAATGAGATGCATACAATTACTGACATAAATTCTAGTGATTGCAGAAATCTAGGAATTCCTATTCACGGGATAAACTTCCGTCACAATTCTCAGAGGCGATGCAGACCCTCAATTAATTAGTGTGTGGAGACAGGGAAAACTTTTCTTTGTGAAGAAAGTGTTGCTGTATCGCAGTATCGTTGATCCCATCGCCATTACTCATATCCATATAATTTTGATCACAAGGAGAGATGTAAACATGGTGCTCACTGACTATCATGCTCTGTCACGTAACTTTGGAGTGCAAAAGACAGAAGCCACAGGCCGTAGGCGATTAATTTGGATTGGCATGAGAGGGCACATTTAAAAATGTGCGCTGGAATGTCACACGTCTGTGAGTAGGAAAACTGTGAAAGCTGATGAGAAACCACCACTGCATCTCATTGTGAGTCGACGTCCATAAGAAATGGAAGCCATTGATCATCTGAAGCTAGATCCCGGCCAGCGGGACAGGGCATAGCTACGTCTTAACCATCATCTTCTATCAGTTCACCAAACTTGTAGTGGCAGTCCCAGTGAAGGATTTGACAGCCCAGACTACACAGCGGAGGAGCAGGGAGAGGTAAACATTGCAAATGCTGGGGCCCTGCCCAAGCAAGGGGGCCCACTCGTGGACGTCGGTACTGGCACTGGGCACCTCATAGTACGGCGGTGTGTCTAACGGCGGGTGTGCACCACCACCATCAGAGACACTTGATTGCACTATGAGGGACCCTGTGCCTGTGCCCGCGCCCAAGAGTCGGCCCACCCACCTGTCCAGGGCAACGGCACTCGCATGGTTGCGTGCGCTAGGTGGTGACCCCAGCCATGGGGGGAGGAGGCAGCCAAGTTAGGGAGGTTTACAAAATGGCATATGTTGATGTGGGACATTCACCTGCTGCTAAAGGCGAAATTGGTCAAGTCCCAGGAAGAGGCGGACCAAAGAAAGCCATTTTTCTGTCAACCTATTTGTCATCAGGGTAAGGTGTGACAAAATCCTTGGAAACCCATGCATGGTTCATTTTAATGAAGGTTAGATCATCCACATTTTGGGTCGACAGACGGGTCCTTTTTTCTGTCAGGATTGATCCAGCAGCACTGAAGACTCTTTCCGATAGCACACTTGCAGCTGGGCAAGCGAGCTCCTGTAAGGCATATTGTGCCAATTCAGGCCAGGTGACCAGTTTAGCTGCCCAATAGTCAAATGGGAATGACCTGTGAGGGAGAACATCGATATGGGAGGAAGAGTAGTTTGTAACCATAGTTGACAAGTGCTGTCTCCTGTCACTTTCAATTGATGCAGTATTACCAGTCGTGTGAGCGGGACTTGAAAAATCAGTCCACAACATTGTCATGAAACCTCTGTCTCCAACGCCACTTCTGATGTGTGCACCACCAACACCTCTTCCAAGTTGCCCCCGGTCCCTACGGCTCGTGTGACAACCATCACCGCTGCTGTGTGCTGGGAATGCCTCAACCAACCGGTTTACCAGAGTTGCTTGTTTGTTAGCCAATATTAGGTTAAGGTTCTCCTGTGTAATGATGTTTTGGAATTTGCCTTTATAGCATGGATCCAGGATGCTGGCCAACCAGTAGTTGTCATCGTTCATCATTTTGGCAATGCGGGGGTCCCTTTTTAGGATCTGCAAGGCATAATCTGACATGTGGGCCAATGTTCCCGGTGTCAATGATGCACTGCGAGTGCTGGGTGGAGGAGCACTTTCAGGCAAATCCACATCCCTCCTGTCACGCACAAACCCAGTACCAGACCTTGCCACGCCAACATTTTCTCTTGCCCCACGAGAAGCATCCTCCTCACCTAAATAATCATCCCCATTATCCTCCTCCTCCTCCTCTTCTTCCTCCACCTCGTCCACGACAGTTTCCTGATCAGACAATGGCTGACTGTCATCAAGGCTTCCCTCCTCCTCTTCCTCATCATCCTCGGCTGCAGACGCCTGCTCCTTGATGTGCATCAAAGTTTGCATGAGCAGACGCATGAGCCGTGTGCATTCCTCAAAACATTGAAGGACTTTACAGAGGTCTTTCAGCTTTGACCACTGCACACTTTTCAACTCCATGTCTGCCCTCAAAGTGCCTGCCCGTGTATCCTCCCACAAATGCATTACGGCCTGCCTCTGTTCGCACAGCCGCTCAACCATGTGAAGGGTGGAGTTCCACCTTGTTGCAACGTCGATAATTAGGCGGTGCTTGGGAAGGTGGAGCAATCGCTGCAGCTTCTGCATACGACTGGAGTGTACCGGCGACCGGCGGATGTGCGAGCACAGTCTTCGAACCTTATGGAGCAGGCCTGTTAACTCCGGATAATTAGTGAGGAAGCACTGCACCACCAGGTTGAAGGTGTGAGCCAAGCAAGGTATGTGTCTGAGTTTTGAAAGGGCTATGGCTGCCACAAAATTCCGGCCGTTATCACTAACTACCTTGACTGCCTCAAGATGTAGACTGCCCAGCCATGACTCAGTTTGTCGCTGAAAGCAGTCAGCCAGTATCTTCGCCGTGTGTCTGTCGCCCAAACACATCATCTGCAACACAGCCTGCTGACGCTTTCCACTAGCTGATCGATAGTGGGACACATCGTGTGCACCACTGTCAGCTGCGGATGCAGTGCTCGTGCGACTGCGCTCTGTGGACGAGCTTTTGCTTCTGGAGGAGGAGGAGGGTCGAATGCCTACAGCCAACTGTTTCCTATACCGTGGGCTAGGCAGCACTGTGCCATCACAGCTGTCCCCTGTGGACCCTGCATCCACCACATTAACCCAGTGCACAGTGATGGACACGTAACGGCCCTGGCCATGCCTACTGGACCATGCATCAGTTGTGAGGTGCACCTTTCCACTCACTGATTGCTTGAGTGCATGGACAATGCGGTCTTTCACATGAAGGTAGAGGGCTGGGATGGCTTAGCGAGAAAAGAAGTGGCGACTGGGTAGGTCATAGCGTGGTACTGTGTAGGCCATGAGTTCGCGGAAAGCTGCGTTTTCAACCAACCGATAGGGCATCATCTCTAACGAGATTAGTTTAGCAATGTGGGCATTCAAACCCAGTGTACGCGGATGAGAGGATGAGTACTTTCTTGTCCTACTCATAGTCTCTGGTAGGGTGAACTGGACTTGAGAGCTGCATATGGTGGAACTAGCGGTGGACATGGTGGACTGAGAGAGGGTTGAGGATGGTGATGGAGTTGGTGTTCTTTCTGATGGCCTAGATTCAGTCTTTCGTTGCAATAACAGTGTGATTCCCTGACTGATTTGCCCTTGCGACGACAACTCAACATTTGCTGCTGGTGGTGTGCTAACCGGTGGATTTACAGTGGGGGAAACAATGTAGCGTTGCTGACTACCTTCTTTGGGAGCAGTATCACATGTGGTACGTGAGTTTTGGTAGTCCGTCCACGCTTGCAAGTGCATGGTGGTTAAATGTCTTAGCATGAAACTGGTATTCAAATTTCTCAGATTTTTCCCTCGGCTAAAGGTCTTTGCGCACTTCTTACAGATAACCTTTGCCTGATCATGAGGATTTTGGTCAAAAAAGTGCCACACTGCACTCTTCCCACTATGGAAGACATTTTGATGCCTTGCACGCTGTGCTATTTTGACCGTCTGGCCAAGCTATCCTGCAACTCTTTTGGTTTTTGTAACCCGTTTTTGGACTGCTCCGGGCCTGCCAGATAACAGCTGTTGCGATGTCGATGCCCGCTGCGGATGCTCCTCCTCCTCTTCTGAGCTATTGGCAGCGGCACCCTCTACCCCCAATGGATGCCAATCTGGGTCAACAACTGGGTCATCCATCACCTCCTCTTCAATGTCATGTGCACCTTCCTCTGTGTCACCGTGTATGGTGGTATAGTATGCGGGAAGAGGCACCTGAGTTTCATCTGGGTCAGATTCTGGCTCAGTACACTGCGAGGACAATGTAGTGCTCTGAGTGAATGTACCAGCAGATAAATCTAGCAGTGGCTGTGCATCAGTGCACTCCATGTCAGATTCATCTTTGCCTGGTAATTCACGATTTGACTTGATAACCCAGGCATGGTATGTGAAAACAGCTCCATGGAGTAATCTGTAGTGTGGCCTGCCGCATCCTTCAATTTTGGTTGGGGTGAAGGACACAAGGAAAGGTGTGGTTCATGAACATAAGCCTCCAATGACGACTCAGTGCTTTTATTTTTTAAAACTTCAGAAGAGGAGGCGATAGAGCTGGAGGCTGAGTCAGCAATGTAAGCCAAAACTTTTTCTTGAAGCTCTGGCTTTAAAAGCGGTTTACCTACTCCCAGAAAAGGGAGCCTTCGAGGCCTTGTGGAGCCAGATGATGACGCAGGCTCAACACCTCCTGCATTAGGTGCTATTTTGCTTTTGCCACTACCAGCAGATCCACCACCAACATCATAATTACCAGTTGCCAACCCCCGCCCACTTCCATGGACTCTTCCACCACACTTCCTCATTTTTGGGGAACAAAAAACCCAAAAAACCACTAACTATATGATACTGTAAAACAAGGTACAAGGTGTATATAGTAGTGGGGAGAATTTGAATCTCTCTAGACTTCAGGACACAGTTGGATTCTGTCAGGCCCTGTTTATTTTACACCGCAATGTGACAGGCAGATTATGGATGGTGTAATAAAGGTGGATAGAGGACTGTGGAGAATTGGAATCTCTCTAGACTTCAGGACACAGTTGGATTCTATCAGGCCCTTTTTATTTTACACCGCAATGTGACAGGCAGATTATGGATGGTGTAAGAAAGGTGGATAGAGGACTGTGGAGAATTGGAATCTCTCTAGACTTCAGGACAAAGTTGGATTCTGTCAGGCCCTGTTTATTTTACAACGCAATGTGACAGGCAGATTATGGATGGTGTAAGAAAGGTGGATAGAGGACTGTGGAGAATTGGAATCTCTCTACACTTCAGGATACAGTTGGATTCTGTCAGACCCTGTGTCTATAACACCGCAATGTGACCGGCAGAAATTGCCTAGTGTATGAAAAACTACAAGGTGTATATAGAATTGGGCAGAATTGGAATCTCCCTAGAGTGTAGGTCTGTAAGAACGGACAAACTCCTCAGCTTTTCCTTACAGAGTCACACACTTAGATAGCTTCAATTTGGCCGTGATAACAGCCGTTACACGGTACTGAGAGAGGAGCGTGCACATACACCACTGTATGGTGTATGTAAAATTGTCAAGCTCCGTGTTTTTGTATACGGACTGACACACGCTGTCTCTCTCTAGAGAGTTTTGAATGTAATCAAACAGCAAATATACTAAACTGTTTGAAAAATGGACAAAACTATAAGGTGTAGGTCTGTAAGAATTGGCAAACTCCTCGACTTTTCCTTACAGAGTCACACACTTAGATAGCTTCAATTTGGCCGTGATAACAGCCGTTACATGGTACTGAGAGAGGAGCGTGCTCATACACCGCTGTAGGGTGTATGTTAAATTGTCAAGCTCCGTGTTTTTGTATACGGACTGATACAAGCTGTCTCTCTCTAGTTTTGAATGTAATCAAACAGCAAATATACTAAACTGTTTGAAAAACAGACAAAACTATAAGGTGTAGGTCTGTAAGAACGGACAAACTCCTCGACTTTTCCATACAGAGTCACACACGTAGATAGCTTCAATTTGGCCGTGATAACAGCCGTTACAGGGTACTGTGTGAGGAGCGTACACCGCTGTACGGTGTGTGAAAAAATGAACGCTCACTACCTCACCAGGACAAAACAATACAATTTGGATTGCTTTTAAAAAAGCAGTTTGAACACCAGTGTGCATACAGCAATGCAGCTAGCCTTAAAAGGCAGACTAATCACCACCAGCGCTGCTGTACAAAAGCAAAAATCTTCACCTTTCACTGCACAGTAACTACAGTGAAAAGCGCTAGCAGCAGAAGCAGTTTTTTTTTTCTTTTTGCCTTCCTAACGCTCTCCCTACAGAATCAGCAGCTGCAGCAGCTCTCCCTATTCTGAGATCAGCATGAGTAACATGGCGGTCGGCGTCCCCGCCCTTTTATACCCCCTGTGACGCCACACAAAGCAAGCCAATCACTTGCATGCCCTTCTCCAAGATGGTGGTGACCGCTGCATATGTCATCACGTTGCCCACAGTGTCCGTTCTTCCTGCTTGGCTGAAAAAGGGTGCTAAAGCATCTTTTGAAATGCGACTTTGGCGCTAAAGTCGCCGTCCTCGTTGCCGACCTCACGCTAAGGTCGGGTTTCGTTTCATGAAACCCGACTTTGGCAAAAGTCGGCGACTTTTGAATTTTTTCGACCCGTTTCGCTCAACTCTACTCACTAGGCATCCTTTTTTAAGGGAAGGGTTTAACAATTATTGCATACTAGATGGTACCCCGATTCAAACACATTGGGTATTCTAGAATATGTATGTAGTTTATTTAAAGGGAATCTGTCACCCCATTTTTACCCCATAAGCTGGGGCCACAGCCATCAGGGGCTTATCTACAGCATTCTGTAATGCTGTAGATAAGCCCCCTATGTAACCTGAAAAATAAGAAAAACACGTTAGATTATACTCACCGGGGGGCGAGGGGGGGATGGATGTCGTGGTCCGGTCCGACGCCTCCCATCTTCATACGATGATGTCCTCCTCCTTGCTTCTCCCTCAGTTCCTGCGCAGGCATACTTTTTATGCCCTGTTGGTGCAGACTAAAGTACTGTAGTGCGCAGGCGCCGGGAAAGGTCAGAGAGGTCCGGTGCCTGCGCACTGCAGTACTCTCCTCTGCCCTCAACAGGGCCGATAAAGTACAAGTGCGCAGGAGCCGAGGGAGAAGCAAGGAGGACATCATGGTATGAAGATGGGAGGCACCGGACGGGACGGCGACACCGATTGGACCGAACACCGGGGTGAGTATAATCTAACTATCTACTATATAATCGTCTAATATTGTCTGTCTATCGGATTTCTGTTACAGACAGACAGAATTAAACGATTATATAGTAGATATGGATATACCATATACGGATATCCCATTGCATCATTCCCAATCATTAATAGCCAATTTTACACTCCAATATTAGTAGACTAAAGTGCTAATGCTATTGCACATTGTCCCCAATAGCATAAAGAATCTCCCTAATACAGTGTCATCCTTTGACTACACAAAGGCTCCTTTGCCCAATTGAAACAGATGCCAGCCTGTGACCGAATGATTTATCTCACTCGCTCAGTCCGTAGATGTCACCTCTCATATGCAAATGCTATCCCCTTATTCACATGGGAGTAACATAAATAAAGTCTGCCAGTATGCTGAGCCATAAACTTAAGGCTCTACCACATCCCAGCAATTTTGCCTCATCCCCGTACTCATAATGAGATTAATATGTCCACAATGTGCCTGAGATGTTAAGCCGTGATATTAAGTTCTGTCACACCTCAGCAATGTCGCCTCAACGCGTTTCGCCCAACACTATCATATTAGGGTACATCAGGAGGCTTTAGCCCTTTTGCTGTGCGCTTATGATTTTACAACGGAGCAAAACTCCTGGCCACGATGAGAGCCACGTGCGGCGGCACAGACGCCAAGCTTTTATAAACAATGCGTGTGGCTCTCATCGTGGACGGAAGTATTTTGCTCCGTTGTAAAATCATTATACTGCCAACAAAATATAAATATCTACCATGCTGTGCCCCTGACTAAATAATTGCCCTTCAATGTGCTTCCTGCAGAAAAAATCCTGCTATACTGTCTCTCTCCATAATATCCCTTCCACACAACCCTTCTCCATAATTCACCCACTACATCACACCTCCCCATAATGTACCCCCTACACCGCCCCTCACCATAATATACCCTCTACACTGCACCACCCCTCTCCATAAGATACTCCCCACACACTGCACCCCTCCCCATAATATACCCCCCACACCACCCCTCTCCATAATATACCCCCCACACCACCTCTCTCCATAATATACGCCCTACACAACTCCTCTCCCTAATATCCCCTTCACTGACCCTTCCAATAGTATACCCCATAAACGGCCCCTCCTCATAGTATATCCCATACACCGCCCCTCCCCATAATATACCCCCACACACGCTGCCTCTCCCCATGATAAATGTCCCTCTCCATATCCTGCCTACTCCACTCCTCTCCATAATATCCCCTTCACTGACCCTCCCCATAGTATATCCCATACACCGCCCCTCCCCATAGTATATCCCATACACCGCCCCTCCCCATAATATACCCCCACACATGCTGCCCCTCCCCATGATAAATGTCCCTCTCCATAATATCCTGCCTACACCATCCCTCTCCATAATATCCCCTTCACTGACCCTCCCCATAGTATATCCCATACACCACCCCTCCCCATAGTATATCCCATACACCGCCCCTCCCCATAATATACCTCCACACGCCACCCCTCCCCATGAGAAATGTCCCTCTCCATAATATCCTGCCTACACCACCACTCTCCATAATATCCCCTTCACTGACCCTCCCCATAGTATATCCCATACACCGCCCCTCCCCATAGTATATCCCATACACCGCCCCTCCCCATAATATACCCCCACACATGCCGCCCCTCCCCATGATAAATGTCCCTCTCCATAATATCCTGCCTACACCACCGCTCTCCATAATATCCCCTTCACTGACCCTCCCCATAGTATATCCCATACACTGCCCCTCCCCATAGTATATCCCATACACCGCCCCTCCCCATAATATACCCCCACACATGCTGCCCCTCCCCATGATAAATGTCCCTCTCCATAATATCCTGCCTACACCACCCCTCCATAATATCCCCTTCGCTGACTCTCCCTATAATATATCTCATACACGCCCCTCCCCATAGTATATCCCATACACCGCCCCTCCCCATAATATACCCCCACACACGCCGCCCCTCGCCATAATAAATGTCTCTCTCCATAATATCCTGCCTACACCACCCCTCTCCATAATATCCCCTTCACTGACCCTCCCCATAGTATATCTCATACACTGCCCCTCCCCATAGTATATCCCAAACACCGCCTTCCCCATAATATACCCCCACACACACCACCCCTCCCCATGACAAATGTCCCTCTCCATCAAATTCTGCCTACACCACCCCTCTCCATAATATCCCCTTCGCTGACTCTCCCTATAATATATCCCATACACCGCCCCTCCCCATAGTATATCCCATACACCACCCCACCCCATAATATACCCCCACACATGCCACCCCTCCCCATGACAAATGTCCCTATCCATCATATTCTGCCTACACCACCCCTCTCCATAATATCCCCTTCGCTGACTCTCCCTATAATATATCTCATACACCGCCCCTCCTCATAGTATATCCCATACACCGCCCCTCCCCATAATATACCCCCACACGCCACCCCTCCCCATGATAAATGTCCCTCTCCATAATATCCTGCCTACACCACCCCTCTCCATAATATCCCCTTCACTGACCCTCCCCATAGTATATCTCATACACTGCCCCTCCCCATAGTATATCCCATACACCGCCCTCCCCATAATATACCCCCACACACACACCACCCCTCCCCATGATATATGTCCCTCTCCATAATATCCTGCCTACACCACCCCTCTCTATAATATCCCCTTCACTGACCCTCCCCATAGTATATCCCATACACCGCCCCTCCCCATAGTATATCCCATACACCGCCCCTCCCCATAATATACCCCCACACATGCTGCCCCTCCCCATGATAAATTTCCCTCTCCATAATATCCTGCCTACACCACCGCTCTCCATAATATCCCCTTCACTGACCCTCCCCATAGTATACCCCATACACCGCCCCTCCCCATAGTATATCCCATACACCGCCCCTCCCCATAGTATATCCCATACACCGCCCCTCGCCATAATATACCCCCACACACGCCGCCCCTCCCCATGATAAATGTCCCTCTCCATAATATCCTGCCTACACCATCCCTCCATAATATCCCCTTCGCTGACTCTCCCTATATCTCATACACCGCCCCTCCCCATAGTATATCCCATACACCGCCCCTCCCCATAATATACCCCCACACACACACCGCCCCTCCCCATGATAAATGTCCCTCTCCATAATATCCTGCCTACACCACCCCTCTCCATAATATCCCCTTCACTGACCCTCCCCATAGTATATCTCATACACTGCCCCTCCCCATAGTATATCCCATACACCGCCCTCCCCATAATATACCCCCACACACACACCACCCCTCCCCATGATATATGTCCCTCTCCATAATATCCTGCCTACACCACCCCTCTCTATAATATCCCCTTCACTGACCCTCCCCATAGTATATCCCATACACCGCCCCTCCCCACAGTATATCCCATACACCACCCCACCCCATAATATACCCCCACACATGCCGCCCCTCCCCATGATAAATGTCCCTCTCCATCATATTCTGCCTACACCACCCCTCTCCATAATATCCCCTTCACTGACCCTCCCCATAGTATATCCCATACACCACCCCTCCCCATAATATACCCCCACACACGCCGCCCCTCCCCATGATAAATGTCCCTCTCCATAATATCCTGCCTAAACCACCCTTCTCCATAATATCCCCTTCACTGACCCTCCCCATAGTATATCCCATACACCGCCCCTCCCCATAGTATATCCTATACACCGCCCCTCCCCATAATATACCCCCAAACATGCCGCCCCTCCCCATGATAAATGTCCCTCTCCATAATATCCTGCCTACACCACCCCTCCGTAATATCCCTTTCGCTGACTCTCCCTATAATATATCTCATACACCGCCCCTCCCCATAGTATATCCCATACACCGCCCCTCTCCAAAACATACCTTTCCATCCCATAATATCCCGCCTACACCATCCCTCTCCATAATGTTTATCTCCATAATGTCCCCCACATACTGCTCCTAGTCTCTATAATGTCCTCCCTCCACACTGCCCGTCTGAACACACACACACTCTTACACACACACACACACACACACACACACACACACACACACTCATATACACACACACCACACTTACACACACTCATACAAACAATGCTATGCAGCTGCCCTTGTGGACTAACACCATGGATTCATGCCCCATACTTTATGCACAGAAAATGACAGATCTCCAATCTACAGCAGCTCAGCTCCTTCTCCTCATTGGAGCGCTGCTGCTCACCATTTTTCCTGCCAGCCGCCTTGTCCCCGCCTCTTCTGCCCTGCTCTGCGTCGCCAGCAGCAGTGTGACGAGGTCGCAGCATGATAACCTCATCACTTTGCTGCACACAAGGCCGCGGAGCAGCAACAACGGCGATGCTCTGCTCTGTGCCGGATATCATGCATTCAAATGTATTAGCGTCTCAAAGTTGCAAATACATGTGGATGCATCATTCATGCACGATCACGAAAGAGTCTGCCAGCCCGGCCGCAAATGAAGGCTAGAGGCCGAAACGCGCGTTGGGGAGGGGCGACTATCCCTAGGCGATCAGAAATCTCAACCTGTAAGTTGTAATTCTATATACAAATGATACTTTGAATTTTATGCTGCGGGTTTTAATGATTGGCCTGAGCTAGGATACGCATTGCCTACACATATGGATGGATGTGGATACTACGATTGGTAATCGTTCATTATACAATCGGTACTGAGACACCTGCTGGTGTTTTATTATACTGCACTTATATTTGCACTTTATTATTTTTTATACCTTTTATCACTATACAATTATATTATTATATATTGGTTGGATTTGCACGTATATGTGAATAACATTTTGGTGAAATTAATTACTTCACACATTTTCATTTTTGGTGGTAATAATTATTTCACACGTTTTTAAACAATATTCAGTATTTATTTGTGCTGCACCTCATTTTTCCAGCAAGGTGTTTATTACTAGTATGGTCCCATCCAATTGGATAGTAACACCCCCCTATTTTATGTAATGATGATGCAATTATACACTCACTGGCCACTTTATTAGGTACACCATGCTAGTAACGGGTTGGACCCCCTTTTGCCTTCAGAACTGCCTCAATTCTTCGTGGCAGAGATTCAACAAGGTGCTGGAAGCATTCCTCAGAGATTTTGGACCATATTGACATGATGGCATCACACAGTTGGCGCAGATTTGTCGGCTGCACATCCCTGATGCGAATCTCCCGTTCCACCACATCCCAAAGATGCTCTATTGGATTGAGATCTGGTGACTGAGGAGGCCATTTGAGTACAGTGAACTCATTGTCATGTTCAAGAAACCAATCTGAGATGATTCGAGCTTTATGACATGGCGCATTATCCTGCTGAAAGTAGCCATCAGATGCCTGTTCTTAGCTGAGAGGAGTGGTACCCAGTGTGGTCTTCTGCTGCTGTAGCCCATCTGCCTCAAAGTTCGACGCACTGTGCGTTCAGAGATGCTCTTCTGCCTACCTTGGTTGTAACGGGTGGCAATTTGAGTCACTGTTGCCTTTCTATCAGCTCGAACCAGTATGCCCATTCTCCTCTGACCTCTGGCATCAACAAGGCATTTCCGGCCACAGAACTGCCGCTCACTGGATTTTTTTTCTTTTTCGGACCATTCTCTGTAAACCCTAGAGATGGTTGTGCGTGAAAATCCCAGTAGATCAGCAGTTTCTGAAATACTCAGACCAGCCCTTCTGGCACCAACAATCATGCCATGTTCAAAGGCACTCAAATCACCTTTCTCCCCATACTGATGCTCGGTTTGAACTGCAGGAGATTGTCTTGACCATGTCTACATGCCTAAATGCACTGAGTTGCCGCCATGTGATTGGCTGATTAGAAATTAAGTCTTAACACACAGTTGGACAGGTGTACCTAATAAAGTGGCCAGTGAGTGTATGTGCACATTGAGGTTTTGCTACTATTGTAAAAAACTTTGTTTTTATTACATAATTAATAAAATATACTATTTTATATCAGGACTTATGGTCAATGGTTTTAGTGTGGTATGCTCTGTTCAGTTTTTTGACTGTCCTAAGTAGTATTACATAGTCTGTGGGGATTTCGGAAGAATATATACCATTTGGTCTAAGAGACTTCTCTGTTTGATTGCCGTCCTTTTTCCCCCAGTTTCTCCTTTTGTTTGCTTTTACCATAGAGGAAGAAGAAGAAAAGGTCAGCACTGTACTCGGAGAATTCCCTGCAAATTGGACTAGA
Source organism: Dendrobates tinctorius (assembly GCF_039654945.1). NCBI lineage: Eukaryota > Metazoa > Chordata > Amphibia > Anura > Dendrobatidae > Dendrobates > Dendrobates tinctorius. The sequence goes on along the minus strand of NW_027361898.1, from coordinate 20,172,342 downwards.
ACGAATCAGGCCATAGTGGTACCAGTTTTGACCTTTCCCCAACTGGTAGTGCAAGAAGAAGTGACTCAAGACCACCCTGAAAACCAGCAAGTAAAAGCAGCGGATGCCACACCAGCAGTGGAGCAAGAGAATCCTCGCCCTGCCAGTCGTGAATCTGTCATGCCCACGGTGAGTAGAAGTGGTCCTAGGAAATCTAGTATTCCTGTGCTATGCAGAACCACAAGTAGTGTAGCCAGTACAACACACACTACACCAGTAGTAGCTAACACAAGGCATCCAGTAAGGTACCCAACAACACCAGTGCTACGTAGGTATGTCTGCAGTACCCAAGGTATACCACCCCTAAGGTTTCGTATATAAATAAGTTTTGTGAATGGTAAACTGTAAATATGCAACTTTTCAAGCTTATGTGCCTACAGAGACTCTGTAAGAATCTTTTGAACAATCTCAGTTTGTTTTTGATGGACAATTGGGCCACTGGACTATGTGTGGCCAAAACTATCTTGTATACAGTTACCAACTGCTCAGGAAATGGACCATGGACATTGACGCATGGACTAATCGTCACAAGGACTCTTTTTGAGCTTTGGTTGTTGTAATTTTTCATTTTTGAAATCTTGTAACAGTTACAATTGTCCATTTGTTAATATGTTTTGCACGTTTTCTTCAGTCCGGGAGTACTGAATTGCACTAGGGGGGAATGCATCCATTAGCCCTCTGTGTCTGTACTGTTACACACTTAACATTATGGCTGGTCCATACAATCAGGGCAGCTGTTACCACCCACCTTTCGTGTCTACCTCTTTCCTCATAGATTGTAAGCTTGCGAGCAGGGCCCTCATTCCTCTTGGTATTTGTTATAATCTATTGTATGTGATTATTGTTATGCTGTAATGTCTATTGTCTGTACAAATCCCCTCTGAAATGTAAAGTGCTGCGGAATATGTCGGCGCTATAAAAATAAAATGTATTATTATTATTATTATTATTATTATTAATGTGGTGCCCCCAGGAGTATGGTCGCCACAGTGGCATTCCCTTCCTCCTTGGGAGGGTGATGTCATGCTTGGAAGCAATTAAGGGTCTCTCTATCAGTTAAATACAGCACACAGCACAGTTCAAACTCCAGGCCAGCAGAGGGAGCTCTGAACCAAACTGGGGGAGGAGCTGCTCTCTGGGGCCAGGAAAGGGAAGTAAGTCAGTTCTGTGAGGAGGGCAAAGTGTGTGGATGTGGAAAAGAGGAGCTGGAGGATTGAGGGGAATTCAGGCCCACTTCTGGCTTCAAGCGCATGGTTCAGAGTCCGGTATCCAAAGTTGTATGGATGCTGATGGTCCTGCAGCAGAAACCGGAGGAACAGAAGGCTGTAAATGCTCTGTTCCCAACTAAGACTCTGAGGCACAGCAGTAACGTGTGTGAGCCAGAAGAGATAGAAGACTATGGCTGCCTGCCATACTAGGGGCGTTCTAAAGAGAGCAAGCAAGGGGGACTTCAGTGTAACTGAGTACTGCAAGTACCTCAGTTAAGCGCTAGGAAGGAGACTACACAACCCATCTGCATAGAGAGATTCCTAAGCTGCTTCCAGGCTAATCAACTCCTGTTCCATCTGTGATCTGGATCCTGGACTGCACTGACAAAGCACAGTAAAGGTAAAGGAAACTGCACCCTGTGGTGTCATTGCCTTGTTCCTGCAACCCCTTCAGAACTGCTACATCTCTGTGCCTAACACTGCACCCTCTCCCTCAACACCTATTACTACTGCCCTGGGACTACAGCTCCACCTGTGGGGAGCTCCAACATCATTGCTGCACCACACTATCTGTCCTAGAGAAGCTACCCTGCAGCACTGGTCAAACTGACCAGAAACCACAGTTGGTGTCACGAATCATCTCAATAACTTTATCCCCATCACTCTACCCCTTTTATATTGACTGCTTGAAGCCACGGACTGGGTCACTGCCACTATGACATCTCCCATTGAAATCAACGGGCCCTGCACCAAGTACCCTACTGCCTTCGGGGCAGGTCAATGGCTGCATAGCTTACTTCGCGGGGCAGTAGTTTCCGACTCAGGTAAACTACCGGGTGATCTTGACTGTCCGGCCCGACTTGGCTCAGCACTGCCCCCAGTCCAAATATAGAAGCATCTGTATGAACAAAGAAACGTTTAGTTGCATCGGGTGCGGCCAATATCGGGGTATTTGTGAGGGTGTCCTTTAGCTGGCAGAAGGCTTCCTCACACTCTGGGGTCCAGGTTACCTGGCGGGGGAGGTTCTTATGGGTCAGATCAGTGAGGGGCTTGGCTATGCTGCTGTAATTGGGGACAAATTTCCTATAATACCCTGCTGTCCCTAGAAACGCCATGACCTGGGTTTTAGTGCGTAGGGTGGGCCTTTTGGCTATGGCCTCAATTTTGGCTGGTTCTGGTCGCTGTTTCCCACTTCCCACCCAATGTCCTATATACTGAACCTCTGCTTTGCCCACGTGACACTTGTTGGGGTTCAAGGTGATTCCGGCCTTGTGGATCCTGTCCAATACTGTCTCTAGGTGATTTAGATGCTCATCCCATGTCGCGCTGTAGATGACGATGTCATCCAGGTAGGCACAAGCATAGTCCTGGAGACCATCCAGAAGCCGATCAGCCAGCCTCTGGAAGGTCGCAGGGGCATTCTTCATCCTGAATGGCATAACTCGAAACTGGAATAAGCCGAACGGGGTGACAAATGCAGACTTGGAAATAGCGTCAGGACTTTGGGGGATCTGCCAATAGCCTTTGCATAGATCGATGGTGGTCAAATACTTTGCCCCGCCAGCCGGTCTAAAAACTCATCCACATGCGGCATGGGATACACATCCGTCTCAGTTTTCTCATTTAGCTTGCGCTAGTCTACACAAAACCGGGTAGTCCCATCCTTCTTGGGTACTAACACTACTGGGGATGCCCAGGGACTGACTCTTCAATGACCCCTAAACGCAATATCTCTTGTATCTCTTGTCGCATCTCTTCTCGTACAGACTCAGGGAGCGGAAGGGGGGTTGTCTCAGGGGGGGGTCTGATCCTGGGGTTCAACCTTGTGTTGTGCCAGGCGGGTGTACCCCGGTCTCTCTGAAAACATCCTCTTTCGCTGCCTCAACAACGCCTCCTCCTGCTGTCTCTCCCGGGGCCCTAGGTTTTCTCCCAAGTGTACCTGGTCCCATGTTTTAGACTGAGTCCTCTCCCCTAAGACATCAGGCAAGGGGAGTCCTGCTAAATCCTCTGCTTCAGGTGCACAGATGGCCACTACCTCTTCAGGGCGCTCCCGGTAGGGCTTCAGCATATTCACGTGGAACATGCGGATAACCCTGGGGTCGTCACAATCGGCGACACTGTGGGTGGTGTCGGCTATTTTCCCCACTACCTGGTAGGGCCCCTGCCATGCAGCTTTGAACTTGTTCTGCCTAGTTGGTTCTAACACCAGGACCTTCTGTCCTATCTCAAAGGTGCGTTCTCTGGCCCTCCGATCGTACCACACGCACTGGCACCATTGGGCCGCATGCATGCTCCCACGTACAGCCTGAGTCAGCTCCTGTAGGCGCTCCCGGAATTCCAGCACATAGGGCACAATAGGTATCCCTTTTATTGTTCCCTCCCCTTCCCAGTGTTCTCGCACTAAGTCTAGGGGTCCCATTACCCGCCTCCCGTTTTAACAGTTCGAACGGGGAGAGCCCTATGGATTCTTGGGGTACCTCCCGATAGGCAAACAGGAGGTGTGGCAAGAATTTCTCCCAGTCCCTGTAGGTCCTGGTAAAAGTCCCAATGAGTTGTTTTAATGTTCCGTTAAATCGTTCACACGACCCATTGGTTTGCGAGTGGTACGGGGCGCTTCTAATGGACTTTACGCCGCACAGCTTCCACAGTTGGTTGGTCACCTCTGCTGTAAACTGGGTACCCTGGACCGAGATAACCTCCCAGGGAAATCCAACCCATGAGAAAACCTGGAGCAGGGCAGCCGCCACCTTCTCTGACAGAGTGTTAGGTAATGCAACCGCCTCTGGATACCGTGTGGCATAATCTACCACTGTCAACATATACTTTTTCCCTGACGGAATGGGTTTGGCTAACGGCCCTATCAGATCGACCGCTACTCGGCTAAATGGCTCCTCCACAATGGGGAGGGGTTGTAATTTGGCCTTGCAGCGATCTCCCCTCTTGCCAATGCGCTGGCAACTGTCACAGGTCTGGCAGTACTGATGAGTATCATAGGTTACCCCCGGCCAAAAGAAGTTTTGTGTCAGACGATACCTGGTGCGACTGACGCTGACGTGCCCGGCCAAGGGTATGTCATGAGAGATTCGCAGTAGCTCCTGCCTATACTTCTTGGGCACAACCAGCTGTCATTTTATAGTGGGGCTCATCCCTGTGTGGCGCTGCTCTGTAACCCGGTAGAGGAGTCCCTAATGCCATACAAACTGTTCCCCTTCCAGTACTCCTCTCCCCTCCTGTGCCTTCCCACGCTACCCCTGTAATGAGGGATATTCAAGTACTTTTAAACTCCGCTTGGGTGGCCCAAGAAATGTGTCTGGCTATGGGAATACGTGTAGGGCTGGGGTGTCTCACCTGGGCCTCCACTGAGTGTGATTCCGCCTCCGCTGCTCAAAGTTGTCTCTGGGTGGTCACAGGATAGGTCTCAGCCAGATGGGCGACCAAGAATGCAGACAACATGGGCCCCAAGTCATTTCCCAGCAAGACGTCTGCAGGCAAATCCTCCATCAGGCCGACCTCAACAAGGCCATCCCTGACTCCCCGGTTCAGGTGAATCCTGGCAGTGGGCAGTCGATGTATGGCTCCCCCGGCTACACGGACGGCCACTGTCTGGTCCGTCTTCTGTTGGTCCCGGACGAGATGAGGCTTCACAAGGGTCAAAGTTGCCCCGGAATCTCTTAGTCCCTGCATATGTTTCCCATTAACCCACACTGCCTGTCGATGCTGTTGTCAATTATCTGCCCGGGCTGCCTGCACGGGGTCTACTTCATGCAGCACTTCCTCCATCTCTTGCATCCCCGGATTAGTCCTAGTCCCCAATGCCGGGTCAGCTTCGCCTTGGTAGTAGTGTACAGCGGCCCGGTTGACAGTAGCCGCTCCCGCCTTTGGCCACTGGGTACGCTGAGTCCAGTTGGGACATTGTCTTTGCAGGTGCGCCAGCTGATGGCAGGTGTAGCATCGCGCCCCAGGGGGACTCTGGTAGGCCGTGGTTTTAGCTGGTCCCCCGACAATCTTCTGTGGTTTAGGGGCCTCCAGACCCATGGGAGGGCCCCTAGTGACAGTCTTTGGTCCTGGCATCATGATGGTCATCGGCCAGACTAGCGGCCTCCTCAAGATTCACTGGCCGTCTGTCCCGAAGCCATTCTTGTGTCTCGGGGTTTAGTCCAGTAACGAATTGCTCTAACAAGAAGAGCTGGAGGACGTCCTCCTTAGTGGTTGCTTGGCTCCCTTGTACCCACTGTAGCAGTGACCGCCGTAGTTTATAGGCCCATTCAGCGTGGGTATCTGTTACCTGTTTTATAAGTCTGCAGAACTTTTGGCGATTTGCCTCTGGTGTCAGCGCATACCGGGCCAAGATCACTTCTTTGACCCGCTCATAGTCCATGTAGTTCTCATCAGGTACCGTGTGATAGGCGTCCGCTGCCCGGCCTGTCAGTTTGCTGGCCAGAACCTGAACCCAATCCTCCGGCTTCACTTGATGAAGGGCACACTGCAGCTCAAAGTCCTGCAGAAAGCCATCAATGTCTTCCTCTGCCTCCCCCAACTGTCGGAAGGCATTATACTGGATTTTTTTGTGGCTTACTGCTGACGGTACCTGGGCGGAGGCCAGAGCTCCCCCTGCTCGCTGACTCTCCTCTCTCCACTCTACCATCTCCATCTTGGCTAGCTCTATTTTGGTCCGCTCTGCCATCTCCATCTTGGCTAGCTCTATCCTGGTCCGCTCTGCCATCTTTTCCTTCAGATCAGTACGCACATCAGCCATCACCTCTCGTACGATCTCTACTGCAGGGTTTGGGCCATAGAACGCCAGTCTGCTCTTTACCTCCCTCTGGAATTCAGTCTCTTCCACGTTCACATTGGGAGGCGCTGCACTGTGGTGTTCCATGATGGCTGCTATCAAATCCACTTTTGTTTTGTTGCTGGCGATTAACCCTCAAGCTTCCACCAGTTCTTTTAATGTATTCCTCTTTAACTTCTGTAAAAACCTCAAAAAGAGGAAAAAATTCTCCAAAAAATTCAGATACAAACCAGACAAGCCTAAATGCATCTGCACTAATACAGGGTGCAGCGGCCTTAATATCAACCAATGCCTTACATATATTGATATGTTTTTTGTGCACTTTTTATATTTCTTTCAGGGTGCAGTTGGGCCCAAATGGTTCTGCAAACTTGTGGCCTCTGTTCACACAGGATGCATTCTAGTTGGCACTGGGCAGCCCCCCTATATGGTGTTACTAAGAGGTTGTGAACCAGAAGCCCTGCATTCCCTGTGTGAACACTGCCACATGCAGATTATTTCTTCTGCACTGGTGTACCACACGGCCAATCCCTGATTGTAGGCTGGCTGTTTCATTTGGTATTTATGCACCTGTGCAGCTTCCATTTTACTTGGGTCCGCTGCACCTTGTATTAGTGCAGATGCATTTAGGCCTGTCTGCTCTTTAACCCCTTTCTGCCATGAGACGTACTATCCCGTCCATGTGCCCTGGGACTTAATTCCCAGGGACGGGATAGTAGGTCATGGCATTTAATGCGACATCACTACTTAAGTCGCGATGATCGCATTAAAATTCCGACGCCATCGTACCTGATTGTAGATGGCCTCGGCATCCTGGGGTCTGTCGCCGCCCTCCCTTTCTCCCGAGCGCTGTGATTGGCTGTTGAAATCGAAACAGCCAATCACAGCGCTACTCATTGTTTCAGAAAATCGGCGCGGCTAAAACAATGATGTCCTAGGCTAGGATCGAGTACCGATGTACTCGATCCTGGATCCAGTGCCTGGCGTTGCCAGGCACCGGCAAAAGCCCCCCGGATTGGCGCAATCGCCGATCGCATCGATCGCGCCAATTGCAGGGCACAGTGGCGCTGCTCTGACCTGGCAGTATCAGTCCGGATCGGTGCTGTATTAGCACCGATCCTAGGCAGGGACCTGATACAGGCCCAGCAGGGCCTGCAGGACTTCTTGGCGCGATCGATTAGATCGGCGATCGCACCAACCACAGGGCACAGCTGCGGTCACTCTGTGACCGCTCTGTGCCCTGCTGATGACCTGGGCATGACCTGCCTTTGAATCGGAGCTGTGAGCTCCGATCCTAGGCGGTTGTCATGGTCACCAGGCAGTGCAGGGATTGGTGGATCGATGTTATGATTCGATCCCACAAATGACAGGTCACAGCTGCGATGTGACCGCTCTGTGACCTGTCCCTGACCTGCCTGTGACCGGTATGACAGCTCTGCAGGGGGTCTTCACACTAGCTGAGGATTCCCTAGAGAGCAGTCATACGTCTGGATCTCCTGGTGTGCTGGGTATTGTGGTGCCACAGCAGCTTGTAGCATCACAATACCTGCTAAAGAAAGAAGAAAGAAAACCCTACAACTGTAAGTATTGCTTAAGGCCCTTAAGTTGTTAAGGCCCTGATGTTTGGCACTCAGGAAGGAGTGGGTCCCAGTACTTCCGGAACTGAAGGTGCTCGTATCGTACCAGGTCAGCATTTTCCGGGGGTGGTCCCGCCAAATGGTAGAAAAGGTAAACCGCAAAAAAGGTGCCGAGTGTGTTACAAAAAGGGAATACGCAAGGACACCATTTACCAGTGCGACACCTGCCCCGAAAAACCTGGCCTGTGTATGAAGGATTGCTTCAAATTGTACCACACCTCCATGCACTACTAATTTACATTAGTTTAGTTGGGGGCACATGTAGATTTGTTCTTTGGGGGTCTAGTATACAAAATGATGTCACATGTGGTTTTTTTTCCTGTTTAGGCACATCAGGGGCTCTGCAAACGGAACATGACGCCAGCAGACCCATCAAAGTCTGCATTCCAAAACGTCCCTACTTCCCTTTCGAGCCCCGACATGTGCCTAAACAGTTTTTTCCCACATGTAGTGTACCCGCGCACTCAGGTCAAATTGGACAACGTCTTTTGGGGTCCAATTTCTAATGTTACTCTTGGGAAAATTAAAAATTGACTAAAAATCATTTATGTGGAAACAAAATAGGATTTTATATTTTCACGCCCGGGCATTATAAGCTTTAGCGAAACACTTGGGGGTTCAAAGTGCTCACCACACATCTAGATAAGTTCCTTAGGGGGTCTAGTTTTCAAAATGGGGTCACTTGTGGGGGGTTTCCACTGTTTAGGCATATCATGGGTTCTCCAAACGGAACATGGCGTCCGATTTCAATTTCAGCCAATTTTAGGTTGAAAAAATATCAAACGGCGCTCTTTCCCTTCCGAGCCCTGCCATGTGCCGAAACTGTAGTTCCTCCCCACATATGGGGTATCAGCGTACTCAGGACAAATTGGACAACAACTTTTGGGGTCCAATTTCTCCTGTTACCCTTGGAAAAATAAAAAAAAAATGTTGCTAAAAGATCATTTTTGTGACTAAAAAGTTAAATGTTCATTTTTTTTCTTCCACGTTGCTTCTGCTCCTGTGAAACACCTTAAGGGTTAATAATTTTCTAGAATGTAGTTTGGAGTAGCTTGAGGGGTGCAGTTTTTAGAATGGTGTCATTTTTGGGTATTTTCTGCCATATAGACCCCTCAAAGTGACTTTGAATGTGAGGTGGTCCCTAAAAAAAATGGTTTTGTAAATTTTGTTGTAAAAATGAGAAATCGCTGGTCAACTTTTAACCCTTATAACTTCCTATTAAAAAAAAATTTTGTTTCCAAATTGTGCTGATGTAAAGTAGACATGTGGGAAATGTTATGTAATAATTAATTTGTGTCACATATTTCTCTATTTTAAGGGCATAAGAATTCAAAGTTTGAAAATTGCAATATTTTCAAAATTTTTTCCATACTTCCATTTTTTTCACAATTAAACGCAAGTTATATCAACAAAATTTTACCACTAACATGAAGTACAATATGTCACGAGAAAACATTCTCAGAATCGCCTATATCCATTGAAGCGTTCCTGAGTTATGACCTCATAAAGGGACAGTGGTCAGAATTATAAAAAATGGCCCAGTCATTAACGTGCAAACCACCCTTGGGGCTTAACTTCTGGTAGCTGTTTTCCATTCTGTCCTTTACTCCGATAGACGGGGTATCATGTCCTGCCGCTGACACCAGTGTAATGGGGTCTTCTGTGCTGTAATACCTCTTACATTACCACCCCGTGTATCAGGAGGTCCACTCTGCTTTTACTCACTTCTGGATGAAGGACGCTGGCTCCAAAGGCTTTGTAACATAGGAACATATAAAAGATCACTGCTTCTCCACATATTTCCAGTGTGACAACATTTTAGTCACCGATCTCAGAATATATATACATACAGAAGACAGGACAATCAATATGTGGTGGGCCAGTAGATAACAGGCTCCAATTAAGATGCCAGACGTACATCACAATTGCTGCTGGTGGCTGGCGACCCCCGATCATTTACCGTGGGATTTACAAAGGTGGGTGGAGGTCAGAAGTGGGATATCTCATTTACCTCTGCCCAAGGGTCGCAGCCGGTCAGTTGCTGCATTAGGGATATGCATCTCACATTGCACATATCATACATGCATCTCCTATTCGGGGTGCTAGGGGGTTTCTGTAACAATGGCATTTTGGTCTTGGTCTGGTATGCATGCTGGATAGAATCCAGTACACAAACTCAGTCTGGAGACATTACACAGGAGCCATTCTTACCTCCACACACTGCAATAATGATACAGCTTGACGTCCTTCTGCCATTCTATACCCCAGGGTGGGGATATGTGAGCAGCCAATCCCACCCTTCTCTCTGACTGCTCATAAACCAGGCCCTGTCCAGGCCCTATTAACACACTCAGCACTATACGTGCAGGAACTTGCTTCCTGGTGTCACGGATCCACCCCTCAGGGTGTTTGGGATGCAGTTACTGACAGCTCTGCTGTCCAATCCGGTACAGGGGCTTTGTTCTGACTATCCGCTTGTTTAACCCCTTCAGCTCTGATCCGTTATCCTCCCGATACTCTGACCTCAGAACATTATCTGACTACGTTTTTGTCTCTTCCTTAAGTTTATGACGTACCCTCCTGGCTTCTGACCTTGGACTCCTTGACCACTCTGACTCTTGGCTTGGCTGTGAGAAGTAACTAGCGTCACACCTGGCTTACATTATTATTATTATTATTTATTGCTATAGCGCCATTTATTCCATGGTGCTTTACATGTGAGGAGGGGTATACATAATAAAAACAAGTACAATAATGTTAAACAATATAAGTCATAACTGGTACAGGAGGAGAGAGGACCCTGCCCGTGAAGGCTCACAATCTACAAGGGATGGGTGAGAATACAGTAGGCGAGGGTAGAGCTGGTCGTGCAGCGGTTTGGTCAATTGGTGGTTACTGCAGGTTATAGGTTTGTCGGAAGAGGTGGGTCTTCAGGCTCTTTTTGAAGGTTTCGATGGTAGGTGAGAGTCTGATATGTTGTGGTAGAGAGTTCCAGAGTAGGGGTGATGAGCGAGAGAAATCTTGTATGCGATTGTGGGAAGAGGAAATAAGAGGGGAGTAGAGAAGGAGATCTTGTGATGATCGGAGGTTGCGTGCAGGAAAGTATCGGGAGACGAGGTCACAGATGTATGGAGGAGACAGGTTGTGGATGGCTTTGTATGTCATGGTTAGGGTTTTGTAATGGAGTCTCTGGGCAATGGGGAGCCAGTGAAGGGATTGACAGAGGGGAGAAGCTGGGGAATAGCGGGGGGACAGGTGGATTAGTCGGGCAGCAGAGTTTAGAATAGATTGGAGGGGTGCGAGAGTGTTCGAGGGGAGGCCACAGAGCAGGAGGTTGCAGTAGTCAAGGCGAGAGATAATGAGGTCATGGACTAGGGTTTTTGCAGATTTTTGGTTGAGGAATGAACGGATTCGTGAAATATTTTTGAGTTGAAGTCGGCAGGAAGTGGAAAGGGCTTGGATATGTGGTTTGAAGGAGAGATCAGCGTCAAGGATTACCCCGAGGCAGCGAGCTTGTGGGACTGGGGAGTGTGGGCAGCCATTTACTGTAATGGATAGGTTCGTTGGGGGGGGGGGGGGGGTCACGTGAGATGGGGGAAAGATGATGAATTCTGTTTTGTCCATGTTAAGTTTCAGAAATCTAGCGGAGAAGAAGGATGAAATAGTGGACAGACATTGAGGGATTCTGGTTAGTAGGGAGGTGATATCTGGTCCAGAGATGTAGATCTGTGTGTTGTCAGCATAGAGATGATACTGAAAGCCATGAGATTCTATGAGCTGTCCCAGGCCAAAGGTGTAAATGGAGAAGAGCAGGGGTCCTAGGACTGAACCTTGTGGGACTCCGACAAAAAGGGGGCGAGGTGAGGAGGTGGTGTGTGAGTGGGAGACGCTGAATGTCCGGTCTGTTAGGTATGATGAGATCCAGGATAGGGCCAAGTCTGTGATGCCAAGGGATGAGAGGGTCTGTAATAATATGGAATGGTCCACTGTGTCAAAGGCAGCCGACAGGTCCAGGAGGAGGAGGAGGTCAGAGTAGTGTCGCTTGCTCTTGGCAGTTAAGAGGTCATTGGTGACCTTAGTAAGGGCAGTTTCAGTGGAGTGGTGTGACCGGAAGCCAGATTGTAAGCGGTCGAAGAGGGAGCAAGAAGAGAGATGGGAGGACAGTTCAAGGTAGACGTGTTGTTCCAGTAGCTTGGAGGCATAGGGGAGAAGTGATATAGGGCAATAGCTAGATACAGAGAATGGGTCACGAGAGGGCTTTTTGAGGATAGGTGTGATGGAGGCATGTTTAAAGCTTGAGGGGAAAATACCAGTTGTTAGTGATAGGTTGAAGAGATGGGTTAGGGTTGGGATCAGGTCAAGTGCACAGGTGGTGAGATGTGATCTTGAGAGTAGATTGGAGAGTCGATCTTCTGTGATGGTGGAGAAGTTGGTTTTGGAGGTGGAGGGCTGGGAAGTCAGGAGGAAGGGCTCTGGGGGTTGTTGACCAAAACTGTCTCTGATGTTATCAATCTTCTGCTTGAACATCGCATCACTGAGGATAATCACCTCTGTGATACACATCTCCCTTCAATGATGTGTCCAGTGGTCACCTTATAACTTATAAACATTAATCTTCGGTTAAACGATCAGGGAAACCTGCGCTGAAGGGCTAAACAGAGGCTGCCAATTGGACAATTCTAGGTCATATGCACCATTTAAATAAATGAAATGCCGGTACAGCAATAATGCAAAGATAAATACAATGTACTAATGCACATAAAAAATGATAATAGCATAAAATAATCCTAAATCAGACAGGAAAGCACTCACCAAAAGAAATGATGATGTAAGTTGCAGAGGATGATTAGCATGAATGTGGTGCCAGTGCTGGCCTGGAAGTGTAGAGCTGCAAGGAGAAATGAGCTGAGCGTGCTCTGTGATAAGCAGGGATGCAAGCTGCAGCAGCTGTGGCAGTTACATACCAACAGTGGTAACCTAGGCAAAATGAAGAGCGGTATTGCCGTAAAAGATCCGTGCACAATGGGCGTCCTCCCAGATAAGAAGCGTGTGCACAAGGCACAGGGGAGGACAGGAGGTGAGGGAAGCGGGCTGATACCGACCCGCATTTGACCTAGCAGCTGGGGAATTATTAGTGTTTAATTTTTGGGTAAGCGCTTGTGTGAGCTTTTGTTTATTTAAACATTAAACTTCATCTTCCATGTGTTTGCCTATGCAGACACCTTATCAAGATCATTTTGTAATATTGTACAGTCTAACTCAGTTTTTATTATCTTTCATATTATTGTATCATCAGCAAAGACTGACACTTTACTCTCAATACCATAAATAACGTCATTAATATAAAGATTAAAAAAAATTCGTCCCCACACAGATCCTTGTGGTCTCCACTGCTGACATTATACCATTTACCCATTCTACCAAGCACTTCAACATATACAAGCAGTCCCTTGCCAGCTTCAAGTCCATGCTCTCTGCCGCAAAACAAACTTACTTCGCAACTCTCATATCCTCCCTGTCTCACAACCCTAAACAGCTCTTCAACACTTTCAATTCTCTACTCTGTCCCACAGCACCTCCTCCATCTCCTCTCATTTCTGCTGAAGACTTTGCCTCCTTCTTTAAGCATAAGATCGATATGATCAGAGAAAGCTTTGGCCCGCAGCCCCCAATGCCCCTCAGCCCTGTTCTTCCAAAACCAGCTTCTCCACCGTGACAGAAGACCAGCTCTCCACCCTCCTGTCAAGATCAAACCTCACCACTTGCGCGCTTGACCTGCTCCTGTCCCACCTCATCCCTAACTTTGCTACAGTCTTCATCCCAACTCTAACACACCTTTTCAACCTTTCACTTACAAATGGTGTCTTTCCCTCACCCTTCAAACATGCCTCAATCACACCCATCCTCAAAAAGCCCTCCCTCAACCTCAACCCATCCTCTTTGTCTAACTATCACCTGATATCTCTTCTCCCTTACGCCTGAAAACTACTGGAACAGCATGTATATCATGAACTGTCCTCCCACCTCTCCTCCTGTTCCCTCTTTGACCAGCTACAATCTGGCTTCCGACCGCATCACTCAACCGAAATTGCCCTAAGTAAAGTCACTAACGACCTACTAACCGCCAAGAGCAAGCGACACTACTCTGTCCTCCATCTCCTGGACCTGTTTTCTGCCTTCGACACCGTGGACCATTCCATCCTGCTACAGATTCTCTCATCTCTTGGCATCACAGACTTGGCCCTATCCTGGATCTCATACCTAACAGACCGAACATTTAGTGTCTCCCTCTCACACACCACCTCCTCCTCACCTAGCCCCCGTCTGTCGGTGTTCCTCAAGGCTCAGTCCTAGGACCCCTACTCTTCTCCATCTACACCTTCGGCCTGGGACAGCTCATAGAATCTCACAATTTACAGTATCACCTCTACGCTGATGACACGCAGATCTACCTATCTGGACCTGACCTCATCTGCTTACTGACCAAAATCCCACAATGTCTGTCTGCTATCTCAGCCTTCTTTTCTGCTCGCTTTCTCAAACTGAACACGGACACAACAGAATTCATCATCTTTCCCCCCCATCTCACTCTACCCCTCCACCAGACCTATCCATCAAAGTCAATGGCTGCTCGCTTTCCCCAGGCCCACACGCTAGGTGCCTTGGAGTGATCCTCGACTCTGCCCTCTCTTTCAAACCACATATCCAAGCCCTCGCCTCCTCCTGCCCCCTCAAACTCAAAAATATTTCCCGGATCCGCGCATTCCTCAGCCATGAAACCACAAAAACACTATTGCACGCCCTTATCTCCTGCCTCGACTACTGCAACTTCCTACTCTCTGGCCTCCCCTCTAGCACTCTGGCACCACTCTAGTCCATCCTACACTTTACTGCTCCACCTGTCTCCCTGCTATTCCCCAGCCTCCCCTCTATGCCAGTCCCTTCACTGGCTTCGTATTGCCCAGAGGCTCCAGTTCAAAACCCTAACCATGACATACAAAGCCATCCACAACCTGTCTCCTCCATACATCTGTGACATGGTCTCCTGGTACCTACCCGCACGCAACCTTCGATCCTCAAGATCTCCTTTTCTACTCACCCCTTACCTCTTCTTCCCACAACCGCATACAAGACTTCTCCCGTGCTTCCCCCATACTCTGGAACTCTCTACCCCAACACATTAGACTCACACCAACAACGGAAACCTTCAAGAAGAACCTGAAGACCCACCTGTTCCAACAAGCCTACAGCCTGCAATGATCCTCAGTCTACTGAACCACCGCACAAACAGCTCTACCCTCTCCTAGTGTATTCTCACCCATCCCTGTAGACTGTGAGCCCTCGCGGGTAGGGTCCTCTCTCCTCCTGTACTTGTGTGTACCTTGTCTTACACATGTTTATTGTACTTGTCTATATTTCCCCTTCTCACATGTAAAGCGCCATGGAATAAATGGCGCTATATAAATGAATAATAATAATAATAATAATAATAATAATAATAATAATAATAATAATAATAGAGGCTGCACCATTTACAACGACTATTTTCTGTCCATTAACCAGTTTTCCCCCATGTGCATATAGTGTCCCTTAGTCCCTGCTTCTGGCGCTTCAGGAAAAGGCTGTTGTGGGGTACAAATCAAAAAAGAAAAAAAAAAAACGAGATTACGGTCAAATACAGTAAAATATAAATTTTATTAGAAAAAATTATCAAGGGATGTGCAGTGGGTATGCAACACAAGCAAAAAGGAGGCGAATATCACATAAAAATTGATAGAGAAAGGTGAGAGCTGCTGTTGGATGTTGTGTGTATATGTAAACTTAGTCTGATATGCTAAAAATACTTAATGTTTTTTTCTACATAAAGTGCAATTGTGCAGTAGAAATAGTATGCATACAAATGAATCACCAACATAGATCAACATGGAATATGAGGTATATTAACCTAATAGAATAAAGTGGAAGTGCAAATAAATCCTGCTTATAATTACAAAAGGGTTAATCCAAATAAATAAAGTGGGTTAATCCAAATAAATCTCGGTCATGTTTACAGTAGAGTTAATCCAATGCAGAATGAGACATGAGTCATACAGTGTGCCCAGACTTATCTGGGATAAAATATACCTGAATCAATGTACCATATTTAACCAGAAAAAATTAAGTGGAGTACAAGTTGTGGTGCATGCAGAAAAATATAGGAGCATGTTCATCATACTGGCCATTAAACAGAGAAAACCTAAGACAGAAGCAAAGTGAACACATACCCTGCTGTAAGTAAATAAGTAAAATCAATATTGCCTATAAATAACATAGTGAATGTCATGATCCAGACAGGGTTTGATGTCCTGTTTTCCCTTTTTCCCCAATATGGTCATGAAGGGGTTAACCTTTCTCAGCCTCAGTCTGGGTTCAGGCTTACTATTTATCGCCGCTGCTTCCTGCAGGCTATGTCCTTTATAGTTTTGCCTAGGGCTGCTGTAGCTGACTCTGATTGCTCTGATTTGTGCTCCTGTGTATGCTGTCTGAACCCGTGTCTCCGTTTTGCCCCATTCCACTTTAGTTTATTGACCTCCCAGTTCTGACTTGGCATGTATCCTGACCTGCTTCTGTCTTTTGGCTTATCCGCTTCCGACCATTGCTGATTCTCAGACTTGTTTCTGACCACGTGTATTGCTGTGACCTCTGGCACTTTGTTCCCTCTCTGTTGCTGACCCAGCTTTTCTGACTACTCTTCCACCACCTAGTGGCTCCTGCCTGCCGCTTTGTGGGTTCACTGTGAGTGTACCTGTTTTTCCTTCACCCGCACCCCTGGTGGAGGTTGTGTGCTACTGCACTTAGTAAACACTGTTTTTGATTAAAAAAAAAAGCATAAAACCATCCCACCAAAGTAAAGGTGTATCCAAATCAGGATGGTCTTAACCTCTAGTATTAAAACCTTACCATGTGTCAGGGTGACACATGGCTTTTACACTTTTTTTTACCCGGTCCTGCTCAGCCCTTATTCACATTGACATCACTTTGACACATATTAATCTTTTAAAGGGAATCTGTCACCCTCCGGGATGTATATGATCTATTAAAGTGGGCATACAGGTAATAGAAATGTTACACTAGTCCCACTTGTATGCCTTATATTAATGATCTTGTTGTTGAGAAATGTTATATTCTGTCTTTATACTAATGATATCTTCCAGGTTCAGGGGCATGCGCTGCCTGGAAGAAACCCCTACAGAATAACAGTAAGATAAGTTTCAGTGGAAGAGAGGAAGAAGGTGTCCTAGGGGCACGGGAAGTAAGGAATCCACCCATGGGGCCCATATCCACGCCGAATGCAGTCGGGTGGAGGGACCAGGTCGCAATTAGGGGACTGGCCCCAGTCTAGTGGAGAAAATGAGGACTCAGCTAGCTAACCGGAGGCTGTAAGCATAGCAAGTGCAACAGCCACATCCACACATATTCGCTGAAAAGGCAGCCATATAGGATCAAGGGGGTCCTAGAGGACGTCGCCTGACAAGATCTGAGGCTGCTGGCTTTGGACACTGTGTGTGAAGGTGCAGGGCAGGAGAGGAGGGAGCCAACGCAGTGAGATGGCCAGGAAAGGAACATCGGAAGGGGGTTCTGACCCAGTGTACCCAAAACTACCTGAGAGCTGGCTGGACCACCGACCCTGAGGACAAAGCACCACGGCTGGGGATTGTAACATCGAAACTGTGAGTAAAACCTGTGAAGGCCTCCAATTTATTTACTGCGTCACTCGCCCTACACTACAACCATCATCACCATCATTTTACACTATTACTGCCCAGGGGTTTAGCTCTACCTGTGGAGAGCTGTAACAACTCTGCTGCATCATCATAAGCCCCAGCGATCTCTTGAAGCAGCTTCGGTTAACATCTAATTGCTGAATACCACAGGTGGCGTCACGAACTATCTTTCATAAACTTTATCATCCCCTTATCATCATTTTCATTGGACGCCAAGGGCCAAGGACAGGGTCACTGCTGCCATGACACATCCCCTTAAGAACTGGCCCAGTACCGAGTATCCCCACGGCCCTGGAGGGCACTCCAATAACATTTCTCCTCAACAAGACCATTAATTTGAGGCATACAGGTAGGACCAGTTTCTTTTACTTGTATGCCCATATTAATAGATTATATATGTTCCGGGGGGTGACAGATTCCCTTTAATACTAAAGGTTAGAACCATCTCGATTTGGATACACCTTCATGCTGGTGGGATGGCTTTTATGCTTTTTTAAATAAAAAACTGTGCTTACTAAGTACCCTCTCTGAGCCCCTGTTTAAGGCTATATTTGATGGTTCATTTTTGGAGCATTTTTGCTGTGTTTTTTTCCTTACAGAAATAGGTCAAAAACACTAGGGAAAACTTATGCCAGTTAATTCAATGAGAATCCTGAATTGCTGTGCACATGATCAGTAATTCTTTGAGTATTTGCAGTGCATTTTTTCTGCAGCGTGTCAATTGTTTTTGCGGAATTTTATCATTTTTCTCCCATTGACTTCGATTGAGTCAGTCAAATCTTCAGCAAAAGCGCAGGTATAAAAATATTTGCGGATTTGCTGCAGATATGCTGAGGTTTTGCTTGCATTTTTACGGGCTTCCCATCATGTTTCCCAGACAGTCATCTGTGTGACAGCGCGAGAAACATCGGCACGGCAGTTCTGATCGGTAGTAATGTCAGCATGACCCCGCAGCTGTGACTGTGACCCGTGGTAAAAAGCCAACGGCAGGTCAGCAGTCATCAGCTGATGAAACTACTACTCCTATCAGGCTATGTCTGCTGTCACTAATAACAGTGATAGCTGGTGAGGCTGATGGGAGAAGTAGTCTCTTGTCAGCCGGCGCCTGTTCTCAAACTTAAAAAATAGATAAAAAAAAAAAAATAAAACATGTAAAATAATTAGATACATATTCAAATATAAAAAAACACATTATACTCACCTAACACCAAATCACTGATGCCCTCGTCTCCTTTAAACAATCAAAAATAATAAACCACCATTTGCTCTCCTGTTCGTCGTAGTCCACGTAATCCAGAGTGTCCCACGGCGATCTCACTCCTAGAACAGTCACATCCGCAGATGTGACTGCTCTAACCAGCCACCGGCAATACAGTGACAGGAGCATCATCGCTCAGGCAGTGTATAGCGCTGAGCTGCCATGAGAGAGGTCACACAAGTTCATCAGCTGATGTGCCCCCGGAGATATCACTTATGGCATCACCATTGTGTGAGAACTTTCTCACGTAGTGGTGGTGCCGTAAGCGAGATCACTGGGGCTCATCAACTCATAAACTCCAGTGTACTTTTTCACCACAGTTCAGCACTATATACTGCAGGAGTAATTATACGCTCCTGTCAGTGTGTAACTGGCTGTCCCAGTGACTGCTCTCAAAGGCATCAGGATCGTTGTGATAAATTATGGATTATCTTCTATGCGGGCAGGTGAGGAATATTGTTATTTATTGTTTTCATTAATTTACAGGAGACATGGGCTTCAGTGGATTGGGCTATGACAAGAATATGGTTTAATTTAGATTCAATAAAGCAGACTTTATTCTGGGTGCATTTTTTTATAATATCACTATGGGGTTATTAATGGGGCTTCTTATAAACACCTTTCAATTTCTAATCACTGGGCTTGATGTCACCTGACAATATAAAAGTGACATTATCCCCTCCAAACTATTACCCCACTTATCACCACACCAGGGCAAGTGGGAAAAGTGAGATTTAATGCCAGAATTGGAACATCTTATAGATGTGCTATTTCTGGGGCAGCTGAGAACTGATGTTTTTAGTATAGGGGGTGGTTAATATCCATGGCCTATTAAAATAAGCTTGCAGCTGCCTGCCTAGCCTTTGCTGGTTAGATTTTATAAGTGGACCCTACGTCAATTTTTTTCCTGGGGTCACCCTGTAAAATAGCCAGTAAAGGCTAAGCAAGCAACTGTGACCTGATGTTAATATCCTGGGAACCTTTATGGCTATTGGCTCCTTCTCAGAATATTAGCTGTTGGCTTTCCCTCTGATGGTTATGAAAATTATGCGGTAGCCCACACAATTTTTTTTTAAAAATTTACAGTTGCTGTTTGGATATAGCCTATGCAGGTTCATTCTGTTAACGCTCCTACTTAGGCTGGTGACAATGTGTGTGTGTGTTTTTTTATTTAACTCTTTACTTACTGGCTTAGTAATAAGGGTGTCTGGCTAACACCTCTTCATTACTAAATCTAGGGCTTAGTGTCAGTGACAGCTGCTGACACCAAACCCTAATGCCTTTACCCTGATGCTACTGCATCTGTATGCAAAAAAGGAACCAAGAAATTACATCACCAAACTTTTCTTAAATATCTTTATTTAGCTCAGAAAAGTATTCATACAAAAATGCATACCAAAAGACACACAAAACTGCCTTTGCTGCCAAGAGATGCAGAAACCTTGCGGAAACTTCTGCAAGCAAATACTCAACGTGTGCACATAGCCTTAAATGTGTTTTCCCTTAAAAGTTACAACGTAAAGAGTGAGACACGGGTTTTAGTTATAGTGGAGCCTGTCCCTGGTTCATGTTGTTCATGGACCGGCACTCGGCAGTATCAGTCACATGAAAGATTCGCGGTAGAGGGAACGTGTGAGGTCCCTCAGGCCTCCCAAACTGCCCCATAGTGTATTAATGCCATAGACCAGCTATAAAATCATGCCCTTGATATAGCTACAGATTAGTTATTCATATATCTAAAAAATAACTTTTATTGCCTCCAGTCACATATGCACATTATGAGACTAGTCCAGCAGGGCCTCGCATTCATAGAACATTCTAATTCTCTAAATATGCGCCCTGGATGTGATGGGCATTCTCCTCACAACATAGGGCCAAGTTCACATGAGTGTATTTTATGTTCCTCATTTGGACCGCAATTTTCGGACTGACCGCAGATCTCCAAACCTTGACTTACAGCCTCATTTTTTTTCTATGAGGTGGGAGACTGAAAAAACTCAGGTATCAGGTTTTGCTGCGTTTTTTTGTGCCAAAACCTTATGAAGTAGAATATGATTTTTATTTTAGTCACTACAACTTTATCAGCATGCACAAGAGACAAATGTAGTGTAGCATGACAAAAAAGCAGAAAAAAAGCAAGAAAAAATAAGCAAAACCTGCTTTTTTCAACATCTTCATTATTGCCAAGAAAGCGGGTTTAGCTGCGGAAAAAAAAATGCAGCAAAAACGCCATGTGTGAATATAAACTAATGGTTTTAGAGTGGGTTCTTCATGCAGCACTTTTCCTAGTGAGCCCCTCGGCCTCTGGGCTCAGTGGATAAGCTCTTCACAGGCCACAGAGAAAAGACATGACAGTGACTGACAAATGGTCACAGCTTCCCCAGTGTATGAGGCTGGGGGCATCCTCTCACAGCTGAGGTATGGGCTGTTGCTAGGCAGACAGAGGAGGAGGTGTACTGCATCTGAGGCCCTGTCAGACCTGTAACCCCTGAGGTAATGACACCCGAATGTCGCAGTGTAAGGAGGCGTCTAGTGGGACTTTACTGCTTTCTATGGGGAGGCGAATAAGAACTGAGAGATATTTATGTGGTAAAGGAGTGAAAAAAATGACTAGCATAAAATGTACTTTATTCACCCTTCAGCAGCAATATTGATAGGGTTTGAAAAGATCTGGGCCCTAGCCCCAGAACATGTATCACTATATGAGCCCCACCCCGCCACTTAAAAAAAATAATCTATACATACATATTTCATTATTCCAAAGCTGGTATCCCTTAAAAAAATATACAAAGGTTAAGATTACCAACATTTCTGCTATACAAGGCCAAATAATGCGGCTACACAATGTCCACCATTACCACTGCATAGAGAGTATATAATATTATGTGACTTTCATCTATATAACAAAACACACTGTACAAAGGACAATAATACCGCCATACAGTGACCATATAATAGTAGATAACAAGTCTTGCAGAACACATAAGTGATTACGTCCCCACAGCTCTTTATATTGTATTATGGCTCCCACATCCCCATATATAATGAATTATGACCCCAGAGACCT
This sequence comes from Dendrobates tinctorius, assembly GCF_039654945.1. Taxonomy (NCBI): domain Eukaryota; kingdom Metazoa; phylum Chordata; class Amphibia; order Anura; family Dendrobatidae; genus Dendrobates; species Dendrobates tinctorius. Next base: position 20,150,577 of record NW_027361898.1, on the reverse strand, counting down.
ATTTATACTGCGTCATGATCCCCCACAGCCACATATTCTGTATTATGGCAACCACAGTCCCATATATAATGGATTATGCCCCGACAGCCCCAAATATACTGCAATGTAACCTCCACACTCCATATAAACTGTATTTTACCCTCCACAGGCCCATATATACTGTATTATGGCCCCCACAGGCCTATATATACTGTATTATAGCCCCCACAGGTCTATATATACTGTACTATGGCCCCCACACTCCCATATATACTGTATTATGACCCCCACAGGCCCATATATAATGTATTATGGCCCCCTTACTCCGATATATTCTGTATTATGGCACTCAATGGCCCATATATAATGTATTATGGCCCCCACACTCCCATATATACTGTATAATAGCCCCCCACAATATCATATGTACTGTATTTTGGCTTCCACAGGCCCATATATACTGTATTATGGCTCAAACAGGCCCATATGTACTGTATTATGGCCCCCACAGCCCCATATATACTGTATTATGGCCCCCACAGCCATATACTGTATTATGGCCCCCCACAGCCCATATATACTGTATTACAGCCCCCACAACCCCATATATACAGTATTACAGCCCCCACAGCTCAATATATAATGTATATGGCCCCTACAGTCCCATATATACTATATTTTGACCCCTACATGCCCATATATACTGTACTATGGCCCCCCAGTCCCATATATACTGTATTACGGCCCCCACAGGCCTATATATACTGTATTATAGCCCCCACAGGTCTATATATACTGTACTATGGCCCCCACACTCCCATATATACTGTATTATGACCCCCACAGGCCCATATATAATGTATTATGGCCCCCTTACTCCGATATATTCTGTATTATGGCACTCAATGGCCCATATATAATGTATTATGGCCCCCACACTCCCATATATACTGTATAATAGCCCCCCACAATATCATATGTACTGTATTTTGGCTTCCACAGGCCCATATATACTGTATTATGGCTCAAACAGGCCCATATGTACTGTATTATGGCCCCCACAGCCCCATATATACTGTATTATGGCCCCCACAGCCATATACTGTATTATGGCCCCCCACAGCCCATATATACTGTATTACAGCCCCCACAACCCCATATATACAGTATTACAGCCCCCACAGCTCAATATATAATGTATATGGCCCCTACAGTCCCATATATACTATATTTTGACCCCTACATGCCCATATATACTGTACTATGGCCCCCCAGTCCCATATATACTGTATTACGGCCCCCGCAGTCCCTTATACACTGTATTATGGTCTCCACTGCCCCATATATACTGTATCATAAACACCCACAGCCCCATATACACTGTATTACAACCCCCACAGCATCTTATATATTGCAATATGGCCCCCCACAGCCCAATAATGTAGAAAGCAATAAAAATTATACTCACTAAATAGTGATACCTGGCAAAATAGCTTCAATCTCCTCTAGACTTCTACTGTGGCCTTGCAAAGGCAGCATGATGCAATGACTTTATTGTGTCGCCTGAGTGGGTGCACTGGCCTACGTCTGTGGGTTAGGAGACGGACAGTGATAGACCAAGGAGCCATAAGATCCTTGTCCTATGACAGCAATGAACTGTACCGGCGTCATATTAACTCTACCACAGTGCAATGTGGTGGTAGCAAGCAATGCTGCCACTAGGAATTTTGGGACCCCATACTGACAAAATTTTCGGGGCCCCCTTGAGATTCCACCCAGGCTCCACCCCAGCCCCGCCCTCCATCCCTCGAACTGTCTACAGTCCCACCTCTCTTGGAAAAACTCCACTTCTCACCTGTCACACATTAACAGTTCCCATTACCAGATCACACACATAGCCAGCAGCTCTTGTTTTGGCCAAAAGATTTTTTAAATCTGCCACCACGACAAGGTAGACTCTTTTGGACAGGCCCTACTCTACTCTAACCTATTAAACATTTGTTAAAATATCCAATACAATTTAGGTACAGTATATTTTTTATTTATTTTTCAATTTTTAAAATGACCAATAATATCACATCCAAAGGGACAAATACCACTGCACCATGTCCAGACCACATATTACCACCACATAGTGACCAATAATACCACATACAAGGAAAAAATACAGCCACACCATGACCAGACCACATATTACCACCACATGGTGACTGAGTACTTCAATACTGATCATTAATAGAAAAACATAATACTATCAACATAAGTGCCATTATACACAGGAGATCTTTACTTAGTATGCAGTGTCTATGTACAGGTAATACAGTGATCACCAGTGACATTATACACAGGAGCTCTGTATATAGTGCCAGTGTACAGGTAATGCAGTGATCACCGGTGACATTATGCACAGGACCTCTGTATATAGTGCCAGTGTACAGGTAATACAGTGATCACTGGTAACATTGTACAAAGGCACTCTGTATATAGTGTATAGTGTCAGTGTACAGGTAACACACTGACTCACCGGTGACGTCTCTAGGTGAAGTCCTTCAGCTTCGCTTTTCATCTTTCATTCAGCACAGACTGCTATCACGTCTTCCAGCCATGGCTCGTCTCTGCAGGAAATAACACCGTTATCTAGAGCTCCACTTACAGAACACATTACTTAATTTTTTCCAACTTCTACAATACACCAGATGAAAAAAAGGCGACATAGTGTCGCTCTGCACAGTAAGAGGACCTTCCCCCATTTAAAACAGTATTCTCAAAAAAATAAAATAAATCCATCACTGCAGTAATAATATCCCTTAATTTGCCCCTATGGTAATAATATCCCCCATCCTGGTCCCCGTGTGTCTCATTCCTACCTCCAGCCATATTTCCTCTCATCCTGCCCTCATAAGTATCCATTCTGCCCCCATATGATCTCTCGATCCAGCCCCATCTGTGTACATCGTATCCATCCTGCCCCATAATCCTGCACCATGTGTCTCCCATCCTGCCTTGTTATGAATGGGTCACCGAGGAGGAGAGCAAGCCCAAGCTAAGCCACAGAAAACCAGAGAGGTTGGTAACTAAGCGGATTGCAGACCCCTGATCCTATCCACACAACTAGCAGTAGCCGTGGAGCGTACCTACGATGATCCTAGATGCCTCGGCACAGCCGGAGAGCTAACTAAGCCTAAAGCAAGAAAGGGGAAATCTAAACTGCCCCAGAGCAGACCCCAAAGGAATAGATAGCCCCCAAACATATATTGTCGGTGAGACAAGGTGAAAACAAACGCAGGCAGGAAAATAGACTGAGCAAATGATGGGGCCTACACTGACTAGACAGGACAGGAAAGGAAAGACGCTCTCTGCAATCACGCAAAAAGCCTTGCAAAAAATTCAACACGTCTGATGCAAAAAACACTGAAGCCGCACGACTTCACCCACTATATTAGCACTCTGGTATATTCTGAAAGCAGAGCAAAAAGAGGCCAATCTAATAAGGGACAAAAGCAAACTGGCACAAGCAGTAACATATGGACGGTGATTCAGCACAGCCCCAGCCGGAGCTGGCTGACCCACACAAAACTGAGTTAGACAAAACCAGATCAAATGCAAACATAATAGCAAATGAACACTTAGCTGAACATACAGGGACTGAGCTGGAAACATCAGACCTTAGGAGGCAGAAGAAAATCACCAGCAGGGATAGAGGGAGTCGGCTGTCTTAAATCCCAATCTGAAACCCCAGATCTCCAATCGTCGTCCTCATTATTAGGTGGCAAGCCTCTGTTAATCAGATCAGCTCCATTACCTCCAGTAACCACCAGAAGGAGCCCAGAAAGAGAACTCGCAACCTCTCTGTCAATCTGACCAGCTCCACTACCTTCAGTAATAACCAGAGGGAGGCCAGAAAGCGAATTCACAACAGTACCCCCCTCTTGAGGAGGGGTTACCGAACCCTCATCCACGCCACCAGGCCAACCAGGATGGGCCCGGTGAAAAGCACGAACCAATCTTTCGGCATGAATGTCAGAAGCAGAGACCCAAGAATTATCCTCCTGGCCATAACCCTTCCATTTGACCAAGTACTGGAGTCTCCGTCTAGCCAAACGAGAATTCAATATTTTCTCTACCTCATATTCCAAATTGCCTTTAACCAATACAGGGTCAGGAGGCACCGCCATAGGAACTACTGGCTCCACAAACCTCTTCAACAAATATTTATGAAACACGTTATGGATCTTAAACGTAACTGGAAGAGCCAATCGGAAAGAAATGGGATTAAGGATCTCCAAAATCTTATAAAGGTCCAATGAATCTTGGCTTGAATTTTGGAGATGCAACCTTCATAGGAATATTCTTTGAAGACAACCAAACCATATCACCCACTTTAAACCGGGGACCAATGGTCCTATGCCGGTTGGAAAACCGTTGGGCTTTTTCCTGAGAGTGGGACAACTTATCCACCACCTTGTCCCAAATCTGCTGCATTCTCTTTACCACAGTGTCCACACTTGGGCAGGTCGAAGATTCCACCTGCCCTGAAGAAAATCGAGGATGAAACCCAAAGTTACAGAAAAAGGGCGACATCAAAGTGGCAGAACTAGCTCTATTGTTTAGCGCGAATTCGGCCAAGGGCAAAAATGAGACCCAGTCATCCTGATCAGCAGATATGAAACATCTCAAATAGGATTCCAAAGTCTGGTTTGTTTTCTCAGTCTGCCCATTGGTCTGAGGATGAAATGCAGAGGAGAAAGATAAATGAATTCCCAGTTTGGAACAAAAAGCTCTCCAAAATCTGGAAACAAACTGAACTCCTCTGTCCGACACAATGTTCTCAGGAATCCCATGCAACTGAACCACCTGTTGTAAAAACAAGGGCACCAACTCAGAAGAAGATGGCAACTTTGGGAGTGGTACAAGATGGATCATCTTAGAAAATCTATCACAAATCACCCAGATAACAGTCATTCTCTGAGAGACAGGAAGATCGGAAATAAAATCCATTGAGATATGGGTCCATGGCCTCCTGGGCACTGGCAGGGGCACCAACAACCCACTAGAACGAGAACAGGGCTTGGACCGAGAACAAGTCCCACAGGACTGCACAAAAATCCTGACATCACGAGATAAGGCAGGCCACCAAAAAGACAGAATCACCAAATCTCTGGTACCAAAAATACCTGGATGACCATCCAACGCGGAGCAGTGAATTTTAGACATTACTCTCTTCCTCCACTGGTCAGGAACATACAATTTTCCCATAGGGCAACGTTCAGGTTTGTCCTCCTGAAATTCCTCCAGGGCAAGTCTCAAATCGGGTGAGATGGTGGAAAGAACTACACCCTCATTTAGAATGGTAGTAGGCTCGGTCACATCAAGAGAATCCGCAAAGAAACTCCTATAAAGGGCGTCCGCCTTAACATTCTTAGTGCCCGGAGGAAAAGAGACCACAAAATTAAAATGCGTGAAAAGCAAGGCCCACCTAGCCTGTCTAGGATTCAAGCGTTTGGCTGATTCAAGATAAATCAAATTCTTGTGGTCGGTGAGGACCACAACTTGATGTCTAGCTCCCTCCAACCAATGTCTCCACTCTTCAAATGCCCATTTCATGGCCAACAATTCCCGATTCCCCACGTCATAGTTACGTTCAGATGGGGAGAATTTTCAAGAAAAGAAGGCGCAGGGATTCATCTTAGAAGTCACAGGATCTTTTTGGGACAAAACGGCTCCTGCACCAATCTCAGAAGCATCTACCTCCACCTGAAATGGGAGTGAGACATCAGGTTGCCGTTGCTGGAGACCAATTCACCACATCAGCACCCTTTTTGGTCAGATCAGTCAGTGGTTTAACAATACCAGAAAAATTACTTATAAATTTACAGTAGAAATTAGCAAAACCCAAAAACTTCTGGAGAGCCTTCAAAGAAGTGGGCTGAACCCAATCATATATGGCCTGTATCTTGGCTGGGTCCATTTCAATAGCCGACGGACAAAATGAATCCCAAAATGAAATCCTCTGTACACCAAAGAGACACTTCGATCCCTTAACAAGCAGAGAATTTTCCCTCAAAATCCGGAACACAGTCCAGACATGTTCCACATGAGAATCCCAATCACTGGAAAAAACAAAATATCATCCAGTTAAATGATCAAAAACTTATCCGCAAAGTCCCGGAAAATATCGTTCATAAAAGATTGGAAGACAGAAGGGGCATTAGTGAGCCCAAAAGTATAGAGCCCAAAGTGGGAGCTTTTCTGGGCACAAATCGCACAGGATTTTTTAAAACCTCCTTTAATTTTTTATCCTGATTCAAAAGGGGTAAATATTTCTTTATAATGGTTACTATTTTGTTTGTAAAAGTAACCCCTGAAGAATAAAGATTGTTGCAAAATTTAGGGTTTTTTTTTTTAGAAGGTTTTTTCTATCCATTTTTATTACCTTGTTTCTAGCCAAGTTTAAGTCCTCCTCAGAATACCCACGCTCTGATAATTTTATACAGGTTTTTTAAATTCATCCAAAAAAGTGGATAGATTGCTGCAATTGCGCTGCAATCTGATCAATGATTTTTTATGTTTTGGCACTTTTATACAATAAAAACAATTTTATATAAAAAAATAATTATTTTTGCATCGCTTTATTCTGCGAGCTATAACTTTATTTTTTTGCTGATGGTGCTGTATGGTGGCTCGTTTTTTGCGGGACAAGATGACGTTTTCAACGGTACCATGTTTATTATATCCGTCTTTTTGATCGCGTGTTATTCCACTTTTTGTTCGGCGGTATGATGATAAAGCATTGTTTTTTTGCCTTTTTTTAAGCGGTTCACTAAAGGGGTTAACTAGCAGGACAGTTTTATAGGGCGAGTTGATACGGACGCGGCAATACTAAATATGTGTACTTTTATTGTTTTTTTATTTACATAAAGAAATGAATTTATTGGGGAATATTTTTGTTCTTTATTTAGGAATTTTTTAAAAATTATTTTTACACGTTAATTTTTTTTACTTTGTGCCAGGATGGGACATCACTATATAGCGTCAGATTGCTGATCTGACACTTTGCACAGCACTGTGTCAGATTAGCAGTCTGACAGATAGTGTAGGAGGTTTTCAGCACCTGCTCTCAGCAGGCACTGACAAGCCACCTCCCTGCAGGACCCGGAAGGACCCTGTGGCCATCTTGGATCCAGGGGCCTGCAGGGAGGAAGCCCCCGGAACAACGTGATCACATCGCGTTGTTCTGAGGGTCTCAGGGAAGCACGCAGGGAGCCCCCTCCCCGCACAATGCTTCCCTATGCCACCGGAACACTTATGTTTGATCGCAGTGTCCCTGACACCCGGCCACAATCAGCAGCGCTCCCCCTGTGAGCGCAGCTGATCGTGATGACGCACTATCCCGTCCACGGTCATTCAGGCCCGAGTCACCTGGACGGGATAGTATGTCATATGTCAAAAAGGGGTTAATAGCAAGGGAGACTATAAAAAATACAGCAATTTTAACATGGATTTTCAGAGCAGACACACCAGCATCATCAGGTCTAAAAGATCTGTTTAATAATAGATGTATTTTGTATTCTGAAAATTGTTGCAATAAAAACAATAACATTTAACTTGCCATTACAGCTATACATATTTTCTTAAAAAGCCAAAAAAAAGACTTTATTGACAAGACTGCTGTGTCTAAAGATTGGTTGCAGTGGTCACAAGCTGTTTACTTGACATCACCACAGTAACTTTGTCACAAAACAGTAATCAGAAAAACACATAGCATACAGATCCGGCCTTCCTAAACCCTGTATGATGACAAATGCACTTGCAGGATGCAGCAGGCCTCCACTAATAAAGGCAAGGAGCATCACAGGTGCAAGCTACTGATAAAAACAGTCAACCCCACAACTACCAGATTATGGAGGGGTTGGCTGCCTAGTAGAAAAAAATTTGCACACTAATAGGGCTTGCATAGGACATCAGTCACACAGGTAAGTGTGAGGCAAAATGTCTGGCTTGCAGCCTATTAATGACGCCCATAGTATTATCAAGCGGGCTGCCCAACACTATAATATGCACCACACAGGGACAGACACCCTAATGAACCAAGCCAACAAAAAGAGGCCTAGCTGTATCCTGCAAAAAATATGATAAAAAGTGCAAAAAATTAATGCATATGATAAATACATTAAATGAGGTATTGGTTAATATTATGGTCAAAATAGATAAGCTCGCAACCCAATGTCAAGGGTCCTCATGCTTGCGAGTCCTAAAACTAAGATCAAAAACAGCTAACATAGAAAATTGCAAAAAACCACATACCATACACATACATGCTTCCTAAACCCTGTCTGATGACAAATGTACTAGCAGGATGCAGCAGGCCTCCACTAATAAAGGCAAGGAGCATCACAGGTGCAAGCTACTGATAAAAACAGTATAATACACACAGCTCCAAAAATGAATGGAGAAAAAAGGATGACTGAAGCAAAAAATAATGCAAAAATATTTTTATTGTAAACATTTTTTTTTTTAGGTATCCATAAGAATCATATCAAGAAATAAAAAACAGAAATCAAGGGACATGTAAATGCCACGGTTATTTTAACACAAAAAATGGTAAAATATATACATATATTATACTAGCTGAAGAGCCCGGCGCTGCCCGGGCATAGTAACTAACTGTGGTTAGTTATAACAAATTATAATTATCCTCCATCCCATAGTCCCGTGCCCATATACCCATCACACATCCTCCATCCCATAGGCCCGTGCCCATATACCCATCATACATATCCTCCATCCCATAGTCAAGTGCCCATATACCCATCACACATCCTCCATCCCATAGTCCCATGCCCATATACCCATCACACATCCTCCATCCCATAGTCCCATGCCCATATACCCATCATACATATTCGCCATCCCATAGTCGAGTGTCCATATACCCATCATACATATCCGCCATTCCATAGTCCCGTGCCCATATACCCGTCATACATATCCTCCATCCCATAGTCCAGTGCCCATGTACCCATCACACATCCTCCATCCCATAGTCCCGTGCCCATATACCGGTCATACATATCCGCCATCCCATAGTCCCGTGCCCATATACCCGTCATACATATCCTCCATCCCATAGTCCCGTGCCCATATACCCATCATACATATCCACCATCCCATAGGCCCGTGCCCATATACCCATCATACATATCCTCCATCCCATAGTTCAGTGCCCATATACCCATCACACATCCTCCATTCCATAGTCAACCATTATGACATCATAATGAGCGGCAGGGCTTGCAACCTATGATGACATCAGCGTCGCCATGGCAACCATTGTGACATCATATTGAGGGGCGGGGCTTGATATGCACACACTGTTTCCCCAGTATGTAGATAGGGGCATTATGACATCATAATGAGGGGCGGGGCTTGACGCGCACACACTTTTTCCCCAGTATGTAGATAGGGGCAAAATTGTTTGGTGAATTGGAACGCGCGGGGTTAAAATTTCGCCTCACAACATAGCTTAGGACGCTCTCGGGGTCCAGAGGTGTGACTGTGCCAAATTTTGTGGCTGTATCTGCGACGGTGCGGATGCCTATCCCGGACATACACACACACACATACATACACACTTTGAGCTTTATATATTAGATTATGACCTACAATGATAATTGGCATGCCAAAATTTCTGCAAAAATAAGAGGTCATAAATGTATATGCAAACCCCACAAGAAATGTTCAAACAATACTGTTATAAAATTATTGTAAAGTGCTAAATGCATAAATGGGGTTAATCTTGTGCAAAAAAGAAAAAAAATTTTTGCAAAAAAGATCCCATGTATATAAAACTGATGATAAATCATACACTAAGTTGAAATCCTTGTGAGGTGATTCCAAAAGCGAGCCTAAAGTACAATAGTACACACAATGCACTCTAAATAATCATATGTGTGCATGGTAATATATTAAAGAAAAAAAAAAACAGGGAAAAAAAAAAATACAAAAAGATGCAGCAAACTGCAATGGTAGTAAGAAATCCCTGTGTGGTGATTTCACAAACACACCTAAAGTGCAATAGTACATGTAATTCGCTCTGAACAAACACAAGTGTGCATGATAATTTGCAGCAGACTGCAATGCTGGTAAGGCCGGGGTCACACTAACCGACGCAAAATACGGTCCGTATTTTACATGCGTAATACGGAGAAATGTCCCCTAAATTGTGCTCCGTATGTCATTTGTAATCAAGGTGTAGTCGCGTATTTTGCGCATGTAAGCATCCGTATGTAATCTGTATGCCGAGATTTTGTCGCCAGCTTGCAAAATGGACATATAATGGAGCCCTATGACAGGGTTTCTAGCACAAACGAAAGAATAGATATAGACACAAAGAATGTGTATATATATATATATATATATATATATATATATATATATATATAGTTTTTGGGGGATTACCAGAGTAATAAAAATTTGTCAAAAACTTGGTGGATTTATTTCATTAGCCCCTTTACCCCCAAAGGTGGTTTGCACGGTCAAGACCGGGCCAATTTTTACAATTCTGACCACTGTCACTTTATGAGGTAATAACTCTGAAATACTTCCATCGATCCTGGTGATTCTGACATTGTTTTTCTTGTGACATATTGTACTTCATGTTAGTGGTAAAATTTCATTCATATAACTTGCGTTTATTTGTGAAAAAAATGGAAATTTGGCGAAAATTTTGCAATTTTCCAACTTTTAATTTTTATGCCCTTAAATCACAGAGATACAGCACACAAAAAACTTAATAAGTAACATTTCCCACATGTTTACTTTACATCAGCACAATTTTGGAACCAAAATTTTTTTTTGTTACGAAGTTATAAGGGTTAAAAGTTGACCAGTGATTTGTCATTTTTACAACACCATTTTATTTTTACTGACCACATCACATTTGAAGCCACTTTGAGGGGTCTATATGATAGAAAATACCCCAAAGTGACACCATTCTAAAATCTGCACCTCTCAAGGTGCTCAAAACCACATTCAAGAAGTTTATTAACCCTTCAGGTGCTTCACAGGAATTTTTTGAATATTTTAAAAAAAATGAACATTTAACTTTTTTCACAAAAAAAATATTTCAGGTTCAATTTTTTTTATTTTACCAATGGTAAAAGGAGAAATTGGACTGGAAAAGTTATTGTGCAATTTGTCCTGAGTACGCTGATGCCTGATATGTGGGGGGAACCACTGTTTCGGTGCATGGCAGAGCTCAGAAGGGAAGGAGCGCCGTTTGACTTTTTCAATGCAAAATTGGCTGAAATTCTGATCGGACGCCATGTCACGTTTGGAGAGCCCTGATGTACCTAAACAGTGGAAACCCCCCACAAGTGACCCCATTTTGGAAACTAGACCCCCCAAGGAACTTATCTAGATATGTGGTGAGAACTTTGAACCCACAAGGGCTTCACAGAAGTTTATAATGTACAGCCGTACAATTATAAAATCATATTTTTTCCACAAAAATTATCTTTTCACCCTCAATTCTTACTTTCCCAAGGGTAACAGGACACTAAAAGTTATTGTGCAATTTGTCCTGAGTACGCTGATACCCCATATGTGGGTGTAAATGACTATTTGGGCGCATGGCAGAGCTCGGAAGGGAAGCAGCGCCATTTGACTTTTTTGGCTGGAATAGAGATTGGACACCATGTCACGTTTGGAAAACCCCTGATGTACCAAAACAGTGGAAACCCCCCACAAATGACACCATTTTGGAAACTAGACCCCCCAAGGAACTTATCTAGATGTGTGGTGAGCACTTTGAACTCTCTCAGTGCTTCACAGAAGTTTATAACGCCCGGGCGTGAAAATAAAAAAATCGTTTTTTTCCCCACAAACATGATCATTTAGTCCCCATTTTTTTTATATTCCCAAGGGTACCAGGAGAAAATGGACCCCAAAAATTGTTGTCCAATTTGTCCTGAGTACACTGATACCCCATATGTGGGAGAAAACTACTGTATGGGCACACGTCGGGACTCGGAAGGCAAGTAGTGACGTTTTGGAATGCAGACTTTGATGGAATGGTCTGCGGGTGTCATGTTGCCTTTGCCCCTGATGTACCTAAACAGTGGAAACCCCCCACAAATGACACCATTTTGGAAACTAGACCCCCTAAGGAACTTATCTAGATGTGGGCTTCACAGAAGTTTATAACGCCCGGGCGTGAAAATAAAAAAATCATATTTTTTTCCCACAAAAATGATATTTTTGCCTCCAATTTTTTATTTTCCTAAGGGCAACAGGAGAAATAGGACCCCAAAAGTTGTTTTGCAAATTGTCCTGAGTAGGCTGATACCCCATATGTGGGGGTAAAACACTGTTTGGGCGCATGGCAGAGCTTGGAAGGGAAGGAGCACCATTTGACTTTTTCAACGCAGAATTGGCTGGAATTGAGATCAGACGCCATGTTGCGTTTGGAGAGCACCTGATGCGCCCAAACAGTGGAAACCCCCCAATTCTAACTCCAACCCTAACCCCAACACACCCCTAACCCTAATATCAGCCCTAACCCTAGCCCAAGCCCTAACCCTAGCCCTAACCCTAATGGGAAAATGGAAATAAATACATTTTTTAATTTTATTATTTTTTTCCGAACTAAGGGGGTGATAACGGGGGGTTTGATTTACTATTTATGGCGGTTTTTATTTTTGGCAGCTGTCACACGCTAAAGGATGCTTTTTATTGTAAAAATAATTTTTGCGTCACCACATATTGAGAGCTATAAGTTTTCCGTATTTTGACCCACTGAGTCATGTGAGGTCTTATTTTTTGCGGGACGAGTTGACGTTTTTATTGGTATCATGTTCGGGCGCGTGACATTTTTTGATCGCTTTTTATTCCGATTTTTGGGACGCAGAATGAACAAATACCAGCGTTTCATGAATTTCTTTTGGGGGGTGCATTTACACCGTTCCGCGTGCGGTAAAATTGATAAAGCAGTTTTATTCTTTGGGTCAGTACGGTTACAACGATAACTCATTTGTCATTTTTTTATGTTTTGGCGCTTTTATGCAATAAAAACAATTTTACATAAAAAATAATTATTTTTGCATCGCTTTATTCTGCGAGTTATAACTTTTTTATTTTTTCTCTGATGATGCTGTGTGGTGGCTCGTTTTTTTGCGGGACAAGATGACGTTTTCAGCGGTACTTATTTTTTAAGGGGTTCGCTAAAGGGGTTAACTAATGGGACAGTTTTATAGGGCAGGTCGGTACGGACGCGGCGATACCAAATATGTGTACTTTTATTGTTTTTTTTATTTCCAAAAAATGAATTAGGGAATTTTTTTTTTTTAAATTCATTAAGAGATTTTTTTAAAATTATTTTTACTCTTTTTTTTTTTTTTAACTTTATTAGGTAGTCCCAGGGGGGACATCACTCTCCTGTGACAGATCGCTGACCTGTCACATCACAGATCACTGTGACAGATCAGCAATCTGTCACAGGCAGTTTGCAGGTTTTCTCCTTGCCTGCGCTTTGCAGGCACTGAGAAAGCCAGCTCCCTGCAGGCCCCTGAAGGTCCCCGTCGCCATCTCGGATCCGGGGACCTGCAGGGAAAGAGCCCCTCGCAGCAGCGCTGCACATTGCGCTGCTGTGGGGGGCTCAGGGAAGCACGGAGTTAGCCCCCTCCCTGCCGATGCTTCCCTTTAACCCCCGGTACACCGCGATCGTGTTTGATCGTGGTGTGCAAGGGGTTAACGTGTCGGGGGCGGTCCGTGACCGCCCCTGACACATAGTGTCGGGTGTCAGCTGTGATAACCAGCTGACACCCTGCTGATCGCGCTAGACGTACTATCCCGTTCATGGGTATAGGGGCCCGGGACCCATGGACGGGATAGTACGTCTGATGCCAGAAAGGGGTTAAAAGACTTTAATTAATGTCTGTGTGTGGTTTTTAACCCTTTCTTAGTATAGGGTTAATAATGGATCGGTGTCTTATTGACACCTCTCCATTATTAATTGGCTTAATGTCACCTTGCAATCGAATGGTGACATTAACCCTTTGTTATATTGACCCATTCGCCACCGCTACAGGGCAATGGGAATAGAGAGGATAAGTGCCAGAATTGGCAAATCTTATAGGTGCGCCATTTCTGGGGTGTCTGGGGCAGATTTTTGTAGCCGGGGGGGGGAGGCAAAAACAATGGTCCCTCTCATGGCTATTAAAATCTGCCCTCACTCATCTGCTTTACCTCTCTGGATGACAAAATACCGCGAGAGCCCACGCATTTTTTTACATGAATTAACCCCTTAAATTAATACCTACACCTCCCAAATTTTACACATCAACCCTCATCTAATTACTAATGAAAGACATATAAAAAAAAAAAAAAAAAACATGAAATGGTTTACTGTATGTAAACCATGTGTCATTTCATGTCGAGTTGGGGAATGATTTGACAGAAGCCGGCAATTGAATTAGCGGCTATTCTGCTATGAAGAACGCTATGAAATATAAATATATATATATATATATATATGTGTGTCTCAATAACAGGTATATATATATATATTCTATGTGTATATATCTATTCTTTCGTTTCTTTATTAAACCTGTCAGGGTGAGTTTACTGTATAGCGCACTGAATTGCCGGCTTTTCTAAAAGACACCGGATGCGTATTTCTCGCAAGTCACACATCTGGTCCGTGTGTAATGCGTATTTTTAGCTCACCCATAGAATTGCATTGGCGTACTACGGGCGTACTACGCTGACAATCGCAGCATGCTGTGACTGGCACGGACCGTAGAATACTGATGAAAAATATACGGCTGCTGGGAGCTGCCCCATAGAAAATCATTTGTCCGTGTGTAATGCGTGGTTTTAACGCCTCTCACTCGTCCGTATTTCACTCTAGTGTGACCCCGGCCTAAGAAAATCCCTGTGAGGTGATTTCACAAACAAGCCTAAAAGTGCAATAGCACATATAATGCGCTCTGAACAAACACATGTGTGCATGACAATTTGCTGTGAAAATGCAGAGACAGACAAATGCAGCAACTGCAATAGCAATGAAGGTTGTATACTTGATATGTGGCGTAATAACCATCCCACCAGAGCCGTGTCCTCACCCCGACAGAGCCGTTTCGCTTAATATTTCCCCATTCCCCATCCGTGTGCCGTACATGTGTAAGATTACAAAGTATAGGATAAACTTTGCAGTTTCTTTTGCCATTTTGGAAAAACACTGATTGCACAGTGATGACACATTGATAGCACAATGATCCAAGACACTGATGACATCGGTATTGTATGCATCTAAATGCATGGAAAAGTACACAAACAAGCAACATTTTCTTAAGAAGCCTTGTGTGTGGCTTACAAAAATGCTGCAACATTTCCCTTTTTTAAAAAATCGTTGTTATTGGGATGTATCTAAAGTCGGCTTTTTGAATGTATGAGTTCTGAATAAAATTCCTAATTTTTGTGGTTTCATAGGACCAACAATGGAAGAAGAAAATTGCTTTGGAGAATTAACAGGTAATGCTGCTCTCAATGA
Source organism: Dendrobates tinctorius (assembly GCF_039654945.1). Lineage (NCBI taxonomy): Eukaryota > Metazoa > Chordata > Amphibia > Anura > Dendrobatidae > Dendrobates > Dendrobates tinctorius. The sequence goes on along the minus strand of NW_027361898.1, from coordinate 20,135,048 downwards.
CAAGATGTTTAGGCTGGGTTCACATATCTGTATTTCACTATCTGACTATGGACCGCTATACACAAATCAGCCACGGAATCCTGACCTGAGCTCAACATGCCCATGTATGCCTATGAGGTTGTCAAGTTCAGGTCAAAAGGCTTGAAGCCAGTCTGCAACACGGTCAGACAATGAAACACGGATGTACGAATCTGGCCTAATAAACAACGAAAAAGGAAAAATATAACATTACTTTAAAGGGGTTGTCCGGGCTTGGGGTTCAAGTCTGCAGTCATTCTATGTGACTGCATGCTTTTGAATCCTCACAGTGAGCAATGTATGCCCTGTCAGGATTCACCGATGTCAGCACTAAGGAGAGGGTGGGCGCGTGACCACAAGTATACATAGCGGGTCTGTAGATGTTAGCCCCAAGCCTGGACAACACCTTCAAGGGTTTGTTCATGAGAACAGGTAGCGGGATGCAGTGAAGGACAGGAGGCAGAACAAGAGTTAACAGGTTTATTAACAAAGGGATTACTCCATGCAGGGAGGTGATGGGTAAACAGGGATAAGGCAGGAGGAAAAGGCCCGGTTAGAGGTGTGTTAAGATAACAATGGCAATAGATAAAACAACTGTTCATGAGTCCTAATGTTCAACGGTGGCGCATTCCCAATCGGCGCATGATGATTCCGGAGTCGTCCTGAAGAAATTAAAGATCCGGTTCCTAATGGAGGCGACGAGTCCTCGCTGTCTCATGCGGGGTCCTGGGTCTGGGTTTGTCGTGCAGAGTGAAGAGTAGTCTGTGACGCTGCCCAAGCGTGATTTAGCTTGGCAGAAAACTACGGGTGAGGTAGGACACAGTTCTATTCCCCCACTGGATATCGCTGATCATGCTCAAATGTCCTGGGCCATTTTTTCACCGTCGGCGTCCCGCTGGCCAGCGCGCATCGGTGTGTGACCCCGACGAGCGACCTCGTTGGCGATGCAGAACTCAGGGACGCAGGTGGGAATCGTCACAAAAGCTGCTGTGTGACAAAGTACCAACGAATGCCGAGGTCGTTATATGTATCGCTGGATGGTTGCTACATCGCTGAAGAGATCTGCCTGTTTGGCAGCTTACTAGCGACCATTTAGCGACGCTAGATGAAACGGGACCCTTTGACTCCATGTGAGTTGTGATAAGATCTCACAATGTGGACTAACCTTGCAATAGTCTTGACAAGATTCATCCAACCGGAGAAGCATACGAAGCGCTGGCAACCGAGATTGGAGGTTGGTTTAGTATTCGTGGCCAGAGCACTGACCTCGGAGCGGACTTCTGGATCGTCATCCGGATCCTGGATGCTCAAGAATTCATGGACATTTTCACTTTCCTTCTGTTCCAGCAGAAACTTCGGACCTGAAAGCCAAGAAGAGTTAGCAAAGGAACTTACAGACATACAGTAGGTCTAGTGGCATGATCACCTAGATTAAGTTCAGATGGGATATAGTGCCATTGTTCAGGCTTGGAAGACCTCCTTATTCTCTCGATGCGGTTACTGACGTACACGTGTAACCGCATTGTTTGGTTGTAGATGTAACCTAAGACGACTTTACTGTCACTGTAGTATTGTATGTCATCTATGTTGGTGTTCATCTCATGCTGTATAAAGTCTGCAAGTTCTACTGCAAGCACAGTCCCACTGAGTTCAAGCCTGGGAATAGTGTGGTCAGGCTGGGGTGCCAACTTAGCCTTGCAGAAATAGAACCCAACATGATCTTGATTGACGGATCCCGTCACCTCCAGGTAGGCAACAGCTGCAATGGCCTCCGTGGATGTGTCCGAGAACACATGGAGTTCCGTCCTAGTACTAACAGCAAGTGAGATTCTGGCATAGCATTTCAGTATATGGATTTCATCCAAGGCGCACAAAGGCTGCTTCCAGGTTTCCCATTTTGGTTCCTTATCAGGAGGGATTGGGGCATCCCAGTCCTTGACGGTTTCGGAAAGCTGTCTTAGACGGGATTAACCTTGTATGGTAATTGGTGCTATGAATCCCAGTGGATTGTATAAGCTGTTCACCACTGACAGAACACCACGTTTAGTGAATGGTTTGTCTGCACAGTTGATTTGGAAACCGAAGGCGTCGGCTGGCAGGTTCCACCTCAGGCCTAAGCTTCTTTGCACAGGCGGACGGTCTGGTCCCAGGTTTATGTCCTTGAATCCTGGTGCATGGTCACTTGACTCAAAGGCTCTCATGACAGCCGGACTGTTTGAAGCAATTTTGTGCAGTCTAAGCTTAGCTCCGTACAGCATACATTGGGTTCTCTTAAGTAAGTCGATCGCCGCTTTTTCTGTGGGTAGAGATTTTAGTCCATCATCTACGTAGAAGTCTTTCTCTACAAAGTCTCTGGCATCCGTCCCATATTTGGACTCTCCTTTTAGTGCGGTTCTCCGCAGGCCATAGGTTGCCACGGCGGGTGAAGGGCTGTTCCTGAATACATGCACCCTCATGCGATATTCTACCATCTCTTTGCTGGGGTCGTTGCTCTTGTGCCACAAAAACCGGAGGAAATTCCTGAGGCTCTCTCTGACTATGAAGTTGTAGAACATCTGTTCAGTGTCAGCGGTGATGGCAAATGGGCTCATTCCTGAACCTCATCAACACTCATATTAGGTTGTTTGTAAGATTAAGACCTGTGAGGAGGACATTGTTGAGTGATACGCCTTGATGTTTGGCTCTTGAATCAAAGACAACTCTAATTTGCTTAGGTTTCCGCGCGTGATATGCTCCGAATGAGGGTAGGTACCAGCACGGCTCGTTTTCCTTTAAGGGAGGCTCTAGCTCCACCTGGTTATTATGGAATATTTTGCCCATAAAGGTGACAATGTGTTCTTTCATCTCCCGTTTTTTACTAAGTGTGCGCTGGATAGAGTTGAATCTGGACAAGGCTTGTTCACGATTGTTTGGGAGCCTTACCCTCGTAGCTCGGAAGGGTAGGGGAAAAACCCAGTGATTGGTCTCATCCTTAAGGAACTCATTGTGCATTATCTTGATGAATTCCTTGTCTTCCATTGACGGGGCTACTATGTTGTCATCCTTAGTGGTACAAAACACCCATCTTCCCAAGTCTACTGCAAAGGGAGAAGGGATGACATCAGGCAGCTGTACAAGATCTGGGGGTTTCTCTTTCACCTCATGGTGATGAGGGCATGGTTTGCATAAAGTAGTGCGTCCATTCCGGTGTACCTAGGTTTTAAATGAATCTACTCTTGTTCAGTCCAAGCATACATTTCCTATGACTACCCACCCTAAGTCGAGTCTCTGGGCATAGGGGGTGTAGTCAGGACCATTATACTGCTGGCGGACCTTATGCATCCTTAAATTGTCTCTGCCAAGCAGAAGTAGGATTCCAGCGTCTGTGTCCATAAGTGGGATAATGCTGGTTAGGTGCCTTAAGTGCGGTTGGTGGAACGCAGCTTCTGGGGTAGGAATCTCATCCCTTTGGTTGGGTATTTGATCGCATTCGATTAGCATAGGTAGGGGTATTTCTATATCTTCGTTAATAGAAGAAGCTATGAAACCTTGTGCCCTTCTGCTGCTAGTCTCTATGCGGCCTGAACAAGTGTTAAGAGTGTAGGGTGTTGCTGGTTCCTTGATTTCAAAGGCTTCAAAGAACTTAGGTCCAGCTAGGGATTGATTGCTCTGATCGTCAATGATTGCATACATTTTTACTGCCTTCTCTGGATGCCCTTCTGGATAAACTCTGATTAGGCATATCTTGGCACAGCATTTAGCACCTTGAATCTCCCACCATATCTCTGAGCATTAGCAGGAGACAAGCCGTGGTGGACTTGGCGTGATTCTTTGGCTCCCAGCCATGGCTTCTAGCTGGACTGGATGTAACTGATTGCTGGATCGCTGGTGGCTGAGGTTGGATGCAAGACTGGTGGATGTTTGTCGATATGACACTCTTCGCACATAGTGTCAAATTTACAGTCCTTGGTTATGTGTTCTAGTGAGGCGCAGCATTTGAAACATACCCCAAGTTCGCTGAGGATTTTCTTGCACTCCTGCATGGTTTTGGACCTGAAGCCTCTACATTTGTTCAATGAGTGTGTTTTTTTGTGAATGGGACACTCACTATTGAAAGACTTATCCCTCGACGGAGTAGTGCACTGTTTGTCGGCGGGTACTGCAGGTGGTGGCAAGTTAGTCTTTCTGATGCTTACACTGTTCCTCAAGTCCTTGCATCTATGTGTGATGCTTTCATACCTTGATGACGGTGTTGCTGGAGCTGCAGTGTTAGACTCCAGGAAGTCTAGGCTATGGTCATTCCTCATTTGGGCCTGTCCATTGATGAACTTACAGAACTGAGGAAAAGTGACATCATGTGACCTTTTTTACCTGGAGACGCACACTGCGCACTTCTCTTGCAGACTGTGTGGTAGCTCTGAGATGATTAGGTTCACTCCATGGGCAGTGTCCTGGTAGCAAAGTCCAGACAGACGAGGGTCTCTTTTGGCAAGTTCCAGCTCCATAAGCAGATCACTTAAATCCAGAATCTTGAGGGCTTCCTTAAGGTTGATCCTTGGAATGTTTTGCAGTCTCTTTCATAGGGACTTTTCTATGGCTTCAGCGCTGCCATATGTTCTTTCGAGTCTCTGCCAGGCCGCAGCGAGATCTGCTTCAGCTTGCCCCACATAGACGTTCCTAAGACTCTTGATATGGTTTGTGGATTCAGGACCCAACCATTTGATCATGAGATCGAGCTCCTGCTCCGCGGATAGGTTGAGGTCAGCAATGGCGGCCTTGAAGGTTGATTTCCAGGCTCTGTAGTTCTCTGCACGGTTGTCGAATTTCGAGAGACTGGTGTTGGTTAGCGCTCTGCTCACCATGAACCTGGCAAATTTGGACATGTCTGATCCTTCACTCCTTGTTACCGTGTTAGCTTGTGGTGCCCCTCCCTCGGGCGTATTAGCTGTGTGGCGTGGAGGGTTGAATTGTTCTCGGGTAGAATGATGTTGCTGCATGGTTGAGCTGTGGTTTAATCTCTGGAGATTCTGATGACTGCTGCTTGTGGAGGCGGGCTGGAGTGCGCCTTGTGGTCATCTTGCGGTAATGACTACTCCTGAGGGAACACTTCATGGCGTTGGTCTTGGGTTTCAATGGAAGCTGTGGGTTACACTAGTACTGTAGGTTGGGTTGACTTGGACATTTCCGCAATGCTGGATTGAACATCACTGAAGAAGGTGTGCACTGCAAGAATCTGTTTCTGCACGTAGTCGCTGGTACGAACAGCTGGGCCATCTTCTTCTTGTGGTGGTAGGAAAATCGGGTCAAAGCAGTCTTTGGAGATGTTCCTCGAACGAGTCAGCATATACAGTGATATTGTCTAAATAAAAAAGAGTGACCTCAAAGTTCAAGTCACCTAAACACCTTTCCATCAATTGTTGGAATGTCTCTGGTGCGTTAGCCAGGCCGAACGGCATCCGGCTGAATTCGTATAGACCCATGGGGAGTATAAAAGCCGTCTTTGATCAGTCCTGCTCAGACATCGACACTTGCCAATAGCCACTGGCTAGATCCAACGATGAGAAGTATTTTGCGCTTCCCAGGGCAGACAAAGATTCCAATCCTTGGTAACGGATATGAAAGTTTGCGATAGTCCACACAAAAATGCAAAGTTCCATCTTTCTTTCACACCAGTACGATGGGAGCAGCCCACGGGCTCTGACTCTCTCGAATAATACCATTCTGTAGCATCTGGGTCAGCATTCCTTTCACCTCTTGGTACATCTGCGGTGGAATTTGTGGGTACCATTCTCTTATGGGTGCGGTATTTCCAGTGGGAATCTTGTGTGTGATTGCTGCAGTGCAGCTGAAGTCGTCCTCATGACGTGAAAACACATCCTGATATTGCCCTAACAGTGCTTCTACCTGCTGGACCTGTTGGGGTGTAAGTTCTGTCAATTTGGCCCGCATTTGTTCTAGTATACGATGCGCTTCCCTGAGGTTCTGGTGTTAAAGATGTATCTACTGCCACGGTCCAAGGATTTCCCTTTTTCACAGTCAATTGCATGGCCTGTGTCGGTATTAGTTCTTCCGGCATGCCTAGGATTTGCGCTACTTCACTCCTGGATGGGAGCGTGATATTACCTTCTCCCAAATTAATACATTGCCCTGGGACCGTCCTGTCATGTACAGTGGCTAGCGTCCACGCAACAAGGAGCCCTGGAGATAGTTGCTCCATAATAGCCGGCTCTATTTGTATCTCGACTCCTTCCAGAAGGGTACAAGCCCAGATGGGCAGGGTAAGCACGGTCTGTCCCGGTGGAAAAACGAGATGGGCAGAGGCTGGAACGATCACTTTTCCCAACAACTTCCCACCACTAGAGGTTTCTTGGGCTTGGGCCACATGGATTACCTGTTGAAACACTCTTCTTTGGGGAGTGCAGGGGCTCCACTGTTTCAGGAACACTTCTGGGGAGTCGCTGATGAGAAGACTTCTTTCAACACATTCATCCCTAGAGTGACAGAGCGTCCGTTACCTGCGTCCCCAGCGGTCAGCATCACTCCCTTCCGACTTAGATCTTTACTGCAGACAGTAATTTGCATCTATACCACTCCTGCGACTGGGATGGGCAAGTGATTGGCAGCCGTCAACTTTATTACTGGGCCCCACTCAGGCCGCATTGCCTCTGGAAAGTGTTGTCAGAAGTAGGTTTCAGGCATCGTGGTCACCTGTGAGCCAGTATCTACCAGACAGTCACTGTACTTGACAGTCAGGGGTCTATAGCGTGGGCCTGCACTGTCACGTTGCTCCAATGACAGAGCACCAAACTTCCCCTGTTACGCGCGTTGCCTTCCCACCAAGTCTCCTCTTTCCTTCCCGCACACAGCCCCTTTTATCAAAGACATGCTCCCTGTTGAATACTGTAGTGCAAAGGTCGGTCTGGGATGGAAAGCTTTTCCCTAGGCAACAATGATGAAATGCCCCGACAGTTCCGGGAACCGACGCAAGAGAGGTACCCCCAGTCCGGTCCATCTTCCTACACTCACACATTCAAAAGTATTTGAAATCCCCATTGCTTTGTAACGCGAAAATTTCAAACGGTAGATAGGTTACAATGGATTTATATATTTTACCAGTAATTGAATCAGCTCAACAGTGAATATGATGTTTTAAAGCACATTATGTTGAAGCGCTAATCTATTTGCAAATTCTTTATATGCATACACTAAATTGTATCCACTAAAATAACAATGTGATTTACCTTTTAATCTTAAAGGCCATATTAAAGAATTGCTTGAAGAGCAGACTACCATTGAAATATGTAATCTTATTGTGCACATGTACAAAGGAATAAAAATATTAGAAGAAGCTGATAAACAAGGCATTCCTGACATACAGGTTGGTATTTGATGTCAGCACAAAATATTCTTTGATCAGTTGGTTGTAGCCACTTGGTGTGAAAAGAGATATAGATTCCTTATGAGTCTGAAATGATGACTGTATATGCTTCATATGAATAAGAGCTGATCTTCAGTTCTCTCCAGCAGCCCGTAAATGCGTGACGGAGCTGTGGTCCTCCACTCCATACACTATTTACATGCAGCTGCTTCCGGAGGACGTAACACCTGGTCAGATGTGCTGGGTGGATTCGCACTGATCTGATGGTGGGAATTAATATCACAGTAGTGACAACCTCTTTAATAAAAACAGACCTTGTCGCTATTGGGTTAATGAAGAGTTCACAACTCCATTTATACAAATAAATAATTTTTTAATTGACCTGTATTAAAACGTATCAATTTATTACACTTTTCACAGAATTTTAATGTCCATCTTTTATTAATACTACTATTACTAATAATAATTATAATAAGGCTGAGTTCACACGTAGCTTTTTTTTGCGTTTTCGCTGCATTTTTAAAAGTGCGATTTTGCCGCGAAAATGCCAAAAAAAAAGCTTCCCATGCAATCCTATGGCATTCCGCACATGCTGCGCATTTTTTCGTGGCGGAATTGCATTGCGAAAAATACGCAGAATGTTCATTCTTTGTGCGGAATCGCGGGAAAATACACACACATAGGAATGCATTGTTCCGCTTACTTTGCATGTGGCTATGTCCACCATGCGAAAAGTAAGCGGAACATTTGTGGATGGTACCCACGGTCTGGAGGAGAGGATATTCTCCTCCAGGCTCTGGGTACCATATCCCTGTTAAAAAAGAAAAAGTAAAAAATCATGTTATTCTCACCTTCTGGTAGCCCGCGCAGCGTCCCCAGGCCTCAGCAATGCTCCCAGCAAGTCCTGTTCCCAGGGATGCCTTGCGACAATGACCTTTGATGACGTCGCGGTCTCACGATACTGTAGCGGTCTCGTGAGACTGCGACATCATAGGTCATTGTCGCAAGGCATCCCTGGGAATGGGACTTGTTGGGAGCATTGCGAGGATCGGGAACGCTGCGCGTGACGCTGTAAGGTGAGAAAAACACGATTTTTTATTTTTTTTATATTTTTAACATAATATCTTTTACTACAGATGCTGCATAGGTAGCCTCATAGTAAAAAGTTGGTCACACTCAAACACTATGTGACCAACCAATCAGTTTTCCAAGCGATGCTACAGATCGTTTGGTAAATGCTAGTATTCTGCAAGCTAATTATGCTTGCAAATCGCTAGTTTTTCCGCGGGAATTTAAAATGCGGACTTCTCGCATATTTCCCGTGGAATGGAATTCTGGAATTCCCGTGGAAATTTCCACAGGAATTCCACACGTGTGCACATAGCCTAATTGTATTTCTATAGTGCCAACATATTCTGCAGCACTTTACAATACCATTCTGTTGGAATTCTAAAATTAAGACTATCAAAGCATCCTTCAAAGGCTGGCTTCAAACTTAGGCCGGGGTCACACTGGCGAGGAATACGGCCGAGTGAGAGGCGCTAAAAGCACGCATTAGACACGGACAAATGATTCTCTATGGGGTCACTCGCACCAGGCGTATATTTCTCATCCGTATCCTACGCTCCATGCCAATCGCAGCATGCTGCGATTGTCAGCGTACTATGCCCGTAGTACGCCAATGCAAGTCTATGGGCGCGCAAAAAATACGGATTACACACGGACCAGACGTGTGACCTGCGAGCAATACGCAGGTCTTTTGGCTGGTGACAGGAAATGGGGCAATCCATCATCAGGAAGCCTAGACATGCAAATGAGCTCAAAAAGTGCTCCAGACATCCAGGAAGTACGCCTCCACGGAGTACAGCAGCAGCATGGCGTCCACGTACATAAATGTTGAGATGCTCATTATCCTGGTGCAGGAGCGTCCTGAAATCTGGGACCAACACGATGCAAATTATGCAAACCGGGCAAGAAAGGAGGCGTCATGGAGGCGCATCTGTCGCCAGATGTACCATGACTTTTGTGACCGACCACGTGAGGAGCAGCATAAAATTCGTAAGTACAACGCAAAACATCAGTAACCTTAGCGCGCAAGAAAAAAGGAATATAGAATCAGCACCCCCCTTCCTGTGCATGTACTTTTAGCTTCATGAGGCCGTTACATTTGGATGTGACACGTGGCTTCACACAGCCATAATTTGGGGTTAGGCCACAAGCTCCTCATCCTCCTAGACAAAACAATTATTAAGTGTAGCTAAAGAGACCCTGTGTATCTGCCCAATTACATATGCCACCATGGGTAGAAAGCACACCCCAGAAGGCCCAATGCCTAGACTACTGGTAGAAAATGTGACCTCTCAAATATGTGAATTTGACAATATTTCCTGTCACATTGCAATGGAAGATGTGATGAAACGCTGGCGAAGCATCCGGGACCAGTACCGCCGGGAACGCCAGCAGCGGTCCAGGAGTGGGGATGCTGGCTACGTTAAACGAAAATATATATGTTACGACCGCCTCTCCTTCCTCGCCCCAATTCTGGATCTGAGACCGTAAGTAGATACCTCACACCACATTACACAAATACTTTACAGGGCCAAAAATATTGATGTATTTTTGCCTCTGTTCTGTTTCATAACAGAACTCAATCCAACCTTACGGATCGAGGAACGGCCTCAGAGGCAGAGCCCATAATAGATCCTGTAGGGGATGAGGTGGCTGGCCCATCTTCTCCCCCTACAAGAAGGATGGCAGAAGATGAGGCATCACAGGACAACCCAATGGCTGCCCAACACACAACACCACCAGTACGGTCTGCTGCTGCCCCATCAACCATCCTGGAAGAGCCGAGCAACTTGAGCAGCAGCCCAACTGGCCAGATCAGGGCCTCCCCACAGGCTGCTCTTACATCACGGCGAACACGAAGAAGGCGCCAGGTCACTATTCAAGAGAGCAGGACCAATGTGGACACAGGGGTGCTCAATTATTTATCTAGAGTAACTACAGATGATGGGGAGGAGGCCTACGCACGTAGCCTCACCCTTTATCTCCGTGCCCTTACCCGTGAGGTCAGGCTCTGTATTAGGGGATGTATTCAGATCCTGCTTGATGCAAGCACCCCCCCCCCCCCCCCAATACCCCACATGAGGTTTTCGAATATCTGGAGAGGTGGCAGCTCTCCTCCCGAAATCTAATGTGCATGAGACCATCCACACAGATGCTTGCTCAAGCAGGGTCCGAACAGCCCCTAATACGTGGGCCAACACCTCAACCCCTTCCTCCCACTACCCAGCCTTCTATTCCGCAGCCCCAAATGTCAGCCTGTAGCCAACCCCACCAATATGGCCACTTGTACCCACCCAGTGTTGGAGGCTGGTCCCAACCTGGTTGGGGACGATCTGGCTATCTTGGTGGGTATGAGCCACGTGCCTACCACAGCCAACAAGATGCCCCTCACCATCATCATTACTCTGGCCAGTATCCCCAACAGTCCCAGGAGGCAGGACAATTCCAGCATCATGGGCAACAGTATGGCCCCACACAGGGCGATGTTGGCCACAGTGTCCAGCAGCACCCACAGGCTGCTCTTCCACGTTCCCCTTCCCCAACCTATGAGGATTTATGAGTCTGATGGCCGGAGATGTCCAGTGCGGTTTAACTGGTGCTCCAAATAGAAAGGAAAAACAGGTGTTCTCCATCACCAAACGTTACATAATTTAACATTCATGTTTTCCAATCATATGAAAGAATCCATCATGACAGGCAAGGCTACCTCACGCCTTTCAGAGAGATATTACATGTGTGTACAAAAGAGAATATTTAAACGCGCTATACTGTAAAATGAAAGGATGAAAATACACTACTCACTTGCTAATGCCTAGGAAAGGCGTGCTGGCTTTAGTGAAGTAGTCACCTTTTTTGCTAGCAATCTCTAGTAAGACAAATCAAGGCGACCAGCCTTCAGAATATCATGCTCTCTATGTCTTAACAAGTGAGTTTTGTTTTTTCATCCTTTCAAGTATAGCATGGTTAAATATTCTCTGTTCTACAGACAGGTAATATCTGTCTGAAAGCCGTGAGGTAGCCTTGCCTGTCATGGTGGAATCTTTCTATGATTGGAAAACATTATGAAGAAACGTGAGTGTTATCTTTTACCATTTATTTTGGTGATGGAGCTCACCTATTTTTTTCAAATCTAGTTTAATATTCTCATGCAGCAATGTTGTTATTGCCTAATCTTTTTTTGGGTTATGTTATGTAATGTTACTTTTCAAAAAAGTTAAAGAAGGCACAAAGGGTCATTTTGCCCATTGCCAAAATGTTCTTATGGCAATATTATGTTTGCCTTTAAGCAAACAAAAAAAAAGGCAAAACTAAAAATTTGTCTACTATAGTTAACGTCTGTGTGATTTTTCACAAACCCTCACAACATACTAACATACACTAACCAATGCAAAGAAGCAGTCATAGAATCATAAGGGGTTGAGTAATATATATTTAGACACACTTAAAGAAACAAATTATAACATAGACACAGCATGCTCTTGCCAAGAAGTTGCCCCCTCAGGTGAGATAAAGTAATTAGTGAAAATATCACGCACTTTGAGGCCAGAGAGCGGTCTACGTTGAGGGTTCATAGGTGGTCTCACCCTGCGCACATTGTCCGGCCTACGCACAACACCATCAGAGGAGGAACAATCATGTATCCTGGTAAAGTTAGGCAGAACAACACAGGCTTTCACAACTTCATTCACATTTTGTTCACTCAACTGAATGGCAGACTGTAGTACCCGCCATTTGGCACAAAGAATCCCAAAGGAACACTCCACCAGTCGCCTAGCACGTGATAGATGCAAGTTACAAATTCTGCGCCTGTGGTCAAGGTTGCGCCGGGGATATGGCCTCATGACATTGCGCGATAACAGAAAGGCCTCATCTGCCACAAGCACATAAGGGACTGATTCTTCAGGGGAGCCTGGTAGCTGGCGTGGTGGTGGTAGATCCAACTGGTTGGTGCGTAGCCGCCGAGCCATTATGGAAGTTTTGAGACTCTAGAGTCTCCCGTCCTTCCATAGGCCCCAATGTCACCAATTATAAACTTGTATTGAGGGTCTACCAGAGCCAACAATACAACAGAAAAGTATTGTTTATAATTGAAGAATTGGGAGCCATAGTTCGGCGGATTACGCACCCGGATATGTTTGCCATCCAGGGCCCCAATACAATTTTTAAACTGGCAGTCCTCCTCAAAGTCCCTTGATATCCTCAACCAGTCTTCCATCCTGGGCTTGGGCATGACCACTTGATGGAGTCTTGTCCAGATTTCTGTACATGTAGACCTCACTATGCCTGAAATGGTTGATCTTCCAATGAGAAACTCATGGTGGAGGGCGGCATAAGACAGGCCAGTGGACAGGAAGCTGTAGAACAACATAAATTGATAAGTTTAGAATGCCTAAAGTCCAAAACCATCAGTTACATGCCGACCAAACTTAGGAGGAATTGAGATAGAATAACACACACATATTTGGTTCCACAATGACTAAGTGATATGCAGTACATATTAGAGCTAACATTCTGGTGTGTAAGTTGAAACATATTTGGAGTAAGATGAGGGCATAAAACCTTCTCCAAGAAGGCAAAAAAACATACTTTAGCACACACATTATGAACATAGAGAATGTGGTTGTGTAGTACATACCGTATTGTGAGTAGAAGTCGCTCCTCTGCAGATATCGCTTTGCGCATCCTTGTGTCCTGAAAGGTTATCCCAGGGCGCACTGTCTCCAAGAGTCAATCAAATGTGGAAATGCTCATGCGACAGTACTGTTAAAATTTCTCAGGATGCTCCCACAGAGAATAGAGGCGGTGAAAATGACCTCTTGTGAGTCGTTGACTCAAAAGTGGATGGACCCACATGCGTCTCCTCCTCCGCGGATCCACTATAACTGGGTATTGTGACGGCCGTCTGCGAATCTGGGCTGCAGTGGGGACAGCACCCCGAGTAACCCCGAGACCCTTAACCCCTATACAGGGATCTGGAATTGTAGCAAGGCCCAGGAGGTAGCTGTCTAGATTAGCAGTGGACCAGAGCAGGACGGCCACCAAGGGGTCAAAACTAAAACCCGTAATCAAGGTCAGGATGCAGGAGTCTGAGACCAGGGCGCCGCAGAGGCACAAAATCAGCAGACAGAGGGAGAGTCAAAAGTCCAGGCCAGGGTCAGTAAAACCAGGAGGGCAGCGAGGTACAGAATCAGCAGGAAGAAGGAGAGTCAGGAATCCAAGCAAAGGTCAGCATCAAAAAGTCGGAAGAGAGGCGGAGGTACAAAAACGGCAGGCAATAGAATGGTCAAGAATCCAGGCTGAGGTCAGAGTATACACTATAGAAATTCACACAGTAACACGCAGGGGAACCAAGAATATATCCGGCGGCTTGCAAGACCAGTCCCCAGGTATTTGAGGGATCAGGTCCTCCCTCACAGGTTCCCGGCCCGATGATGTAACCAGGACCGCCCCCGGACCAGGCCAGATGGACATGCAGTAAGCCCTACATGACTGACAGAGGGGCGGAGCCTGCGCCCACCAGATGCCTGTGCAGGAGCCCCCTCTCTGCCACCACCCTCACCCTGGAGCGAACCACGGCGCCTCCCAGTGGCTGAGGCAGGAATAGCCGTCCCCGAGTCCGACGGCGATGTGACGGTCCGGCGCCCCCGAGTGGCCGAGACCGGAACTGCAGGCCCTGAGTCTGGCAGTGACGTCCGGCGCCTCCTAGTGGCAGACGCTGGAACAGCAGGCCCCGAGTCCGACGGCGACGTGACGGTCCGGCGCCCCCGAGTGGCCGAGACCGGAACTGCAGGCCCTGAGTCTGGCAGTGACGTCCGGCGCCTCCTAGTGGCCGACGCCGGAACAGCAGGCCCTGAGTCTGGCTGCGACGTGACAGTACCCCCCCTTCTAAGAGGGGCCTCCGGACCCTCAAAACCCGGTTTGTCCGGGTGAAGGAGGTGAAATCTTCTAATTAACCCCTTGGCATGGATGTCACCAACGGGGACCCAGGACCTCTCCTCTGGGCCGTAGCCCTTCCAATGCACTAAGTATTGCACGGACCCTCTCACTAATCGGGAATCAAGGATACCTTGGACTTCGTACTCCAAGGTACCCTTGACCAAAACTGGAGGAGGAGGGGACTGGACTGGTTGAATTGGAGAGCGGTACGTTTTTAGGAGGGATTTGTGGAAAACGTTGGGTATTTTGAAGGACTGAGGGAGCTTTAAGCGAAAGGCTACCGGGTTAATTACCTCCAAAATCTCATAGGGACCAATAAATCTGGGGCCTAGTTTGGCAGACGGTACCTTAAGTTTAATGTTCTTGGTAGACAGCCAAACTTTGTCCCCAACTCCCAGGTGCGGCCCCTTGGACCGCCGTTTATTTGCCGCCGAAGCCTGTCTGACTTGGGAGCCTTTCAAGTTTGAGTTCACCTCTGACCAGATGGTCCTTAAGTGATGTATGGATTTCTCTACCCCCGGGAGGTCCGACATCTTAGCCGAAAATGAACCAAAACGTGGGTGTAAACCAAGATTACAGAAGAACGGGGTGGTTTTGATGGATTCTTGGTATTGGCTATTTAGGGCGAATTCGGCTAACGGGAGATGTTCCACCCAATCAGATTGATGTTCCGAAACATAACAGCGGAGATACTGCTCTAGGCCCTGGTTAGTGCGCTCAGTTTGACCATTGGTCTCAGGGTGGTAAGCGGAGGAGAAGGATAATTCAACGCCAATCCGTTTGCAGAACGCCCTCCAGAATTTAGAAACGAACTGGGTTCCTCGGTCGGACACGATATTCACCGGGGCGCCATGCAGTCGTATTACATGAATAACGAACAATTTACTCAGCGTTTCTGCATTAGGTAGTCCAGACAGGGGAACAAAATGGCACTGCTTACTGAACCTGTCTACCACCACCCAGATGCATGTCTTCCCTTCTGAGGGTGGCAGGTCAGTAATGAAGTCCATGGAGATGTGGGTCCATGGACTCTCTGGGGCAGGCAAGGACTGGAGCCAGCCGGCAGGCCGATTATGGGGGGACTTAGCACGAGCACAAGTTTCGCAAGCCAGTACGTAATCCTTGCAGTCCTTAACCACCGTCGGCCACCAAAAATTCCTGGTCACTAGTCTGGCTGTATTATTAACACCAGGATGGCCTGCCAGGACAGAGTCATGCGACTCTTTCATAACTTGTAGACGCAACGGGGCCGGAACGAACAATTTCTGGGGGGGCGTCGTGTCCGGGACTTGTTCTGAGGATCTACGGATCTCCTCCAGAAGGTCCAGAGACACGGCCGACACGACGATCCCATTGGCCAGTATTGGGACTGGTTCCGAGTCCTCAGCCTGTGAGGGGCAGAAACTTCGAGAGAGGGCGTCAGCCCTTACATTTTTCGTCCCTGAACGAAACGTGATCACAAAGTTAAACCTTGAGAAAAATAAGGCCCACCTGGCCTGCCTAGGATTCAGTCTTTTAGCAGACTCCAAGTAGGTCAGGTTCTTGTGATCTGTGATCACGGTAACCTTGTGTTTAGCACCTTCGAGAAAGTGGCGCCATTCTTCGAAGGCCCACTTTATGGCCAACAATTCCCGATTCCCTATATCATAATTTTTCTCAGTAGGGGAGAATTTTCGGGAAAAGAAGGCACATGGGCGGAGTTGAGTGAGAGAGGCAGTGCCTTGGGAAAGCACTGCACCTACCCCAACCTCAGAGGCATCAACCTCTACCACAAAGGGGCGATCTAGATCAGGCTGAATTAATATTGGGTTGGCAGAAAAACACTCCTTTAAAACAGAAAATGCCTGAAGTGCCTCTGGCTTCCAATTAACCACGTCAGCCCCCTTCCGGGTCAGATCCGTGAGCGGTTTGGCGATCTCAGAGAAGCCTTTGATGAATTTACGGTAGTAATTAGTAAATCCCAAGAATCGCTGCAGCGCTTTTAGCGTTTTAGGTTGTACCCATTCTCTAATGGGTCGGATCTTGGCAGGATCCATGCGAAACCCCTTAGCAGAAATCATGTACCCCAAAAATTGTACCTCCTCAGCCATAAAAACACATTTCTCCAACTTGGCGTATAGAGAATGTTCTCTAAGTCTCTGGAGTACAGCACGGACATGTTGCACGTGTGTAAGAACATCAGCGGAGTAAATCAGGATGTCATCCAAATAAACCACTACATATACCCCACAAATATCCCTGAATATATCATTCACAAAGTGTTGGAACACGGCGGGCGCGTTACTCAATCCAAACGGCATCACAAGGTACTCAAAATGACCAAGAGGTGTGTTAAAGGCTGTTTTCCACTCATCCCCATTTCTTATGTGAACCAGATTGTAAGCCCCCCGCAGATCAAGCTTAGTGAACCAACGGGCTCCTAGTAGCTGATTAAACAGATCAGGGATGAGTGGAAGCGGATACTGATTTTTCACAGTAATCGCGTTCAGCTCACGATAATCAATACACGGTCTGAGTCCACCATCTTTTTTTTCTACAAAGAAAAACCCAGCCCCTACAGGTGAAGTGGAGGGTCTAATAAAACCTTTTTGCAAGCTGTCCGCTATGTAGTCCTTCATGGCTACACGCTCAGGACCAGAGAGGTTAAATATTCTCCCCTTAGGGGGACGAGCACTTGGAACCAAGTCTATAGGACAGTCATACTCTCTATGAGGCGGTAATTTCTCAGACTCCACTATGGAAAAGACGTCCTCATAGTCCCTTAATGCGTAAGGTATAAAGGGTGTTTTAATTTTAATTTGGTTCACTGACAGCGACATACAGTGATTCTGACACTGTGGACTCCAGCGCACGATATCCCCTTGGTGCCAGTCAATAATAGGATTATGCTGGCGCAACCATGGCATACCTAACACAACTGCATGTGATAAATTGGAAATAACAAAAAATGACATATGTTCTGTGTGTAATGCCCCCACTGACATAACAATCTCTGTAGTAACAAATTCCACTCCACCCTGGATAATGGATGTACCATTAATCGCCGTGGTTTGAATAGGAGCATTAAGCCTTAAAAGAGGTACACCAAGTTTCCTTGCAAGCAAAAAATCTATGAAGTTGCCTGCGGAACCACAATCCACATAGGCCTTCACACACAAAGATTTCTTTGAAAATAAGAGAGAAACGGGTAACAAAAGTTTAGCCGCATTTGCGGGCAATACCTGAGCCTCTGGGACAGCACGACCAGAGCTGCCCAGAGGCAGACGTCCCAGGAATGTGGATTTCTGACGCTCAGCATTTCCCTTGAAGCCTCCAGGCTGCAGCATGATGGTATAGGAAGATGGGAGTATTCCTTCAGACTGTGCACTGGAGCAGGTGTAGGCCAGGTAATCAGCTCAGGGGAAAAAAAAAAAAAATCAGGAGACTGCTTTTATATATGATGGAAATATACACAAAAAGCAGTTCTTTTTTGGGCCGGATATAATGTGACGGCCGTCTGCAAATCTGGGCTGCAGTGGGGACAGCACCCCGAGTAACCCCGAGACCCTTAACCCCTATACAGGGATCTGGAATTGTAGCAAGGCCCAGGAGGTAGCTGTCTAGATTAGCAGTGGACCAGAGCAGGACGGCCACCAAGGGGTCAAAACTAAAACCCGTAATCAAGGTCAGGATGCAGGAGTCTGAGACCAGGGCGCCGCAGAGGCACAAAATCAGCAGACAGAGGGAGAGTCAAAAGTCCAGGCCAAGGTCAGTAAAACCAGGAGGGCAGAGAGGTACAGAATCAGCAGGCAGAAGGAGAGTCAGGAATCCAAGCAAAGGTCAGCATCAAAAAGTCGGAAGAGAGGCGGAGGTACAAAAACGGCAGGCAATAGAATGGTCAAGAATCCAGGCTGAGGTCAGAGTATACACTATAGAAATTCACACAGTAACACGCAGGGGAACCAAGAATATATCCAGCGGCTTGCAAGACCAGTCCCCAGGTATTTGAGGGATCAGGTCCTCCCTCACAGGTTCCCGGCCCGATGATGTAACCAGGACCGCCCCCGGACCAGGCCAGATGGACATGCAGTAAGCCCTACATGACTGACAGAGGGGCGGAGCCTGCGCCCACCAGATGCCTGTGCAGGAGCCCCCTCTCTGCCACCACCCTCACCCTGGAGCGAACCACGGCGCCTCCCAGTGGCTGAGGCAGGAATAGCCGTCCCCGAGTCCGACGGCGATGTGACGGTCCGGCGCCCCCGAGTGGCCGAGACCGGAACTGCAGGCCCTGAGTCTGGCAGTGACGTCCGGCGCCTCCTAGTGGCAGACGCTGGAACAGCAGGCCCCGAGTCCGACGGCGACGTGACGGTCCGGCGCCCCCGAGTGGCCGAGACCGGAACTGCAGGCCCTGAGTCTGGCAGTGACGTCCGGCGCCTCCTAGTGGCCGACGCCGGAACAGCAGGCCCTGAGTCTGGCTGCGACGTGACAGGTATGGTTGGCCAAAGCGCCGTGACAAAAGCCAGTTAAAGAGAACCTGCTCAGTTGTATTGAATCTCAGACCCTCTGCCATGTTGCACAAAAAACACCAACACACCTCGTGAAAGCAAGGTGACAAATGGACAGTATGGAGGCAGCCACCTGTTTCTGAGTGTATAAATAGGGTGCAGGCTAATGATTTAAATAGTTAGCAGGCCTCAAAACCGTTAAATGTCCATTTTGCAAGGCTGCGAGAAAATCTCGCCATACGGATTGCATACGGATTACATACGGATGCAGACATGCGCAAAATACGTGACCGCACCTGGCTTACGGATGACCTACGGAGCACTATTTAGGGGTCATTCATCCATATTACGCATGTAAACTACGGAGCGTATTTTGCGCTGGTTAGTGTGACTCCAGCCTTACCGTATGAAAAACACTGTGTTACCAAGGTTTTGTCCCTCGGACAATTTTGAGTGTTCCTGATAGATTTTTTCATGTTGATTCCAGAAATGACTTTAGATTTTTCCTATCACGTAAGGTTTTTGAGAAATGATACGAAACATTATAATATTCTGTTATAATTCTAAAAACTCATATATGAACTTTTTCTGAAACAGTATATTCTGAATTTTCCACTGAAATAACATAAATCGCTGATCTACACATATGCAAGCACTTATTATGCGAATTCCGCGCCGATGCAGTGAATCATTTGGCTGACCGTGTACAGAGCATATCACATCACCTGGGCAGGGAAGGAATCAAAAGACAATACTGACATTACACCAGGGGATCAACGAAGATTCATTTTGTGAGGTAAAATATTTCACTGACTGTTTTTAAACAATATTTTACCTCACAAAATGTATCCTCTGCGATCTCAAGAGAGCACAGACGGGAGAGTCAGCACATGGGGAAAGAGAGAGTGGATACGTGGGTGAGCACATGGGGGGAAGAGATTCTCAATGCTGCAAAGCCTGCTCTCATTGTGACATTACCGCCCTCCCGATGCAATAGCATCGGGCTTCCATCTAGTTACTATCATATATGCGATTCGCCTGAATACTTTTCATTGTAAAAACTGAAGATTTATTTTGAAATGTCGCGTCGGTGTCTCAACAGCAATGATAATTTCTGCTACATATGCGAAGAATATAAAATGAAAGCACAAAAGAAGGAAATGACTCCACTTGTTAAGAAAGCATATGAACTATACTTTGAATGTTCAATTGGAGATCAGGACAAACAATGGGCACCTCATATATGCTGTGCATCTTATTCTAGAAGCCTTAGAGCATGGCTGAATGGATCACGACCTTCAATGCTGTTCGCTGTCCCAATGATATGGAGAGAGCAAAGAGATCCTGTAACAGATTGCTACGTCTGCCTTACAAATGTAACAGGATATTCAGCAAAGAACAAGAGATCAAAAGAATATCCTAATCTTCTTTCAGCCATAAGACCAATGCCACACGATGAAGTAACAATGTCAGTGGAAAATGAAGCTGCTGCAGACCCAGACTTTGAGCCTTCTACATCTGTTCAGTTAAGGTGATCTGAGTGACTTGGTCAGAGATTTGAAATTGTGAAAGAGTCAGGCAGAATTATTGGGATCAAGGCTACAAGAACTGAATCTCTTATTACCAGGAACAAGAGTTTCCGTTTTTCGCAGTCGTCAAAAAGACCTTAATCAATTTTTCAACCATGTCGACAGTTTAACCTTTCACAACGACGTCTTGTGCTCTTGGATGCGAACATGACCCGAAGGAATGGCGAATATTTATTTACTCATCAGTTTTAAGTCTGAAGGCTGTTTTACTACACAATGGAAATATCTATCCTTCTATACCTATTGGACATGCCGTACACATGAAAGAAATGTATGGGAATATGGAGTTACTGTTGACTCACATTAATTATAGAAATTATAACTGGAACATATGTGTGGTGATCTTAAAGTTGTTGCACTTCTTCTTGGACTGCAGCTTTGATATACCAAGTATTGTTGCTTTATTTGTGAGTGGGACAGTCGTGCTCGATAAATGCACTATTTCAAAAAGGGCTGGCCACTCCGCGAAACCTGGTTGCTGGACAGAAGAATGTTAAACATAATCCTCTTGTTGATCCAGCAAAGATATTTCTCCCTCCTTTGCATAATAAACTTGGGCTTATGAAGAATTTTGTCAAAGCAATGAACAAAGAATTGGAAGCCTTTTCTTGCTTGTGACAGAAATTTCCAAGAATAAGTGATGCAAAGATTAAAGAAGGTATTTGTATTGGCCCAGAGATCAGAGATATAATGAATGACAGTAGCTTTGATGGTCTTTTGCAAGGTGCTGAACAAGTGGCATGGAGAGCCTTTAAAGATGTGACCTTCAACTTCCTTGGCAACAGCAGGGCACTGAACTTTGAACAACTCGTGGACAACATGCTCACAGCATATCATTTGATGAAATGCAATATGTCACTAAAAATGCATTTTCTACATTCTCACTTGGACTTTTTTCCAGCCAATCTTGGTGCCGTTAGCGATGAACACGGTGAAAGATTTCACCAAGACATTGTGCTGATGGAGAAAAGGGACAAGGTAAAGTTGAGTATGTCAATGCTGGCTGACTATTGCTGGAATCTTATTCGAGAAGCATCTGATAAGGATTATAAACCAAAGTAGTTTGAAAAACACTTTTGAACAATTGCTTTTGCTACTGACATCGATGCACATTTATGTAGTGTCTCAGACGTCATAATGTAGACTATAAACTGTTGTTTCTTAAAAACCTTATGTGATACAGACTTTTGGAGCACATTCATGTTCAGCATATCAAAATCTATAAGATACAAAAAAAATTTCTCAGGGGACAAGAACTTCTTTGAAATTTGTTGCACAGTGAAATTGGTCCGAGCCTCCCTGCCGAGACTCGCAGGAGTGTAATGCGAGTGTCATGCGAGTACAATCCGATTTCTCACACCTAGCATCCGATTTACATCCGAATGTAGTGTGATTGCTATCCGATTGCAATGCAATTTTAACTTTAGCTTTTACATACAGCAATTCTCCATCATTTACACATTGTTTTCAAAGGAAATATTCTTCAAACACACACACACACACACACACACACACACACACACACACACACATATAGAGCGCTGGCAAAAATTAAGAGACCACCACATAAAAACCCTGTCATGGTCAGCCCATTCTCCAGACCTGAACCCCATTGAAAACCTCTGGAATGTAATCAAGAGGATAGTAGATAGTCACAAGCCATCAAACAAAGAAGAACTGCTTAAAATTTTGCGCCAGAAGCAGTGTGAAAGACTGGTGGCAAGCTTGCCAAGACGCATGAAAGCTGCTTTTAAAAATCATGGTTACACCACAAAATATTGATTTCTGAACTTTTCCTGAGTTAAAACATTAGTATTGTTGTTTCTAAATGATTCTGAACTTGTTTTCTTTGCATTTTTTGAGGTCTGAAAGCACTGTTTTTATTAAATTTTGACCATTTCTCCTTTTCAGAAAAAAAAACTATTTATTGCTTGGAAATTAGGAGACGTGTTGTCAGACGTTTGTAGACTAAAAAAACAATTTACATTTTACTCAAAAATATACCTATAAAGAGGAAAATCAGACAAACTGAACATTTGGAAGTGGTCTCTTAATTTTTGCCAGAGCTGTATATATATATAATAGATTAAAATCCGGCAATTTATCTGTCTCGTACAGTATAATCACAGAGTGACAAGCTGGAATATAATAGAACAGATATATACACATACAATAGATGTGTATATATAAATATAAGTGGCATATATATATATATATATATACACACACATACACAGTATATATAATGTGTGTATTTATGGTATATTGCATAGATAGATAGACAGAATAAAATCCGGCAATTCATTTGTCGTATCCTGTAAAATCACTGCAGGAGCTGACAGGATAGAAGAGATGGATTACATACAGTAGATACAAATAGAATAGGTAGATATATAGATGTCAGTGACAAATACAGTTATAGAATCATAGAATCATAGAATCATAGAATCGTCGAGTTGGAAGGGACCTCCTGGGCCATCTGGTCCAACCCCCTGCTCAAAGCAGGATTCGCTAAATCATCCCAGTCAGATGTCTGTCCAGCCTCTGTTTGAAGACTTCCATTGAAGGAGAACTCACCACTTCTCGTGGCAGCCTGTTCCACTCATTGATCACTCTAACTGTCAAAAAGTTTTTTCTAATATCTAATCTGTGTCTCTTCCCATTCAGTTTCATCCCATTGCTTCTAGTCTTTCCTTGTGCAAATGAGAATAAAGTTGATCCTTCTACAATGTGACAGCCCTTTAGATATTTGTAGACAGCTATTAAGTCTCCTCTCAGTCTTCTCTTAGTTAGTACAGTTAGTACAGTGTGTGTGAAAATTACTGTACATGTATTTAATTAATAAAAGATTATTTTTCAGAAAAAAATGGTGTGGGCTCCCACGCAATTTTCATAACCAGCAGATGGAAAGTCGACAGCTGGGGGCAGATTTTTATAGCATAGGAAGGGGGTATTACCCATGGAGCTTCCCAGGCTATTAATATCAGCTCACAACTGGATACTTAGTCTTTACTGGCTATTACAATGGGGGACCCCCCAAAAATGATGTGGAGTCCCCCTATAATTAATAACCAGCAAAGACTATGCAAACAGCTGCGGGCTGATATAAATAGCCTAGGAAGGGGTCATGGATGCTGCCCCCCCCGGCCAAAAACATCAGCTGCCCCAGAAATGGCGCATCTCTAAGATGTGCCAGTTCTGGCACTTAGCCTCGCTCTTCCCACTTGCCCTGTAGAGGTGGCAAGTGAGGTGATAGTTGGGGGTTGATGTCACCTTTGTATTGTCAGGTGACATCAAGCCCCACGGTTAGTAATGGAGAGGCGTCAATAAAAACACCCAGAAAAAGTCCTAATTGAAAGAATGACACAGACTCCTTTAATAATCTTAATTAAACCATACTTACGACCTCGCCCATTCCCCCGATGCCCTCATCATCTGCAAAAGAGGTAAAAATACAGACAACAGTATTCCTCACGGGTTCAGCTCACCTCCATGTGACGTAGGCGCGAGCGCCATGGGAAATTTTAGATAAACTTTCACACGGCGCTCCCGCTGACCTCAGAAAATTCAAGTGAATTCATTTTTCGTGAACTTGCAGGACCTGTCAGACGGCACCGCAAGCAGGAGAACTTTCTCGCGCTTGCGGGGCCCTCAGACATGGAATAGCAGTATACAGAGAGACACTGAGCACACGGTGGTCAGTTTCTCCACTGGATGTGTAGGGGGGGGGGTCGACGAGGCAGCAGCTATCTGTGTGCTGGGTCCGGAACTTTAGAGGCTGCATCCATGGTTCCCAGAGGGAAGCCCGAGTGAGGCGGACCTCCTCCTGTTGCCTGGAGGAAGCTCTAGAGAGGAGGGGCTGGCTGCTGTCAGAGGGGGTGGAAGAGGAGAAAGAAAAAGCTCGTGAAGAAGAGCAGTGTGGGGTCAGCGCAGGGCAGTGAAGAGCGCACTCTGCTTCCTCCTCCAGAGAGTGCTGCAGCAGGCCTGAAGGGGACTGCTGCATTGAGGGGAGTAGTGTGCTCAGCAGCAACATGGAGCGCGAGAGCCGTGCAGAGCGGAGCCATGGAGAGCAGAGCTGTGCAGAGCAGAGCCGCGCAGAGCAGAGCCAGGTATAGCCATGTACACAGAGCAGAGCCAAACCGGGTGTTGCAGCAGCCACAGAGAGTAGTGGTCCAGCAGGGAGCACCAGCGCCAATCAGATTAGCGTCACCCACCACCAACAGCGGGTACCAGGGAGAGCGGGACGTGCGTTGTGTGTCCAGTGACCACCAGAGAAAACCGGGTGCTGTACATTACGTGACCTTGAGTACCGCACATGCGCTGCCCCAAAAGAGACCTTACACGGAACTGACACTTGCACCCTGACGTGGGCAGAGAATAGTTGTCCTGACCCTTGTTACGCGACTACCCCAGTTAAGATAGTTAAGAAGCCGCGTTGGGCTCGAACAGGACTGTGGCCCATGCTTTTGCTAGCCACATCAGTATATGGACAAGGGGCAGTGGAAGGTACTGGAGACCGACCACTGCCGCTGGAAGACGGACCAACGACTACAGTACCATCCGGGAAAAGGTACTGCGCCCGCTGTTGCTGGTGCTATTGAGTTCGCAGCAGGAGCTGCAATTTTAAGACTTCCTGATACGCCTGCTACCAAAGTGTCATTATTTGTACCGCTGTACTTTACTTTGCCAGTCATACTGTTTAACTCTTTACCTCCATGGAGTACTCCCCTGTAAATAAACCTGTTAACCCTTGCTCTGCCTCCTGTCCGTCACTGCATTCTGTGTTCCTGCGATTTCTACAGATGACAGGCTGCATGGTCATACCATGCAGCCTGCCATCTAGATGTAGCAGAGCTGAACCCGTCATGGAACTAATGGATTAAAAGCATCTCTGTGGAAAGGTGAGAAATACTGTTGTTTGTTTTTTTACCTCTTTTGAAGATGATGAGGGCATCGGGGGAATGGGCGAGGTCGTAAGTAAGGTTTAATTAAGAATATTAAAGGAGTCTGTGTCTTTCAATTAAAGGACATTTTTCTGGGTGTCTGTGTTTTCTTACAATGTGTTTTCTTACAATGTGACTATGGAGTTAGTAATGGGGCGTCTTATTGACGCCTCTGCATTACTAACCTTGGGGCTTGATGTCACCTGACAATATAAAGGTGACATCAACCCCCTCAACTATCACCTCACTTGCCACCACAACAGGGCAAGTGGGAAGAGTGATGCTAAGTGCCAGAATTTCTGGGGCGGCTGAGAGATATTTTTAGCCAGGGAGGGCCAGTATCCATAGTCCCTTCCTAGGCTATTAATATCAGTCTGCAGCTGTCTGCATAGCCTTTGCTGGTTATTAATTATAGGGGACCCCACATCATTTTTTTCGGAGGGTCCCCCATTTTAATAGTCAGTTGTGAGCTGATATTAATAGACTGGTAAGGTCCATGAGTATTACCCACTTCCCAGGCTATAAACATCTGCACCCAGCCGTTGGCTTTCCCTCTGCTGGTTGCAAAAATTGCATGGGAGCCCACGCCATTTTTTTTAAAATTATCTTTTATTAATTAAATAAATATTAAATACATGTACAGTAATTTGCACACACACTGTACTAATTGAAATTGTTACTGACATCTATATATCTACCTATTCTATGTGTATTTACTGTATGTAATCCTGCAGTGATTTTACAGAACACGGTAGATGAATTGCTGGCTTTTATTCTATCTATGCAATCTAAATACATATATATATGTGTGTGTCACTGACATCAATTGTGCAAGTTCTCCCACTTAAAAAGATGAGAGAGGCCTGTAATTGACATCATAGGTAGACCACAACTATGAGAGTCAAAATGAGAAAACAAATCCAGAAAATCATCTTGTCAAGATTTATTTTGCAAATTTTGGTGAAAAATAAGTATTTGGTCACCTAAAAACATGCAAGATTTCTGGCTCTCACAGACCTGTAACTTCTTCTTTAAAAGGCTCCTCTGTCCTCCACTCATTACCTGTATTGCTTGCATTAGCGAGCCTCGAACGAGTCTCAGTGACAATCGCAGCATGCTGTGATTTTACTCGCACGCTGAATACGCCCGAGAAAATAAATGGTGATGTGAGCCTTCCCATAGATTAACACTGGGCCGAGTGCTATGTGATGTTTTCTAGCATAACACTCGAACGTATTCTACGGTAGTGTGACTCCGGTCAAAGAATTAGGTACCTTAAATGTCTATCCATACATAGAAATCCTTTTAGGCTGTGTACCCACGTAAGCGTTTTTTCAGATTTTTTAAGCGTTTTTACCGGCAAAAACGCTTAAAAGCTTACAAAAAGCATCCCACTCATTTTAATGAATTCCGCACTTTTTGTGCACATTGATGCGCTTTTTTCCACAAAAAAAACCACATCACAGTAAGAAACGTAGCATGCTCATTAATTTCGCGGAAAAATCCGCATTTCTAACTATATTCTATGAGCAGGAGGATGCTCCTCTAAAAATCGCACAAAAATTGCGCAAAAAACGCTCATTTTTCCTGGGAAGGAGTCCATTTTTTTTCTGCATACGTGGGTATATAGCCTAAAAATGGGTGGGAAAAACTGACATACATCAGCATGCAGATGGTAGAAGGGATTGGTTGTGTATTTGTCTCTATTAATACACTACAATAAAACTGTTCAAGCGCAAATAAATTCAAGGATAGAGCATGCTGCATATGATTGATATCTCCAGCATGGCCACAAAGCTGCATATGTTCTGTCCGGTGCCCGAGAATGGGTTTTCTTAAACATATGTTGTGTGGGAAGTTTAATATCTAGATATTTCTGATAGTGCTAAAACATTGTCCAGTTAAGCTTCTTTTTCCTTGCATTCCATTGTTACTGGATGAGTCAGCGGTATGTTACCTACAGCATTTAAATAAACTTTCCGGTAAAAATGAAATGACTGTATGAAGCGTTAGGCAAAGCATGAGGGGGCTGTGCACTCACAGGGAATCTTTCTTAAGCATAATTTGTCATGATCACCTGTGTCTGGTCGCAGATGATGCCGCAAGGCGAACCCATAACACACGTGACCCTGGATACACCGCCTCCAGTGGGGCGAATTTAAATAATAAAGCGTGCAGGTGGATACGCCGCCTCCACCTGGCGAATTTAGGTATTACACGTTATACAATAAATCAAATGATAAAGGGGGAACCTGGGTAACATTTACAATGGTGGGCCCTGCGATAGGGAATGGAGGACGTGGAGACCTCCTAAGCTCCCCTGAGCCAGTGTCCCTGCACTCCTTACATTCCCTAAACAGGCTCCGCACCTGTCGCCGCACGCGTACCTTAACGCCCTTGCTCACCCTGACCCTAAACCCTCACTAGGGAATGGGTCGGTGCGGAGACTAATCCCACCACTGCACTAATAACACACATGAGGAAAGAGACAATACAGGGGAAACACCACTTAGCTTTGCTCTGTTGCGTGCGCTCCTAGCAACAGAGCCCACCACCTGCGTGCGTCTTCTCCTCCACCCGGATCCATCACCATAACAGGATCCTTCACCTTAGTGCAGCCTAGGAGCAGAGTCCACCACCAGTTGCAGCTGCATAGTACCAGAGTCCCAAGGATGAGTTCAGCTTCTGACACGAAGTCGAGCATGCTTGAGTCCAGCTCAGCCGCCAAGTCCCACATGGTGAGTACCACTCTCCATAGTCGCCACTCCACCAGCCCATGCAGACACTTCCCGCTGACACCATCACTGTGACCCCACCACGCCATGCCAGCCCTTCGTCCAGACACCATAGCTGAAACACGTCCCCCCTGGCTAAACTGCGCAGGACTCCTCACCAGCTCCATCCTTCCTCCAGGCTCTCAAAATCAAAGTGAAAACAAACTCACAATATCACAGGCAGTGAGTGAACACCCTGAGCACACCTTTATAGGGTGTCACACCTGATCCATAATTAAGTGAACATTAACCTAAACCTAAGGTGCGATACCATTCCCCACCACCGGGCAACTTAGAATGAACGACACCACGTGATAATTCTAATGGCCACCGGGGGCAATCACGACACACTTTGGAACCAAAGGAAAAAAAGTTCACTTAATGCATTTAATTCCGCCAGATCCAACACTGGATCATGATATAATTCACATATCCATTTTTATAGAGTTTGTCTGCTAACTGTTTAAAGAAAATCTACAATTTTAGGGTCAGCATTTCAAATGGACAGCACAAAGATGCCATCCATGCTGCATCTGTGTGCAGACCGTTTGAAACATGGATGTGTGAATAAGACCTTGAAGTATCCCAAGATGGTTGCCGTCGACTAATTCAGGCTCCAATCCATCCTAGGAATTCATGAGGATGGGTTGTATCCCGATGAAATGCTACTCCAGACATGTCTGTGAGTTACTATATTCTTCGGATCAGGCTTAGGAGTGAACTAGCATAAGGCCTCTTTCACACATCAGGTTTTCGCCGTCAGGCGCGATCCGGCGCTTTTGACAAAAACCGGATCCGGCGAAATGCAATGCCGGATCCGGTTTCCCCCCCATTGACTTGCATTTGCGCCGGATCGCGCCAGATGGCCATGCGTTTCATCCGGTTTTCGCCGGATCCGGCAATGTCTCAATCCGGCGTCTGGAAAAAACGGCTACTGTAACGTTTTTTGTCTCCGGCGAAAAAGACGGACACGCCAGATCCGGCGCGTCTGGCTTTTTCACACAATGAAAGCCTATGAGCGCCGCAATGCGCCGGATCCGGTATTTTTGGTCTGAGCATGCTCAGTAGCTCTGCCCACAAGACACATATATAAAAGCAAGACAGTGGGACCCTCAGCCACACCCAACATGGCACCCAAGACAGCAACCAGGCGCAGGACAAGGCAGGAGACCACTGCAGCACCATCAGCACCACCACCACCCCAAATGGAGCAGCATGCTGAACAACGGGAGGGGAGTCCAGCAGCAGATGAGAGACGGTAATTATCAAATCCCCCATTCCTCCAAACTAGGGCCATGGAATATCAAGATATTCATTGCCCCTTTGTTTCTCTTTATTCAACAGCCGCCCAAGAGATGCAGCAGCAGCAGCAGCACTGGAAGCACTGGCAGCAGCAGTACCACCACCCACAGGCATGGAGTCTGGCCAGCAGGAAGACAGCACATCTTCTTCTGGGAGCCCTCCCTCGCATCGTCAGCGTTTGACGGTAAGTTTTTATTTCCAAAATCCATCATCTCTGTAATATATGTCTATTCATTGCCTTTTATTTCAAAACAGGAATCACAAGATGAAGAGGAGCTCCCAGAAGAAGAAGGAAGGGGTGGACAAACACCTGGAGTGGGCTCACAATTGGTAAGTTTTTGGCATCAAACGCAGAAACACAACATCACACTACACACAACACATAGAAAACAATGTTCTGCAGACCACACACAGCAAACAAATGCCTACATCCAAAGACATAACATTTTTTGTTTTCTTCTCTAGTCTTCCCAATCTGGTGCTCGGCCAAGAGGTCCTCGCAGTGCCTCCCAGGGTCGTTGGCGACAGCAACGCGGCGGTCACCAGCGTGTAAGTATAAATATTTCTGCTTTGTTTTTTTGCACTTTTTATTTCATTTCTTTTGTGGAGGCTAATTATGTTATTTTTGTCTTTTTCTTTAACAGCCTTCACAGCGTGCTCCCGACTCTGACGGTGAGGATGGAGGAATCGATGTGGACCACCTCATCGATCTCGTCAGAGAAAGGGAGCCGCTCTGGAATATGGCTGATCGCCGCCACGCTGACCTGATCGTTACCCGGCGACTCTGGGAGGAAATCTGTTCGCTCCTTGTGGACCGCTGGGAGGACCTCGATGCTCGGGCCCAGATTAAAGAGCGTAAGTATATACAGTACCGGTTGCTTGATGTAAACCAGTGTTTCCCGAACAACAGTCCTCGTGGTCCCCACGGATCATGTGTTCAGGATTTCTATTTACTATGGAAATCCTGAAAACATGACCCCTGGGGACCATGAGGACTGGAGTTTGGGAAACACTGATGTTGTATACTAACCACTCCTTTCTCGTTTCAGGGGACAGAATTGTGAAGCAGTGGCGGTCTGTGAGGGATCGTTTCAAGAAGGAGTTCAATAAAGAGATGCGGGTCCCGAGTGGATCTGGAGGACGCAGGAGCAAGTACAAGTACGCACAAGCCCTGTCGTTCCTCTGGGAAACAATGGTCACTAGAAGGTAAATATTACACACCACATGTGAAAAAAAATGTTAGATGTAACTTTTTTTTTTCAGCCAGGGCCATACCATGTCACTATTTTAATTGTTTTTTTTTCTCTTTATTCCACAGCACGGTGAGCAGCACTCGGGAGCCTGCACGATTGGACCCTTCTGAGGCGATCCCTGAGGAGACCGGCACCGAGGGACACTTCGACCGCCCCGGTACATCTGCACCTTCCCAGCCTTCCCACACATTCGACCCATCTGTCCCATCCACCAGCACAGGAGCATCGTGGCCGCCTACATTACATGAAGCTGCTGGTGAGGAGATCGATTTCCCTTTACCCCACCCTTCTGCCCCTGCCACCTCTAGTACACCTGCGGGTACTGGGCGGCAGCGGCAGAGGGGTCAGGAAAAGACTTATGCGCCAGAGTTCTTGCATCTGAATGCATCTTTCCAGAACTGTCTAAAAGTCTTGTCAGAGCAAATCTCCGCAGGCTTTCAGCAGATCAACTCCAGCATTCTGGAGGTGAAGACACTTCTGCAAACCATGCATTCAGAAGCAAGATCTTCGCCAAACCACACCTTTTTCAGGTCTGTTGTGGAGCGCATGGAAACGCTATCTCCTACCCAGCAGATGCATGTAATGCATTCATGCCACGGTGCTCTCCAGCACGTTACCTCCCAACCTCCTCTTCCCACCCCAGTAGTTCCTCCACCTGCACCCCCTCCAGCCACTTTCCATCCTCCCCCTCCTATTACATCTGCACCCCCTCCAGCCACTTTCCATCCTCCCCCTCCTATTACATACCATCCACCTCCCCAGTACCAGCAACCTCCCCAGTACCAGCAACCTCCCCAGTACCAGACATCTCCCCACTTCCAGCAACCTGCCCCGTACCAAACTCCTTCCCCGTACCAAACTCCTTCCCCATACAACTTGCCATCAACATCATCTGCTCCTACAGTCCCTGCCCAACCCTCCACTCCACCGCCCACCACCTCTTCTGCCTCCCACATGTCCACCCATTCTGTAGCTTTTTCCACACCATCACCTCTAACTGTTCCTTCCCCACCACGATCCCAATCCTCTCTCCACACTCCCAGTGTCGAAGTGTCCCGCAGCCCCTCCAGCAGTATTTCCACCCCACACTACACAGATTTATGATGTGTTTTGTAATAAAAATGCCCAGTTGGTTTCAAACCTGTATTAAAAAAGTTTTTTTAACAGTTTACAAAAAAAAAATATTTTAAATAAAAGTTAAATTATTGTTTACACTGGTTGTCTGTCATTTCTTTCTGCGGCGAAATATGTTTAAAATAAAGGTTAAATACAGGGTATTTAAAAGGTAAAAAGGTATTCAAAACCAGGTATATAACTGTGGGTAAATTTTAGCTTTTTGCCACAGTTGTGTTCCTGGTTGTGTTTGAAGCAAAGTATTTCACCTAAAAAGTTGTGTTTATTGTTGGTGATTTCCTAACAATGTACACAACTTTTGTTAAAAGGTGAAATACTTTGCATAAAACACAACCAGGTACACACCTGTGGCCTAAAGCTAAAAATAGAGACCATGACAAGATAGCCAACTTTGGTTGGCAAAGGTATATACTGTTGGTACAGAAGGTACACAAGTTTGATTAAGGGCACAAATCTTTCACACTCTGTCATCCTGCCAGTGTACTCTGCCTTGAGGTGACATAAAGTATAGTGCAAAATTGTCCCTCATTACTGAAACCGTCACAGAACTTCTAGTGGTAATGTCATGGTAATCTTGCAAGGTGGTTTCTTCAGAGGTGTCCTCAATGGAAATGGGTTCCTTGCAGATAACAAAATTGTGGAGTACCACGCAAGCTTTGATCACCTCGTCAACAGTTTCTGTCTTGAGGTTGATCGCAGTCAATAGGACCCGCCATTTGGCTGTCAGAATACCAAAGGTACATTCAACCATTCTTCTTGCTCTTGTGAGGCGGTAATTAAAAATGCGTTTTGGTCTTGTCAATCCTCTGCTAGAGTACGGTTTCAAAAGGTGTTCTGACAGCTGGAAGGCTTCATCCCCTACACAGACAAATGGCATAGGTGGACCAGATGTTTGCGGCAGCGGTCTAGGGGGTGGGAACTGGAAGGTGTTTCCATACAGTTTACGCCCCATGGCAGACAGTTTGAAAACTTGAGAGTCATTGGAGCGGCCATAGGCCCCAATATCAACAGCAATAAATTTGTATTCCGCGTCAGCGATGGCCATGAGGACAATTGAAAAATATTTCTTGTAATTGAAATATTCCGATCCGGCTGGCTTTACAATGCGGATATGTTTCCCGTCCACAGCGCCCAAGCAGTTGGGAAACTGACATATCTGTTGAAACTTTTCTGAAATTTCAATCCACCTCTCTGTTGTGGGCTCTGGTAAAAACTCTTCAGCTAAGGAGTCCCACAGTGCACGGCATGTGTACTTCACTATTCCAGATATGGTGGAAATCCCGAGTCTGTACTGGAAATGCAGTGACGAAAGGGATTCTCCAGTTGCAAGAAATCTGTGGGGAATTAAAAAACAATCAATTAGTTTTAAATCACAGCATTACATACCAACACTCAGCTATAACACTTGGAGATACAAACTACCACCAATAAGATTGCAGTGAAAGTGTGCTCTGATGCGAGCATATCCAATAAATGTGGCTTACCTTAAAGTCACCATCAGACGCACTGCAGGTGAAACAGAGAAGCGGCAATAGGTGTCCGCTTTTCTTATGAGGTGTGCAATGCGCTCCACCAAGTAATCAAAATTCTCCATTTTCATCCGAACATATCCAAAAAATTTATCCGGGTTTCGTCGAAGGTCCATGCAGAGTGTAGAATAGACCCCACGCGTCATTCTCTTGGCTGTGATGGGGTGGATCCACAAACGTCGTCTACGATGCCTGATGCGCTGCTGTCTCGCTCTCTCCTTCTCCAGAACAATCACCCTCAAACGATTCGCCTCCGCTGTAAAATCCGCCAAATTCTTCAAAATATTTCCAATGACAACATCCATCTTCGCCAGTAACTTGCTCTTCTCTCCAACCTGCACTTTCTCCTCTACAACCTGTCAAAGAAGGGCTGTAGGAACACGCTATATATAGTTTTCCAGTAGCCAATCCCGTTCGGAAGGCCACAAGGGGTGTTTTTAAAAACCGGATCCGGCGTAATCCGTCGAAAAACGGATCGAAAAACGGATGAACCGGATGAGACGGATCCGGTTTTGTCTGTCAAGAACAAGACGGATCCGTCAGAAAAACGGATCCGTCACATCCGGTTTTATGAAATGTTTGCCGGATCCGGCGTTCCGGCACGACGCCGGATCGCGCCTGACGCCGAAAACCTGATGTGTGAAAGTAGCCTAACTTATCTGCTCACTCAACCAGACAGATTTACAATAGGACACACAGCAGGAGGAAAAAAATCCATTCTGATTTACAAAACCGCAGCAAATGAGCTTGTAATCCGCAAACATTTTTCATATTTGTGTATTTCAAGCGTTCCAATACAAGTCTATGGTGGCAGAATCGCCGCGATTCCGCAAAATTAATAAACATGCTGCATATTTTAACGCAATGCGATTCCTCTGCGGAAAAATTCCCAGCAAGGGCACAGTAATTGCGGAATGTAATTAAAATGAATGGGATGCGTTTTGTTAGCATTTTTCAAGCGTTTCCGCAGCGGTGTAAAGCTTACAAAAAGCAATGTGGGCACACAGCCTTAGACTTACGTGTCTTGGAAAATGGTGACACAATCATTTTTTTTTTTATTTACGAATTTCTAGCCAGTGACATCAGAGAATCCTGACAGCATGCAGTGTGTAGGCTGTAAGGATTCAGAAGTCTGCAGTCAAATAAAGTGATAGCTGACTTTCACCAGAAGACAGAACAAACCCTTAATGTTTTTCTGGACACACCATACTTTCCATTTTCCTTACTGATCGCAAAGGCACGATTTCTGCATCCATGTAATCGCTGAATTGGAAATGTACAGCCCTGTACACTAAAACAGTTACATTAAAAATTATGTATTGTTTGTATTCTACAGACTCTAGACTACAGACCCTTGTCTCTCTTCTAAACAGTCAATTATGACAAATTCCAAGGTGATATCATGGGGCCAGTGCCTGCCATCTTTTGAACCCCTTGTCCCCTGGAGACCAGACCCTTTAACCTTACTGCTCAGTGCTAAGGTTGCATAATCACTCTGTAGTGATTGCTCTTTTGTTGCTCATTTTAGGATCTAAATTTGCTACATGGATACTAAATACGTAATATGCTTTTAACTTATAGACAGAGGAATGTGCTATTAACCTGTGGAATTGGGGAGTTACTAAGAGAGCAGAAGATACCATTACAGAAATGGAACGAGCTATGGGTAAATAATGTATGTGATCTGTTATGAAGAGTGGGTATTTTGGAGTATTATGTTTGTTTTTTAGGTATGCATTTACATTTTTAGGATGGAATCACACATTCAGTTTTTGTGGTAGTATTACAAAAGAAAGATTTATCAGTCTACCTTCCTTTTTGAAATCTCTCCTGACTTTGACTATAAAGACTCCTGTCACAAAGAATGCACATGTGATTCAAGCCACAGTGCCCGATTCATCAAGGCAGAATTCGGATAGAAAACACCTTGAAATATTGCAGAATTTTTACCAGATTTGCCAGTGTGAGATGGAAAATTCATCAACATGTATGCCTCTTTAGTAACATTTCTAGCTGTGCCGCCATGCTGTTGTAAGATGTGTCTAATTCATTAACAATTCACAAATTGACAAAGGCAAACAAACCTCTAACAAGACTCTAAAACATAACTTTTTATAATTGAATTTAAAGGTTGATAGATTTTAAACTCCCACTTGCCAGTTTGTGTCAAATAGGATAGGATACCACTCTAAGATCTACTCTTGAGCAGGCTATATCTCATTAGTAACCAGCAGTCCTAATCCTCTTTGTCACGCCCGCCGTTCCCACTCATCGGTCCACGCCGCACCGTGCTGCGCTCCCGCCCCGTTCGCCTGCTGTCCGGAGGATTCGGCCTGTCACCTCCTCACTCCCCTCCTTCCGGCCAGTTGCGGTCTCGCACATATGCCTTAGGCCACGGGCGCGCGCTCTGCAGGCTCCTTAACCCTGCAGCACCTGCCCAGAAGCACCTGCATCCCAATCAGCTGCCGACACAGGGTATACCGGGCGGCGCCTCCATGTTGGAGGTGCCTGATTACTGTGTGCATTCCGTGCATTAATCTTGACCGTGTTTATAGTGGTTTTGCCCTGTGTTCTGTACCTCCTGTCCCATCCTGTACCTCCTGCTCCATGCTGTACCTCCTACTCCATCCTGTACCTCCTGCCCCGTCCTGTACCTCCTGCCCCATCCTGTACGCCCAGTCCTGTTCAGTCATCCTGACCCTCCCTGCTCCACTCTGGTAAACTGAGCTTTCTGTTCTGCCCGGATCTAGGCCATCTATTCCCTAGTCCTATCCGTAGTATTTCCCTATGTCCTCTTGAGCCGTCCCGCTTGGTTCCAGCTGTCGCGGTGTCTGACTCCCTCAAGTCTGCCCCTAACGATCCCTCTATAGGGGTCGTCTCCATCTGGTCAGTTCGCTCTTGGGAGCTTCAGTACCGCGACCCAGAGGGTCCACTCTCGGAAGCCCGTCATTCCCTAAGTGTCACACTCTATAGTAGTATTCAATATTCAATGGTATGGAATATGGTGCGGCCGCTACCTATATTCACTCATTCCCACTAACCAACCACTGTCAAGTGTTATAAAACTTGCTCCTAAGTCTCCCAACATGTTTTGCCAGCGAACTGGCTTCATCAGGGGTTTGAGGCTGCAATGAGCTAAAAACGAGGGTGCCAGATTTTTTAAGTCCTAGGTTATGATGTCACACATTAGGTCGACCAATCACCCTGTTATGAATGGGTCACCGAGGAGAAAAAAAACAAAACAAGCTAAGCCACAGAAAACCAGAGAAGTTGGTAACTATGCAGATTGCAGATCCCTGATCTTACCACACAACTAGCAGTAGCCGTGGAGCGTGCCTACGATGTTCCTAGACGCCTCGTCACGGCCGGAGGACTACATAAGCCTAAAGCAAGAAAAGGGAAAACTAACTGCCCCAGAGCAGACCCCAAAGGAATAGATAGCCCCCACACATGTATTGACAGTGAAACAAGATGAAGGCACAAACACAGGCAGGAAAATAGGCTGAGCAAATGATGGGGCCCAAACTAACTAGACAGGAAAGGAAAGGCAAGTCACTGTCTGCAACCTGCAAAAAACCCTACAAAAATAATGTCCAACACTTCTGATAGCAAAATTAACCCTGAAGTCACTAGACTTCTCCCACTATATCAGCACTCTGGAATATTCTGAGACAGAGCAAAAAGAGACCGAACTAGTGAGGGACAAAAAGCCGATTGGCAAAATACTGATAAATAAGAGTGGAAATTCAGCTCAGCCCCCAGCCGGGGCTGGCAGACCACACCAAAAAACTGAATAGACCAACAAAATCAAGTGTGAACATTAACAGAAAAACTTAGCTTTAGATGACTGGAACAGAGCTGAAAACCAAGAGCTGACAAGCCAGAAGGAATCACCAGCAACTGAATAGGGAGTTGGCTGTCTTAAATCCAATCTGAGAATCCTGAGATCCAATCATCATCCTCATTCTCAGGTGGCAGATTTCCACCGATCAAACCAGCCGCACCACCTCCCGTCACCACCAGAGGGAGTCCAGAAGGGGAACTCACAACTGGTGAGAATGAACTCACAACATCACCCATTACCCACATCGACCAATCATAGATCCTGTTACATCCACATATATGGGTGAAATATTAATATCAGTACATAAATTAATTGCAGAGGTATGTAGAATAAGCTATCTTCAGAAGTCATTCTCGATCAATAGCCCAAATCCCGAATATGTTGTACCAAAATCATTATGCACATATCATAAAAGGCTCCATTCCCATTGTAATGCTCACCTCCAATCAGAGGGATACTGTGGGGGCAACAAGTGCCGTACAAACAATCTTGCAGCCAATCCCGTTCAATATCCTCCCAGCATTTCAGCCACATGGAACGCTGAGTTTAAACACTTCCGGGTCTGTGTCCTGACTTGTCCACAGTTGCGCAGTCACCGTCAGACCCAGGAGGATACACTGCTTTCTGAGGAAAGAACCGAGTATATAATATTAACTCATAAGGATATTTCAAATTGTCCACATATAAACCTAATAGAGAGTAAAAGACAATTAATACCTGAACCAGCTAAAGCTCAGATAAAGAATCTATCCTAATCAATACTCATAGACAGGAATCACAGAACGTATCATTCATGTCATGATCCAGGTTGGATAATGACAGTTAAAAGCACATGTAACCTTTTTTCCTTAAGCTGTGTGCTTAAGTTTGATTTTGCCCCCGGTGGCCATTAGGATTATTACACAGTGGCGTCTTTTGTTCTAGTTTGCCCCCCGGTGGTGGATAGCGCTATTACATGGGAATCACTAACAGGTGTGATTCCTCTGGCTTAACTATAAAGGTGTGTCATGTGCTCTCACTGGTGTTGGTGATGGTGTTCATTTCAACCATCCTTGGTGGAGAAAGGAGCTAGAGAGAGTTCCTTGCAGCACAGTCAAAGTCCTGGTGTGGAAGGAGTCAGAGGGGATTTCCTTGCAGCTCTGACAGAGCTTGGTAGCAGCTATTCAGGAGGAAAGCTGCATTCTGGTGGTGGACTCTGTTGCTGGGAGCAAGAGCAACAGAGCAAAGCTTAGTGGTGTTTCCCTGTTTGTGCCTTTCCATTATGTGTGTTTCAGTGCAGTGGTGGGATTAGTCTCTGCACCAGCCATTTCACTAGAAAGGGGTAAGTGCAGGGTGAGCTAGGGTTTAAAGGTATCCTGATCGGCGCCCTGTGCGGAACCGGCCTAGGGATCGGTAGGAGTGTAGACACACTGACTCAGGGGAGTGCAGGAGGTCTCCACGTCCCTGTTCCCTATCACAGGGCTCACCATTGTAATTGTTTCCCTGGTGTTTCCCCTTATTATTTAAATTCGCCCTGCTGGAGGCGGTGTATCCAGTTCCATGTGTATTTCTGAAATTCGCCTGCTGGAGGCGGTGTGTCCAGCTGCACTTCTTATTTAAATTCGCCCTACTGGAGGCGGTGTATCCAGGGTCACGTGTGTCATATAAATTCACCCTGCTGGAGGCAGTGTGTCCAGTCACATGTTGACCATTACAATTCATTCCTTTATTGCAAATTTAATTCCATATAAGGTTAAATACACTCTAGGTTAAATAAAGAGGCTATACACAGATGTTCAACCCCAAAACACTACCACTGACTATATCAATCATCCAGAAAGGCTGAATAGGAGAAACCCTCATTCAAACCCAATGGACTTCGAGAGTTGAGCCTAAATATCCATCTGCATTCTTCTTGCAGTAACAATTGAATCAAATTTCCTTTGCGGGTCCTGAGTAATAGATGTCTTTGACCCCATACCTGAAAATCAAGGGGGTTTCCAGAATGCATGTTCCTAATATATACTGCCAATGGTGTTTCTATGCCCGTATTAATTGCACTAATAATAATATAATAATAATAAATTTTATTTTTATAGCGCCGACATATTCCGCAGCACTT
The DNA here is from genome assembly GCF_039654945.1 of Dendrobates tinctorius. Taxonomy (NCBI): domain Eukaryota; kingdom Metazoa; phylum Chordata; class Amphibia; order Anura; family Dendrobatidae; genus Dendrobates; species Dendrobates tinctorius. The sequence continues at coordinate 20,095,715 of NW_027361898.1, read as the reverse complement.
TACATTTCAGAGGGGATTTGTACAGACAATAGACATTACAGCATAACAATAATCACATACAGTAGATTAAAACAAATACCAAAAGGAAAGAGGGCCCTGCTCGCAAGCTTACAGTCTATGAGGAAAGAGGGAGACAGGAAAGGTGGGTGGTAACAGTTACCCTGATTGTATGGACCAGTCATAATGTTAAGTGTGTAACAGTACAGACACAGAGGGCTAATGGAGGCATAAAGCATGTGGGAACATGATGCGGGGAACCTGGTTATGGTAAAACTTTTGGCTCTGCCACACAGGGATAGATTAGGTTAATGTGTTGGGGTGGTAGGCCAGTCTGAATAAATGCGTTTTCAGGACACGCTTAAAATTGTGGGGATTGGGGACTAATCGTATTGACCTGGGAAGTGCTTTCCAAAGAATTGGCGCGGCACGTGTAAAGTCATGGAGACGGGAGTGGGAGGTTCTGACTATTGAGGATGCTAATCTCAGATCATCAGCAGAACGGAGGGCGCGGGTAGGGTGGTATACTGAAACAAGGGAGGAGATGTAGGGTGGTGCTGAGCCATGGAGGGCTTTGTGAGTGAGGGTAATAAGTTTATACTGAATTCTGGAGTGGATGGGTAGCCAGTGTAATGACTGGCACAAGGTAGAGGCATCGGTGTAACGATTGGTGAGGAATATGATCCTGGCTGCAGCATTCAAGACAGATTGGAGGGGGGAGAGTTTGGTAAGAGGGAGACCGATTAGAAGAGAGTTACAATAGTCGAGACGAGAATGAATAAGAGAAACAGTAAGAGTTTTTGCAGAGTCAAAGGTAAGAAAAGGTCGAATTCTAGAAATGTTTTTGAGGTGCAGATGACAAGAGCGAGCCAGTGATCGAATGTGGGGGGCAAAGGAAAGCTCGGAATCAAGTATGACCCCAAGACAGCGGGCCTGTTGCTGGGGAGTAATAGTGGAACCACACACAGAAATGGCAATGTCGGGTATAGGTACATTAGTAGAGGGAGGAAACACCAGGAGTTCAGTCTTTGACAGGTTCAGTTTCAGATATAGTGAGGACATGATATTAGACACAGCGTTTAGACAATCGCCGGTGTTTTCTAGAAAGGCTGGCGTGATGTCAGGAGAAGAAGCGTATAATTGGGTGTCGTCAGCATAGAGATGGTACTGGAAATCAAATCTACTGATTGTTTGACCAATAGGGGCAGTGTACAAGGAGAAGAGGAGGGGACCTAGAACCGATCCTTGGGGGACCCCAACAGTAAGGGGAAGATGAGAGGAGGAGGAACTGGCAAAAGATACAGTAAAGGAGCGGTCGGAGAGATAGGAGGAGAACCAGGAGAGAACGGTATCCTTGAGGCCAATGGAACGGAGCATAGTGAGGAGGAGCTGATGATCCACAGTGTCGAATGCTGCAGAGAGATCCAAGAGAATTAGCATGGAGTAGTGACCATTTGATTTAGCTGTTAGCAGATCATTAGAGACTTTAGTGAGGGCAGTTTCAGTGGAGTGTAAAGAGCGGAAACCGGATTGGAGAGAAACACTAATATGTTTAGACAGCCGTCTTCTCAGTTCGTGTATCGTTTTACCCACATACAACTTTGGGAAGTCGCATCTTATTACATATACCACTCCTTTTGTCTTGCAATTAATGTTTTCCCTTAGATAGTATTCCCTATTGTCTACCGAGTTAAGAAAGTTATCAACTCTCGGTACGTATTTACAAAAAGAGTAAGACCCACAGGAATATGATCCTTTATCCAATCTTTTATACCATGAGGATTCTTCTGTAGTGAAGTGGCTATGTGTCAGATAACCCCTTCAATTTTTCCCCCTGCGATAGGTGACAGAAGGATATACACCAATAAAATCTCTCAAATCTGGGTCGGCTCCCAATATAGGCCAATACTTCATTAACACCCCAACAGCAATTGGCGCTTTGGCATTGAAGGTACCAATAAATGCAATGATACTATCCTCCTCCCTCTGAGAAGCCACATCCAAAAGTGTATCTCTATTAGTTACCTTGAGAGTTGTAATCTCTTTCGGAGATTTACAGCAAGGGGTTACCCAAAAAAGGTTTTACATAGCGCCTTCAATAGAGCAAAGGTAACTAATAGAGATACACTATGGATGTGGTTTCTCGGAGGGAGGAGGATCGTATCATATCATAACATAACATAGGCATTAGCTATCTTTTTATCTTAAAACAAGGTCTCATGCATGAGACCTTGTTGCGCATGTATGGCAACCTCCTTGTTTTGACTGGCATTTCAAAGTCCTGTTCTGAAGATTGTTGGAGGACCCAGTGGTTGGACCCCAACCTATCCACAAAATATAACCTATCCTTTGGATTGGTGAATTGCAAAGTGGTAGACAACATAGAGTGAACTGTTAATACTCATATACATTTTGAAAATGACAGAAGATCAGAAATTTCACAAACGGACTTGTGGTAAAGGTGACATGACATACACTACCACCAGTGTTTCTTTATGGAGATCATATGGCTGTGGGCTTTATTTTAGGCACTTGTTTGCAATGGGTGTGCCTGAACACCTGAGTGGGGTGTCCACATTTTATTGGCCATTTTTATATGCAGTCTAGGAATAGTTCAGTTAGTAATCTGATGATATGATGTTTGTCAAATAAATTATCTATTCTATTTTAGTACGACATATATCATGCAGGCTTGGGTATTGGTGTCAAGGTCTGGAGCCATCTGAAGAAATTTTGGAGAGAAACATTTTGGTATGTAAATCCTCCCAAACTTAATTTTGTTAAGTATCTAAAATTATAAAGGGCATTTTAAGATTTTGCAGAACATGAAGGCCTTTATATGCTTAAATTGGTCATAAATATTAACTCACTCAAGTGATTTTGCAAAGAAAGGGGGCTATCTCTGTAAGCGAAATACTGATGGGTGCCATGGCAGTCAATTCACACCCCTTGTCTGCCATGGTCAAAAGCTTGATAGGTAATTGGCTACCTGACAGTTTTAGGGTGAACCTAGATTGTGCTGCTTTTCATCAGCGGCTGAACTAATGACACTTGCTGAAATTTATTGCAGGTGTCTGAACTTTCAGGCTCGCCCTGTTAGTGCCAGGTCATCGGCTCCAGCATCACCAGATCATCAGTCAAGTTCGAACTATCTGATGATGTACTATATTTGAATAACAGTACATTAACACAGCTATAGCAACGGTGCATCAAGCACCCTACACTTGCAGCCTAGAAATGAAGTCAGAATACATGCTCTCTTCATATGATGTGTCCAAAAAGGCAAGTCGTAGCTTGGTGTTCCTTGCTTCGAGTTACTTGTCTGGCTTGATATGTTCCAAAATTGATTTGTTTGTTACTCCATGGTATTTATAACATCCTTCTCCAGCACCACATTTCGAAGGTTTAGATTTTTCTTCTGTCTTACTCCTTTATCATCCAGGTTTCGCATTTGTATGTTACCACAGAAAAGACCAAACTATGTATAAGCTGTGTCTTTGTCGCCAGTGAAATGTTCCTCGATTTGAAGACCTTGCCCAGTGACTTAATTGTTGGTTTGCCCATAGATATTCTCCTATTGACTTCTGGTGTTGTCTCTGCATCTTGAGTGATCTTCGATCTGAGTAGGTTAAAGTCCTTTACAACGTCCAGTTCATCAGCATCCATCCCAAATATGTCTCGGTTGTACCTGACAATAGTAAATATCTTTTGTCTTCTTTGTGCTGAGTAGCAATTTCATGTTCAAGCTTTCCATCTTAACACTTTGTAATAAGTCCTTGCTATCAATATTATATCCTCTGCTTATTTAACCCCTTAACCGCCGGAGCTTTTTTTGGTTTTGCGCTTTTGTTTTTTGCTCCCTTTCTTCCCAGAGCTATAACTTTTTATTTTCATGTCAATATGGCCATGTGAGGGCTTGTTTTTTTTGCAGGACGAGTTGTACTTTTGAACAACACCATTGGTTTTACCAAGTCGTGTACTAGAAAACGGGAAAAAATTCCAAGTGAGGTGAAATTGCAAAAAAAGTGCAATCCCATGCTTGTTTTTTCTAGGTTCACTAAATGCTAAAACTGACCTGCTATTACGATTTTCCAGGTCATAACGAGTTCATAGACACCAAATATGCCTAGGTTCTTTTTTATCTAAGTGGTGAAAAAAAATTCAAAACAAAAACAAAATTGCGCCATTTTCCAGTACCCGTAGCGTCTCCATTTTTCGTGATCTTGGGTTGGGTAAAGGCTTATTTTTTGTGTGCTGAGATGACGTTTTTAATGATACCATTTATGTGCAGATATAATGTTTTGATCGCCCATTATTGCATTTTAATGCAATGTCGCGGTGACCCAAAAACGTAATTCTAACGTTTTGACTTTTTTCTCGCTATGCCGTTTAGTGAAAGGATTAATCCTTTTTTTATTGATAGATTGGGCAATTCTGAACTCGTTGATACCAAATATGTCTATGTTTGATTTTATTTTTATTGGTTTATTTTGAGTGGGGCAAAAGGGGGGTGATTTGAACATTTATATTTTTTTAAATTTTTTTATATTTTTAAAAACATTTTTCTTTAACCTTTGGCATGGTTCAATAGTTTCCATGGGAGACTAGAAGCTATCACAACCCGATCGGCTCTGCTACATAGAGGCGATGATTAGTTTGGCTCTATATTACAGATTTACTCACTTGCTATGAGCGCCGACCACTGGGTGGCACTCACAGCAAGCCGGCACTGATAACCATAGAGGTCTCCAGGAGACCTCCAGTTGTCATGCCAACACACCGGTGACCCGCAATCACGTGACGGGGATCACCGGTGTGCGTATTTCACCGCTGGAGCTCACATCAAAGGGAGGGAGTCCGACATCTTCGTACTATTACGCCCGATATTGGAAAGGGGTTAAGATTTTTGATGATTTGTACATGATTTTGATTCCTTCTTAATTTTCAGCATGTCCAGCTTTCCTGAAAATAGCTTCTGCATATACAGTGGGGAAAAAAAGTATTTAGTCAGCCATCAATTGTGCAAATTCTCCCACTTAAAGGGAACCTGTCACCCCTCCAGGGCGTTTTTAAGTAAAAGAGCCACCTTGAGCAGCACTAAGGCTGCATTCTGTGAAGGTGGCTCTTATGCTTCTGATCCCTAGTAACGCCGAAATACATACTTTTATAAATTACCTCTTTTGTGTCCAGGAGGTCCGTTTTCTCCCCCGGTGTCAACCGTCTTAGAGCCGTCAATCATTTCCTTCTTGCGTTGTTGCTCCGCCTCCTCTGCTCTGCTTACATGCCCGGCACCTGCGCTCTGCCAACAGTTCTTGGGCATGCGCCTGATGTAATGCTCTCTCGCCGTGAGGCCCCAGATCCCACCCCGCTCTGCTTTATGATGTATTCACACTGCGGAGCTGGGTATCTGGCGCCTGCGCAATGAGCAGGCAATAAAAGAGCAATAAATATCTATGCACCTGTCTTTCCTCCCTCGGCAGCGTCTAGTGAGCTGAGCTCCCCAAACGCAGGATCTCACTGGCAGGCAGGTCAGCTCTGAAAACTAAGGTGTATAAAAGTCAAAATCGCTACTTAATTTTAGGGTGTGTTTCCATGGTCAAGAAACGCTGCGTGTTTGATGCAGCGTACAACCGCAGCATCAAACACGCAGTGTCCAGATGTTATAGCATAGTGGAGGGGATTTCATGAAATCCTGTCTCCACTATGCGTTAAAAGACGCAGGCGGCAGACCTGTGTAAACGGACATGCGGTGCATCTTTCCAGACCACAGCATGTCTGTTTACGATGCGGCGACGCTCCATCGCCGCAGCATAAATTGTCCATAGATAATCATTAGATGTGGTAAAACCGCATCTAATGATTACTCGCATGTGTAGTAACTGCGTAATTGCAGCTTACTACACATGTCTAATAATTTACATAAAGTCTTACCTGCTCCCCAGCCTGAAGTCCCCGTCCACTTCAGTTCTCGCGATAACTTAGCTTATCGTGAGAACTGCCGTGCACGTGACCGGGGTTTATCTCCCGTCCCATTACTCTAGTTCTCACGGTAGGTGATCGCCGTAAACATCTCAGGTGGTCGTCTACAAGCTCTGCTATATCGGGATGTCATGCATCCAGATGTAACAAAGCTGGACTCGTCGTGGGACACTCTTATAATGGACTACGTTGGACAGGGAGTATTTGTGTTGGTTTGTTATTTTTTTTTGTCAGGAGATCTAGGGCTTCGCATTGATTAGGAGGATAATATAATTGCAAAACTGTGTTGTGCTTTATTTCATTAAAATACTTTTTTCTGGCTGTGTCTTTTTTTAAACTTTCATACCATACGATTAATAATGGATAGGCGTCTTATTGACGCCTCGCCGTTATTAACCGGGCTTAATGTCACCTTACAATCAAAGGTGACATTAACCCCTTGTTACCCCATATGTCACCGCTACACGTCAGTGGGAAGAGAGAGCCTAAGTGCCGGAATAGGCGCATCTTACAGATGCGCCATTTCTGGGGCAGCTGAGGGCTGGTGTCCATGGCCCCTTCCTAGGCTATGAATATCAGCCTGCAGCTGTCTGCATAGCCTTAATTGTAGGGGGACCCCCTATTTTAATAGCCAGTAAAGGCTACGCAGACAGCTGCGGGCTGATATTCATAGCCTGGGAAGATACATGGGTATTACCCGCGTCCCAGGCTATAAATACCAGCCCCCAATCGCTGTCTTTCCCACTCTGGACTTGAAAATTGCGCGTGAGCCCACGCAATTTTTTTTTCATTGATTTTTAAATTAAACAGATATTGTGTGTAAGGCCGGGGTCACACTTGCGAGAAATTCACACGAATCTCGCACCTCAATATCCAGCACTGCCGTCGGCACTCGGACAGGAGCGTGCAGCTCCATGTATTTCTATGCAGTCGCATGCTCCGGTCCGAGTGCCGGCGGCAGTGCCGGGTATTGAGGTGCGAGACTCGTGCGAGTTTCTCGTAAAGTGTGACCCCGGCCTCACAGATTTTTTTTCATTTTGACGCTGCGGCGACCTGTGTCGAACGCAACATGTTACATTTTGTTGCGGTCGCCGCAGTGTCAAAACGACGCATGCGGACGCATCTGCCTACATCTGCATGGCCTGCATACTCAATGTTAAAGATAGGGTATGCAGATCGCATGCCGATGTAAGCGGAGCTGAACAGAGGTGTGACAGTGGGCGGAACTTCACAGAGCAACTACGCAGCCCTCCGCAGCTCTGCCGAACTCTAGTATGAAACTAGCCTTAAATAGCTGAGAAATACTTGTGTATGGATGCCCCTTTGACATGTTAATGGTGCTTTAATAGTACTAAAGAAGACAAATATTTTATAATAAGATAGATATATAGATAGATATATTGTGAGATAGATAGCTACATAGATAAATAGATGATAGCTAGAGATATATTGTGAGATAGATAGATAGATAGATAGTAGATAGACAGAGAGCTAGATAGATAGACAGATAGATACATAGATAGTTAGATGATAGATAGATGATAGATAGCTGGATAGATAGACAGATTGTTCCGTCTTCAGCTAAATGAACGGGATTATATAACTTATACGGGCAGCTAAACCGCTATACCGGGGGTCCCATAAGAAGACTGTAGGTTGAATTTGTGCTTTATTGAACGTGATGGTATATTGGGCGGTGAAACTACAAGCAAAACATACAATACAATCAATCAGTATGGGATATACAGATTACCTGCACTAATAGCTAACCAGAGCAGAGCTAACTAAGGGGTGATCTAACTCACCGACAATGCTGACGCAGGGGGAGAAGAGGGATGAGGTGCTTCAGCATGCAAGCCTGGTAGAAAATGGCAGACTGGGCAGAAAAAGGGGGCTGGATTAGACCAAGATGCCTTGTAAACTTACCCAAGGTACATTGCAGATTGGAGGGAAATCAAGAATGAAAATGAAACTAAGGTACAGAATAACAATGCTGTTATTAGTCTGTCCACTAGATGGAGCTGGAAACAATGAACATTAGAATGTATGGCAAACCGAGCATTATTACTGAATTTATGTCATGAAAATAAACAGTTAAGAGTCATTAATTATGTCAGAGACAGAACACACCCCGTCTGGCATTGAACAGATGCCACCATTCTTATCCTCCAAAGATAACAACAGAACCAGCTCAGTCACTGGTCTGGAGAATGTCTAAGGCTAGTTTCACACTTGCTTTTTTTTGCAGCGCGTTTTTCCCGCAAAAAAACGCATTGAAAAAACGCATACAAAAGCATACAACTGCTGCGTTTTTTTCAAGCATTTTTATGAGCATGCATGAAAAAAACGCAGCGTTTTTATGCGTTTGTATGCGTTTTTAGTGCGTTTTTACCGCGTTTGCGTTTTTTTCCAACATTAGGTGGCCCCTCACACTAACCCAAACCATGACTTTACTAACCCTAACCCTGACCCTAACCCTAACCATGACTTTACTAACCCTAACCCTAACCCTGACCCTAACCCTAACCCTGACCCTGACCCTAACCCTTAACCAAACCATACTTAACCCTAACCCAAACCCTAAACCCTAACTAACCCTAACCCTAACCCTAACCATGACTTTACTAACCCTAACCCTGACCCTAACCCTAACCCTGACCCTAACCCTGACCCTAACCCTTAACCAAACCATACTTAACCCTAACCCAAACCCTAACTAACCTTAACCCTAACCCTAACCCTTAACCAAACCATACTTAACCCTAACCCAAACCCTAACTAACCTTAACCCTAACCCTAACCCTAACCCTGACCCTAACCCTTAACCAAACCATACTTAACCCTAACCCTGACCCTAACCCTTAACCAAACCATACTTAACCCTAACCCTGACCCTAACCCTTAACCAAACCATACTTAACCCTAACACAAACCCTAACTAACCTTAACCCTAACCCTAACCCTTAACCAAACCATACTTAACCCTAACCCTGAGCCTAACCCTTAACCAAACCATACTTAACCCTAACCCTGACCCTAACCCCAACCCTAACCCTAACCCTAACCCTAAACCCCCTTAACTAACCCTAACTCTAACCCAAACCCCTAAATTCCATGGTTAAAAAAAAAAAACGCATGTGCAAAAAAACGCATACATGAGCATGCCAGTGCGCACGTATGCGCATCCATAGGCTATAATGGCAATTTTTAGCGCAAAACGTGCGCATATGTGCGCATGCGCTTTTTTGCAGGGCCAAAAAATGCAACATGCTGCGTCTGGAAAATACAAACGCACACCCCAAAAAAACGCAGCGCATGAAAATCGCATACGTGCGCTTACCAGCGCGCAGGTATGCGCACCCATGTTAAATATAGGGGAAAAAACGCATGCGCACGTATGCGTTTTTTTCCAGCGCAAAAAAACGCAAATGTGAAACCAGCCTTAGGTCCATCTCCTTTGGCCATCCTAAGATTTGGCCTGGTAGATTGCCACTTTGTCCGTGGCTGCAGGGTAGACAAGCGCCGTTTGCGCCACCTGTCTCAGAATGCAATGGCAAGAATTTGTACCTGCCTCCATTGGTGCTTGTAGAGGTCTTTAGTGTCGAATCCTCCTGGAGGGGCACTGGATAGTCCTGTTTTCTGGGTTAGAAAAGTAGCTGGAGTCTTTGTATCAAGTGTAGACACCTGAGGGCGGATTTCAGCACCTGAGTCCTCTCTCACAAGTTCAAAGGTGTCTGGACAACGTTCCTCAGTGTACAATAGTTTTGATCCTGAGAGTCAGGTTGTGCTTCCTAGGACTACTTTGCTGTCTGAGTAGAACTTGGCCTGTGTCGGGTCGATATCCATCTCCTATGCGATGAACTCTGCTAATTCGACGGCTAAGACTGCAGCACAAAGTTCTAACCTTGGTATGGTGTGCTCTGGTTGTGGAGCAAGTTTGGCCTTCCCCATAACGAATCCAATGTGGCTTTGACATTTGGAGTCCACAGTTTTGAGATAAGCAACAGCAGCAATTGCTTTGACAGAAGCATCTGCAAATACATACAGTCTTTGGCTCTGTATCTCTGTAGACGGCACAGGGGTGTATGGCCTTGGCACATTCAGGTTGGAGAGGGCTGCTAAAGAGTTCTTCCACACTTACCACTGGATTCTCTTATCAGGTGGAAGAGTTGCATCCCAATCAGAAGTCTCCTTAGTTAAGTCTCTTAGTATGGCTTTGCCTTGTATAGTAACAGGAGCTGCAAAACCTAAGGGATTATACAGGCTGTTGATGGGAGACAGGACACCTCTGCGTGTGAAAGGCTTTTCTTCCTGGCTGACCTGAAAGGTGAAAGTGTCTGACTGTAGATTCCAAAGAAGCCCGAGGCTGCGTTGCATTGGTGTGGGGTCTGACCCCAGGTCCAGGTCTCTCTGACCGTTACACAAGTCTTGTGCAGGGAATGCCTTCATGAGTTCTTGGCTGTTTGAGGCTATTTTGTGAAGCCTGAGGTTGGAGCAAGCAAGCATCTCTTGGGCTCTCCTGAGAAAACTTATGGCAGTCTCATTTGAAGGCATGGCTTTCAGACAGTCATCAACTTAAAAGTCTTTTTCTATGAATTGTCTGACATCTGATCCGTATTCTGTTTCTCCTTCTTGAGCTGACCTTTTGAGTCCATAGATGGCGACTGCAGGAGACGGGCTATTGCCAAAGATGTGCACTCTCATGCGGTACTCTGTGACTTCTTTAGTAGGATCATTGTCTCTGTACCAGTAGAATCTTAGGAAGTTCCTATCTCTTTCTCTCACAAGGAAGCAATGGAACATTTGCTGGATGTCAGCGATGAAGGCAATGGAATCCTTACGGAAGCGCATAAGTACTCCGAGTAGTTTGTTATTGAGGTCTGGTCCTGTCAGTAGAACATCATTCAGGGAGACATCATCAAACTTAGCACTGGAGTCAAACACCACTCTAATCTGACCTGGCTTCTTAGGGTAGTACACTCCAAACATGGGTAAGAACCAGCATTCTTCAGAGTCTTTGAGAGTGGGAGCTAGTTCTGCATGGCAGTTCTCAAATATCTTTGACATGAAGGAGAAGAAGTGATCTCTCATCTCTGGCTTCTTTTGTAGATTATGTTTGAGAGATGAGAAACGTTTTAATGCCTGATCTCTGTTGTTTGGTAGACGTGGTCTGTGGGTTCTGAAGGGAAGAGGTGCGACCAAGCTGTTGGTCTCATCTTTTACGAGCCCCTTGTCCATTACCTCTAAGAACAGCTTATCCTCTACCGACATTGCTACTTGGTTGTCTTGCTTAGTTCTCTGGAAGACTGTGCACCCCAACTGATCCTCATAGCTTCCTGACACCATACTGCTGTCATGAGTAAAATCTATTAAATGATTGGGCAGTTGGATGCTGTGTGGTAGTTCCTTGACATGGAACTCATTGTTGCAAGGTTGAAACAGAGATAGGCATCCTTTCTCCAATGTATTTGTTAGCATACTTGTCATAGAAGATGGGGTTTGCATGTGTCCCAAAGCATTTGTTTCCTATTATGACCCATCCTAGGTCTAGCTTTTGGGCATAGGGAGCATTGTGGAGTCCATTGATATAACTTCTCACTTTATGAACCTGTAGGATATCTCTTCCCAACAGCAGTATTATCTGTGCCTGATGGTCGAGTTCCAGTATAAGGTGTGCTATGAGTTTCAAGTGAGCATGATGGATTGCCACATCTGGTGTAGGGATTTCAGATCTGTTGTCTGGGATCTGATTACACTCGATGATTGTAGGTAATGGTAGGCAGAATTTTCCATCTAAGGACTCAATTTGGTAGTCAGTGGCTTTCCTGCCCACTGTTGTTACAGTACCTGCACATGTCTTTAATGAGTAAGGAGTGCTTGGTCCTTTAATGTTGAATAAGTCAAAGAATGTTGATCTAGCCAGGGATCGATTACTTTGATCACCCAAGATAGCATACAGTCTCACAGCTTTGTCTCTATGGGCCTTTGGGTACACTCTGACAAGGCATATTTTAGAACAAGACCTACTGTCTATTGTCCCTTTACAGACTTCAGTACATTGTGAAGTGATCTCTGGCATAGCTGCATTAGTGCTTTTTTTCTCCCCGCCATGTTCACTATCAGCTGGCGTGTTTTGTGCACTCCATGTTGCTGGGCCAGGGCGTAGGGCAGTGTTGTGATCTGTGGTACCACATTCTGTGCATTTTACACTGACCTTACAATACTTGGTGAGATGAGTGGTGGATGAGCAGCACTTGTAGCAGATACCATTCTCTTTCAGGAAGCTTCTGCGATCCGGCATAGATTTTCCTCTGAAGGCTCTGCATTTCAGGAGAGGATGAGGCTTCTGATGAAGCGGGCACTGCTTGTCAGGTTCTTGTACCTTTGTCTCTGATTGAGAGCGGCCAGCAGACCTGTAATTGGAACTTGGAGAAGAAACATTAGTCTTGTGCACTGCCACAGATGTTCTGCATGGGTTTGCAGCTGGTGGTGGTGCGGCATATATGATATTGCAAAGTCAAAGCTGGGATCATTACTGATTGTCGCTTGTTCATGTATAAAGTCTACAAAAACAGAAAAGGGAGGGAATGAAACACTGTGTTTGCATTTGTACGTGGAACCACGTGTGAGTCACCTCTCCTGTAGATTGTAGGGCAACTTTTGTACTATAGGGTTAACACCTTTGGCTGTGTCAAGCTATGCAAGTCCTGGTAGGTCACCTTCACATTTGGCGACTAGGACCTCTTGTAGCAGGTCACCTAGCTCTCTATGTTTTGGGAGAACTTTGTTAGATATTTTAGGAAAGTCATTGATTCTTTTGAACAAGGCTCTCTCTATTACCTCTGCTGAGCCGTAACACTCATCCAGCCTCTTCCAGATCTCTTTGAGACCGATTTGAGGGTGATTTATGTTAATGTCTTTGATTCTTACTGCGTGTTTGACTGACTCCTCTCCTAGGTATTTGACTAGGAGGTCCATCTCTTCCCTGTGTTGCAGCCCCAAGTCTCTAGTAACATTTTGGAAGGAAGCTTTCCAAGCTCTGTAACCTTCAGCGTGGTCAGTGAATTTCATGAGTCCCTTAGTAACCAAATCACGTCGTGTGAAGATCCTAGCAAGTTCTGACGTGAACCGGTTGTCAGCAGAGCATACTGGTGATGGGTCACCCTGATAGTGATGTGAGGTGCATTCATACCTGTTAATATCCTCAGGGTGGCGCCAGCCCAGGTGTCATATTGCTTCGGTCTAACGTGCGGTGTGTCAGCAAGGTGATTCACGTTGGTTACCTGGTGAGGGGCAAGGTAGACAGCAGAGTTGCTTTGCTCCACGTTTTCCTGGAGCTGAGCCTCATGAAGACTCTCACTCGTTTCACTGGATGTGTCGTGATCTTGGTTATAGTTTGGATCAGGAAGTTCATTAACATATTGAGATGTGCGTTGTGGTGAATCTTGCAGCGGGAACTTCAGACTTGACGCATTGCTACGGCTATGCAGCTCAGGGTTGTGTGCGGCTTCTAGTGCTTCTGCCTCTGCCAGTGCTGCAGCCGCTTCCTTTTTGGCAGCTAGGCTCTCTAAGGCTGCATCCACTCGTGCCTTCTCTAACTGCGCCTTTCTCTCGATCGGCTCTCTCATTTTCTACGCGTGCTTTCTCTAACTTAAGTTGCATCTCTTCTTCAGCATACCTTGCTCTCATTTTGGCGGTCTCAGCATTTGCGCGGGCAATAGTGATCACGCTGCTGATGGATACAGTCTTTGAGGAGATGGATGTAGCAGATTTTGTCCTGTGTGATTTGTGTGACATGGTGTCTTAAAGGGATGCTGGCTGTGCAGAGATTGCTGTAGTTGTATCAGTCTCTGTGTAGCCAGTGACTTGAATCTCACTAGATGAATTTCTGCAGTTTACTAGTTTCTGCAAGCTGGATGAAGGGTTGTCTTTTCCCTGAATTGCACTAGCTGGATGGCGCTGTGTAACTGGCCTCTGTAGGATGGAAGACTCTTCTATCTCTGAGTTCCCACTAGCTGGAGAGCTGCTGTTCACTGCAGTCCTGTAAGATGGAAGGCTCTTCTCTCTGTATTCCCACTAGCTGGAGAGCCATCGTTTCACTGTTCCGTCTTCAGCTAAATGAACGCCATTATATAGCTTATATGAGCAGCTAAACCGCTATACCGGGGGTCCAATAAGAAGACTGTAGGTTGAATCCGTGCTTTATTGAATGTGATGGTATATTGGGTGGTGAAACTACAAGCAAAACATACAATACAATCAATCAGTATGGGTACATAAAAATATATAATATATACATTATACAGATTACCTGCGCTAATAGCTAACCAGGGGAGAGCTAACTAAGGGGTGATCTAAGACAGGGATTAATGTGGGAACGTGGTTACTCACCAACGATGCTGACACAGGGGGGAAGAGGGATGAGGTGCTTCAGCATGCAAGCCTGGTAGAAAATGGCAGACTGGGCAGAAATAGAGGGCTGGATTAGACCAAGATGCCTTGTAAACTTACCCAGGGTACATTGCAGATTGGAGGGAAATCAAGAATGAAAATGAAACTAAGGTACAGAATAACACTGCAGTTATTAGTCTGGCCACTAGATGGAGCTGGAAACAATAAACATTAGAATGTATGGCAAACCGAGCATTATTACTGAATTTATGTCATGAAAATAAGCAGTTGAGTCATTAATTATGTCAGAGACAGAACATAGATGAACAGATAGATGGATTGATACAGGTAGAGAGAGGGATAGTGAATTATGAAGCCAAAAGGTGACTTTATTACATATACACTACTGGACTTTTATTGAAATATTAGATGGTGGCCCAATTCTAATGCTTTGGGTATTCTAGAATCTCTCTCTCTCTCTCCTGCCTGCAGATCTCCCGACAGAGGCATGCGTCGTTCGAATGCGCTGATTGGTTGCGGCTGGCCGGGCGTTACCAATCAGCGCTGCGGGATTTCCGTTACAGCCAGACAGACAGAATTAGACAATTACAGTCATATGTAAAAGTTTGGGCACCCCTATTAATGTTAACCTTTTTTCTTTATAGCAATTTTGGTTTTGGCAACAGCTATTTCAGTTTCATATATCTAATAACTGATGGACTCAGTTATGTTTCTGGATTCAAATGAGGTTTCTTGTACTAACAGAAAATGTGCAATCTGCATTTAAACAAAATTTGACCGGTGCAAAAGTATGGGCACCCTTATCATTTTCTTGATTTGAACACTCCTAACTACTTTTTACTGACTTCCTGAAGCACTAAATTGGTTTTGTAACCTCATTGAGCTTTGAACTTCATAGCCAGGTGTATCAAATCATGAGAAAAGATATTTAAAGTGGCCACTTGCAAGTAGTTCTCCTATTTGATTCTCCTATGAAGAGTGGCATCATGGGCTCCTCAAAACAACTCTCAAATGATCTGAAAACAAAGATTATTCAACATAGCTTTTCAGGGGAAGGATACAAAAAGTTGTCTCAGAGATTTAACCTGTCAGTTTCCACTGTGAGGAACATAGTAAGGAAATGGAAGAACACAGGTACAGTTCTTGTTAAGCCCAGAAGTGGCAGGCCAAGAAAAATATCAGAAAGGCAGAGAAGAAGAATGGTGAGAACAGTCAAGGACAATCCACAGACCACCTCCAAAGACCTGCAGCATCATCTTGCTGCAGATGGTGTCACTGTGCATCGGTCAACAATACAGCGCATGCATAACGCCTTTTTGTATGACCAAACAACTCAATCTTTGTTTCATCAGTCCACAGGACCTTCTTCCAAAATGTTACTGGCTTGTCCAAATGTGCTTTTGCATACCTCAGGTGACTCTGTTTGTGGCGTGCTTGCAGAAACGGCTTCTTTCGCATCACTCTCCCATACAGCTTCTCCTTGTGTAAAGTGCGCTGTATTGTTGACCGATGCACAGTGACACCATCTGCAGCAAGACGATGCTGCAGGTCTTTGGTGGTGGTCTGTGGATTGTCCTTGACTGTTCTCAGCATTCTTCTTCTCTGCCTTTCTGATATTTTTCTTGGCCTGCCACTTCTGGGCTTAACAAGAACTGTACCTGTGTTCTTCCATTTCCTTACTATGTTCCTCACAGTGGAAACTGACAGGTTAAATATCTGAGACAACTTTTTGTATCCTTCCCCTGAAAAGCTATGTTGAATAATCTTTGTTTTCAGATCATTTGAGAGTTGTTTTGAGGAGCCCATGATGCCACTCTTCATAGGAGAATCAAATAGGAGAACTACTTGCAAGTGGCCACTTTAAATATCTTTTCTCATGATTTGATACACCTGGCTATGAAGTTCAAAGCTCAATGAGGTTACAAAACCAATTTAGTGCTTCAGGAAGTCAGTAAAAATTAGTTAGGAGTGTTCAAATCAAGAAAATGATAAGGGTGCCCATACTTTTGCACCGGTCAAATTTTGTTTAAATGCAGATTGCACATTTTCTGTTAGTACAAGAAACCTCATTTGAATCCAGAAATATAACTGAGTCCATCAGTTATTAGATATATGAAACTGAAATACCTGTTGCAAAAACCAAAATTGCTATAAAGAAAAAAGGTTAACATTAATAGGGGTGCCCAAACTTTTACATATGACTGTATATAGTAGATAAGGGTATGTTTACACGGTCATGATAGCATCAGAATTTGCGCATGATTTTACACAGGTAAAATCTGCACCAAATCTGCACCAGAGGTCACTTGCAGGTCACCTGTGTCTTTGATGCTTTCTTACATGCGTTTTTGATGCGTGTTTTATGCGGTTTTTCATGCGAACTTGTATACGTTTTTTGGTAAACTAAATAAAGATATATTACTTAACCACAAAAAAAAAGGTTGTTTGAGGGTTACATCTAAAGCTAGGGGAAATCCACTCAGAAGGTATTGACTGTTATGTGCTAGAGGGCCTGCAGTCTCCTGTGGTTCTTGGACTCTCTTGGCTCCGTCTGCAGAACCCTGTGGTAAATTGGCAGACTCGAGAGGTGGTAAAGTGGAGCATTGTCAATGACCCTGCTTGGGCACCCGGCTTGCAAGGGTGGATACCCAGTCTGTGCCTAAATACCTGTCTTACTTTGTGAATAAATTTTTGGAGCATCTCCGGAGAGAAATTATGACATTGGTAGCTGGGCAGCGAGCCTTAGAAGAGTGGCATCATTTTTTGAAGGGGGGCAGTTCATCCTATTATGGTAATCCCTTGAAGGGGGCATTTCATCCAGTTATGGTAATCACTGATCATAAGAATTTTGAATATCTAGAGTCTGCGAAATGTTTAACGCATCCACTGGCGAGATGGGCATTGTTCTTCTCCAAGTTTAACGTTTTTGTTACATGTAGGCCAGGGAACAAGAACATTAAGGCGGATGCCTTATCTCGTTGTTTTCCTGGGAGGGAACCGAGATGTGAATGTCTTTCTATACTACAAAAAGGAGTGGTTATTGCGTCTATATGCTCCGATTTTGAGAAAGAGGTTGTTGAGATTGAGGGGGATGCCCCTGCTGCCTGTCCATTAGGGAAACCGTTTGTACCTGTGAATCTTCGTCTGACAGTTCTTAGTGAACATCATTATTCGGTCATAGCCTGAAATCCTGGTAATAAAGCCACTACAGATCTTCTTACTCTGCGTTTTTGGTGGTCAGGGATATATCAGGATGTCCGGGAGTATGTAGCTGCCTGCAGTGTCCGTGCGCATTCTAAAACCTCTTAAACTCGTGAATTTGGGTCTCTTCAACCATTGGCGATTCCCAATAGACCTTGGACTCATTTATCGGTCGATTTTATCACTTATCTACCCGTGTCGGCAGGTAATACTGTAATTTTGATGGTGGTGGATAGATTTAGTAAAATGTCATCTTTAACGCTAAAACCTTGGCACAAATTTTCATCAGAGAGATTGTAAAATTACATTGGATTCCTACCGATATTGTGTCTGACCTGGGTGTTCAGTTTATTTTCAAATTTTGCATGGCGTCTTGCACTCATTTGGGGATCCAAATGTCGTTCTCTTCAGCATTTAACCCGCAGTCTAAAGGGCATACTGAACGGGTTAACCGGAATCTGGAAAATTATCTTAGGTGTTTAGTGTCTGAGAATCATTCAAAGCAGGGACTTGAGCATGTCACTCGAGCACCCGTGACATTCGGCGCATACCCGAGCACCCGATGCAAAATGGAGTAGCGAGTACTTGGCCTCAACACGAATGATAACGTATTCAATATGACGACCTACTGTTATCAAATTCTGTGTCATACCTGCAAGTTCAAAATGCTCACTATACCCCTGGATAAAATCCTTGAAGATTGTTGTTTCCAAAATTGCATCACTTGTGGGGGGTTAAAAGGATTTTCCCCTTTAAATATTTAGCTGAAATAATAACAACCAGTTTTACATTAAAACATAGATGGCGATGAAGACTGGAAAATGCTGGATAGATGCTGGAAAGCCTGAACTTGCCAATGAATTTCTTGGCATTGCATTAAATGTAAGTAAATTCATGCTTTTAGCTTCATGTAAAGCAAGAACTGTGATTTGATATGTCTGCTTATATTGTTTCTACTAGAATTTGGAAAAATTGTATTCCATGATGACTCAAAGGAGCAGCAAGGAGACTGATGTGAATGTGCATAAAGCCCACATAGAACAGGATGTTTTCAAGGTGTTAACATATCAAGCTGAAGCTGTAAGTCAAATAAATCATATTTTTTTATCCTATTATTTCTCTAAACCTGTCCAAATTTCAGAATGTACCACCAGCTGGGGGTGGGGTGGGGGGCTGAGCGAGAACAATACTGTACCACCCACTCACCAATATAGTGGAGAGCAGCTCCTGCTACAGTCAGTGCCCACATTAAAGCGATGTGCAGGAATGTACAGTGTGATGTGGGCAGTATCAAGGGCAGGGGAGAAGGAAACCATCTCATCCAAACTCAGATGACCAGAAAAATGCCCACAGGAAAAATGACCACATGGAAAATTGCCCACACGGAAAATTGCCCGCATGGAAAATTGCCCACATGGAAAATGCCCACAAAGAAATTTGCCAATTGCAGCATCACAAAGTTTCAGATCTTTGATATTTGAGGTGCAAGGTGAGAATGGTTACACAGTATGTGAAAAATGCCCACAGACATGAATACCTACAAGAAAACAGTACAGAGTTATAGGTGAGATGCTCTGCAGGACAGAGAGTAGCATATATCTATAGCCTATATGCTCTGCAGGACAAGGGGATAGTATCCAGGTATGTGTGAGATGCTCTGCAGGGCAGAAGAATAATATAGAATTATAGGTTAAATGCTCTGCAGAACAGGGGGATAGTATACAGGTATAGGTGAGATGCTCAGCAGGGCAGAAGAATAATAAAGAATTATAGGTAAGAAGCTCTGCAGGGCAGAAGAATAATATAGAATTATAGGTGAGAAGCTCTGCAGGGCAGGGGGAGAATATACAGGTATGGGCACAGCCACACTAGCGCCATTTTCAGGGGTGGCTGCGGGCTGCCATTCTTTAGTGTGGGGGGCCCTAAAACATTGGCCCCTCACCCCGCTGAGAATACCAGCCCTCAGCTGCCTTGTTTTACCTTGGCTTGCAATTAAAAATAGGCCAGAGCCCACACATTTCTTTTTTGCCAGTAAAGGTAAAATTAGGCAGCTGAGGGTGGCAGCCTGCAGCTATACTCTTTCATCAGGCTAGACTTAAAAATAATGCGAAGCCCCACGCTTTTTTAAAAAAAAAATATTTATTTATTTAACACCCTATGATAGCAGATTAATGTGTATTGCAACCAAGCACAAACACTGTCCAGATCGAGGAAATGCAGTCTGACTGCAACAGCCAATCACAGAGGCTCTCACAGAGTGTGAGTGTCTGTGATTGGCAGTTTGATGGTCAATGCAGTGAATATGCATGATGCTTAATGGGTGGGAGACTGGTAAGCCCGATCTACCTATTCTAGCATCTGTCTGTCTATTCTGTTCAATCTATCTATCCTACAGTTGTGGAGAAAAGTATTGACACCACTGAAATTCTGTCAGATAATACTCAGTTTCTTCTTGAAAATGATTGCAAACACAAATTCTTTGGTATTATTATCTTCATTTAATTTGTCTTAAATGAAAAGCCACAAAAGAGAATGAAGCAAAAAGCAAAACATTGATCATTTCACACAAAACTCCAAATATGGGCCAGACAAAAGAATTGGCACCCTCAGCCTAATACTTGGTTGCACAACCTTTAGCCAAAATAACTGCGACCAACCGCTTCCGGTAACCATCAATGAGTTTCTTACAATGCTCTGTTGGAATTTTAGACCATTCTTCTTTGGCAAACTGCTCCAGGTCCCTGATATTTGAAGGGTGCCTTCTCCAAACTGCCATTTTTAGATCTCTCCACAGGTGTTCTATGGGATTCAGGTCTGGACTCATTGCTGGTCACCTTAGAAGTCTCCAGTGCTTTCTCTCAAACCATTTTCTAGTGCTTTTTGAAGTGTAATTTGGGTCATTGTCCTGCTGGAAGACCCATGACCTCTGAGAGAGAACCAGCTTTCTCACACTGGGCCCTACATTTTGCTGCAAAATTTGTTGGTAGTCTTCAGACTTCATAATGCCATGCACACTGTCAAGCAGTCCAGTGCCAGAGGCAGCAAAGCAACCCCAAAACATCAGGGAACCTCCGCCATGTTTGACTGTAGGGACCTGTGTTCTTTTCTTTGAATGCCTCTTTTTTTCTCCTGTAAACTCTATGTTGATGCCTTTTCCCCAAAAGCTCTACTTTTGTCTCATCTGACCAGACAACATTCTTCCAAAACATTTTAGGCTTTTTCAGGTAAGTTTTGGCAAACTCCAGCCTGGCTTTTTATGTCTCAGGGTAAGAAGTGGAGTCTTCCTGGGTCTCCTACCATACAGTCCCTTTTCATTCAGATGCCGATGGATAGTACGGGTTCACACTGTTGTACCCTCGGACTGCAGGGCAGCTTGAACTTCTTTGGATGTTAGTCGAGGTTCTTTATCCAACATCCGCACAATCTTGCATTGAAATCTCTTGTCAATTTTTCTTTTCCGTCCACATCTAGGGAGGTTAGCCACAGTGCCATCGGCTTTAAACTTATTGATGACACTGCGCGCGGTAGACACAGGGACATTCAGGTCTTTGGAGATGGACTTGTAGCCTTGAGATTGCTCATGCTTCCTCACAATTTGGTTTCTCAAGTCCTCAGACAGTTCTTTGGTCTTCTTTCTTTTCTCCATGCTCAATGTGGTACACACAAGGACACAGGACAGAGGTTGAGTCAACTTTAATCCATGTCAACTGGCTGCAAGTGTGATTTAGTTATTGCCAACACCTGTTAGGTGCCACAGGTAAGTTACAGGTGCTGTTAATTACACAAATTAGAGAAGCATCACATGATTTTTCGAACAGTGCCAATACTTTTGTCCACCCTCTTTTTTATGTTTGGTGTGGAATTATATCCAATTTGGCTTTAGGACAATTCTTTTTTTTGTTTTTTCATTTAAGACAAATTAAATGAAGATAATAATACCAAAGAATTTGTGTTTGCAATCATTGTCAGGAAGAAACTGAGTATTATCTGACAGAATTGCAGGGGTGTCAATACTTTTGGCCACAACTGTATCTGTCTGTCTTCTCTTTTCGAACTTTATACAGCATAGGAAAGACCATGTTAAAAACGCTGTCATGATCCCAGTGCAGGTTTTTGAGCTGCACACCGGGGGTTAATGTCTGGAGCTCTGTGCAGGTTTTGACCTGCACACTTGGGGTTAATGATTGTGGCCTCTTTCTGGTTCTGGGAGAGCTTCATAAACCCCTGGGTAGCTTCAATCCCTGCCAGTTATACTTTTGCCATTGGCCTAGTGTGCTGACCCCCGTGTGCCTGTTTGTTGCTATAGCTTGTTTATATGGTTCTGACCCGATTCTGTTTCCCGTTGTGAGTTTGCCTGTTGATTTTGTACTGCGTTATTATCTGTGTATGACTCATTGCATGTGACCTGACTACTCTCGGCTCGCCCCTCTTGTACCTTGCAACTATCTGTGTATGACTCATTGCATGTGACCTGACTACTCTCTGCTCGCCCCCTTTGGTACCCTACAGCTATCTCTGTGTGTGATTCATTGGCTACGTCCTGACTATTCTGTCTATGCCCCTTGGTAACTTTGTCTCGCAGTTACTCTGCTAGGAATTGTCTTGCAGCTCCTAGCTCTGTGGAGTTTAGGCCACGCCTCTAGCAGTCACGTGCTTCAGGACCTGCAGCTCTGAAGTACGCATCTATTCGGTTGCTGCCCGCTTCACAGGTAGCTTTGAGCACAGTTCGCTTTACTCAGGACATGCGCACTGGCTCAGTGAGCAAGTTCAGTGCGGTGTCTTTGACATTATAACTGGCCCCTGTAACCCAATCAATGGTAGGATTATGGCGTTGATGCCAAGGCATCCCCAGTACCAGTCCTGCAGGCAAGTTATCTATCACCAGACAACTTAGTTTCTCCACATGAGTGGAACCCACTTTTAGAGAAAAATGTTCAGACCTGCAACAGATACCGTCTTGGTTAAGAGGAGATGAGTCAATTGCCACAAGTTTAACAGGATCATGAAGCCTGACTGTCCCTATCTTATTAAGAGTCATAACCTTGGTATCAATCAGGTTCACAGCCGAACCGCAGTCAATAAAAGCAGTAGTCTAAACAGGCCCATTTCATTCCCTTGGCAGCATTACCTTCAGCAGAAACGTTGTCAAGATTGTTTGTGCAGCATGTGGTCCGATTGCATGGGGTACCCCTGAATGTTGTGTCTGACAGAGGTGTGCAGTTTGTGGCCAAATTTTGGAGGGCGTTCTGTATGAAATTGGGCATCTCACTCTCCTTCTCGTCGGCATATCACCCGGAGAGTAATGGTCAGACAGAACGCACCAATCAATCCCTGGAGAAAATTCTCAGGTGTCTGACCTCCGCCAGACAGGAGGATTGGTGTGATGCTTTACCGTTGGCTGAATTCGCTTTTAACAACCGGGTGAGTCAGTCCACCAACATGTCCCCATTCCTGATTAACTATGGCTTTAATCCGCATTTTGGGGAGTTTTCTCGGGTGGATTCCGGTTGTCCAGGAGCAGAGGGGTCCGTTCAATGGTTAAAAGACCTCTGGGCTGAGGTCCAGCGTAATATCTCTCGAGCCCAGGGGAGATACAAATATTTTGCGGACAAAAAGAGAGCCTCGGGAGACATGTTTCAGGTGGGAGAGAAGGATTGGCTCTCCACGCGTAACATCAACTTAAAGGTACCATCAGTTAAGTTGGGACCAAAGTTCATTGGTCCGTACGAGATTATGGAGATAGTCAACCCTGTGGCATATAGGTTGCGCCTCCCCGCCTCCTTAAAAATATCTAATGTGTTCCATAAGTCTCTGTTGAAACCAGCAGGATCTGTCAAAGAGAACTCTGAGACTGTTGTTCCTCCAGTGCTGGTGGAGGGTCAATTGGAGTATGAGGTCGGACATATTGTGGACTCTCGGCGGGTGCGCCGCTCTTTGCAGTACCTGGTCCACTGGAAGGGATATGGACCAGAACAGCGCTCATGGGTCCCTGCTCGCTTGGTACATGCAGATCGCCTGGTTCAGGCGTTCCATGCCAAGTACCCGGGGAAGCCTGGGGGTCCGGAGGCCCCCCGTTGAGAGGGGGGTACTGTCATGATCCCAGTGCGGGTTTTTGAGCTGCACACCGGGGGTTAATGTCTGGAGCTTTGTGCAGGTTTTGACCTGCACACTTGGGGTTAATGATTGTGGCCTCTTTCTGGTTCTGGGAGAGCTTCATAAACCCCTGGGTAGCTTCAATCCCTGCCAGCTATACTTTTGCCATTGGCCTAGTGTGCTGACCCCCGTGTGCCTGTTTGTTGCTATAGCTTGTTTATATGGTTCTGACCCGATTCTGTTTCCCGTTGTGAGTTTGCCTGTTGATTTTGTACTGCGTTATTATCTGTGTATGACTCATTGCATGTGACCTGACTACTCTCTGCTCGCCCCTCTTGTACCTTGCAACTATCTGTGTATGACTCATTGCATATGATCTGACTACTCTCTGCTCGCCCCCTTTGGTACCCTACAGCTATCTCTGTGTGTGACTCATTGGCTACGTCCTGACTATTCTCACTGTCTATGCCCCTTGGTAACTTTGTCTCGCAGTTACTCTGCTAGGAATTGTCTTGCAGCTCCTAGCTCTGTGGAGTTTAGGCCACGCCTCTAGCAGTCACGTGCTTCAGGACCTGCAGCTCTGAAGTACGCATCTATTCGGTTGCTGCCCGCTCCACAGGTAGCTTTGAGCACAGTTCGCTTTACTCAGGACACGCGCACTGGCTCAGTGAGCAAGTTCAGTGCGGTGTCTTTGACAAACGCATTGCACACGGACACCATACAGATGTCACACGGATGTCACACTGATGTTAGCTGAGAAAAGAAATGCAAAATCGCATCACACTCGCACCACACTCGCATGACCATACGTAAAGCACTCGGGCGACTGTTATGCAGCAAAATCGCTCCGATAATGCATACCCTAGTGTTCCTCTACTCTATAGATGAGATGCTCTGCCGGGCAGGAGAATAGTATAGAGTTATAGGTGAGATGCTCTGCAGCACAGAGCACGTTTGCTTCTGTTTTTTGAGGGCAGGAGTCATGACAATGTTCTGTTAGTTCTTGATCTACGTTGCTATCTTTTGTTTTGAGAATTGAATGGCACTTTGAAGAGCATTTCCAAGTCACTACTGCTTTGATAGTATGAAATGCAAGATATTCAAACCCCAAGTAAATCATAACTTTGTTGTTCCTTTGCCTTCTTGAAAACTCCATTATTTGCACTACAAGAAGAAATAGAATACTTTAGATGACCTCAAAATACACTTTTATTTAAAAGAAATTAAAAAATATGGGGATAGATCTATTAAAGTACATGTTTTAACTAACCAAAACACAATTGGCTGACACAGCAGGAAAGTAATTGTTCACTGGGGTTGTACCAAAAGGAATGACACGATTGCCAATTGGAAACAATGTTGGTGGGGGAGCGCTGGAAGGTCCATTTGAAATAATGTCAACAAGGAAAACCAATTGACTTCCATGGGCTCCATTGAAATACAACAGCACAACACAGGCAGCAAAGAAAATGGAGAATGGATTTCAACAAAGGTCTCTGGGCCCAGTTTACTTCTCCAGGTTTAGTTCACTCATACCTGGGTTGTCATTCCACTGTTCTAAAAATAATTCCACTCTCAGTGTGATGTGTATGGGCCTAGAAACCCTTATTCAAACCCATTCTGCATTTTCTTTCATCCTATGTCTGCCTACACCTGCAGTATATGTATATGATACATAACTACGTAGGATCTGTTCACTCTTACTCTTGGTAGTCATAAATAGACAGGGAAGGAAGTTGAGGCGCCAGATTCATTGCCACTGAATCTGAAATGGGAGAGTGGTGCTGCTATGGCACTTCCGGCTCCTCTGTTGGTCAGTGACATCACTATGGAGACACACGGTTCAGTGGGTGCTCTTGTCTGCTGGCCTGGCTGTCTTTCGAGAGCCCGCAAGAACCACTGAACGCCTGCACTCAATCCCCATGGGTAGAACACCACTCAGACAACACTGGGTGAGGGGAACACACATTGGTAAGACTATTGGTTCACCAACAGAAAAAAAACACAGAGGTGTAACAACTGTGGTCACAGGGATCAAGGCCACAACCAGGCACGGGGGTACAGGTGCCTGCTTCTGCTGAATCTGCGTCCTCACTGAAGATGCAGATCGAGATGACATGCATCGTGTTGCAGAGACCCGTCGGGTCCCTGCACTGCAATGCATGCTGCACTGTGATACATGCAGTGGCTGTGAGTTGACGTCGGAGATGCAGCCACAGTGAGTGGCGCATGACAATGGCACACACTCCGAAGTCAGCTGCTGGGCTGTGCGGTGGCTACAAAAGACACTGGGTGACGTGGGAGCAGAGGAAAGGTGAGTAGAATGCTTTTGTTTTTTCTTATGCATTAGGGGCAGAACGGCAACACATACATTAGGATTGGGGAAGGGGGGATATATACCGGGATGGAGACCATGCGGACCATACATACCAGGATGGGGACCATATATACCAGCATTGGAACATATATACCAGGATGCAGACATATTCACCAGGATGATGGGCATATATACCAGGATGGGGGACATTACTACATAATGAAGGGGGAGGGGGCAATTCATAAGTCTTTATAGAATTTAGAATGCTACAGGGGCCCATACTTCTGACTAACCTGGGTGTGTGGGGGGGCAGGTCCAAATATAATACAAGGGTCCTTAAGCGCTTCAACTAGGGATACCCGGATATCCATGACTATGGTGCCTTTAGCCTGAGATGAGTCTCTCGGGCATATAGATTGCATCGGCTGCAGCCAGTCCCAAATCTTTGGCACCAATCAGTTGCAGCAACACAAGGTTCCTCATCTTGTCGGCCGGTGCTGAGCCCAAATCCCGGGGCCTTATAGTTCTGTAGCCTCAAGATGCCGTCTCTCCTCCAGTAGTCCTCATGAATTCTCCTAGAAGCAATACGCCTGTTTCTGTATAAAATGTCTGTCCATTATTGCTTCTCAGCTAAAAAGTCTGTCCAATATTGCTTCTCAGCTCATCACAACAGGGACTCCACAGAGCTCCACAGTCACACAGCTCTCATGAATGCTCAGTCTTTGTTCCACAGCAAGGTCTCAGGCTCCCAAGATGAAGTGGTTGCAGCGTTCAATCTCTTTGCTTCTCACAAGCTGCTCCACATACAGTGTCTCTCAGGGCAGTCTCTCTTCTTGTGGAAGCTCCCCTTACAGCTCTAGACAGGACACTAGGCCCCACCCCCCAGCACACACAGATTCTCAGGCACTGCAGCATCTGCTCTTAGCTGCAGCAGGCAAACACCACAGGGTCCTAGTGCTCTCCTGGTGTAATCACAGGTCACCCTCTTACACCATACCCCTACACAGAGGACAATATTCTATCTCTGTATCAAAGGACTTTCCAGTTCCTACTGATGGAGGGCGGGATGCTGTGACAAACCTGCTGATATGCAACACCTAGAAATGTCTAATACAGACACTGTTAGAATCTCCTGAATTTCATCTCTATAGTACCTCTAAGAATAGCTTCGGAATGCCTCCAAAAAAAGGTGCAGCTACTAATTCTCAGCAAAAGAAACAGCCACATACTGCTGAAAGACTGGTAAAATAGCTTAGAACTTTGAGGAAGATACTACAAGTGCCAGTCAGTGTCAGTAGGACTCTGGTGAGACATCACCTGAGCCGCAAAGCAATGCACAGAAAGTCATTCTGGAGATCCAGCAATGTCAAGCTGTGTTAGCTATTGAAGACCTCAAATTAGATAAGGCTAGGTTCACATCAAGTTAGTGCAATCCGTTTAACGGATCCGTTACTAAGCGGCACTAACTTAATGTAACGGATCTGTTAACGCACCCATTGACTAACATTAGCGTAACGCATCCTATCGCATGTCAAAATCGGCATGCATTAGCGATGGTCCGCTATTTTGTGACGCACCTTCGAACGTGGTCAGCCGTGTTTTCAGGTAGGTTACAGTCAACGCAGAGCAAACGGAAGCGTTCGCTCTGCATAGAATTCTATTACTAACGCATGCTAATGCATGGCAACGCAATGCAACCATGAGTTAACACATGCGTTGACGCGTTCGCCAAAAAAAAGACAACTTGGGACACATGGTTAGCACATCCATTTAACAGATCCATTAAACAGATTGCACTAAGGCGATGTGAACCCAGCCTAAGACAACATGCCCAATAGACAAAGGGTGACGGAGATTGAACAAAAAGTAATTTATATGGAGGACCGCCTAACTGATGTTGAATCTTGCTTTTTGTCCATTAACCCCTTAGTGACGGAGCCAAGGGTCTATCACAGTGACCAAAATGAACCAATAGGAAAAATCTTCCTATTGTTGCTGGGTGCCAGCCAGCAGATCTTGGTAAGCACACTTCGCATGCGCCCCCCATTTTCTTCCCGGAAGATGGCGGCGCCCA
Organism: Dendrobates tinctorius; assembly: GCF_039654945.1. NCBI lineage: Eukaryota > Metazoa > Chordata > Amphibia > Anura > Dendrobatidae > Dendrobates > Dendrobates tinctorius. The sequence goes on along the minus strand of NW_027361898.1, from coordinate 20,067,642 downwards.
TGTAGGGGAAGCACGAGGGCCGAGAAGGTACTGGGGGGGGATTGGGGACCCTATTTCTCCTCTGATGTGCGATCACATCAGAGGAGAGAGAAATTAAATGGCACATCGAACTTTGCGGTTGCCGTTATACGGTTAATAACAGCGATCGCAAAAGCGGGGTCGGTAAAAACCAAACCGAATCATGTTCTCTGGGGTCTCGTCTACCCCCGGCAGCTGAGACCCCGGAAAAAATCCGACTCTGGGGGGCACAATACACTTTTTCCACACCATGGTATAAGTACCGTTAACTACTGCCATTAAAAGGCGTATCTGCATTAATGGGTCATTAATGGGTTAAAGAAGTACTACCATCTCTATTTTTTAAAATTAAATATATGTATACATGCAAGTATTATAGTGTGAGTTTATTAATATTCTCCCCTACCACCACTTTTTCCATTGTCCAGTGCTGTTCTGTTCTTTTTAGAAACATTGCTGCAATTGCGATGAAGTGGCTCACTCTAAGCTTTGTGTGACCCAGAAGTCTTTTACAATGAAAGCCTCTCTAGCTTCGTTCTCACCCTCCTCCATAGGCTTACATTGTAAAAGTCACTTCCAGGTCATGCTGCGCTCTTCCCTTCTAAGAGTCTGCAGAGGGGTGACTTCACTGAGAAGAAGACAAGAATGGCGCTGGACACTGAAGGATGTGGCAGTTGGCAAGTAGGTATATTAATACACTCAAGCTACATTACATGCATATATACACACATTTAATTAAAAAATATAAAAATAGGAGTGCTTTTTAAGAACTGTATTGCTACCCTTCATTAGAGAATGGAAGACCGCTGCACCCTCCGGTTTCTTTGTGTCCCAGTATGGGCTCAGAGACATCTCCACAAATCTTCCTAGAGAATTTATTGATACGCCTATGGTTGTCAAAGAGTCTTTGCTATTTTTGAGCTGCATGACGTGAAGTGTTTTTTTTTAATGTGCCATACCTTGGTCAGGTAGGGATGGTTTTTCTCTTGGGAAATAGGAATTGATTAGGGAAATCCATTCCCTTCTTGCTATATCTGAATGATCAACCTCTTAGTCGTCTCCTTCCCAAAATATCGGCTAACATATTATAGTGTCTTTTTTTTAAACTATTGTTATTCTTAATGACTGGTATTTGGGAGGCAAACAGGTATTATTTGCCTTGTTTGCTCAGTGGTAGTAATTGATTAAATAATTTTGGTACCCTTAATGAAGGTTTTTAATATATGATAATGAACGGTAAATTTTAAAGTTATTTTCATAACAGAGAGGTTAAACATTTGTGGTGTTCTTACATTTTTTGCAGGCAGTGTCTCAGAAAAATTTTGAATTGGCCTCAAATATAATTCAAAGGTGCAAAGATATGTTGCAGAGACAACCAACTGAGGTGAGCTTTTTTATTTATATAAATTTCTGTTTTATACCTTTTTTTAAAGGGGTTGTCTTCTGAAAAGAAATTCTAAATAGTTAAAACAAATTACTAATTTTAGTGTGATATCATCTGATTTTGCCAGGGGACGTTTGGCTCAGTTTCTCATTTCTCAAGGTTATAAATGTAATTCATTTAAACTGTCCTTAAGAGCAGGAGTCACCCCTACTTGGCAAATCTCCTCTAAGCATGATACATTTGAGTTCAATGTAATGTGTAAGTGTAACGTGCAGTTCGGTGGCCGTGCGTGAGGTACTCGTCTTCGACTCTCCGCCACACTACATTAAAATGAGGGTCCTGGCTAGGTGTATGTGGACTTATTACCTGGGTGATACGCTTCTGCAGACCACATGCAAAAAACAGTATATGCACAGCAGCACGATCATGCTTCCTCAATGCGATTGCATTGTCCTGATGGTCTCCATGGTGACACCCGACCCCAAGATAGCTGCGGGGTCCTTCCGGGTCCTGCAGGGAAGGTGGCTTGTGAGCGCCTGCTTCCAGGCGCTGGCATGCCTCTTTCCCTGCCTGTCAAATCCTGATGTGATATTCTGCAGTGCAGAGTATCAGATCGGCATTCTGAGGGTATGCACACGCTGCGGATCCGCAGCGGTTTTGGCCCTGCGGATCCGCAACAGTTTCAGCTGCGGTGTACAGTACCATTAAAATCTATGAAAAACAAAAAACGCTGTGCACATGCTGCAGATTTTTCCGTGCATATTTGCTGCGGTTTCTAATCCGCAGCATGTCAATTCTTTGTGCGGTTTCCGCAGCGGTTTTACACCTGCTCCATGATAAGGTGTCAAACCGCAGGGCAACACCGCAGGCTAATCTGCAGATAAACCGCAGGTCTTTTGACCTGCGGATTTACCTGAGAATTTTGCAAAATCCGCAGCAGAATTCGCAACGTGTGCACTTACCCTGACACTATTCAGTGATGTCCCATCCTGGGACAATGTAAAAAAGTTTAAAAAAATATTAAAAAGTGTAAAAACATTTTTGTAAAAATCCCTAAATAAAGAAAAGAAATAAATAATTTTCCAATAAATACATTTACCGTATTTATGTAAATTAAAAAAACAATAAAAGTACACATATTTGGTATCACCGCATCCATAGCGACCCGCTCTATAAAACTATCCCAACCAGTTAACCCCTTCAGTGAGCACTGTAAAAAAAATGAATAAAAAACGAGGCAAAAAACAATGCTTTATCATACCGCCGAACAAAATGTGCAATAAAACGCGATCAAAAAGACGGATGTAAATAAAAATGGTACTGCTGAAAACCTCATCTTGTCCCACAAAAAAACAAGCCACAAACAGCTCCATCAGCAGAATAATAAAAAAGTTATTGCTCTCAGAATAAATCGATGCAAAAATAATAATTTTTTCTATAAAATAGTTTTTATTGTGTAAAAGCTCCAAAACATAAAAAAAATATAAATGATGTATCGATGTAATCGTACTGACCCGTGGAATAAAGCTGTCTTACTAATTTTACCACACGTAGAAAGGTATTAAAAAAAAAAAAAAAACTAAAAGCAATTCCTGAATTGCTGTTTTTTGTTCACTCTGTCTCCCAAAAATCAGAATAGAATGCAATCAAAAAATGTTATGTGCCCGAAAATGGTACCAATATAAAAGTCAGCTCGTCCAGCAAAAAAAAAAGTCCTCACATGACTCTGTCGATCGAAATATTAAAAAAATTATAGCTCTCAAAATATGGTGATGCAAAAAATAGTTTTTCGCAATAAAAGGTGTCTTCTACTGTGTGACAGCAGCCAAACATAAAAAATATATAAATCTGGTATCGCTGTAATCGCACCGACCTGAAGAATTAATTTGCCTAATCACTTATACCGCACGAGCAACGGCATAAAAAATAAAACCATTTCTTCACATGCTGTTGATTTTTTTCATTCTGCCTCCCAAAATAGTTTTTATTGTGTAAAAGCGCCAAAACATAAAAAAATATAAATGATGTATCGATGTAATCGTACTGACGCGTGGAATAAAGCTGTCTTACTAATTTTACCACACGTAGAAAGGTATTAAAAAAACAACTAAAAGCAATTCCTGAATTGCTATTTTTTGTTCACTCTGTCTCCCAAAAATCAGAATAGAAAGCGATCAAAAAATGTTATGTGCCCGAAAATGGTACCAATATAAAAGTCAGCTCGTCCAGCAAAAAAAAAAGTCCTCACATGACTCTGTCGATCGAAATATTAAAAAAATTATAGCTCTCAAAATATGGTGATGCAAAAAATAGTTTTTCGCAATAAAAGGTGTCTTCTACTGTGTGACAGCACATATATAAATCTGGTATCGCTGTAATCGCACCGACCTGAAGTATTAATTTGCCTAATCACTTATACCGCACGAGGAACGGCATAAAAAATAAAACCGTTTCTTCACATGCTGTTGATTTTTTTCATTCTGCCTCCCAAAGTTTGCAGTAAGGATCGGCGCACATTTATCCTGTGCTCTGCCATGAGCGCTTACACTGGGGTTTCTCTGTAAATCTCCAAAATACATGATTCAGACAGAAAACGCCCGGCAGAAGATTCCCTATAATGAGGCAGATGAAGGCACTGTGGACACCATCTGACCTGTGATCCGGCGGTGTCAGTCTTTTTAGGATTGCATAAAAGTGCCGTCGGCCACAGTTTTGTGTGCTCCTGAAAAGGACACCACTGAACAGAGGCCAGACGGAGTCCAGAATAAATCTGCTACCTCATTATAGTGTATAAATCCCTCGGGAGTTTCATCTGTCACGTCACTCAGAGATTTAGATTGAAACCTTAAAGTAAGTGGTCAGCGTTCAGCGCCGGATAACTGTGATTCCAAATGTTATGTTAAATGTTCCCAATAAAAGCTTCCACTCAATCCACAAAAAAGCAAGTCCCCACTCAGATCTGTTAAGAGAAATATAGGGCTTCCACGTTACTGGTAGCACAAAGGCTCTGGAAAAGCTAAATGGCTCCTCGCTCGCCAAAAATACTTCAGCAAATTCTCTGCTCCCAAATCCAAATGCCCTCCTCCCTTCTGAGCCCCAGTGTGCCTAAATCACATTTAGCACCCACATGTTTGTCATTTCTGAAGTGATGAGAGCCCACCTAATTTACAGGTGCGTGTCACCAGAAGAATGAGCTGGGCATAATGTACTACAGCGTACTTGTCACTACAGTGGCAGTTTGCAATTTTCACTCAGCAACATCCACTGCTGCCTGTTTCTGGAAAACACCAATGGAGTCAAAATCATTACTACATCTGTAGATAAATTCCCAAAGGGTTATAATTTCCAAAATGTGGTCACTTGATGGGGGAAATTCTGCTCTTCTAGCACTTAGGGGCTCTTTATATGGAATCCACAAACTAGTCTAGGAAAATCTGCGCTCCACGAGGCAAATAGCACTCCGTCCCTCCCGAGTAACTCCATATGGCAATGCAATACTGTAAAGCCACATATGGGGTATTTCTATATTCAGCAGAAATTGTGGGACAAATTTTGGTGCCATTTTTACCCATTTCCTGGTCTGAAAATATAAAACTTGGGGCTAACACACAATATTGGGGGTAAAAATGTAAATTATTTTTTCTTCACTGCCCAATGGAATAAAAGTCTGTGACACACCTGTGGTATCAATATAATCACTGCACCCCTAGATCAATTCATTGAGAGGTTTAATTGGTAAAATGGGGTCACTTCTGGGGGATTCTACTGTTCTGGCACCTTAGGGGCTCTGCCATTGTAACATGACACCCTCAAACAAATGCAGCAAAATCTGCACTGTAATATGGTGCTACTTCCCTTCTGAGCTTTGCACTGTGCCTCAAAAGTAGTTTTCGACCACATATGGGATATTGGTGTACTCAGGAGAAATTGCATAACAAACTTTGATGTACATTTTCTCCTTTTGCCCTTTTGAAAATACAAAATTTGTAGCTAAAAAGGGGTTTCCACTGTTTAGGCACATCAGGGGCTCTCCAAACACGATATTGTAACCGCTAATTATTCCAGCAAATTTTACATTCAAAAAGTCAAATGGCGCTCCTCTCCTTCTAAGCCCATACAGTTGTTTTCCTCCACATATTGGGTATCTGCGCACTCAGGAGAAATTGCACAACAAATTGTATGGTCCATTTTCTCCTGTTACCCTTGCGAAAGTAAAAAAAAGTTAGGTCTAAATTTTTGTGACAGAAAAGTAAAATGTTTATTTTTTTCTTCCACGTTCCAAAAATTCCTGTGAAGCACCTGAAAAGTTAATAAACTTCTTGAATATGGTTTTGAGTACCTTGGGGGGGTGCAGTTTTTAGAATGATGTCAGTTTTGGGTATTTTCTATCATATAGGCCCCTCAAAGTCACTTCAAATGTGAGGTGGTCCCTAAAAAAAATGGTTTTGCAAATTTTGGTGTGGAAATGAGAAATCACTGGTCAACTTTTAACCTTTATAACTTCCTAACAAAAAAAATTGTTTCAAAAATTGTGCTGATGCAAAGTAGACATGTGGGAAATGTTATTTATTAACTATGAACTATTTTGTGCAATATATCTCTCTGATTTAACGGCTTAAAAATTAAAAGCTTGAAAATTGTGAACTTTTTGCCAAATTTCCATTTTCTTCCGCAAGTAAATGCAAGTCATAGCAAAGAAATGTTACCACTATCATAAAGTACAATATGTCATGAGAAAATATTCTCAGAATCAGTGGGATCCATTGAAGCGGTCCAGAGTTATGACCTCATAAATTGGCAGTGGTCAGAATTGTAAATATTGGCCTGGTCATGAAGGTGAAAACAGGCTTCTAGGTGAAGGGGTTAAAATATTTTAATAAGCTGGATAGTCGCTTAAAGACCATGCAATTTTTCAATTTTGCACTTTAAATTTTTTCACCCTTTTTTCCAACAGCAATAACTTTTTTTTTCTGTCGCAATAGCCATATAAGGATCATTCAATTTAGTAAAACATGTACTGAAAAACAGGAAAATTCCAAATACGATACATTCCCCCACCAAGCACATATGTGATTTGCACTCTTGCAGTCATGTCCCAATGTGCTGCTCTTCCTAATTCTCTCAATGTTCAGAGAAAAACAGAGAAGCAGGAAGAAAATTCGTTTTCAGTGAGTGAGGCCACATGTTTAGTCGGCATGTATACAGATTGCCAATACCCGAGAATCCTGACAGCGTGCAACACGCACTGTGAGAATTCAAAAGCCTGCAGTCATTCACTCATCATAGCCTTGGGCAACCCCTTTAATGCTCATAGCATAAATAAAAATATGAGAATTAGTCAGTATTATAAAAAAAAAAAATTATATCCAAGTACCTGATAGATGACATTGTCTCTGAATGGAGTCATTTGCTTTCTTCAGCTTGTCCAGACTCCATGATGAGTATGAGTTTTCACATTCACAGTTCATCTCTGCAGACTTCCATCTTATCCAGTCATTTGAAGCACATCCCCACTTGATGCCCTTAAAGATTGCAGTATCATTATAATGCTTGTGAATAAAAATATCTACCGTACACTGAGCCCCTGGATAGATAATTGCCCCTCAGTATGTTCCTTTCACAAAATGAGACCCATACACTGTCCCTCTTATGGTACATACATTCCATTCTGCTCTCTCCTTTCCATACAGGACCCCCTTTTCACACTGTCTTCTCACATGGTGTCCCCCTATAGGGTCTTTATACTGTGCCTCCTCATCACACACCCCCTCCTTGGCTTACTGTCCCCTCTTGGCTGTGCACTTACATTGTCCCCCCATGCACCCCTCCACACTACTTAGTGTCTATTCTGTGCCCACTCCCACTTATCTCCCCCATACTATTCCCCTTTCCTCCTCATATTGTCTCTTCTTACATCCCCCTTGCTAACCATTCTGTCTTCTCATATATTTACCCCTTCACTCTCCATGCCAACTCCTCACACATAACCCGACTCTCGATACTGTATCTTCACACATCCCATCATCCTCGCTTCCCATATTATGTCCTCATACATTCTTCCCCTCGCTACCTATACTGTGACCATAGATTTTTCCCCTCACTACTCATACTGTGTCTTTATAACAGGCTTCAACAAAAATGTTCCTTTTCTTTCCCTGCACAACTTTCATGGTCACAAAGCGCAGGCCTGGATTGGACCGTCCCCAACAGATCCTCAATGGATTCTTTGTGCAGCTTTACTACGGGTATGCTTCCCTCGGTCTGTTTCGCCCCAGACACAAGATCATTAATAAAAAACCGCTGTAAGAGACTTCTACCCTTCTGTGCTGCCTGCTGACTTTGCACCACGTCTTTCCAGTACTCTCTCACTGCTTCCATAGGGTCCCTGGACCGCTTCACCCCGGATCCCAGGGTTTCTGCCCAAGGAATGAGGTGCCACATCCTGAATCTTCTCCAACTGTTCTAGCCTGCTGATTTTCCTTTAACGTAGCTGTGGATGGCTGGGGTTCTCTTCACTACAGGTTGTGTGACTGCTGTGGCATCCTGGGCCTATATAGCCCATGTGGACAGTTTGGGCATCCCTAGCCCTCTGATCCTAACCTTTCCTGTGTCTAGCCTTACTACACAGCGGTCCCTCCTATGTTAACCATTTCCTATACTGTTCACTACATACTACTTGAGAGCCTTGAATACTAGAATGCCCCCCATCTAGTGGCCAAACCAAGATCTGCACTTTCCCTATTATAACAGCACATAAATATATACATTACATATAATACAGTAAAGGTAATACATCCAATGATGTAGCAGTACCAAGGTGGCATAGATAATGGTAATACACATTATTGTGTAGCAGTACCAAAAAGCATATGCATTATTATAAGATAAAAGACAAACAGTGTAACAACGGCATTTCTCTATCCCCTTACATACCCTCTTCCTTTTAATATGCTTGTCCCCAACCATTGTAAACTTTAATATATACATAATTATATACATACAACAATATTAGAGGCAGAAAAAGAATGCTACATGAGTCAAGTCCATATCCCTTTCTTTTCTTTAAAGGAAGATGTTCCTCCCCCTTCCTTTGAAAATGGTACCTCTGTACCTTGATACACAGTTCCTGAGTCAAGTCCTGCTTTTCCAGCAGAATAGGCACAACAGGTGGAACAAAACAGGAAGAGTCCATAGGCTCCAAAAATAAAACACCCAGCTCGCAGTCCTCCAGGTCAAACATACAAAAATTGTCCTTATGACCAGATCCGGTCACGCAACTCCTCCATCGTCTGAGGAGAAAACATCAGGGCTTTTCCTCCATCCTGAAGGACGCAGAACAGTCCTTTGTTATATTTCCTAAGTGCAACGGCAAAACGAAATATACTCCACAAACATTCTCTTCAGCGGCACGCATCCCGTGCCACTCCAGCAGTGGTGGAATCCCAGACCTGGTTTTGGGACAGGGGTGAGTCTGCAGCTGCAGAGGTCACAGGCTGCCATGGTGTAGCAGCTGCGGTGGGGGCCTGAGGGGTACAAACAACATGGGGGACTGGCCGTGTCGAGCTCAGGCCCGAGTACAATTCCATCTCCTCTGGTGCGCACAGGGTAAACGCCACTGCGTAGTAGCCCCGAGGGAATCTTCCTTGTAGAAGGAGACCCAATCCCCTTCTTTCAAGGGTCTCCCAAAATTGACCGAGGCTGCGTTCACATTCACCTTTTCATTGGTCTCAACCTCCCATATGAACCCAAAACATCTGTCCGCTTCTGTATACACTAGCCATATGTGCGGCGGCCAGCCATAGCACCACCTCCGGGTTGGCGCAATTCTGCCCACACCTCCTTCTCCCTTTGCTTTTTCCGACTGATGACATCCTCTATCCAGGCAGCCTGCCCGGGAGTAGGAAATGGGCCCTCCGCAGGCACATGAAAGTGGAAGGCACCCAGGGACATGGCGGTGTTGGAGACAGGACGGACCTCTGATGGAAAAAGACTGAGGTGCAGAATCCCACTCATGGACCCGGAAATGGATGACTGCCTCCGCTATAGGGGCCCGTGGTGAGAACCATCCCTCCAGAGTCATGGCTGAGGTGCACTCTCCCGCTCAGACGCATGAATGTAGACCACGGCTGTCCCGGATACGATGGATCCTTCTGCGGGGACACCTGCGCTGTCCGCTGGTAGATAGAGCTCGCTCTCCGTTTCCGGCAATGGTTCCTCCAGGGCGGACGCCAGTTCCTGTCTCCGCTGAACTAACAGCAAAGATTCTGGTCTACAGGGTTCCCCTGCCTGATGTTGTGTCGATGGTTCCACCTCCAAAGAGACGATGGCTCCGCTGATTGTTCCCGCTGCAGAGGACGTTGGAGCACTGACTGGATACTCAAGGGGTCCGGTCCCCAGGACTCTATCGACTTTGGCAGCCGCCGACTCTGTGCTGAAGAACTCTGCTGGCGCTGGTAAGTGGGGTGCTCTGCAATTTCTTCCCTCTGTCTGATGGGCCGGGTTTTTCCTTCTAGGCCCCACCCATTTTCAGGTGGGGAAGCCTCCGACAACTCCACCCATTTGCTGGAATTTTGTAGGGGAGGGTGAGGCTCTTTTTTTCTTCATCCGCACCCACCAGTGGCGGACTCTAGAAGGACAGCAGGGGGATTTTGGCACCTTTTTAGAGCGGCTGCACCCACGAAGGGTGAGGTCCTTGTTATTGTCTTCTTGTTCTTTGCCATTTCCCGCCAATTCCACAGCCGCCATCTTAGTCGCAATAAAGGTGTCAGACTTCCTTACAATAAACCAAGTCCAACTTGGTAGTCAAGTCCGGTGTTGTCACAGAATCTTTAGCAGTCAAATCCGATGTTTCATTAATATTCACAAAATCTTCTTCTTTCAATTCTCTAAATACAGCAACCACTTGCACATTTCCCTTGCCGTCTTTCAGGGGCTTAGCAGTCGCACAAACAACATCATTAACTCTCTTCTTCATGGGTTCTCCGCATTGCGAGGTAGTCGCATCCTGCCGACTACGCCAAGTGTAAGGGTTGGCCAGGACCGTAGTTGTTGCTGAGGACACCGGGGCTCTGGTGTCCTGGCCTCCCCTCACAGAGAAATCACATTCACCATTTGTCAGCATACCTGTGCCTTCAGGTTCAGCTACTCCAGATTCCCCTTTCCGCTGTGGGAGATCCTCTCCAAATTGGTCAGAAGAAACTGAGACACAGTTCAATTCAACTTCAGCATCTTTACTGGTTTCTTTGCACAGCACATCCACAGACTTCACATTCTTTATAACAGGCTTCACCAAAAAATGTTCCTTTTCTTTCCCTGCATACTTTCATGCTCACAAAGCATGGGTCTGGATTGGACCATCCCCGACGGTTCCTCAACGGATTCTCTGTGCAGCTTTACTATGGGTATGCGTCCCTCGGTCTGTTTTGCTCCAGATGCAAGATCATTAATCTCCAGAGTATAAAACCGCTGTAAGAGACTTCTCCCCTTCTGTGCTGCCTGCTGACTTGCACCACGTCTTTACTGTACGCTCTCACTGCTTCCATGGGGTCCCTGGACCGTTTCACTCCGGCTACCAGCGTTCCTGCCCAAGCAATATGGTGCCACATCCTTAATCTTCTCCAACTGTTCTAGCCCGCTGATTTTCCTTTAATGTAGCTGTGGATGACTGAGGTTCTTATCACTACAGGTTGCGTGACTGCTGTGGCGTCCTGGGCCTATAGCCCATATGGACGGTTCGGTTGTCTTTAGCCCTCTGATCCTAACCTTTCCTGTGTCTAGCCTTACCACACAGCAGCCCCTACCATGTTATCCATTTCCTATACTATTCACTACACACTAGCTGAGAGCCTTGAACACTAGAATGCCCCCCATCTTTTGGCCAACCCAAGATCTGCACTTTCCCTATTATAACAGCACATAAATATATACATTACATATAATACAATAAAGGTAATACATCCAATGATGTAGCAGTACCAAGGTGGCATAGATAATGGTAATACACATTATTGTGTAGCAGTACTAAAAAGCATTATTATAAGATAAAAGACAAACAGTGTAACAATGACATTTCTCTATCCCCTTACATCTGCACCCGCCCACACACTCATCACACTGTGATCGCACCCATCGCCCCACTTACCGTACAGTGTCTGCACCCATCCCCCATACTGTTTCGTCATACATACCCCATCTTCCTCTTTGTTGCTCATACTTTGCCTTGAAATTTCTCTCTCTATATTGTCTGTTCCTGTCTGTTCCTTACTTCCCAAACTTGTGTCCTCAAATCTTCCCCAACCCTCACTCCACATTAACTCTCTCTCCCAACCCCACACTAAATCTCCCCTTCATTATGCTACATTTTCGGTGTCTTCAGCTACAGTGTCTGCGAGTGATGTCAACATTGTGATCACAAGACATGAACGTCGCCCTGACCCCGACAATATAACGCCTGTATTATTTCCCGTTTCTATAATTTCCTATAGTTTTTTTTAATTATCCTTGTATTCCCAGAGAACCGTTTTAAGCTCTGTACATATTACTAAATGGTATTGTATTGTGAAAGTTTTCAACAACACATTTAGGGTTCCTAAAAATTGTATTCACAAAACGTATACATACTGTAAATGCAATATGTGTGGATATGCAAACACAATAGGAGACCTTATAGATGGATTTGTTATGTTATGACATTTTTGGATCACAGTGCTTCATTCTTTTGTCTTTCTCCTAAACCTGAGGATATTGGGTATGGGAGCAGATAAATGCTATTAGAATGGGAACACAAGTTGAGGCTACTCTGGCACTGGGACACAATTGTGGTGACTAGGAAGTAGGCAGGCCTCTGGGGTTTCTAATTGCTTGGTTATTGTTAATAGCTGCGCTACTTTCCAGGTTTCGAACAAAAACATTAACAATGAAAAGTCAATTTAAAATTAATTTTTAACACAACTGTTCAAAAGGTGAAATTGTGCACGGTCCAAAAAAGTGCAAAGTTGATTTGGAAAGCTTGTTCAAATCTTAAGCCATTGTTACTGCGATGTATTTTGCATCAATTATAAGTTAGAACCACAAGTGGGTTAAAACATATAGATATACAAGTCTTTCCAATATACTTTTTCTCTTTTGTGTTCTATGCCTATTTTGGCTTACAAGACCGCTGCAAAATGCTGACCAAAATATGCCCATGTAAAAAAAATTTTGGCTATAAAAAATGTTTGCCATAATACAAAAAAGTGAATTGTAGATCTCTAATATATAACTACCTTTGCCTTTATGGTGCTGTGCCTAAAGTGTAATTGTACTTTAAGGAAAAATTTCTTAGATGTGTATGTACAACATTATGATCATTAACCCCTTTCCTACATTGGACGTACTATTCCGTCCATGTGCTGCGCTGCTCCGAGGGTCTCCTTCCCTTCCATCTTGGATCCAGGGGCCTGCAGGGAGGCATCTTTCTCAGTGCCTGCTGAGAGCAGGCTCTGAGAAAACCTGCAGCAGCGCCTGTCAGATCGCTGATCTGACACTGCGCTGTGCAAAGTGTCAGATCAGCAATCTGACACTAGATAGTGATGTCCCCCCTGGGACAATAAAATAAAGTTAAAAAAGTGTAAAAATAATTTATAAAGAATCCCTAAATAAATTTGAAAAAAAAAAATTCCCTAATAAATTCATTTTTTGGAAATAAAAAAAACAATAAAAGTACATATATTTAGGATCGCCGCGTCCGTAAGGATCCACCCTATAAAACTGTCCTACTAGTTAACCCCTTTAGTGAACCCCTTAAAAATAAAAGGAAAAAACAAAGGAAAAAACAATGCTTTATCATCATACCACCGAAGAAAACGTGCAATAACACGCGATCCAAAAGACTTATATAAATAAACATGGTACCGCTGAAAACATAGTAACATAGTAACATAGTTATTAAGGTTGAAGGGAGACTTTAAGTCCATCTAGTTCAACCCATATCCTATCCTAACTTGCCCTAAAACGTCATCTTGTCCCGCAAAAAACGAGCCACAACACAGCATCATCAGTGAAAAAATAAAAAAGTTATAGCTCGCAGAATAAACCAATGCAAAAATAATTATTTTTTTTATATAAAATTGTTTTCATTGCATAAAAGCGCCAAAACATAAAAAAAAGACATAAATGAGGTATCGCTGTAATCATACTGACCCGAAGAATAAAACTGCTTTATGAATTTTACCACATGCGGAACGGTGTAAATGCACTCCCCAAAAGAAATTCATGAAATGCTGGTTTTTGTTCATTCTCCGTCCCAAAAATCGGAATAAAAAGTGATAAAAAATGTCACGTGCCCGAAAAAGGCACCAATAAAAACGTCAACTCATCCCGCAAAAAAATAAGACCTCAAATGACTCAGTGGGTCAAAATATGGAAAAATTATAGCTCTCAAAATGTGGTGGTGCAAAAACTATTTTTACAATAAAAAGCGTCTTTTAGCGTATGACAGCTGCCAAGCATAAAAACCCGCCATAAATAGTAAATCAAACTCCCCTTTATCACCCCCTTAGTTAGGGAAAAATAATAATTTTTTTTTACTCTATTTCCATTTTCCCATTAGGGTTAGGGCTGAGATTAGTTTTAGGGGTGTGTTGGGGTTTGGTTTGGAGTTAGAATTGGATGATTTCCACTGTTTAGGCACATCAGGGGCTCTCCAAATGCAACATGGCGTCTGATCTCAATTCCAGCCAATTCGGCATTGAAAAAGTCTCCTTCCCTTCCAAGCTCTGCCATGTGCCAAAACAGTGGTTTATGCCCACATATGGGGTATCAACCTACTCAGGTCCAATTTCTCCTGTTACCCTTGGGAAAATAAAAAATTAGGGGCAAAAATATCATTTTTGTGGAAAAAAAAGATTTTTTTATTTTTATGGCTTTACGTTATAAACTTCTGTGAAGCACTTGGGGGTTCAAAGTGCTCACTACACATCTAGATTAGTTCCTTGGGGGGTCTAGTTTCCAAAATGGGGTCACTTGTGGGGGATTTCCACAGTTTAGGCACATCAGGGGCTCTCCAAAGGCAACATGACACCCGCAGACCATTCCATTGAAGTCTGCATTCTAAAACATCACTACTTCCCTTCCGAGCCCCGAAGTGTGCCCATACAATAGTTTTCTCCCACATATGTGATATCAGCGTACTCAGGACAAATTGGACAACAATTTTTGGGGTCCAATTTCTCCTGTTACAATTGGGAAATTAAAAAAATTAGGGACTAAAAGATCATGTTTGTGGAAAAAATATGATTTTTTCATTTTCACACCCGGGCGTTATAAACTTCTGTGAAGCACTTGGGGGTTCAAAGTGCTCACCACAAATCTAGATAAGTTCCTTGGGGGTATAGCTTCCAAAATGGGGTCACTTGTGGGGGGTTTCCACAGTTTAGGCACATCAGGGGCTCTCCATAGGCAACATGACACCCGTAGACTATTCCATCAAAGTCTGCATTTCAAAATATCACTACCTCCCTTCCGAGCTCTGCCATGCGCCCAAATAGTGGTTTACCCCCACATGTGGGGTATCATCGTACTCAGGACAAATTGCACAATAACTTTTGGGGTCCTGTTACCCTTGGGAAAATAAAAATTGAGGTGAAAAGATAATTTTTGTGGAAAAAATATGATTTTTTAATTTTACGGCTGTACATTACAAACTTCTGTGAAGCCCTTGGGGGTTCAAAGTTCTCACCACATATCTAGATAAGTTCCTTGGAGGGTCTAGTTTCCAAAATGGTGTCATTTGTGGGGGGTTTCCACTGTTTAGGCACATCAGGGGCTTTCCAAACTCGACATGGCATCTGATCTCAATTCCAGCCCAAAAAGCCAAATGGTGCTGCTTCCCTTCCGAGCTCTGCCATGCGCCCAAATGGTAGTTTACCCCCACATATGGGGTATCAGCGTACTCAGGACAAATTGCACAATAACTTTTGGGTCCTGTTATCCTAGGGAAAATAAGAATTGGGGGTGAAAAGATCATTTTTGTGGAAAAAAATTTGATTTTTTTAATTGTACGGCTGTACGTTATAAATTTCTATGAAGCCCTTGGGGGTTCAAAGTTCTCACCACATATCTAGATAAGATCCTTGGGGGGTCTAGTTTCCAAAATGGGGTCACTTGTGGAGCGTTTTCACTGTTTAGGCACATCAGGGGCTCTCCAAACATGACATGGCGCCCGATTTCAATTCCTGCCACTTTTGCGTTGAAAAAGTCAAAATGGCGCTACTTCCCTTCTGAGCTCTGCCATGCACCGAAACAGTGGTTCCCCCTGCATATCCGGTATCAGAGTACTCAGGGCAAATTGCACAATAACATTTGCAGTCCAATTTCTCCTGTTACCCTTGGTAAAATAAAATAAATTGGACCGAAGTAATTTTTTTGTGAACAAAAGTTAAATGTAAATTTCTTTTTAAACATTAAAAAAATTCCTGTGAAGCACCTGAAGGGTTAATAAACTTCTTGCATGTGATTTTGAGCACCTTGGGGGGTGCAGTTTTTAAAATGGTGTCACTTTTAGGTATTTTCTATCATATAGACTCCTCAAAGTGACTTCAAATGTGATGTGGTCCCTAAAAAAATGGTGTTGTGTTGTGAATGGGTCACCGAGGAGGAGAGCGCAATAGGCTATGCCACCAGAACACCAGAGAGGTTGGTCGCTCAGCGGATTGCAGACCCCTGATCTTAACAACACATCTAGCAGTAGCCGTGGAGCGTTCCTACGTTGCCCTAGATGCCTCGTCACAGCTGGAGGACTAACTAAGGCCGGTTTCACATTTGCGCTTTATAGCGCAGCGACGGCCTGCGCACGGCCGCAGCTAAGCCCCATCCCCTGCCGGCTCCCTGCCCGCCCCTTCCGGTCATCGCCGCCTACTAGCGCACATGGACGCTTGCGATCTACGCACCCTATCTTTAGCATAGGGTGCGCAGATCGTGCGCTGGCCATGCGCCTTCAAAAGTGCGCAGCGCACGGCAAAATCCTGCTAGCGCACGGCCAGCGCACGATCTGCGCACCCTATGCTAAAGATGGGGTGCGCAGATCGCAAGCGTCCATGTGTGCTAGTAGGCGGCGATGACCGGAAGGGGCGGGCAGGGAGCCGGCAGGGGGCGGGGCTTAGCGGCGGCCGTGCGCAGGCCGTCGCTGCGCTATAAAGCGCAAATGTGAAACCGGCCTTAACCTAAAGACAGAAAGGTGAAATCTAAACTGCCCCGGAGCAGATCCCCATAGGAATAGACAGGCCCAAACATATATTGTCGGTGGAACAAGATGAAGCACAAACACAGACGGAAAAAAGACTGGGCAAATGATGGGGCCCACACTGACTAGATAGGACAGGACAGAAAAGGCACTGTCTGCAATCATGCAAAAACCCTAATAATTCCAACATGACTGAAGTTCAAAAATACTGAGGTTTGAACAACCTCACCCCCACTATATCAGCACTCAGGTGTGAACTGGTGGCTAGCAACAGGCTAATACAGCAGGGGACTGAGCAAACAAACACAAGATACAAAAATACAGGGCAGGAGCCAGCAGCCCCAGGGGGAGCAAGCTGACCCCTGACAGCAAGGGAAAAACAGATGCAAATGGTTTAGCAAATGACACTTAGCTGAAAAAATGCAGGATCAGGCAGCAGACAGAAATCCTCAGTAAGCAAAGAAAGGAGTATCACCGGCAGTCACTGAGAGAAGTCTGCTCGCTTATGTAGTCCCAATCACTACCACCACTCCTCCAATTATCTTCTGCAGCTGTTAGGTTAACATTGTTGACCAGCAACACTACCAGCAGTATCCACCAGAGGGAGCCTTGCCTCAAAAGTCGGATCAAGAGAGCTCACAACAGTGTTGTAAAAATGAGAAATAGCTGGTCAACTTTTAACCCTTATAACTTCCTAACAAAAAAAAATTTTGGTTCCCAAATTGTGCTGATGTAAAGTAAACTTGTGGGAAATGTTACTTTAAGTTTTTTGTGTGCCATATCTCTTTGATTTAAGGCTATAAAAATTCAAAGTTGGAAAATTGCAAAATTTTCACCAAATTTCCGTTTTTTTCCACAAATAAACGCAAGTTATATGAATGAAATTTTACCACTAACATGAAGTACAATATGCACAAGAAAACAATGTCAGAATCACCGGGATCCAAGGAGTTATTTCCTCATAAAGGGACAGTGGTCAGAATTGTAAAAATTGGCCCGGGCATTAACGTGAAACCACCCTTGGGATTAAAAGAGGTTAAACCACTTGCATCCAATGTTATTAGCAAGTTTCCCCTCTGAAGGCTCTAGTTACTAGAGGCCTCAGCACTTTCTGTGTGCTGTCTCATTTTCAACTTCCCTCTTTTATGGACTTCTACATTTAGCATGTGTAATCTAATTCCCTACTGAATAGATTTGAAGACAGAGTTTATTGGGTTTTCTTAATTTTAGGAATAAATGATGACTGCATGAGAGAGAAGTGATAATATGCCTGTTCCTCTAACATTTTTCTTTAATAAGTATTAAAACGTTTTTTACGGTATCTTTGCTTGTACTGATGATCTATGGGTAAAGTGTGATTATTTAATTACTACCATACTTGTTCCACATCAATACAATAAATATTTTAGCCATTCTTTACCTAGCTGCATATTGAATTTCCTAAACCCTAAGCTATTCCTTTAGTGATTAGTAGCACTGTTCACTGAGACAACACATTCTTGTTTGCAGGCTGCATACCTCTCTATACTGTGCTACAACTTTGGAGTAGAGACTTATGAAAAGAAAGTTTATGATCAAAGTTCCTTTTGGCTAAGGTACTGGTGCACTAATATTCCTTTTGTAATCTTTAGGGTATGTGCACACGTTGCGGATTCGCCTGCGTATCCGCAGCGGATTTGGCCCTGCGGATCCGCAGCAGTTTTCCAAGGGATGTACAGTACCATGTTATCCTATGGAAAACAAAAACCGCTGAGCACATGCTGTGGAAAATTCCGAGCGGAAACGCAGCGGTTTATTTTCCGCAGCATGTCAATTCTTTGTGCGGATTCCGCAGCATTTTTACATCTATTCCATTATAGGAATCCGCAGGTGTAAAAACACAGGCCAAATCCACAAAAGATCTACTGGAAATCCACAGGTAAAACACAGGCATTTTGACCTGCGGATTCTGCAGATTCCACCTGGAAAAATCCGCACACGAATCCGCAATGTGTGCACATACCGTTAGTGTCTTATATCTTTTATAACATTATAAAGTTTTCTTGTCTTGCTAAATATTTTAACAGCAGGCATGCTGAGTATGTTTATTTAATGGGAATCTGTCACCTCCAGAAACGCGATTTACTTGCAGATATAAATTGTAATCTGCCAGTGAGTTGCATTTAAATCACATCTACAATGCTTACTTAAAGGGAATCTGTCACCTATTTTTTCGACTATCAGCTGCCAGCACAGCCATCAGGGGCTTATCTACAGCATTCTGTAATGCTGTAGATAAGCCCCCAATGTAACCTGAAAGATAAGAAAAATGAGTTAGATTATACTCACCCTGAGGCAGTCCGGTCTTGGTCCGATGAGTGTCGCGGTCCGGTCCGCGCCTCCCATCTTCTAACGGTGACGTCCTCTTCTTTGCTTCCCGTCGTGGTTCCTGAGCAGGCGCACTGCTCTGCCCTGTTTTCTCCCTGCACTATACAATGGGCAATATGTACCTAGCACATTTACAGTCTGCTCGCACACATACATGCCTAGTCAACCTCCTCCTACTAGCCAGCATCCCTGGTGCCACTCATTATTAGTAGACCCTGCACAAATCATCATTGTGGCCTGATGCATGCAAGGACCAGGATCCTGAGTATGTTTTTGCTCTTCTCTAAAATCTTCAGGTTATTGCAGCACGCGTATTCTGTTCTGTGAATAGGTGATAACTTGTTTAGCTACCATTTATTCAGTGATCAAGGTAATGCATTTCTGGGTTCTCAAACTTTTGCTAATAATGTAAATGCCAGTGTGTTGTTGTCACAAAGGAAAACATTAACATATAGTTATAATGTATTATCTATGCAGCCAGAGTTACGAGATTGGGAAGACAGATAAGTACACCACTGGACGTGAAATGCAGGTAAGCTTTAGTAGTCCTATGTTACTATATTAAAAAGACATTGAAGATACGTTAAAAAGGGTTTTTTTATTTCAGAAAATTGTGCACATTAAAATTCAGCATCTGAAAGTTTATCTGCTCATTGTATTTACACCACTTTTATATTGAGTATAATGGCTCAACCGTAAGGCTTCTGAAAGAATGCTTGTCCCAATGCTGCTTCATTCAAGCAATTACCAAGTTCACAGATAATTGGACTTCTTTTGAATATTGACTGCATTTGTTAATATGTTCAGCATGGATCACTTTTGGACTCTTTTGCCTCATGCAGATGTCCTGGTTTTTATGCAAAAAAAAAATCGTATTTTTGTCATTAGTGTGTCGGATCTGTGTTTCATTGTGTTTGATCAGTGTCCGTTTTTACCATCAGTGGTTTTCACGTATGGAGAAACAAATAAGTGATAAAGCTTCTCCTTTTCTTTGCATTGTTAATCATGGATAGCACACAGACTGTACATTAATGCCATCTGTGTGCTATCCGGGATTTTCACAAGACCCATAAACTTGTATCTGTAATTTTGATCTGTGATGAGAGTATAAAAACAGATATGTCTCCATGAATTTTGCACAAACACACGGTCTCAAAAAACCATAGACATGAAAATCGCTGCAATGACCCCTCTGCCACCTCACCACCACCGGAGCTGCCGCAAACCTCCAACCTACTGTCTCCTTCCCCACCAACCTGTAGACTGTAAGCTCACATGGGCAGGGACCCACCTCTGTACCAGTCTGTTGTTAGCTTGTTCATTGTAATGTTATATTTGTATGTTGTATGTAACCACTTTGCACATGTACAGTACCATGGAATCATTTTTCTTCTTTTAAGTTTTTGACTTTAAAAGAAGACATGTTCGGCAAACAAATGTGGTTGTGATCTTGATAAAATGAAAACACTAATGTCTGCCATGCTAAGCCTCCTATTAAAGGGTTATTTACTACCTACTATCAATTATGGTATATCTCAAGGATACTGTATGTAATATTAACTATATGATGTAGGTGTAACACTCAGGTGCTTGGATGCAGCGACACAAACGCGCAGAGCAGGGGTTAACTATTATTTAATGGTTCAACAGCAATGAAATCCTTGCAGGGAGAGAGAACAGGGAAAAAAGAGATGCAAAGTAAACCGTATATTGGTTGTTTAACTAGACAGTCTTTTGTTAACAGATTCACTTATCGTGGCCCCGCCGCCCGTCACTCTCTGGAGGTCCAGTGGGTAATAGGATGCCGGCAGAGGTTGGTGTAGCATCTTCAAGTGTCCCCACCCAACACACGGTCCCGTTTCTGGCGGCAGTGAGCGGTCACCGGTTCTGCCCGCTGAGCCCCTAGTCCATTTAACTGCGGAGCAGAAGGGTAGAGCTCTCTGCAGGATTCCACGTGTCTCTCTGAGCAGCTGCCATCACCTGAATGGCTACCCTGCAAGGCTGCCAGCTGATACCTGAACGTACGTGCTGCGATGCCCTGCCTGGTGTGCTTTCCCCTGAGTGCCCGCCGGTATGGGTGAGTCACTCTTCGCTCTCCTCACTGCAGCCGCGGTCTGCACCTGCTCAGCATTCTGGCGGGAAGCCCCATTCAGTTCCCGTGCAACCCCTTTTAACTTACTTCCCCTGACTATGCCCCTTCACCCAGGTTACCGGCTCGCTCCTTCTGCAATTTCATTCCCTCCAGCAACAGGAGGTTCGGCCCCAACAGTTTCGGACCTGGCGCTTCAGCAGCCTTTGCAACCCGGTCCTCTTTTCTACACCTCCGCCTTCCTTTAGCTCGCCATTCCACGGGGGAGAGCTCTTTCACCAAATGTACACAATTCTCAACTTCTTGGATAATTCTTTTGCCAAATAAACTGATCTTTCTCCTAGAGGGCGGGAGGCACTCCAACTGTGGTTCGCTCTGATCGGCGTAATTCGGGCTGACTCGTGGGCAGCAAAGGGATGCTCTGACCCGGTGAGTCTGCCACTTTAGAGACTTCCAGCATTGGTGGCTCAGTGTTCATGTCCTCAGGAGTGGTAGGTGACACATCATTGGGGTCTAAGTGTGGAGCTAACACCCTGTCTTCTCCATCGAAATCGGGAAGCGGAGCTCAGGGCACCTCCCCAGTTGTTGGCAGCTCTTTTCCATTTTTGGGTTCCTTGGACAAGCAGGGTGGCAACATGCTATGATGGACTACTCTAGTAGGTGCTCCTTCTTCCTGTTCAGGCTGAACTTCATACACTAGCCCAACGGGGCCAACCCGTCATGTCTTTCGGTGTGGAATCTGCTTCCACCAGTTTTCCAATTTTCCCCGGGGCCTCTTATTCCGGACCAACACTCGGTCCCCGGATTTCAGACCGATAGGTGGTGCCTCATGGTGCTTGAGTTCCCGAAACTTAGTCTGCACCATTCAACGTAGAGTCTGCAATCGGTGCCGGTGTTTCTTAATCCAAGAGGACACCCACGTCCATGGATAGTCCTCCTCCGGGTCCGGCTCCGTAATCTCTTATCCTCTTTGTCCGAACAACAGGGTGTACGGCATGAACCCTGTCATGCTGTGCAAACAGTTGTTATACACCTACACCAGCTCTGCCACAAACTCAGGCCACCGTACCTTCCGGTCTTCTTCCAAAGTGCATAACATCTGGATCAATGCTCGAATGAAGCGTTCACAAGCCCCATTCCCTTGAGGGTGATAAGAAGTAGTTCTGGACTTCCCAATCTGGTACAAATGGTGTAGTTCTTCCATATCTCGCCCCTGGAAGCAGGCGCCTTGATTGGAATTAATCATTTTCGGGCAGCCATACACGGGGATGAAATCTCGATAGATGGCCTGTGCAGCTAATTCGGCGGTCTGATCTCTAGTTGGAATTACCACAGAAAACTTGTGAAATGGTCAGTCATCACCAGGCAATGTTCATAGCCAAGATGCGCTGGTCTTATGGTCATAGTCGATCATCAAGTCTTCCAAAAGGGTGAAGGTCACAATGGTCTGTGTTGGGGCCCAATGTTCTGGGGGCTTAGCCAGCTCTCAACTTCTGCATTGTTGGCAAGCATCTTTTAATGCATTCCTCAGTCATGGGTGATACACCAGTCTCTGTAGCCACCGGAACATTTTCTCTGCACCGAAGTGAGCTCCTCGCTCATGAGCCTCGATGGCCACCATCTTGATCGACTTCTCTGGGAGCACTATTTGCCAAGGGACCCCCTCTTCTCACAAAAGCTGCACTTTCCGATATAACAACCCATTTCTCAACAGAACCTTTCCCATTTTCCTAGAGTCCACAGGGCACCTAAGGACAGCGCTTTCCTCTCCCTCTGACTAGGAAGTTGCTTCAGCGCCACCCACTGTCGCAGCTGAGCAGTCTCCTTGTCCATCTGTTGGAGTTGAATCGAGTCGTCTTGGGACCGCCCTAGTACCTGATCTTCAGACCATTGTTTGATCTGTTCCTGGGTTGCCACCAATGAGGTAAATAGGTTTCGGAATCCAGGGATCTTCTCTGCCTCAAGCTCTTCATCTCGGTCACGGCCAGGACATTCTTGTGTCACTCTGGAAAGGGTGTCAGCATGGGTATTCTCTGCCTTGGCCCGGTAGACAATTTTGTATCTATACAGTACTTTGCCATGCGGGCCACCCACCATTGTTCCAGGGCCCCTAGTTTTGAATTTTTGAGATGGGCTAAGGGATTGCTATCCGTCCTCACCAGAACCTCTGATCCAGATAAAATACTACATGAACTTCTCAGTCATGGCCCATACCAGGACTAGCAGCTCCAACTTGAAAGAGCTATAATTGTCTGGGTTTCGCTCTGAGTCACGCAGAGATCGGCATGCGTAGGCTATCACCCGTTCTTTCGCCTCTTGATGGTTTCCCCACTGGATGGTTCAGTTCTTCTAGCCCGCCGGCAATCCCTTTAACAATTCTAGCAAAGGGTTCGCTATACGGGTGAAATTTTTTACAAATCTTCAGTAGTAGCCAGTAAGCCCTAGGAAAGCCCATACACCTTTCACCATCATAGAAGTGTGCCGTTCTTGCACCGCTGCTACATTTTCTCGTGCAGGTCTTACTCCTTCACTAGACACAATATGCCCCAAATACTCAATTTGCTTATCGAAGAGATGGCATATCTGTGGTTTCACCTTCAGGCCATGGCTCTGTAACCGGCTCAGCACTTGCTCAAGTCGCTGAAGGTGCTCCTCAAAGGTGGGCGTGTAGTCAATGATGTCATCAAGGTAGATCAGGGTGGCCTCAAAATTCAAGTCTCTCAAACATCTCTCCATCAAGCACTGGAATGTCCCTGGGGTGTTACTCAGGCCAAAGGGCATGAGATTGAACTCGAACAGTCCCATGGGCAATACAAATGCTGTTTTAGGCCAGTCGTGTTCAGCCATTGGCACCTGCCAGTACTCGCTGGCCAGATCAAGGGTGGAAAAATTCAGGAAAACAATGAAGAAATACATCAGGATAAGACTTTGCCAACAAACAGCAACCTTGTACGCCTTCAGAGTCCTCCTGGATGGAGAAAGAAAAATGTTGTGAAGAAGAAACGGAGAGTGGTGGTCATGGGGGATTCCCTGTTGAGAGGAACAGAGGCCGCTATCTGCAGACCGTATATAACTTCAAGAGAAATGTGCTGTCTTCCAGGTGCAAAAATTAAAGATGTGTCTGACAGGATATCAGGACTCTTCAGACCTACAGATGACTACCCATTCCTGCTACTACATGTGGGGACAAATGACACCGCAAGAAACGACCTGGAAACCATCTGCAGAGACTTTGAAGACTTAGGCAAGAAAGTGAAAGAACTGGGAGCGCAGGTGGTCTTCTCTTCCATCCTCCCAGTGGATGGCCATGGAACAAGGAGGTTGAATAAGATTCTGCAGGTGAACAACTGGCTATGTCGATGGTGCCGTCAGCAACGATTTGGATTTCTGGATCACGGAGTGAACTACTTATACGATGGACTACTTGCTAGAGATGGGGTGCACCTTACGAAGACTGGAAAGCATGTATTTGGAAGTTGCCTTGCTACACTTGTAAGGAGAGCTTTAAACTAGAACAACATGGGAAGGGAAGCAAAAGACCAGAAAAAGCCATACACCTGACAAATGCTATTGAGAACTCTGCTATTAGAAGTGGAAAGGAAGTACAAAGACGAAAGAATCTAATTAATAAAAATATTGGAGAAAGAGAAACCAATCACAAACTAAAATGTTTCTATACTAATGCACAAAGCATGGGCAACAAACAAGGAGAATTGGAACTACTAACACAGGAAAAGAAATATGATGTCATTGGAATCACTGAAACTTGGTGGGACAATACACATGATTGGAATACAAGACTAGAAGGATACAACTTATTTGCAAGAAACAGACTTGATAAACGAGGAGGGGGTGTTGCATTGTATGTTAGAAATGCGTATATCTGCACAGAGATTGAAGCTTCAGAGACTGGGAGTTCTGTGGAAACTGTTTGGGTAAGAATACAAGGACAGAACAATGGAAAGGACACCATTGTAGGCATTTACTACAGGCCGCCTGTGCAAGCTGAAGATATGGATGAACTCTTTATGCATCAAATGGCCAAGTTCTCCAAAAATATGACATAGTTGTCATGGGAGATTTCAACTATCCAGACATTTGTTGGGAATCTCTGTCAGGCAAAACTAACAGGTCAAGGAAATTCTTATCCTCTCTTGCTGACAACTTTATCTTCCAAAAGGTAGGGGATAAAACAAGGGGAACTGCTACCTTGGATCTAATCCTTATAAACAGGGAGGAAATGGTTGAGGAGGTAAAAGTGGCTGGAACCCTAGGAGGTAGCGACCATGCTATTTTAGAATTTTGGATAACTAGAGGCGGAAGACCTGTGAAGACTCAGACGTCAAGGTTAGATTTCAGAAAGGCAGATTTTAAGGGATTCAGAAAGATAATTGGAGGGATCCGATGGCTGGATATCCTTAAAGACAAAAATGTCCAGGAAGGATGGGAAATCTTGAAAAATCAAATTCTCAAAGCACAGTTGTTAACAATTCCGAAAAGAGGGAAGAATAGGAAGCATTTAAGGAAACCAGGATGGGTGAACACAGAACTTAAGCACATGCTAAAAAGGAAGAAAAAAATGTTTATAAAATGGAAAGAGGGAGGCATATCTAAAGAAAAATATCATGCTGTCTGCAGAACCTGCAGGGCACAAATCAGATTATCTAAAGCTGAAAATGAATTGAGGCTTGCAAGAGATGTCAAAAGCAATAATAAAGGATTTTGGGGATATGTCAAAAGTAAAAGAAAAGTCAAAGATGCTATAGGATTTTTACAGGATGAAAATGATGAAATGGTAAGACAGGATGTTGAGAAGGCTGAACTTTTAAATTCCTATTTTGCATCTGTTTTCTCTCAGAAAGGAAATGTAACACCAACTGTTATTCACTGTCCTATTAAGGGAATAGAAGAATCCAGGATATCTATAAACAGAAAGATAGTGAGGAAACACTTAGCTAACTTAAATGAATTCAAGTCTCCAGGTCCAGATGAATTACACCCCAGAGTACTGAAGGAGATAGCAGAAGAAATTTTTGAACCCCTCTCCATAATCTTTGAAAATTCTTGGAGAACAGAAGTGCCAGAAGACTGGAGAAGAGCAAATGTTGTTCCTATCTTCAAAAAGGGGAAGAAGGTGGACCCAGGCAACTCTAGGCCGGTGAGTCTGACTTCTATACCAGGAAAGATCTTTGAACAAATTATTAAACAACATGTATGTCAATACCTGGATAAGAATGAAGTGATCAAACAGAGTCAGCATGGGTTTGTAACTAATAAGTCATGTCAGACTAACTTAATATCCTTCTATGACGGTATCACTGATTGGGTGGATCAAGGAAATGCTGTAGATATAGTATATCTTGACTTCAGCAAAGCATTTGACAAAGTCTCTCATACAATCCTTATTGAAAAAATGACTAAGTATGGAATGGACAAGGCAACTGTTAGGTGGATTCATAACTGGCTTAGTGATCGGACCCAAAGAGTGGTCGTAAATGGCTGCACATCCAGTTGGAAGAATGTCTCAAGTGGGGTACCACAGGGCTCTGTCCTGGGCCCTGTATTGTTCAACATCTTTATCAACGATTTAGATGAAGGAATTGAGGGTAAACTGATTAAATTTGCTGATGACACAAAGCTAGGAGGGATAGCTAATACTAGAGAAGAGAGAGAGAGGATTCAAAAAGATTTAAATAAACTGGAGAAGTGGGCAGCAACTAACAGAATGGTTTTTAACAGGGAGAAATGCAAAGTACTACATCTGGGCAATAAAAATGAAAAAAGCATATATAGAATGGGAGGAATAGGGCTAAGTGACAGCACATGTGAAAAAGACTTGGGTATACTAATAGATCACAGACTGAATATGAGTCAACAGTGTGATGCAGCAGCAAAAAAGGCAAATGCAATTCTAGGATGTATTAACAGAAGCATACAGTCTAGATCACGTGAAGTCATTATTTCCCTCTACTCCTCTTTGGTCAGACCTCATCTGGAATATTGTGTCCAGTTTTGGGCACCACATTTTAAAAAAGACATCAACAAACTGGAGCAAGTTCAGAAAAGAGCGACCAGAATGGTGACCGGTCTGCAAACCCTGTCTTATGAGGAAAGGTTGCAGGATTTGGGAATGTTTAGTTTGCAAAAGAGAAGACTGAGAGGAGACTTAATAGCTGTCTACAAATATCTAAAGGGCTGTCACATTGTAGAAGGATCAACTTTATTCTCATTTGCACAAGGAAAGACTAGAAGCAATGGGATGAAACTTAATGGGAGGAGACACAGATATTAGAAAAAACTTTTTGACAGTTAGAGTGATCAATGAGTGGAACAGGCTGCCACGAGAAGTTGTGAGTTCTCCTTCAATGGAAGTCTTCAAACAGAGGCTGGACAGACATCTGACTGGGATGATTTAGCGAATCCTGCTTTGAGCAGGGGGTTGGACCAGATGACCCAGGAGGTCCCTTCCAACTCTACGATTCTATGATTCTATGATTCTATGATTCTCCCGTCTCAAAGCAGAGAGGGATTCCGCAATTCGGGGCAGCAGATAAGAGTCTTGCAGTGTACAGGCGTTCAGCCACATTTAACCGACACAAAACCGTAGGGTCCCGTCTTTTTTTCAGACTAGCTGTATTGCCAACTGTTTAGCAATAAGGTTCGGATACGGCTTTAAAGAAGGCACCACTTGGATATGACACAATTTTATTATGCAATGATTAATTTAAATGATAAAGACACCAAATTAATGGAATATATGACAATGATATAACAATTTATTAAGATTACATCAGGATAATGCTGAATTATGGAATGGCAAATATAATATTACCCTGTTTTGTTAATTAATTTCATGTGAATCATACAATTAATATGAATTATAGTACATAGAGAAATAAGCATCAATACTATACATTGCAAAGTATTGTAACATCACTTCTCCACTGGAGGGACCACAGTGTCAGCGAGAAGGAAATGCTCTGGTCTTGTCATCACAGAAACCGTGCATCCATGATACCTTCTGTAAATGTCCATACCTCACTGACACAGGGTCCAACTTTTTACACACAACTCCCACATCCTCCCCTATTACATCTGTGCAGTATGTTTAGGCTGAATCATCAGTATCTTGCCATTGTACAGTTGCTTGTTGTCTTGATAACAGCACAAGACTTCAAGGTCTGTTTGTTATAGACTCCTACAATCTTAAAGTTTGTTTGCACCAACCCAAGATCTGTTTACCACTGGCATGTCTTCTAACAATCAAGATTGTCTGTCACTGATTGTCTGTCAATGTTCAAAGTTCAACATATGTTGCTTGTTACAAAGTTAACTCTTCATGATCATAGCATAACGCTCTAAGATGGTAGCTATATGGGCAGCATGACTTCCATAATCACCTATTCTGAAACTGGATACCTATCGTAACCCAGGCACACACTCATACTCGTCTCATTTGTATCGCAATCGGTCCTCGATTATTGATGTCATGCATGACCATTGCTACATGAAACCATCAAAACATTTTGGTCTCCCTTGCCTCCGAGCATCACACTATTATTGAACACAAGACGTCCTTGTTCAAGCAACATAAATATTCATTATCTGTACATTTGTTATTTTTAACCTTGTCTTATGGTATTAACACAGAGCAAACACTTTGTGGCTCAGTATCAATGATATTACACCGTAGTATATTGCAATATATAGTGCTTGGATTCAAACAACCATATTTCATATTTGCAATACTTTCCACCCTTGGTCTAGTGACCACACTATATCAAAGCATATAAACAATATATTACAATATGTAGGCTATAAGATATCCATATTTTTATTAGCACCACACTAGCACAATGGGGGCAGCCCACGGACTCTGACTCTCTCGTATTACTCCACTTTGCAGCATATGAGCCAGCATCTCATTCACCTCCTTATCCATCTGGGGAGGTATTTGATGATATCTTTCTTGGATTGGTGCGGCATTCCCAGTAGGAAATTCTTGAGTGACTTTCTGAGTACATCCGAAGTCATCTTCATGGTGGGCAAAAACCTCTTGATAGCGCTCCAGTACATCCTCTACTTGCTGCACTTGCTGAGGTGATAGTCCCGTCAGTTCCGCCTGCATCTGCTCTAAGATTCTACGACCCTCCTTCTTGCTGTCAGGCGGGGATTTCGGTGTTGCTGTAACTGCTAGAGTCCAGGGATCCCCTCGCACAACAGCCAGTTGAACTACTTTGGATGGCATTAGCTTCTTCAGAATGCCCAGGATTTGGGCCACTTCCCTCTTGGGTAGATGGGTTAAACTTTTGGACCCCAGGTTGACACACCGTACTACGAGGTTGCTGTCTTGAACTGTGGCTAGTGTCCAAGTGACAAGCAACCCAGGGGGTATTTGATCCATTGCTGTTCGCTCAATTTATACTTCCACTCCCTCCAGGGGAGTACAAGCTCGCACTGGCAATGTGAGCACTGTCTGGCCAGGCGGTAAGGTAATCTTCGCAGCAGCCAATACCATCAATTTCCCCAAGATTCTTCGGTCTCCCGACGTTTCCTGGGCTTGAGCTTTTCGGATTAATTTCTGGAACACCTTCCATTGAGGGGTTCGTGGGCTCCTTTGGTTCAAGAAAGGTTCCTGCGGCTCACTATTCAAAAGTTGTACCATCTCCTTCAGCACATTAATTCCAATATTCATTACCGGTCCATGACCGGCATCTCCTGTGAAAAACATGACCCCCTTGCGGCCTATATTCTTCCCACATACTTTAATCTCCATCCAGACCACCCCTGCGACCAGAATGGGCAACTGATTAGCCACTGGTAATCTTATTACTGGTCCACACTCTGGCCGCGAGACCTCTTGGAAGTGTCGTCTGAAGTAGGCTTCCGGCAGAGTGGTCACTTGTGACCAAGTGTCAATCAAACAGTGAACAGCTTGCCCATTTACCGCAGCCCAGACTGTAGGGCTCACAGAAACTATGCTTTCAGGACTTTCTTCCCCCTTTTGTCTTCTTACCGGCTCCGGGCTGCATCCCTCAGCCACAATTCCCACTAGTTTAACGGCTGCCTTGGTGGGGACAGTCTCCAGTTTGCACAGCCTCGAGCATAATGTCCTGTCTTCCCACAGTTAAAACACATCAGTCCTCCTTTGGCACCAAGGGGTCTCACTGTCTGACGGGGTCCGGCAGAAAGGCGAGATCCTGCATCACTCCTGTCTCTGGTTGAGGGGGCTCCTCTCAGTGGCTCTTGAGCTGGAACAGGGTCTCCTGAGACTGGACCATTCACTCCGCATCTCTTATATTTCTTTCTGGATCTCTTGAGCCCACTCTGGCTCTGCTGCAAGCTGGTTAGGTACGTCACTGCTACGGACCATCCCTGCTAGGGCCGTCACCCACTGTTCCTGCTCTCTTACACAAGCCTCTGCCCCCACCTCTAAGAAGGTCATACGTGGGCTAGCGCGCAAGCGTTCTCACAATGCCTGTTTAAGCAGTTAGTCTCTAAGATCCAACACAAATTGATCCCTCAAAATTCTATCAGGAGGCCTCACTCCCATAAGCCCCACATATTTCCTTTTTGTAATGTGCACATTCACCTCCTGCAACACGTTGATATATTGCGTCACAGTCTCCCCCTCTCGCTGAACGCGACCAAATAACCACATGTGCAACTCTCCAATGTCAGTGGGGTCCCCATGCATCTTTTCCAAAATCTGTACCACCTTCTCTAACGTATCCCGCTCGTGTGGAGGGCGGAACATTACAAAATACCGGGCCTCACCATCTAGTGTCATTAATGCTATCTCTGCCTACAGCGCAGAGGCCATGGGGTGCATCCGCAGCATACTTTTGACTCTTTCAGTCCAATCCCACAACATCATGTTGTTTCCCGTGAATTTTGGGAGATTACTAAGCCTTGCCTCCAATGGCAAACTGGACCTGGGGGGGGTACCCGTAGTGGACTGGTCTGCAGTGTCTGTGTCCACGGACTGCATCCTGCTGACTATGCCAAATGTAACACACAGGTACTTGGAAGCAGTGGCACAAACACGCAGAGAAGGGGTTAACTGTTATTTAATGGTTCAACAGCAATGAACTCGCAGGGAGAAAACAGAGAAAAAAGGGATGCAAACTAAACTGTATAACGGTTGTTTAACTAGACAGTCTTTTGTTAACAGATTCACTTAACGTGGCCCTGCCGCCTGTCACCCTCTGGAGGTCCAGTGAGTAATAGGATGCCGGCGGAGGTCGGCGTAGCATCTTCTGACGTCCCCACCCAACACATGGTCCCTTTTCTGGTGGCAGCGGGCGGTCATCGATTCTGCCTGCTGAACCCCTAGTCCATTTAACTGCAGGGCAGAAGGGTAGAGCTCTCCACAGGATTCCACGTGACATGTGTCTCTCTGAGCAGCTGCCGTCACCTGAATGGCTACCCTGCAAGGCTCTGCATGGCGTGAGCTTCCCTGTGTGCTGCGATGCTCTGCCTGACGAGCGTTCCCCTGCGTGCCCACTGATATGGGTGAGTCTCTCTCGCGGCCGCCCTGTCTCTGCATGCTGCGGCCTATCTCTCTTCTCACTACAGCAGCAGTCCGCACCTGGTCAGCGTTCTGACGGGAAGCCCCATTCAGTTCTCGCGCAACCCCTTTTAATCTACTATCCCTGACTACACCCCTTCACTCAGGTTACCGGCTCACTCCGTCTGCAATTTCGTTCCCTCCAACAGGAGGTTCGGCCCCAGCAATTCCGGACCCGGCACTTCAGCAGCCCTTGCAGCCCATTCCTCTCTTCTACATAGGGGTAAAGACTCTGATTCCAAAGATGTTACTTGCTGGGCTGTTTACTTTAGTGTTGATAAAATCAATGTTTTATCAGGAGACTATCAGTAAAAGACTAGTAAACCTGCTGCCATGTAGTCCTCCATATTCATGAGCTCTGTGTAACCCTCCCCCACCACTGATTGGCAGCTTTCTGCCTATGCAGTGTACACAGAAAGCTGCTAATCAGTGGTGTAGATGGGGTTATACAGAGCTCAGGATTTCGAGAACTGGTAGAATTGCAGTATAGAAAACAGAGATTATAAAAACTTCATGAAGAAGCCCAGTAACTTTTACAGTTGTGCTCAAAAGTTTACATACCCCAGCAGAATTTTTGCTTTCTTGCCCTTTTTTCAGAGAATATGAATGATAACACCAAAACGTTTTCTCCACTCATGGTTAGTGGTTGGGTGAAGCCATTTATTGTCAAACTACTGTGTTTTTTCTTTTTAAATCATAGTGATAACCCAAAACATCCAAATGACCCTGATCAAAAGTTCACATACCCCATTTCTTGCATATGCAATATGCCATGGGGATGGATCACAGGAGCAGCTCCCGCTGCAATAACCTGGATCACAGCCACTAGCAGGATCTAAAAGTCTGCCTGTCAATAAAACACTACATGTATAATATAGTGATAATATGCTGCCCAATATTGTCCAAGTGATTAAAGGATATAATATCAAAGTCCTCTTGTGGAATTAATAAGTATTGTAAATGAAAAAAAAAAAATGAAAACGTAAAAAAAAAAAAAAGAAAGAAAAAAATGCACAATTAAACAATAAAATAAAAAAATTTCTCCCGGAGTACCCCATTAAAAAGCCATTGAACACATTTCCTCATACGTCTGACGCACTTCAGAAATAAAATTACCCCCCTTGGCATTTTTCGTGTTTTGCTACCTGAGAACCTGGAATTTCACTGTTTTTTTTATGGATTTGCATCAGTTCATGTAAAGAGCATGCATACAACTGCGAACATTTGGTTTTCTTTTTATTGTGAAGCAAACATCAAGTAGGACAAAATAACTGAAAACCTCAACGTGCATAACTATTCATATTCACCCCCTAAAGTCAGTACTTTGTAGAGCCTCCTTTTGTGGAAATTACAGCTTTAAGTCGCTTTGGATAAGTCTCTATGAGCCTTCCACATCTTGCCACTGGGAGTTTTGCCCATTCCTCAAGGAAAAAATGCTCAAGCTCCTTTAAGTTAGATGGTTGTCTCTCTCTTGGCAGGTTTGTTGTGGTACCATGTACTTTCCATTTGATGATAATGGATTTGATGGTGCTCTGTGGGATCATCAGAGATTAGGATATTTTTTTTATATAACCCAACCCTTACTTGTACTTCTCAATAACTTAGTCCCTGACTTGTTTGGAGAGCTCCTTGGTCTTCATGGTGTTTGGTTAGAGGTGCCTCCTGCTTAATGGTGTTTCAGCCTCTGTGGCCTTTCAGAAAAGCTAAAGTGTATATACTGGCAGACATCTGACACTTGGACTGCACACAGGTGGACGTCCTTTCACCAAGCATGTGACTTATGAAGGTAATTGCATGCACCAGAAATTTTTAAGGGTATCATAGCAAAAGGGGTGAAAACATATGCCAATTTTTAATTATTTGATTCCATAAATGTAACTTATGCCTGTATTTTTCTCACTTCACTTCATCAACTTAGGCTATTTAGTGCTGATGCATCACATACAAATCGGATTACAAAATATTTAAACACAGGTTGTAATGTAACAAAAGAGGTAAACAGCCAAGGAGGGGTTAATACTTTTTCAATCCAATTATAAGGTCCATCTTCTCCTGCTGCCCTTATAAAAATGAAAACATTTTAGGCTTGGAAAGCGTGTCATTTTCATTTTTGCATCCCAATATTACAAACTTTGGCCTAGCATCTTGCCAGACGGAAGGATTTATGATGGGTGGGGTTAGATGTATCATTATTAGTGGGTGATGGTATTGTTTCCCAATCAGCTATGATTAAGGTATCTTATTTCCGAAACGTGTCCAATGTTTGAGAATTTGTGTTCAATGGCTTAACCACGTGGATGAAAGTGTCACAATAAAGTTTCTCAGAAAGAACCAAGTGCTAGCTTTTGTCTCATTTTTTTATTAACTCACATCCACTTTGCTTGGACTGTTAAACACAGTATTTTTTCTGCACCCAAAAGCATGCAACAGAAAAACAGTATTTTTGTTACATGTGAACAAGGCCTTAGGCCGGGGTCACACTAGCGATTAAATCGGACGAATGCAATGCGATAAAAAATCGCATTGCATTCGTCCCAATGTTATTCTATGGTGCTGCTCCCATCATGCGTTTTTTTATCGGATCCGTTCCTCGGACCGAGACAATCGCAGCATGCTGCGATTGTCACCAATGTTCGGATCGGATTCGCCAATGCATGTCTATGGATGTGATTAAAAATCACATTGAAAATGCATCACACGTGTGACTTGCGATTAAATCGCAAGACTTCTCCTGGTCAACAGGAAATAGCAGGAGGCATGGCCAGGAAGCTTTGGGATGCAAATTTCTCTTGCAACATATAAAAAATCCAGGAAGAACGCCTCCACGGAGTCCTCCATCATGTCCACGCCAGTCAATGTGGAAATGCTGATAGTTCTGGTCCAGGAGAGGCCAGAACTATGGGACCAGAGAGATCCCCACTATGCTGACCGCACACGCAGGGAGGCAGCGTGGAAAAGAATCTGTGCCCAGATGTTCACTGGATATGCGGCAAGACCTCGGGAGGAACAGGAGCAAATTAGTAAGTGAAATAATGTGTATACATAATCAAATACCCAAATGTAATCTGCTCAATGTAAGTCCCAATATGTGTCGTCATTGCTCACATATCTGGACATAATTACTCCGCCATTTTTATTGTGTGCATATTTTAAACATCTAAATTACAACTCCCTGACTGGTGGCACCATGACGAATTTGGCTTACAAAATTTGAAACATTTAGCTAATTGTTCTGCCACCAAATGCAGTACTCTCCTTGTTTTTTGGCCCGTATCTTAGCCACTATATCACTTTTGTTTTTTGAGTCAAAACATCATAGATGTTCGCATTATTACCACAGGGTTTTCTAAATTTTGTTAGCAATTCTGTTGATTAGAAGGTCCTTTGTAGTAGGCCTCAACCTTTTCCTTATTTTTTTGATTGGTGTGGAGCCAACAGGAATATAAATCATATCATTTGTAAAATGTGTGAGTAAGCATAGGTAAACCCTTGATACCATAGCCATATGTGTGGTGTAACAAAATCCTGTGTTTTTGTTCACATTGTAGTGACTGATGTGACAAGGCGTTGGCGCAGCTGTAGGGACACACATAGGAGGGAGAGACAGCTGAGGTCCCGTAGTGGAGTGGCCGGAACCACAAAGAGAAAATACCTGTACTTCGACCGCCTACATTTCCTTGCTCTGTGATGGATCTGAGACCGTAAGTGCATGGTTTAATGTAGTACTTTGGATATTCTCTATGCAAAAGTTAATTTATGTTATTTTTTCCATTGTAGCACCGAGTCAAACCTCACAGAGAGTGAGACTGGTTCCGACTCTGAGGTGGTGATTGATCCTGAGTCGGATGTTGCTGCAGGGTCCGGCCCATCTGCAGGACTTCCCAGAGCCACACCATCACCACCAAGATCACCACCACCAGAATCTGTTAGCCAGGCAGCACAGCATGATGACCGGGGCAACAGTAGCAGCCCCACGATGCCACTGGATCCCTCTCCTCAGCCTTCGGCCCTACCATGACGAGGCAGGCGCAGGAGAGAAGGAGCACCTTTGGGAACAAGAATGTAGGTGGACCGAGGTGTATTGGACTACTTGTCCACAGCTGCTCATGATGATGGGGAGGAGGCTTATGGGCGCAGTCTGGCACAGTATTTGAGGGCAATTCCCCGTGGGTACAGGCTGCGTACGAGAGGGGCTCTCCAAATCGTTTTGGATGCCATCACACCACCCAATAATCCCCGCAGTGTGTTTCAGTTTCTTATAAGGTGGCAGCTGTCAGATGAGAATCAAATTGATAGGCTGGTTGGACTTGATGTGACAAGTCAACCATCCTTGGAACCTGTTCCTCCTCCTCCTCCTCCACGGGTGCCAACACCTCCGTCTCAGCCTGCACACATCCCCAATGTGGCTCCACAGGTCCAATATATGGGCCAGTGCGCACATGCCCAATAAGGCCACTTTAACGTACCCAATGTTGGTGTGTGGCCACAACATGGGTATGTTAGACATGGACATATTGGGGGATATGGGCAATTAGGGCAGCCCTACCAGGACTACCCACACCAATATCAAAATTACCACTACCCAAACCCACAAATTGATCCTGGCAGGATGCAACAGATGGCACAGCCAGCTGCCAGCACACAGGGGGACAGAGATGTGGCCCAGCAACCAAGGCCAAATGTCCAAACAGGCCCCTCACCTTCACCACCCCCAACCTACCATGACTTGTAGGTTTTCGTTTTTCCCTTGATGTAATGTTTTGTGTGTTATACATGATGTTTCATTTTTGGTTTGGACTGTTAAATACTAATGTGCTGTTAACATTAGGCCATATGCCATTACTATGGTTATTTGGTACGGCAATACAAAAAAAAAAAATCAAGTAATAAACTTGTTAACATTTACAATGTGTGTCTGTTCATATTTGTACATGTTCTGTAATGTGTTAGATAGATATAGTAAAAAGTACTGTTTAAAAAAAACAAAAAAAAGGCCAAGCAAACAATCTTTATGAGAACACAACACAACCAAAGCGCTACATAGATAAGGCATCATCTTGCCAGGGAGTAGCATCCTGAGGTGTTAGAAAATAAGTTGTAAACACATCACATACTTTGAGTCCGGAAATTGGACGACAGGGTGGGTTTACATGTGTCCTAGGCCTAGACACATTAGCAGACTCCACTTCAGCATCATCATGTGAGGGACAGTCATGAATTCTTGTGAAGTTATGTAGGACAACACAGGCTTTAATAACTTCATTGACATTAGCTTCACTCAGCTGAATTGTGGACTCTAGGACCCTCCATTTGGCCGTAAGAATACCAAAGGCACACTCCACCAGTCGCCGAGCACGTGATAGGCGAAAGTTAAATATTCTACGCCGGTGGTCAAGGGTTCGTCGTGGATATGGCCTCATGACATGTCTGCTCAATTGAAACGCCTCATCTGCTATAAGAACATAAGGCACCGGTTCCAGATTTGAGTTGGGAAGCTGACGTGGTGGTGGTAGGTCAAGCTCATTATTACGCAGCCGCCGACCTATAATGGAAGAATTGAAGACTCTGGAGTCTCCAGTTCTTCCATAGGCCCCAATATCTACAATTATAAACCTGAAGTGAGTGTCAACCAAAGTCAACAATACTACAGAAAAATATTGTTTATAATTTTAGAATTGGGACCCTGAGTTCGGCGGCTTACGCACACGGATGTGCTTCCCATCTAGGGCTCCAATACATTGTGGAATTGGCACGTGTCCTCAAATCCACGGGAGATACGCAACCAGTCAGGCATTTTGGGCTCCGGCATTACCACATGATGGAGTCTGGTCCAGATTTCGGAGCATGTAGACCGTACAATGCCAGAGATTGTGGATTTCCCAATTAAAAATTCTAAATGCAGACCAGCATATGAAAGGACAGTTGAAAGGAAGCTAAAATAAAAAAAAAAAAACATGAGTACACAGCCCAACAAACAATAGATACAGTTTCAAACACATTTAAAGTCGAGGAATTCTAAAGTAGGTATGATGAGCATTAAATTACATGCCATGGCTTGGTTCCGTAAGCCACAAGCATATAAATGTTTTGGGGAAATGTGGTGGAAATAATTTAAGAAAATAGGGCAATAAGAAATAAGGTTCAAGGTCTGTTAAATAAATATGCTGCTTCACACATCATCAACATATTGGTTTGAGACATACCGTAAGGTGAGGAGTAGACGCTCCTCTGCAGAAATCGCTTTGCGCATCTTCGTGTCCTGAAACGTGATCCCAGGGCGCACAATCTCAAGCAAAATATCAAAGGTAGCAAGGCTCATCCGACAATATTGATAGAACTTCTCCGGATGGCTACGCAGAGATGTATAGAGACGGTGGAAATGGCCTTTAGATATCCTTCAGAGCAAAAGTGGATGGACCCACATTCGTCTACGCCTCCTCGGATCCACAATCACAGGGTATTGCTCCCCAAAACGTTGGGATATAACCCAATAGAAAAGAACACGTTCAGTGGTGTTAAAAGTGAGCCTGTCTGTCAAGTTTAGCACAAAGCAGAGCTAACCAAATCCAAGCACTGACTGTATGTCAAAGGTAGCAGGCTCACACCTGTTGGAGAGCCCATAAATATAGGGCGGGATGATTTTTTAAATGAGTTTCAGGCCTAAAAACCGTTATTTGTCAATTTTGGAATGGTCCGAAAAAAAATCGCCAGACGGATGTCAAACGGATGCTTACATGCGATTAAAATCGGATCAATGAAGAAAAATCGCATCAAAAACGGATCACTGGTCAAGAAACCTTTGTGCGATTTCGGACCATTAAAATCGGACCGATTTTTTAATGGTTGTGTGTGACTCCAGCCTTAATGTTTTTTGTTACATGTCATTCATAGCAAAGGGAACAGGTTTTCTTCTGAATTTCACGAGAGGCCTCTTTTTCATGCAGCACAATTGTATTTTGTCACTTCTGTATAATGAAAAATAAAACTACATGATTTTCATTTTTCTGTAGGCCAAAGTTCTTCGATTACTTGCCACAGTGTATCTGGAGTGGGACAGCAGAATCCATAATGACAAAGCACTTAATGCCGTCCGATTAGCTAATGAGGTAACAAACTGACTAAACGCAATGGTACTATTTTTGTTGGATGAGACTAGATGCGATCACTACTAAAATACGTCAGTAAACTTGTTTGGACAGCTGGGTTGTAAGCTTTTTCTTACTTCGCCTGAACTCTCAGAATGTGATTCAGGTACAGAGTTGTCAAACAGTATTAGCCCACTTCCCAATTTCTTCTGCTTTTGCTTATGTCATACTTGAAGGGGTTGTCCAATACTAGGATATGCCCTTCTTGATCAAAATGTTTGGCCCCCATAAAATAATAAAGCTTATAATCACCTCCCACTGCTGGCACCATTTACGCGGTGTTGGGACACTTTCTCTCAGGGCTCCCGTGTTGTTGTGAAAGGTGACCTCAGCATCCAATCAGCACTTGAGTAACTGTCCCCACCTTCGGACAAATCGAACATGAAGAGGAAGTCCGGGCTTCAGCTGATCTCGGACTTCTTCTTCATGCTCAATTCGACAGGAGGCGGAAACAGTGATGGGAGAATGAGTGCTGACACCACGGGAACAGCGCTAGCATGGGAGGTGAGTACAAGCTTTATTATTTTATGGGGGCCGAGCGAGGAGTATGAGAAGGGGTTGTGGACAACTTCTTTAAATGTTTCAGATTATCAAGTAACTTTAACCAAATGCAATCTGCTCAGGGGCAGATATGTCACTGATGCATTGGGGGCTTGAGGTAAGGGGGCCAACTCCACTTCCAAACCAGCTAGCAACTTTTGTTACAAATACATTATTGGACTGCTTAGGGCCCACATACTGTTCTTAGGGACCCTTCTCTGTTTCTGTATATATTGCTAAATTTTACAGCATGCCAATGTCGTAACCTGAGTAGCAGATTTCACATCATTAGCAAAGGGTGTCGTCTGAATGTTACGGGTGACACCCATAACCAATAGTGCAAGGGTCGGGGTGCTAACACTGATACCCAGAGATTAGCCCCTTAGAGTATGCAATCAATAGTGACCACAGCATTAAGATGGTTAACCTATGTTTCTCATCAGTGACGCATTTGCAGTGTGCTGATTTTTATTTTTTCCCTCAAGCCGACTCTCTGAGGAAAAAATTGGACATTTAAACACTCCAATAGAAGAGAATAATATCAGTCCGAGTGTAAGCCTATGTTTTATCACATCGCGCTCGGACCGAAAATACAGTCATCTGCACGAGTTCTAACAGTGTTCAAATCCCAAAGTGGAACAAAGGCAAATAAATGTTTTAAAAAAATCCATGCAAAAAATGCGAAGTACTTTACTCACCTCTCCATAAAAAAATGAATACTTTTTTTTTCAAAAAGTCATATTAGTCCCACAAAAACAAGTACTCCCTAATACACTCCGGATGATGAAAAATATAAAAAAAAGTTTTTAATTTCAGAATATGACAACAC
The DNA here is from genome assembly GCF_039654945.1 of Dendrobates tinctorius. NCBI lineage: Eukaryota > Metazoa > Chordata > Amphibia > Anura > Dendrobatidae > Dendrobates > Dendrobates tinctorius. Next base: position 20,027,480 of record NW_027361898.1, on the reverse strand, counting down.
AAAAGCATTAATTTGATGAGATTTTATTGTGAAAAAGTAATAAAATATATTTAAAATATTTTCTGTTTTGTGTTGTCTTGAACATTCAAACTATAAAATTAGCAAGCTATTTATCCCACCAATGAACTGTAAAAAACTAACAAAAAATAACTGTCAGGTACCATAAAAACAAGCCCCTATATATCCTTATAGACAAAAAAAATAAGTTAACTCTTCAAACAATTTTTTCTAAAGGGATTTTATAGTTCAAAAAAATATTAAAAGTAATTGAATTATTGATTACATCCCATCCGTAAAAATCCAAATTACAACTTTACTATGTTTGTTCTTACAGATGAAGGTTGAAAAAAAGGGAAAAAAAAAGAGATAAAAACTGTTTATCCTGTCATTTAAACATTGAAATAAATGAAGAAAAATACATTGATAGATTACCTTCTTTTTCGATTTTCTTGCTTCACAAAAATAAAATAAACAATAATCAAAGCATCATATGTACCACAAAACTAAAACCTACCATACAAAAAATAAGCATGAATAGAGTACAGAAAAAAAATCATCAACCATACAGTACTATCAACAGAGGAAACATTTTATAGTTCCCAGAATGTGACAACACAAATAGTACTTTTTATTGTTCCATATTGTTCCATTCCGTAATCATACAGACCCGCACTTAGAGCCCCACTGGTGGTAGGAAAGGAACTTTATTCCTCCTGGCAGTGTTCAGCTTTCAGTCAGAGGGGTGACGCTGACACGGTTTCAGTCACCACTCTCTATATAGAGAGCGGTGGCTGTAACTGTGCCCCCAGCATTGACTGACAGAAGCTCAGCACTAATATCGCCTGTCAGTCAATGCCTGTCACAAGGGTGTCACCTCCCCTGGATAACTTGGAGTTAGACGGTCACATCCTTTACAGATAGTGTGATTTGTGTCCCATATTAAATGTATTTAATTTCTTCTGGTGCTGAAGCGGTTTAACGACCCTTTCTATGCTGGTCAGAAACATGCAGCGCCATTTCAGCTGCCTCTGATCTGGTCATTACCTCTTCCTATAAAAACTGGCCAGACCTTCCTGTGCTGTGTGCTAAACGTAAATGATTGGAGTGGAATAGTAGTGATCTGTGGTTTGTTGTAGTATGTGTGTTTATCTCCTGGTCCCTGTTCGCATTTAGTTTATTCCTCCCTGTCCCTATCCTCTTCCCTATTTTTGGTTAGTGCTGTTAACCCTGTATTGTCTTTATGTCTTGTTTACCTTACATTTCTTTCCCATGTCTCATGTGGTGTGGGTGAGGGGACTAATCAGGGTTCAACCGGAGCATAATAAGGTCAGAGACTCGGCCTCTCTGCCTTCAAGAGTACCCCTGGGACAGGGATAGTTAGTGTCCCAGTTACAGGGACAGTTTGAAGCCCTACCTTACCAAAGACTGTCACAGCATGACAGTGCCAGGGCACCAGGGTACCAGAACAGTACATGGACCTGAATCTGAACCCGGACCCAAATCACTTGAATGGGGGGCCTGAACAACCAGTATTTGCCACGCTGTCATGTGCATGACAGCACTGCAAACACTGCTTCTGATCGGCGGTAAAATCATTACCACCAGTCAGAGAGACATGGTTCCACGCTGTCAAATGACAGTGTAAGTGCGCAGCTGTGATCGGATGTATATAGTTTACCTTCGGTCAGTGGTGTCAGCTACTGCGCCCTTCAGCTGCCACCTGCTGCCGCTAATAACAATGAGAGCAGAAGCAGCTGATGGGAGTATTAGTTCTATCAGCCAGCGCCTGCTCTCAAAATAAATATTAAAAATACGGAGTTTGTATTTTTGATAATCATCCAGGCAAAACTCACAGCTGGGGGCTGCAACCCTCAGCTGTCAGCATTAGCAAGGCTGGTTATCAAGAATAGAGGGATCCCCATGCTGTTTTTTTAAATTAGTTAAGCAAATATTTTTTTTAAAAACGGCGTGGGGTCCCCCCATTTTTGATAACCAACTTTGCTAAAGCAGACAGCTGGGGGACGGTATTCTAAGGCTGGTAAGGGGCCATGGATATTGGCCCCCCCAGCCTTGAAATTGCAGCCCAGAGCCGTCCGGAAACATTCTTCCCACTTGCTCTGTAGCGGTGGCAAATGGGGTAATATTTGTGGGGTTGATGTCACCTTTGTATTGTCTGGTGACATGAAAACTACGGATTAGTAATGGAGAAATGTCTATAAGACACCGATCCATTACTAATCCTATATATGGTAAATAAACACCGTATTTTTCGGACTATAAGACGCACCGAACCATAAGACGCACCCAAATTTTGCACTGGAAAGTAGCAGAAAAAAGATTTTTATAAGATGGAGGTCCGTCTTATTGTCCGAATTTAAGGTAATTTACCTGAGGGCCGGTGGTGGTACAGCAGGCTCGCAGGAGCCATGGTCCCGTCCTCAGGATAAGTGGGGCAATGCTGCAGTCCCGGGGTCCGGTGTCAGCGGTGCGGCGATGCTGAGGTTTGGGGTGGGTGGTGCGGAATGTACCTGAGCAAGGTTCCTTCCTTAGGATGCCAGAAATGTGATTTTTGATCATCTAATGTATATGAAGCCCTTCCAGCTCTCCCAACAGATGATGTTGATGAAGAGGTTGGAACTCACCCACCCGAATCTTTAGATCTGCATAAGCCTCTGCTAGGTTATTCGGCAGTGACTTTCACTGAACCCCCAACTACAGAGGAAAAGGTCTTCCTGTAGAGGACTATCTGATCTTGGGAGTCTTTATTGGAGAATATGTGTCATGTCCTGGGATTGTGAGACTGTCCTTCCGAATGGGGGGCATTTTGGGACTATAAAGAAGTGTAAGGGGTGAACAGAACCAGTGCCATCGGTCCAGAATACACTCTGGAGCCGGAACTATCGGGGCCATCATCACTGTTGCAGGGGGGTGACGTGCCTGGGCGAAGAGTGCTCGAGCACCTGACAGAAAGGGGCATGGAAGGCTTAAAAGGGCCTGAGCGTGGGAAGGAGAGAAACTTGGCGGGAAGGCGACTACAGAGCAGGACAAAGGTTGACTCCCTCTCCTCAACTGCCGCCATTGACACCAGCCCTTTGCAGACTGTCCGCCCGTCACTCCCATTACCTGCCAAACCAAAAAAGCTTATCACCCCAAGAACACCATTCCCACAGTAAAACATGGTGGTGGAAGCATCATGCTGTAGGTATATTTTTTGGCAGCAGTGACAGAGAGAATGGTCCGAGTCAAGAGGAAGATGGATGGTTTGAAATACAGGGATATTCTTGAGCAAAGCCTGTTTCAGTCTGCCAGTGATTTTAGACTGGGACAGAGTGTCACACTCCCCGTCACTGATACTTACCGGCACGGACCTGCTCCTCTTCAGCGCGCCTCCCGGCGCGCTCCTGCTCCACAACGCGTCCCCACTCCTGTCTTCCGGGGTCCTCGGCGTCAGCCCTGCGCGCCTGCGCCTGACACCTTCCCCGGCGCTCAGATCTCTGGGAACTATAACGCGGTGGCTCCGCCCCCAACATGGCGGCGCCCACCGGGTACTTCAGCCCAGCGTCAAGCCAGGTAAGACGCCTGATTATCTTCTGCGGTGGCGCTGTCCCTGTGTTAGCATTCACCCTGTCCTCAGGCCCCGGTATCCTCTGTGTTGTCTCTGTGGTCTCTCTGCGCTGCCTCTGGTAGCCTCCGTGTACGTGTACCCCCTGCTTTGCTTTATCTCTTGGTCTTGTTCCTGTGAACCTTGCTCTGTCCATCACCCCCAGCTATCTGATTGGCCACTGTTGTGTTTCCTTAACCCCCGTCCGTATTATGGCTATCTCTCTCTCTCTCCAGCAGCCTCCAGTCTCCGTTAGTTTCCAGTACCCCCAGTCCTGCTTGCCTCCCTTGCACCATGGTTCCTGTAGTCCTCTGTGTATCTGCACCCCGTTTTCCTCGCCTCCGTCTCCCGGTTACATAACCCTGGTTGCCCCTTTGACTCCGGCTGTTGCGGTTCCATCCCTCGTGGGCCTGCCCCTAACACTCCACCTGGCCCGCTTGCCCTCGGGGGCTCTGGAGCCGTGACCCAGAGGGTCCACTTCCAGGTTTTCTTCGTATTTCCACACCGTAACAGCATAATTAGGCCATGGACCCTGCTGGAGCCGCAGCCACTCAGAAAGAGTTAGTGTTCCTACGGGAGAATCAAATGCGCATTATGTCCTTTATGAAGTCGATGGACTCGCGCCTCTCTGCCCTCCAATCCTCTGACCCGGGGAACGCTTCTCAACTGGTAGGCTTACAACAGGAACTGACCCAGCAGCAAGTCACCCAGACGCATATTCTTAGCTACATGGCTTCGGTGGATGCTCGATTGCTTTCCTTGCAGTCGGCTGCCTCTGCGTCTTCCCCCGCTGCAGTTTCTCACCCTCCACCGCGCTTTGGCAAACCACCCCAGTATAACGGTGACGCCAAACTGTGCTGGGGTTTCCTGAACCAGTGTCGTCTTCATTTTGAACTGTTGCCCCAACAATATCCCAATGACCGGGCCAAGGTGGCCTTCATTATCTCCCATCTAGAGGGGGACACTTTGGCATGGGTAAATCCCCTTTGGGAGCGCGATGACCCCATGGTTACCCAGCTAGCTGTTTTTCTGGACACTTTGTCGGGTGTTTGACGAACCAGGTCGTCTAGCCTCCACTACGGAGTCCCTGTTCAGTCTTTGTCAAGGTTCGCAAACCGTGGGCCAGTACGCCATCCAGTTTCGGACTCTGTCGTCCGACTTGGGCTGGAATAACGAGGCGTTGGTGGGGGCCTTTTGGCTGGGCCTTTCAGGTCGTATAAAGGACGAGCTTGCAGGTCGCGAAACCCCCACCGTTCTGGAAGATCTAATTTCTCTGGCCACCCGGATTGATCTCCGGTTCCAAGAACGGGCTCGTGAGAGAAGACTTTCTCGCCCTTTGCAATCAGCTCGCAGACCACCCAGTCCCCGACCCAGGGCTTCTACCCCTGCCTCCGCGCCAGAGCCGATGCAAGTGGACCGCGTGAAGCTCTCCAAACAGCGTCGTAGGGAGAGAAATACCAAGGGTCTCTGTTTCTATTGCGGCAGTGGGTCCCATCTGCTCCGCACCTGTCCGGAATGTCCGGAAAACTTCTCCGCCTAGGTCAGGTACGAGAGGCCTCCCTAGGTGTATGTGATACCTCTCAACCCCTCACTTTGTCTGTCCTCTTGCATGTCGGTGGTAAGCGAGTCTCTTTGGCGGCCTATGTGGATTCAGGTGCCGCTGGATGAGGTCACCAAATTGTCTATCCCCGTTAGGACCCTCGAAAATCCTCAGGTCCTTGTGTCCGTGGATGGCAGGCCCTTGCAAGTGACCGTTACCTTAGTGACGTAAGAAGTAGAGTTGCAGGTGGGGGCCCTGCACAAAGAGAGAATTATGTTCTATGTTTTGGCTGGTATCTCTCATCCTGTCCTTCTCGGCCTTCCTTGGCTGCGGCTCCACGAGCCCACCTTGGATTGGCATAACGGCAATGTTTTGCGCTGGGGGAGTCCTGTCGGGCTCGGTGTCTGCTGTCGGTGCGTCCAGTAGGTATTCCCCATCCTCTCCCTGTTCTCTCCGGACTACCGTCTGCGTACAGTTCTTTCTCGGACGTCTTCGACAAGAAAGACGCTGAGGTCCTTCCACCACACCGTCCCTACGATTGCCCTATTGAGCTCGTTCCTGGTACCACTCCTCCTCATGGAAGGATTTACCTTCTCTCCCCGGCGGAGACCCAAGCCATGTCCAAATACATCCAGGACAACCTAGCCAGAGACTTCATTCGGAAATCTTCGTCCCCTGCTGGAGCAGGTTTCTTCTTTGTGAAAAAGAAGGGTGGGTCCCTTCGTCCGTGTATTGACTATTGTGGCTTAAACCGCATCATGGTGAAGAACAAATATCCACTATCGCCTATCTCTGAGATTTTTGACCGCTTGAGGGGAGCACGACTATTTACCAAGCTCAATCTGCGAGGAGCCTATAACCTTGTTCACATACGTTCTGGAGATGAGTGGAAGACCGCATTCAACACACGGGACAGCCACTATGAGTATTTGGTCATGCCGTTTGGCTTCTGCAACGCACCTGCGGTATTCCAGGAACTCGTAAACTATATCTTCCGAGATCTCCTATACTCCTGTGTCGTGGTCTACTTAGACGACATCTTGATCTTCTCTCCAGACCTGTCCACACATTGCCGAGACATCCGCCAAGTCCTCCAACGCCTCAGGGAGAATCACCTTTTTGCCAAACTGGAGAAATGCATCTTTGAGCAATCTTTGTTGCCTTTTCTTGGCTATATCGTCTCGAGCTCTGGGTTAGAGATGGATCCTGAGAAGGTCTCTGCCATCCTCGATTGGCCACGCCCCCTTGGAGTAAAAGCAATCCAGCGTTTTTTGGGATTTGCTAATTATTATCGGCAATTTGTTCCCCATTTCTCTACCTTAATCAAGCCTATTTCTGCTCTCGTCCACAGGGGGGCCAATCCTAACCACTGGCCCACGGATGCTGAGGCTGCCTTCGAGGCTCTGAAACAAGAATTCGCGAAATCTCCTGTGCTACACCGTCCTGATGCCAATAGGCCGTTCATCCTCAAGATGGATGCATCTTCAGTTGGAGCAGGAGCCGTCCTTCTGCAGAAATCCTCCTCTGGTCGCTTGGTCACCTGCGGATTCTTTTCTAAAGCCTTCTCCTCTCCGGAACAAAATTATTCCATTGGAGATAGAGAGCTGCTAGCCATAAAGTTAGCCCTCAAGGAGTGGCGCCATCTCCTCGAGGGGGCCGTCCATCCGTTCATCATCTTCACGGGCCATAAAAATTTGGCATATATTCAGTCTGTCCAAAGGCTCAATCCACGGCAAGCCAGGTGGTCTTTGCTCTTCGGGCGTTTCGATTTCAAACTCCACTTCCGACTAGGGAATAAAAACATCAAGGCTGACGCCCTGTCCAGGTCATTTTTGCAATGGACAGTGAGGACGGATCTACGCATATTATCAACCCGGCCAAGATCCTTACCATGGCTCCACTAAGCCTAGTCACTCCACCATCGGGTAAAACCTTTGTTTCAAGTGGAGACAGGCTGAAAGTCTTACGTTGGAGTCATTCCTCGAAGTTTACTGGGCATGCAGGAGCCAAGAAAACCCTCTCTCTCGTCTCCCACTATTATTGGTGGCCTTTGCTTCGCCGAGACGTGTTGACTTCATCGCCTCCTGTACCTCCTGTGCCAGAAACAAAGTTCCAAGACAGCTTCCTTCGGGACTCCTACACCCGTTGCCGGTGCCTTTGGCCCCGTGGAGCCACATTGTTATGGACTTTATCACCAATTTACCTCCTTCCTCAAAATGCACTGTTATCTTGGTGGTCGTAGATCGGTTTTCCAAAATGACCCACTTCGTTCTTTTGCCAAGTCTGCCTTCTGCCCCTGAGTTGGCAAAGATCTTCTTGCTCCACGTCTTCCGACTCCATGGCTTTCCTCAGCATATTGTCTCGGAACAAGGGGTCCAGTTTACTTTCCGTTTTTGGCGAGCTCTCTGCGGATTGATGAAGATCACTCTGGATTTTTCCTCAGCTTATCATCCCCAGTCCAACAGGCAAGTAGAGCGAGTCAACCAGGCTCTAGCATCCTACCTCTGGAATTTTTCCAATGCTCACCAAGATGACTGGGTCCCCCTTCTTCCATGGGCAGAATTTGCCTACAATAATCATCCCAGTGAAGCCTCCTCCAAGTCTCCCTTTTTCGTAGTTTTTGGACAACATCCCGGCATCCCCCTTCCCGTTTCCCCCACCTTGGGTGTACCGGCAGTGGACTCCGTGTCCATGGACTTCTCTCAGATTTGGAGAGAGACCAAGCAGGCTCTTGAAAGAGCCAGTTGCAGAATGAAGCGGTATGCCGATAAAAAAACGTTTGGACGCTGACCCATACCTTCCAGGAGATAAGGTCTGGCTGTCCTCACGATACATCAGGCTGAAGATCCCCTCCTATAAGTTAGGTCCACGTTATATTGACCCCTTTGAAATCATAAGTCGCATCAACGACGTGGCCTATAAGTTGAAATTGGCCACCTCGCTACGAATCCCTAACGCCTTTCATGTATCACTCCTCAAACCGGCGGTGTTTAATCGTTTCCACTCGGCTCCTCCCTTAACTCCCCAACCAAGTAGTGCTGATAATATCTTTGAGGTGAAGGATATACTTGCTATGAAGGCAGTTAGGAGGAGAACCTTGTTTTTGGTCGATTGGAAAGGTTTTGGTCCTGAGGAGAGGTCTTAGAAACCCCGAGAAAATATTAATGCTCCTCGGATTATGAGGTTTCTCACCAGCATTAGAAAGAGGGGGAGTAAAGGGGGAGGTACTGTCATGCTCCCCGCCACTGATACTTACCGGCGTGGCCCCGCTCCTCTTCTGTGCACCTCCCGGCGCTCTCCTACTCCACGACGCGTCCCCGCTCCCGTCTTCCGGGGTCCTCGGCGTCGGTCCTGCGCGCCTGCGCCTGACACCTTCCCCGGCGCTCAGACCTCTGGGAGCTATGACGCGTTGGCTCCGCCCCCAACATGGCGGCACCCCCCGGGTACTTCAGCCCAGCGTCAAGCCAGGTAAGACGCCTGGTTATCTTCTGCGGTGATGCTGTCCCTGCGTTAGCGTTCACCCTGTTCTCAGGCCCCAGTGTTGTCTCTGTGGTCTCTCTGCGCTGCCTCTGGTAGCCTCCGTGTACGTGTACCCCCTGCTTTGCTCTATATCTTGGTCTTGTTCCTGTGTACCTCGCTCTGTCCATCACCCCCGGCTATCTGACTGGCCACTCTTGTGTTTCCTTAACCCCCATCCATATTATGGTTATCTCTCTCTCTCTCCAGCAGCCTCCAGTCTCCGTTGGTTTCCAGTACCCCCGGTCCTGTTTGCCTCCCTTGCTCCGTGGCTCCTGTAGTCCTCTGTGCATCTGCGCCCTGTTTTCCTCGCCTCTGTCTCCCGGTTACGTAACCCTGGTCGCCCCTTTGGCTCCGGCTGTTGCGGTTCCATCCCTCGTGGGCCTGCCCCTAACACTCCCTGTATAGGGGATGGTTCCACCTGGCCCTCTCGCCCTCGGGGGCTCTGGAGCCATGACCCAGAGGGTCCACTTCCGGGTTTTCTTCATATTTTCACACCGTAACACAGAGATTCACCTTCCAATAAAGCAATGACCCAAAACATACTGCTAAAGCAACACTCGAGTGGTTTAAGGGTAAATGTGTAAATGTTTTGGAGTGGCCTAGTTAAATCCCAGACCTTAATCCAATTGAGAATCTGTGATCAGACTTGAAGATTGGTGTTCACAAGAGGAAACCATCTAAAGGGGGTTTTATACATAGCGATATCGCTAGCGATATCGCTATAACGTCACCGATTTTGTGACGTTATAGCGATATCGCTATGTGTGATACTTACCTCCGACCGGCTCCCCCGCTGTCCATCGCTGATCGCGCGAGAATGTCCTGCTCCATTTCTTGTCGGGCGCTTCCTGCTGGGCTTCCTGCTGCGACGATGAGTGACACGTGGAGGTGGACGGAGGACGTCAGGATCGCTGTGTGTGAAAGGTGAATATCGTGCGCTGCGTCGCTGCTGCATCGCTGTGAGGTCTGCCTGTGTGACAGCTCACTAGCGGTCATTTAGCGATGCACCAGCGATCCTGACCGGGTCGGATCGCTGGTCGGATCGCTGGTGCATCGCTAAATGTAAAGGGGCCTTAACTTGAAGGAGCTGAAGTAGTTTTGCGTTGAGCAATGGACAAATATTCCAGTGGCAAGATGTGGAAAGCTCATGGAGACTTATTTAAATTGACTTGCAACTGTAATTGCCACAAAAGGAGCCTCTACAAAGTACTGCCTTTTGGATGAGAATAGTTATGCACACTGAAGTTTTCAGTTATTTGCCCTTTTTTTTGTTTGCTTCACAATACAAAGAAAAACTAAATGTTCACATTTGTAGACATCTTTTTGTGAACTGATGGAAACCCTAAAAAAACACAGGGATGTTTCAGGTTGTGAGGTAGCATAACACAAAAAATACCAAAGGGAGGTAAATATTTTCGTAAGCAACTGAATTATGCAATTTCGCCATAACATGGCAATATTTCACATGTGGTCACTGGTCAGAAACTGCTGTTTAGGCACTTCACAGACCTTTGAGGGGAAGGAGTGCAAATTTGTCTGGAACAGATTTCATGCGCCGTGTGACATTTACGGAGTCTCTGAAGTCCCAGAAAAACAGAAACCTGCCACAAGTATCTCATTTTGGAAACAAAAGCCCTCAAAAAAACAATCATTTAGGGATGTGGTAAGCATTTTTAACCCAGAGATGCTTCAGAGTTTTATAAGATTGGGTTGTGAAAATGTAAAATCCGCATAATTTTTACTGGTACAATAAAGAGCCTTCCCCAATAAACACAAAATTCTGTGATTTTGCAAAATACAGTTTTTGGTCTCTTGCTGTATTGAGGTAAAACATGCAATTTCATAGTTGGATCTGACTGACTGTATCAGTAACTATATGTTGTCTGCATTTAAATTGATTTAAAGGGAACCTGCCACCCCCCAGGGCGTTTTTAATTAAAAGAGCCACCTTCAGCAGCACTAAGGCTGCATTCTGTGAAGGTGGCTCTTCTGTTTCTGACTCCTAGTAATGCAGAAATATTGACTTTTATAAATAAACTCTCTTGGCACACAAGCAGGTCACTGGCAGGTCAGCTCATCAGAAGCTGAGTGCTGAGGGAGGAAAAAGAGAGAGGAGGAGGGGGATGGGGGAAGCTGCAGCTAGAGTTGTCACAGCACAGGCATACTACACAGGAGGAGGCGGCGCCCAGGCACAGGACAGAGGCATGATGGACGGCTGGCAGGCGGCTGATACAGGGGGACGCACCATACCTATGGGACGCATTACAGGTATGAGGACCTATTTATAAAAGTCAATATTTCTGTGTTACTAGGGGTCAGAAACAGAAGAGCCACCTTCACAGAATGCAGCCTTAGTGCTGATGAAGGTGTCTCTTTCACTTAAAAACACCCTGGGGGGGTGACAGGTTCCCTTTAAATTGTTGGTAGATTAAATGAATATAATGACTTGATTGTAATTATTTTACAAGGAAAGCTTGCATCCAGCTGGTCTTTTTCTGAAAGTGAAAATCCTTCTTCAATGCTCTCTGCCTGATGATGTCATCAGCATGGGTAAGCGGACATATGAATTGTTAAAACGCTAAAAAAAAAAAAAGACTTGGACCGCACATCCAAAAATCATGCATTGATCTAATGCAACAAGGCAAGTTTTTTTTAGATTAGCAGGAGACTAAGAACCTCATGTTCAATTGTGTACATTTTTGTTCAGGGCATTTGATCAATGTATGATTTTTGGTTGTGCAGTACATGTTTGACAATCATGTTTGTGCAGTACATGTTTGAGGCAGGGTTGTCAAACACTTTGGGGTCAGATACTAAGAGAGCACATTGTAAATTAAAGGTGCAAGACAAAGTTGTAGTCAGGTCACAGTCCGAGGTCAGAATACCAGAAAAATGGTGGATCAGAGCAAAGGGGATATTCAAACAGATGGTCAGAATGAGGTCCAAGGTCATATAGCAATGGAACAACAAACAGTGAACAAGGAATACAAGGCAAACACCACCAAGCAAATGCAGATTGGCAGAGATCTGGGACTGACAACTTGGCTAATTAGCTGAGTAATAGCTTAGAACAGGGAACACCTGAAGGAAGCTCATCACCTCACAGACTCAGATTGGACAGCTGAGCTGTCTATCAAAATACTAATAGCTCAGCACACCCCTGCACTAAATTGGACAATTGAGCTGTCACTCACTGCATCCAAGACACACTGAGCAGAGCAATCGTGACACCATATCTTTTTTTCTACGGTTCTGGCATATACATTTTTTAATCTCTCTACCTCTCTACTACTGTGTGAAAGTTTTGTATATTTTACATAACATTCTATTTCTCCACTTTTCAGATTCATTTTTTCTTCAGCCTGCCATCTGTGCTGATAATTCACTCTAAATTCACTGATAACATCAGTACACAGGAGGTAGAGAGAAGATGGATTTTCAGCTTCACTACATCAGGTTAAAGCTGCTGCCCATTGAATTTCATGAAAAGGGTTGTGAAAGAAGAGCAGCTAGAAATTGAAGCACAAAATCCACAAAGATCCTGCTCATTCTTCTTGTTGATTCTCTGTTGCTTCATACAAGTAATGGACTCACAGCAAATCTTTGCAGTACAATGTCCTCTAGTCCATTGCCCTGAGAAGATAGGCAATCCTGCCACTCTATCTTTTTCACACACACACACACAATAGCATGGAGGATATTATACAGCACCACTTTCCTCTCCATAGACTTTTATGGGCAGCATCTGTAACCTGATCTCCAAGTGTAAAGTTCAGAGCGGAGGAAGAGTTTGATGAGTGGAGATTTATTGTTATTTAATAAGATATTTTAATAGCTTACTTGCCCTTCACTTGTACTATTGATTTGTGGAAATTTATGGCTGTTTATAATTGGAGGTGCCATTTACATTGTTTGAAATGACTGATTCATTGCTAGAACTAGATTTTTTTAAACTTTTACAGCAGTCACAGAAATACTGCGTCATGAGCTGTCTTTGGATATGTACCTAAACACTGTTAAACTACTTATGGAACAAAATAGGTAAGATGAGTTAGTAAGTAACTAGTATCCGCTGTTCTCACCATACAACTCAGTTTCTCTTTAGGAATTATGCTGTGCATAAAAAAATAAAGAATTGCCTAATTTACCTCTATTTTCCATAGAGACCAAACAGAAATCAGCTCGAATTTGTTAAGCTTCTTTGGTAAAGTGAAAGCTATGCAGTAATTGTGTAAAAGAGAAACTGTCTTTGTTTTCCGTAACAACTAGACTTGATTAATCTGCCCCATTTATCATTATCTAATGTTCAAACATCATATTTTTCAAGCCATAACAAACCTCCACCAAACTCACTTGTAAGTATGATCCTATGTGGTTGGACGAACCCTTTATACAGCATCTAAAAAAAAATTTTAAAAGCATTTTACAATTTGTACAATCATTTTTAGAAACGAGACAATATTCCAATCATAACACTATATTAACACTATTGTATTGCTAGCAAATTGTATACTGGTGTGCCATTTGAGAGGCAATCTTTTATGCAGAAAGAAGCTATATATTTTCTAGCTGAATCAATAAAATCCACACTTATACACATCCTTATTGGAAGAATTTAATTTATACTTCTCTTACAGTCAAGGCCGAGATAACTTGAGGCTGCGCTAAAATGTTGCATCTTTTTGTGTTCTCGGGCCATTTTCATCCATCTTCGGCAAAGTTGGTGGAGCTGAAATAGAACGGGGCACGGGAATGACCGCTTGTCAAATTCATGACATGAGCATTTGACTCCAGCACACCTCCTTATCAAGACAGGTCTTGAGGAATCTGGGCCTATGCTCTAATTACTGACACAATTTTATCCCGTTTTTCCCTGTGTGCCTAGGAAGAGGAGTTCATTGTTCTCAGGCTCTTACGTTAAACCAGAAGACTTGGGCTTAGGCTTGTTCATTCTGAGACAAAGAGCCTCCAGGTCTCTAGGTCAAAAATGTCCAGTTTTTCATCTTATTTAATCCCACTGCTTCCTTGAGTATTGAACTATGTTCTTTATTATAATCCACCATAAGGGACCAGATGTATAGGCCTTTTTCTTGTTACAGTCTTTACTAAGAAGTTACTTCCAGGTAATAATGAAGAGCAACCTAAAGACATGCTCCAGTGAATCCTGTGAACAACACCCACAAGTAAAAGACCATAAAAAGAAGCACTATGTGAAAAAGGCCCATATCATATGGTGGATTTAAAAAAAAGAAAAAAATCAGGTTACTCAGGAGAGCAGCAAGTATAAAATCAGAGCAAACACTAGACACTTTATGTCTGGTGAAAAGGTCCTCTTAGGCCTGTTTCACACTTCAGTTTTTTGACGTCAGTCAAAATCTGCCATTTTGCAAAAAAAATCGGATCAACCATTTTTTTGCGGATCTGTTTTTTTCCATTGACTTGCATTAGCAGCGGATTTTGATGGATGGTCATCCGTTGCATCCGTTTTTTGATGGATCCGTCATAATTTTTGGCGTCCGCTGTCTAGGATGGACAATGGAACGTTTTTTTGTCTGCGTTAAAATAGCGGATAGCAACGGATCCGTCCCTGTCCGCCATGCATTATAATGGACGCCTATGGGCGGCGGATCCGTTGCCACCCGTTAATTGACGGAATCCGACAACGGATCCGCCTTTTTATACTGTGCATGCCCAGAAGAATTTCCTTTCATGATATTTAACCCCAAAATCCTCTCTCTCTCTCTATCTCTCTCTCTCGACTAATGATGCTGGATCCGTTTTTTTTTCTCATACACTTTTATTAGTGAAGGATTGCGACGGATGACCACACGTTTCGTCCGTCATTTACTGGTTCCGTCGGAAATTTTGTGTCTGTCGGCTGTCAGTTGATGCTGGAGCGTACTAGTAGACACAGCTCACTATGTACTTAGCAATAGTGCCTCTCAGTGGTTAGCACTGTTGCTTTGCAGTGTTGGAGTCCTAGGTTAAAATTCCGCTAAGGATAAAATCTCCAAGGATCTTGTATGTTCTCTCCATGTTTGAAAGGGTTTGTGCTGGTATCAAACAGTCAATGGTTTGTATAGTAAACTGAGCCCAAATACAATGATAGGTGTGATATTTAGTGACCCATGGGAAGTAGTATATAAAATATTTCTATACACTGTGGGAATAAAAGCATCGAGTGCTAAAAAACACCTCTATTCTTGTATTGGGACACAGTTTATTGTATAAATCATTGACTATGGGATATAGCATTGGTAATTGGAGATTTATTGGGGTGGGTCCATTATTATTTAACTTATTTAATAATAATATATAAGACAGGATTAATAATGTTGTTGCTAGTTTTGCAGATCACACCAAAGTATATAGTATATTGTGGTTTATTGAAGACGTTTATAAGTTACAGGCTGACATAGACAAACTGAATGTTTGGGCATCCAGGAGGCAGATGAGGTTCAATGTGGAGAAATACGAAGTTATGAACCTGGGCAGGGGGAGCCAACAAAAAGATTCAGTTGTAGAGAAAGATCTGGGTGGACTTTTAGATCACAGACTAAAGAACTGCATGTAGTGTCAATCAGCTGCTTGTAAGGCCAGCAGGATATTGTCATCAAGTGACATGGTTGTAATACTACCATTCCACAAAGCGTTAGTGCAACCTCATCTGGCATATGCAGTTCAGTTCTCAGCACCAGTTCATAGAAAGGATGCCTTGGAGTTAGAAAAGACAAAGAGGAGCAACAAAACTGATAAAGATTATGGTGGATATTACTGTAGTTATGAGAAAACATTAAAATATTTAAATTAATTTAGTCTTGAAAGAGACTTCTAAAGGAGGACATGATTAACCTAAACAAATGGCCATACAAAAAGTGTGGTCAAAAGCTGTTACACGTAAAACCCCTCAAAAGACAAAGGGGCACCCCCTACACCTAGAGAAAGAATGCAAGGTATTATGAATGTTTGTTTGTTCCAGTGGATTGAGAATTAGGATCAAGAGGGAAAAATTAGAGGACTGAATCATGCAATGTGGTTGCGTTTGTGCTTTTCATCCTTCGTCAGAACTCGTAGAACATTTTTTTTTTTTCAACCATATTACCTATGTAACTAGCAGTGCGCCCCAGTTCAAACTTTATAAAATATCTATTTTAATTCTAATGCTTAACTTGCTTGGCAGAGGCAAGGGATGGGCTATCATCTTCTAACAACAATAATAGTAAATCATCTTTCAGGTCAAAAAATGGAATTTATAAATCTTCTATTAATATTTATTATTTTATAGGGATTGTGTTGGATTTGATTTCCTCAAAATGATCTGTAATCAATTTAACCAATCTCCTGATATTGGAAAAGCTCTACTTCTGCAAATTGAACTTTTGCTAAGACGGGGGAAAGAACTTCTAGCACGACAGAAAGTTGAAGATTTAATCACAGGTATGGATAAAAGTGGAAAAAAGGGAAAAAAGTTTTAATTATGGGTTGCAAAGGGTATATTGCTTTGTTAGTCAATAGCATTAAATCGAAATACTAGCAAGTAGAATTGTTTACTGGCCATGCAGTCAAATTGTGGTCTTCCAAACTCTCTAACTAACATTTTATACCAGACATTTTTTTAAATTCTATGTATTATTATTTTTACTATTATTATTTAGCGGCCTCCGGCTTCATCTCTAGCCATGGCAACTTGATGCATGAATGCCCTGCAGGAAGATCGATCTTGTGCAAGCCTAGATAGGTCCTGCCATTATCTTGATAGTATCAAGCCATCGGGTTGCTGGTCTTCTTCTTCGCCTTGTTTCTTCTATTATTCTGACCATAATGTCCTTCTCCAGTGATTGCTCCCTTCACATGAAGTTTCCAAAGTAGGCAAGTCATAGCTTGGTGATACTAGCTTTGAGTGACATATCTAGCTTTATTTATTGCAAAATTGATTTGTTGGTGTTTCTTGCTTTCCATGGTATTGATAATATATTTCTTCAACACATTTCGAAGGCGTCAATTCTTCTTATGTCCTTCATTCCATCTATGCTTGTTTCTATCAATGTTGTACCATCTGCATATTTTAAGACTGTTGATGATTTGTACAACAATTTGGATTTCTTCTTCATTTTCAGCAAGTCCAGCCTTCCTAAAAATAGCTTCTACATGTAAATTGAAGAGAAATGGTGACAGGATGCAGACTTGTCTGATGTACTGTTTGTACCGTTTGTACTGTTGCTTCTTTGTTGATGTAAAGGTTCCTAATGAGGCTCATCAGATAGTTCGGCACACCCATATCCTTCATGGTATTCCAAAGTTTCTGATGATCTACACAGTCAAGGGCTTGGGCTGTAGTCGATGAAGCAAAAGAGATCTCCTTGTATTCTTTGGCTTTTTTCATTGTCCATTTAATGTTAGCAGTCCCATCTCTTGTTCCTCTGCCTTTTTTGAATCCTGCTTGTTCCTCTAGCAGTTCTTTGGCAAGGTAAGGCTGCAACAATCTTTGTAGGATCTTCGCTAGAATTTTGCTCTCATGAGATATTAGTACAATAGTCCGATAGTTTCCACAATCGGCAGCATCTCCTTTGTCATAATAGGAATGAATACAGATATTGCCCAGTCCTTGGGCCATTTACCAATTGTCCATATCTGTTGACACAGGCATGTGATGACATGAACTGCTGGTTCAGAATACTTAGCGCTATACAAATATTGTCACATCCAGGCACTTTGTTGTTTGACAGAAGCTTTATCGCAGCAAAGACTTCATCAGCTCTCTATCATTTCCAGTCTGTTTATTCCTGTATCACTGAGTCGTTCTTGCAGAGGTACTCTGTATACTCTTTCCATCTTTCCTTGATCTGTTCTGGCTCAGTTAGTTTGTCCTTGTTGACATCTTTCAACACACCCACTCTTGGTTGAAATTTTCATTGTATCTCTTTGAACTTTAGTTATGCTTTTCTGGTCTTACCCCTTAAATGTTCTCTTTCTACCTTTGTACATATCTTTTAGTAATAAAGTTCTTTGTCTGCTCGAATGGCTCTTTTTAGTCTTTTACTGATGTTGCCTGTGCCCTGCTTGGAGGCAGTGAGCAGTTGGACCCACACTGGTCTATCAATTGTCAACTATGGTTTTGGAGCCTAAAGTACTCCTTTAGATTGAATGTTTAGTTCATTAGCTAATAGGAGGAGGTGCCATCATTATCACACATGCAGGAAAGACCTGATGGGCCCCAAGGTGCATTGCATGGAGTGTCCATACATGGTGTTGAGATATTGGCCTGGTGTCAAGAGCCCAACCAGTTTAAATTAGGTGTTTTTAGAATCGCATTGCATAATGTATCACATTTGCAGAGCCCTTGATGTGCCAATACAGCAGAAACACCTCAGAAGTTACCCCATTTTGGATATTGCACCTGTCAAAAAAATCTAGGATTGTGTTGAGCAGAGCTGCTCTACATAATTTTATAACATTGGGCTGTGAAACTGAGAATTTTTTTCCCAATAAAATGTTGCTTTATCCCCAAATATTTCATACACAAGGAAAAATGGAATGGGTTAAAAAGCCGCCTGGCAAGTCCTGTCTGCAGTGCTATCTGATTTGGTATGTGTTGTGAGGCTCTGAGCCATGTTCCTGTTCTGTTTGACTTTGCCCTTACTTTTGCCCTTATCAAAGATGGAGTAAGTAGCTTCACAAGGGGCCATCTTGTTCCTGTTTGACTTTGCCCTTACTTTTGCCCTTATCAAAGATGGAGTAAGTAGCTTCACAAGGGGCCATCTTGTTCCTGTTTGACTTTTCCTGTTTCCTGCCTGCTGTGTACTAAAGGGACTCAGCACATTATACCTGTGCTCGTGTACCTGGATCTTCACCTGCTGCCAAGCTTGGAGAACTCGCATTGTGCCTGCTTCTTCTATACCTCGGGATTCCCCGTTTGTTACTTACCTGCCGTCCTGCCTGACCGCTTCACCTGTCCGGATCTGCTCTGCTTCATTCATCTCTGCGGCCTGCTCTCCGCTTGAAGCCCGGTCCAGGCCCAGGACTTTAGGACTGTGTGCTCCCGGACCTCAGACTCTCGCCAGTTGGTTCGTACAGACTCTACCTGTTGCCAGAACTTATATCTGCTTACCGTGTAATACTGAAGCCTGCTTCCTGCAATACCCCTGAACTATCTTTGCATAGTACTGTGACCTATTGCTACAATACAATACTGAACCTTTGAACATATACTGTGTCTGTCTTCTCTGACCCATGCTACCGAGTTCCATAGAACCTATAGTACCAATTTGACATGTGTGTTCATCTCAACCTAAAGCTCAGTTTATCCGCCTCACTTCTATTTTATCTCCATCTGTAACTAAAACTTTAGTCTTCTTACTTTGGCTTACATTTATGTTATATCATCCCAAACTCATCCTGTACTAATGTTTTAATGTAACATATTATAAATGTATGTTCTTGTTTTGGTTATTCATTTGAAATCAAGACTGATGAAGGGTCTCCTATCTGAAAGCTTGCAAAGTATAACTTTTCTGATTAGCCAATAAAGGTATCATTCCTCCTTTTGTCTTTTTTTTACAAAAGTATTCACAGTGTCTTCAATAGTTAAAAAAACAAATAAAAAAAAACACATGCAGTGAGCTCCTCCTAGTGACTGAAGAGAGATTTGTATCATTTATTTTTACTTCTCATCTACAGCTCAGAGGGATTTCCAGGTTCTCAGAAAACTTCCTAAGACACCTAAGTGAGAGAAATGCAGTACAAAGTGGACTCGTAGTGCACTCAAATCTCCTTTCCTCGGCTCTTGTATGTTACTTACACAACTTTCCCCCCATCAGATTGTCTTCCACAATTGAAGCCTTTAGACCCAACCTGCAAAAACCACCTTTTTTAGAAGGTTTACAGTCTACAATAAACATGCTGCCACTTCATTGCTAACAGTGTCGGAATGGGGTGCCAAGGGCCCACCAGTAACCATTTCTAGGGCCCCACTTTTCAGCTACATGCAAATGTGACATCATCCTCAATCACAAATTTATACAACAATGAACTGCCTAGATTGATGAATGAATAAGATGCTGCCTTTATTTGGAAACGGCGATTCCAGTATATTGTGCCAAGTACTGCTCATATAAGAGGGTGGTGGCCTACTCTTGCACGGGACCCCATCAGAGGATTCTCCTGCTCTCCTGTGGGCCAGTCCAAGACTGCTAAGAGTTGTTCCAACTCCTACCACAACCTACTGTGTCCTACCCCAGTCCCAGTACTTTATCGATTGTAAACCTATAAGGGCAGGGTTCACTTTCCTTCTGCGCCAGTTCTTTCATTGCTAGTTTTTGTTTATTATGCTCTTTTGCATTTTGCATATGTGTTATAGTGGTGCTTGAAAGTTTGCGAGTCCTTAAGAACTTTCCATATTATTTTAAACTTAGAAAGGGAGACAAAACAAATGAGTAAAAAAATATTAGACTGCCATTTTTAAAATGATGAAATTGATTCAATATCTCATACCTGTGACTGGCAAAAGTATGTGAAAGTTTAGGATTAGCAGATAAATTGAAGGTGAAGTTAGAGTCTGCTATTTACAATCAATTGGATGTCAGTCAGGTGTGGGTAGGTGACATGTTTTATTTAAAGTACAGGGATATGTCAAAATTTGATATTCACAACACATCGTTGTGGAAGTGTATCATGAACAAAGGTGGTTTCTGGGGACCTCAAAAGAAAAGTTATTGATGCCCTTCAGGCTGGAAAAGGATACAAAACATCACTATAGAGTGGTCAACCACCAAAGATCACTCCAACAGCAATATGTGTAATAGTCTGCAAGGTTACAAAGGAACCCAATGTAACTTCTAGGCATCTAAAAGCCTCCCTCAAATTAGCTAATGTTAATGTTCATGAGTTCACATTAACAAGGACACTGAACCACAATGGTTGCATGGCAGAATTTCAAGGAGAAAGCCACTGCTCTCCAAAAATAACATTGGCGTATATATCTGCAGTATGTTAAAGATCACCCTGACACGCCAGAAGTCTATTGGAACAATGTTTTGGGGTTAAAGCAGATTAAAATAGAGGTTTGTTTAAATGAGAAGAATTATGTGAGAAGAAAGAAAAATCCTGTATTATAGCAGAAAACCTCAGAAGATCACACAGTGACGGTAGTAGTATCATGGTTTGGGCCTGTATTCCTGCATCTGCGCCAGGAGAGCTTGCCATCATAGATGGCACAAAAAATTCTAATTTCCAAAGGAAAATGTCAGGACATGTGCACATGAGCTAAATAAAAAGAGAACAAAGTTAATGTTTTGGAATGACCAAGTCAAAGTCCTGACCTTAATCCTATAGAAACGTTGATGAAAGACATAAAGTGAGAAGTTAAGGTCGGGGTCAAACTAGAGAGGAATACGGTTGAGTGAGAGGCGTTAAAAGCACGCATTACACACGGACAAATGATTCACTATGGGGCAGCTCCCAACAGCCGTATAATTCTCGCCCGTATTCTACGGTCCGTGCCAATCGCAGCATGCTGCGATTGTCAGCGTACTACGCCCGTAGTACGCCAATGCAAGTCTATGGGTGCGCAAAAAAAATGGATTACACATGGACCACATGTGTGACTTGCGAGAAATACGCAGGTCTTTTGGCAGGTGACAGGAAGTGGGCCAATCCATCATCAGGAAGCTTAGACATGCAAATGAGCTCAAAAAGCGCTCCAGACATCCAGGAAGTACGCCTCCACTGAGTCCTGCAGCGTCATGGCGTCATATTTTCTCAATGTGGAGATGCTGATTGTCTTTGTCCAGGAGCGGCCAGAAATCTGGGACCAACGTGATGCCCATTATGCCAACCGGGCAAGAAAGGAGGCGTCATGGAGGCGCATATGTCGCCAGATGTTCCACGATTTTGGTAATCGATCACGTGAGAAGCAGCAGCAACTGAGTAAGTATAACCCAAAAACTGTTTAAAATTACCTCACTTCTAAAAATGCATTTTGAATCAGCCCCCCCCCCCCTTCCTGTGCTTGTCCTTTTTGCCTCATGAGGTGGGTAGATTTTGATGTGACCCATGGTTTTACATTGCCATAATTTGGCCCAGCCCACAAGCTCCTCATCCTCCTAGCCAACCAAGTTATTAAGTGTAGTTACTTGATACATGAACTATTGTGCCCCTGTGTATCTGGCCTGGATGCCCCAATTATATATGCCACCCTGGGTAGAAAGCACACCCCAGAATGCCACATGCCTAGGCTACTGGTAGCAAATTTGACCTATCGAATATGTGAAATTGAGAATATTTCCTGTCACATTGCAGTGAAAGATGTGATGAGACGCTGGCGTAGCATCCGCGACTAATACAGGCGGGAACGTCAGCAGCGGTCCAGGAGTGGTGATGCGGGCCACATAAAGAGGAAATACATCTATTATGACCGCCTCTCCTTCCTCGCTCCTATTATGGATCTGAGACCGTAAGTAGATGCCTCACACCACATTACACTGATACTTTACAGGGCCAAAAAAATTGATTTATTTTTGGCTCTGTTCTATTTCATAACAGAACTCAGTCCAACCTTACGGAGAGAGGAACTGGCTCAGATACCGAGCCCATCATAGATCCTGGGTCTGTAGGGGATGAGGTGGCTGGCCCATCTTCTCCCCCTCCAAGAAGCATGGGTGAAGATTCCTCTCAGGAAAACCCAGTGCCTGCGCCACAAACCCCACCACTAGGACCACATCCACAAGCAGGACCATCTGCTGCTGCACCATCAGCCATACAGGAGAAGCAGGGCAACATGAGCAGCAGCCCAACTGGCCAGATCTGGGGCTCCCCACAGCCTGCTGGCCCATCCCGGCGAGAGGAAGAAGAAGGCGCCATATCCCTGCCCAAGATACCCGTACCAATGTTGACACAGGGGTACTGAACTATCTGGCTAGAGTCAATAATGATGATGGCGAGGAGGCATAATCACGCAGCCTGGCCCTTTATCTTCGTGCCCTTTCCCGTGAGGTGAGGCTCCGTATTCGAGAATGTTTTCAGATCCTGCTTGATGCAAGCACACACCCCAATACCCCATATGAGTTATTTGAATATCTGGAGAGGTGGCAGCTTTCACCCAGAAATCTAATGCGCCTTAGACACCCCACACACATGCTTTCTCAAGCAGGCTCTGAGGATCCTCAAATATACGTGGGCCTACACCTCACCCCCTTCCTCCCCCTACCCAACCTTTCCAACAGTAGCCACATATGTCTGGCTCTAGCCAACCTCACCAATATGGCCACTTGTTCCCACCCAGTGTTGGAGGCTGGTCCCAACCTGGTTGGGGACGACATGGCTATATTGGTGGATATGAGACACGGGCCTACCAGACCCAACAAGAGACCCCTCTCCAGTATCACTCTGGCCAGTACCAAGCGCAATCCCAGGAGGCAGTACACTACCCACATCATGGGCAACAGAATGCCCCCACACAGGGTGATGGCCAAGTTGGGCAAAGTAGCCAGCAGCAAACACAGGCTGGTCTTCCGCCTTCTCCTCCCTCGACGTACCAAAATTTATAATATTGCCATTTTGTTATTGCCTAATGGTATTTTGTTTGTTTTATATGTCCGAAAATGTTAATTGTACCCAATTTTCACTTCTGCACAAAGGCCAATTTGGCCCATTGCCACATTTCTCATATGGCAATAATATGTTTTGCTTCAAAAAAAAAAAAAAAAAAAAGGCAAAAGTAAACATTTGTCTACTACATTTTACGTCTCTGTCTCAATTAAAAAAAACGGTGTCAGCATACTAACATATGCTTACCAATGCAATTAAACAGTCATAGAATCATAAGGGGTTTAAATATATATATTTAGACAGACATAAACCAAAAAATTATAACATAGACACAGCATGCTCTTGCCAAGAAGTTTCCCCCTCATGTGACATAAAGTAATTTGTGAAAATATCATGCACTTTGAGCCCAGAGAGCGGTCTACGTTGAAGGTTGATAGGTGGTCTCGCCCTACGCACATAGTCCGACCCACGCACAACACCAGCAGAGGAGAAACAATCATGTATCCTGGTGAAGTTATGAAGAACCACACAGGCTTTAACAACTTCATTAACATTTTGTTCACTCAGCTGAATGGCAGACTGGAGTACCCGCCATTTGGCAAAAAGAATGCCAAAGGAACACTCCACCAGTCGCCGAGCACGTGATAGGCGCAAGTTAAAAATTCTGCGCCGGTGGTCCAGGTTGCGCTGGGGATATGGCCTCATGACATTGCGCATTAACTGAAATGCCTCATCTGCCACAAGGACATAAGGGACTGATTCTTGAGTGGAGCCTGGTAGCTGGCGTGGTGGTGGTAGATCCAACTGGTTGGTGCATAGCCGCCGACCCATAATGGAAGTATTGAAGACTCTAGAGTATCCCGTCCTTCCATAGGCCCCAATGTCAACAATTATAAACATGTATTGAGGGTCGACCAGAGCCAACAATACAACAGAAAAGTATTGTTTATAATTGAAGAATTGGGAGCCAGAGTTCGGCGACTTATGCACCCGGATATGTTTGCCATCAAGGGCCCCAATACAATTAGGAAACTGGCATTCCTCCTCAAAGTCCCTTGATATCCTCAACCAGTCTTCCATCCTGGGCTCGGGTATGATGAGTTGATGTAGTCTTGACCATATTTCACTACATGTCGACCTGACTATGCCAGAAATGGTAGATCTTCCAATGAGAAACTCATGGTGGAGGGCGGCATAAGACAGGCCAGTGGACAGGAAGCTGAAGAACAACAGAAATGTAACATTTTAGAATGCACAAATTAACTAAAAACCAGGTACATACATACCAAACTTCTTAATAATTCAGATCTACTAACACACATATATTTAGTCGCACAATGACTAAGTGATATTCAGTACATATTACACATAACATTCGGGTCTGTAAGTTTAAATATATCTGGAATAAGATGAGGGCATTAAACTTAGTCCAAGAAGCAAAAAATACATACTTTGGGCAACACATCATGAACATAGAGAATGTGGTTGTGTAGTACATACCGTAATGTGAGTAGAAGTCGCTTCTCTGCAGATATAGCTTTGCGCATCCTTGTGTCCTGAAAGGTTATCCCAGGGTGCACTGTCTCCAAGAGTCGATCAAATGTTGCAAGGCTCATGCGACAGTATTGGTAGAATTTTTCCGGATGCTCCCGCAGAGAAGAATAGAGGCGGTGAAAATGACCTCTTGTGAGTCGTTGCCTCAAAAGTGGATGGACCCACATGCGCCTCCTTCTCCGCAGATCCACTATCACTGGGTATGGTTGACCAAAGCGGCGTGACAAAAGCCAGTTGAAGAGAACCTGCTCAGTTGTGTTGAAACTCAGACTGTCTGCCATGTTGCACATACAACAGCAACACACCTAGTCAAGGCAAGGTCACAAATGGACAGAATAGAGGCAGCCACCTGTTCCTGAGCCAATAAATAGGATGCAGGCTAATGATTTAAATAGTTAGCAGGCCTCAAAACCGTTAAATGTCCATTTTGCAAGCCTGCGAGAAAATCTCGCCATACGGATTACATACGGATTACATACGGATTACATACGGATGCTGACATGCGCAAAATATGCGACCACACTTTGCTTACGGATGACATACGGAGCACTATTTAGGGTCATTCATCCATATTACGCATGTAAAATACGGACTGTATTTTGCATCGGTTAGTGTGACCCCGGCCTAATGGGAGAAAACCACCAGCATAACAGAATTTAAACTATTTTTTAGATAGTAACATGCTAATATTCCTTCAAGCCAACATGCAGGACCGATGAACTGTTGCCAGTAATGTAATTTAGATGCTGTTATTGCTGCAGAACGGGGTGACATCAGATACTAAAAGCAAAAGTTCACGTACTTTTGACACCCACAGATCTGTGATATTAGATAATTTTCCTCATTATTTTTCACCCATTTGTTTGATTTAGTTCTCTTTGTCTACTTTTATTACTTGTGTGAAAATGTGCAATTTTGGGTGAAATTTTATATGTACATAAACTCTTTTCACATACACAGAACCCTGGAATTATTGGTGCTATAAAATGCATTTTTAAACAATAATAATAATCTAACTACTTTTAGGTTGTTCAATCAAGGTAATTATTTTCCTTAGTTTTCTCTGAACCATAAATGCTTTATGGCCTTTCCTAACCATTAGTATATTTCATGATAAGACTGACTTTGATGCTTGGACATTATGCTCTTTGGCACTTGAACAAAAATCAAAGTGGAACACTCCGTGGCATATGCATGCAAATTTCTATTAATTTTACTCTTATATATAGATTAATAGGCAAAAGTTTGGACACAATTATTTTTTCCCTTTTTTACTCTTTTTTAAAAAACTCTTTTTAAAAAATTAGTAAAGTCACTAAGATGCAGTGTAAGTGGGGATATACAACAAACACAAGCAAAGCCATTGGCCTCTTATTCAAAATAATACATGAACTTGACAGCTCCTTGGAACAGGGAAGGATTTACCTAGAGATGATTCCACACTTTAGGGAGAGAAATAATATCAGCTGATATAGATAAAGTAATTCTATCTACAGACATATCTATCAATTGCAAGGAGAAGCTCTCTGGATAATTAGAATAGAAGCTTTGAGACCCCTGGATCTTAATGACCACAGTGATTTAAGTTATTTTCTTTGATGGAATCTAATCAGCATGGAATTGCCTTTTATGTATGCTGTTTGATGTACTTTTGTACTTCTTATTTTTAACCCCTAAGGATGTGGCCTAGTTTGTTACTTAATTTTGTGCTATACTACAGGAATAAGTGTAAAACACAATTTTTCAGGTCTTTTTATTCCTTTTTTTCCCTAAAATCTTAACTACCGTATTTTTCGGACTATAAGACGCACCGGACCATAAGACGCACCCCAATTTTCAGAAGGAAAATAGGGAAAAAAATAATAATGTGTCAAATGGGGGTCTGTCTTACAGTCCGAATTCAGCTTACCTGGGAAGTGATCCGGCACAGGTGGAGGAGTGGTCACAGGGGTCATTCAGTGGTCCAGGCTGGTGCGGTGGTGGCGCTCTGTGCTGGGGCAGGTGGGCTGTGCTGGGGCAGCTGGGCTGTGCTGGGGCAGCTGGGCTGGGCTGTGCTGGGGCAGTTGGGCTGGGCTGTGCTGGGGTAACTGGACTGTGCTGGGGCAGGTGGGCTGTGCTGGGGCAGCTGGGCTGTGCTGGGGCAGGTGGGCTATGCTGGGCTGGGGCAGCTGTGCTGTGCTGGGGCAGGTGGGCTGGGACAGCTGGGGCAGGTGGGCTCTGTGGGGTGAGGGTGGCGGCGGGCTGTGCTCCGGTGCAGGGGATTAAAGGGCTTTTTTTTTTTTTTTTGCAGGACGAACTGTACTTTCAGAAGGTTTTTATTCACTTTTTCTGAGGTCAAGTAACCGGAAAAGATATACATTTAGGACTTTTTTTTATGGCATTCACTGGGCCAGCTAAGGGACAAGCTGGTGCTTCCCATTCTAAAAGTAAACAGAAACCAGGGGACCCCATATTAAGTAAAATGTCCCCTTTGCTTTTGTTTGACACAGGAATGCAGAGGACATCAATTTAATTTATCTGTTCCATTTGTCTGATCTATATGGAACAGTCAAACGGGAATAATATATGGCGAGCAATACATGCTTGGTCATTTGAAATGGCATTGTTTTCAAACATTCTTTATACCCTTAACAGGGCAATTTTTTAGATTGGCGCTTTTGTTTTTTTCATTCCTCTTCATCTACGAGCTATAACATTTCTTTTTGTCCATCCACACGAGTTGTAGTTTTGAATTACACCATTCTCTTTACCATGTAATTTACCAAATGGTTCTGTAAACTGTGGCCTCTGTTCACATGAGATGCATTCTAGTTGGCACTGGGCAGCCCCCCTATATGGTGTTACTAAGAGGCTGTGAACCATATGCTCTGCATTCTCTATGTGAACATTGCCACATAAGGATTAATTTTTTTGCACTGGTGTGCCACACGGCCAATCCCTCATTGTAGGCTGGCTGTTTCATTAGGTATTATTGCACCTGTGCAGTTGCCATTTTACTTGGGTCCGCTGCACCCTGTTAGTGCATTTGTATTGAGACCTGTCTATACAGGTAAGCATCTCTGCCTGTTTTGTTTTGTTTTTTTTTCAAATATTGGAGGTTTCTTTCCTCTTTCTGTGGTTTTCATAAAAAAAGTGATTAACAAGTTTCATGACCCCAAAATAGTAACAATAAAAACTTCAGCTCATCACACAAAATATTCGCACACAGGTTTGTTGACAAAAAATATGGAGCTCTTACAATAGATATATACTGTATATGTATATATAAAAAAAGGATATTATTAGAGAAAAGCAATAAAATGTGAGCAGGATGCAGTCTGACCTCACGGTGACCGCTTGGCACCACCTCATTCAAGCGGGGATGTGTGCAGATGTCATTGTGTCATTTTGGTGCGGATCTGCTGGGCCTTGTAGTGCCACAGATGATTTTAGCCTGTGCCACCACTTCTGCTGTTGCTGCAATTGAAGACTAGAAGAACAGAATATAGATTCTTAAATCTAATATATAGAATAAAATTAGAGTCAGATAGTTGCAGGAGCTCAGTAATTTTTTTTTTAGTGATGTCCGTTTAGTAATTGTAGGATCAAAATTTTAGTGGAAAATTTTTGTAGTAATTATACTACAGTTTTTTTCTACTAATATATAGAATCAATATTAGCATCAAATAGTTGCAAGTGCTCAATAATTTTTTTTATGAAAGTCTATTTAATAATTGTAGTATCACAATTTTAGTGGACAATTCCTGCACTAATAGTTCAGGTTTTTTTCTACTGCATAGAATTGTGGTTAGCAGAATTCAGTTGCAGGTGCCCAGTATTTGTTTTTACTGTCGTCTGTCTAGCAAGCTTTTTTACTTTACCAAATTTTTATTTATTTTTATCTTTTTATTTCTAGACTCTTTTCTTCTATTCTTTCTTATTTTTTAGATTATTTTCTTCTATTCTTTTTTTCTAAATTTAATAAATTAATAAAACAAAACTTTACATCAAAAACACAACTAAATCAAGTTTGGTTATCCAACACACAAAACCCACGTGAAAAAATGTCTTGTTCTTGCAAAAGGCGTATTCAGCAGGGGAGGAATACTCCTTCCTTGCCTCAGATCTGATAGGAGTAGGATCCCAACTTCCTTTACTTTTCCTCATCCTCTTCTACTTCCTCTAGTGATAATGAACCCCCAGGCAGACGCACAAGGACAGCAAATGAGCCAGTGCCTACCGTTAGTGACCCCCTATCGACCTAACCCCCCAAAGATTATGCTGTGATATTATTTTGTGGCCCAATCAGGAGCCAATTTGACTCACTGAAATCATTTTTTTCTCTGAGGATTTTGTAAGCTTCATGGTCGCCCAGACAAATTTATATGGCCAATAATTTCTTGCCCAATACCCAACTTTGTCATATGCTAATTGGACCCTATTAGACAAAAGTAGAAATTATGATGTTTTGGTTGATATCCTCCACATGTTGATAATGAAGAAACGAGAAATTTGGTACTATTGGAGTGTTGATGTTTTATGTAACACTCAAGTTTTCCACATGGCTATGACACGGAAACGCTTTGAGGCCATTCACAAATTCTTGCATTTCAACGATAACGCACAGTGTCCATTCCAAGATGACCCCAACTGTGAACGACTTTTCAAAAGTCTGCTGGTCATTGATCACTTCAGCAACAAATTAGCTGAGGTGTACATTACCTAAAGGGACATGTACGTAGATGAGTTCCTAATACACTTCAAAGGGAAGCTTAAATTCTTGCAATACCTGACCAGCAAGAGGGCTAGGTACAGATTAAAGCCCCCTTCACATATCTTTTTTTTGTGTCCGTACGCAGTTTTCAAAGTAAGACCACTGGGGGGGTTCCACTGTTTAGGCACCTCAGGGGCACCACAAATGTGACATGGTGTCCTTTATCGATTCCAGACAATTTTGCATTTCCAAAAGTCAAATGGTACTCCATCCCTTTTGAGCCCTCCCATGCACCGAAACAGTAGTTTTCCTCTACATATGGGGTATCGGCGTACTCAGGAGAAATGGCACAACAAATTATATGTGAAAATTTGAGGCTAAAGCAACATTTTTGTGGAAAAATTTTAAGGGCATAAAAGATAAAAGTTGGAAAATTGTGAAATTTTCAAACTTTGATACATTTCCAATATTTTCCCAAATAAACACAAAAAATGTCCAAAATTTACATACATACACATTAAAAAGGTACATGATTAGACAACACGTGGTATGTCCTTTTAAAACCTGGTATCCATTATACAGGTTTTTTCAGGACACAATTATCCTCTCATAAAGTCATCCTTAATTCAAATATATTAACCTCTAGAAATTAATTATCCACATTAATTAATAGAAGAAAAACCATGTGCATTTTATAAATATCTCTAGTTATTTACAGTCATATGTAAAAGTTTGGGCACCCCTATTAATGTTAACCTTTTTTCTTTATAGCAATTTTGGTTTTTTGCAACAGGTATTTCAGTTTCATATATCTAATAACTGATGGACTCAGTTATATTTCTGGATTCAAATGAGGTTTCTTGTACTAACAGAAAATGTGCAATCTGCATTTAAACAAAATTTGACCGGTGCAAAAGTATGGGCACCCTTATCATTTTCTTGATTTGAACACTCCTAACTAATTTTTACTGACTTCCTGAAGCACTAAATTGGTTTTGTAACCTCATTGAGCTTTTAACTTCATAGCCAGGTGTATCAAATCATGAGAAAAGATATTTAAAGTGGCCACTTGCAAGTAGTTCTCCTATTTGATTCTCCTATGAAGAGTGGCATCATGGGCTCCTCAAAACAACTCTCAAATGATCTGAAAACAAAGATTATTCAACATAGCTTTTCAGGGGAAGGATACAAAAAGTTGTCTCAGAGATTTAACCTGTCAGTTTCCACTGTGAGGAACATAGTAAGGAAATGGAAGAACACAGGTACAGTTCTTGTTAAGCCCAGAAGTGGCAGGCCAAGAAAAAAATCAGAAAGGCAGAGAAGAAGAATGCTGAGAACAGTCAAGGACAATCCACAGACCACCACCAAAGACCTGCAGCATCGTCTTGCTGCAGATGGTGTCACTGTGCATCGGTCAACAATACAGCGCACTTTACACAATGAGAAGCTGTATGGGAGAGTGATGCGAAAGAAGCCGTTTCTGCAAGCACGCCACAAACAGAGTCACCTGAGGTATGCAAAAGCACATTTGGACAAGCCAGTAACATTTTGGAAGAAGGTCCTGTGGACTGATGAAACAAAGATTGAGTTGTTTGGTCATACAAAAAGGCGTTATGCATGCGCTGTATTGTTGACCGATGCACAGTGACACCATCTGCAGCAAGATGATGCTGCAGGTCTTTGGAGGTGGTCTGTGGATTGTCCTTGACTGTTCTCACCATTCTTCTTCTCTGCCTTTCTGATATTTTTCTTGGCCTGCCACTTCTGGGCTTAACAAGAACTGTACCTGTGTTCTTCCATTTCCTTACTATGTTCCTCACAGTGGAAACTGACAGGTTAAATCTCTGAGACAACTTTTTGTATCCTTCCCCTGAAAAGCTATGTTGAATAATCTTTGTTTTCAGATCATTTGAGAGTTGTTTTGAGGAGCCCATGATGCCACTCTTCATAGGAGAATCAAATAGGAGAACTACTTGCAAGTGGCCACTTTAAATATCTTTTCTCATGATTTGATACACCTGGCTATGAAGTTCAAAGCTCAATGAGGTTACAAAACCAATTTAGTGCTTCAGGAAGTCAGTAAAAAGTAGTTAGGAGTGTTCAAATCAAGAAAATGATAAGGGTGCCCATACTTTTGCACCGGTCAAATTTTGTTTAAATGCAGATTGCACATTTTCTGTTAGTACAATAAACCTCATTTGAATCCAGAAATATAACTGAGTCCATCAGTTATTAGATATATGAAACTGAAATAGCTGTTGCCAAAACCAAAATTGCTATAAAGAAAAAAGGTTAACATTAATAGGGGTGCCCAAACTTTTTCATATGACTGTACATAGTTTTATTAAAAATTATTTGAGAAAATGCATCATATAGACTTATATATATTCTTTATTGTTATGCTGCCACCTAGTGGTACAAAAATTACATTATCCTTTTATTTTGATTATCCTTTTAAAAATTCATGAGCATCCAACATTTTGTTTCCTTCTATTCCTCATATATGGATTGAAAAGAGTGCCGGGCACTACTCAATTGTATAAAAATAAAAAATCAATAAAGTGCATAAAGCAAAAATAGTTTGTGGAACAGTGCATGCATAGTGCAGAAATGCTTATTATAAATAATGCCAGGCAGTCTTCACAACACAAGCATACATGAGCCTCAGAGCGACATACCACAGGTTAAATGCTGAAGGACCATGTGTAGGAATCCCCTTCATTCGGAAGAAGCAATAACGCGAAATGCACGTTAAGGGGATTCCTACACTGGTGTGGTGCAGCAAAGATGGAATAGCTCTCCACAGGCAGAGCTGTAGTCCCAGGGCAGCAGTAGTAGATGTTGAGGTAGATGATGTAGTGTTAAGACACAGAGATGTAGCAGTGCTGAGTAGGTTAGCGCAGGAAAAAGGCAATGACACAGCTGAATGCAGTTCCAATACTTTACTCACGTTTCTGGCATAGACAGATACCCGCTTCAGTGCTATGTCCTCCAGGTCAGGGGCTCAGCCAACTCCCAGGCAGATGGATTAACCCTTCCAGCACTCCCAAATGTGCCTTTTCCGAATGTCTCCTTACTAGCGCTAATCTGAAGTACTTGTAGTTACGAGTTACACTCAAGTTCCTCTTTCTTGCTGTTCCTTAGAACTCCACTCGCATAACAGGCAGCTGTAGCCTACTTTGGGGACGCCATAATATCATGTCCCAGCTCACACACGTTGCTGCTGTGTCTTCGAGTCTTAGGTGGGAATAAAGTGGTCACAACTTCTATTCCTCCGATTTCTGCTGTAGGATCATTAGTATCACACACAGCCTCAGATACCAGTGCCCGGCCTTGGCGCATTAAACTTAGAGAAGGGCTCCGCTCTAGCCCTAGTCCCCAGTCTCTCTCCTCCTCACGTTCCGTTCTTATCTATCTTCCTTCTGAACAACATCTTTCTTTCTGTTTCCTTGCTAGCAGCTCCAGCTCACAGGAGGCTGCTGCAACTATGTCCTTTCCCTCCTTCCCCCAGTGGGGGAACTGTCTTTCTCCCCCTCTCTGGGGATTCTGACCTAACTTCCTGTCAGCCTTCCCCTCTTAGTGTTATCTAAGCTCCACCCAGCACCCTTCATGAACCAAAGCAGCTGCCACAAAGGGTGCCCTGCCGCTCCAAGGTGTCTGTGCTGAATGTAGGTGCTGGAGTCTGGTCAGGTGTTACCATCTTACCTGGGGAGTGGGATACTACACCTCAGGAGGAGGTCCAGTACCTCTGTGGTGACTGAACCCTCAGGGGTGCCACATTAGCACTGATGGCAGACATTTAACCCCTATGATGCCGCTGTCAGTAGTGACAGCGGCATAGAGAAGCATCACGCAGGGAGGGGGCTTCCTGCGTGCTTGCCACAGGACAACGCAATGCGATCGCGTTGCTCTGAGGGTCTCCTTTGAGACCCCCGGCACCAAGATGGCCGTGGGGTCCTTCCGGGTCCTTCAGTGAGGTGGCTTGTGAGCACCTGCTTAGAGCAGCTGCCAGCAAGCCTCCTTCACTGCCTGTCAGATCGTTGATCTGATACTAAGGAATGCAAATTGTCAGATCAGCTATCTGACATTATATAGTGATGTCCCATACTGGGGCAATGTAAAAAAAAGTTAAAAAAAAATATATATATAATGTGTAGAAATATTTTTTTTTAAATTCTTAAATAAAGAAAAAAGAAAAAATTAAATTATTTTCCAATAAATACATTTTATGTAAATAAAAAAAAATAAAAGTACACATATTTGGTATTGCCACGTCCATAACGACCCGCTCTATAAAACTATCCCACTAGTTAACCCCTTCAGTGAACACTGTAAAAAAATAAGTAAAAAAAGAGGCAAAAAACAATGATTTATCATCATACCACCGAACAAAAAGTGCAATAAAACACGATCAAAAAGACGGATGTAAATAAAAATGGTACCGCTGAAAACGTCATCTTATCCTGCAAAAAACAAGCTGCCATACAGCTCCATCAGCAGAAAAATAAAAAAATTACAGCTCTCAAAATAAAGTGATATAAAATAATTATTTTTTCTATAAAATAGTTTTTATTGTGTAAAAGCGCCAAAACACAAAAAAAATATAAATGAGATATCACTGTAAATTGTACTAACCTGAAGAACAGTATAAAAAAAACCAAAAAGCAATTCATGAATTGCTGGGTTTTGTTCATTCTTTCCCATGAAAATCGGAATAAAAAGCGATCAAAAAATGTCATGTGCCTGAAAATGATACCAATAAAAACGTCAGCTTGTTTCGCAAAAAACAAGCTATACCATGACTCTGTCGGCCGAAATATGAAAAAATTATAGCTCTCAAAATATGGTGATGCAAAAACTAGTTTTCGCAATAAAAAGCATATTTTAGTGTGTGACAGAGGCCAAACATAAAAACCCGAAATTAAATCTGGTATCTCTGTAATCGCACCGACCCGAAGAATAAAGTCGCCTAATCACTTATACCGCATGAGGAATGGCATAAAAATTAAATAAAACAAATTCTTCACATGCTATTGATTTTTCTGCCCCCCAAAAATCGCCGTAAGGCTCAGCGCACAATTATCCTGTGCTCTGCCATGAGCGCTTACACTGTGGTTTCCGTGTAAATCTCCAAAATACATGATTCAGACAGAACCCCGACGGAAGATTCCCTATGATGAGGCAGATGGGAGGCACAGTGGGCACCATAGGACCTGTGATCCAGCTGTGTCCATCTTTTTAGGATTGCATAAAAGGCCACAGTTTTGTGCACTTCTGAAAAGGACACCGCTGAACAGAGGTGAAATGGAGTCCATAGTAAATCTGCTGCCTCGTTATAGTGAATAAATCCCGCGGGGGTTTCATCTGTCACGTCACTCAGAGATTTAGATGGAAACCTCAAAGTAAGTGGTCAGCGTAGAGAGCCAGATAACTGTGATCCCAAAGGTTATGTAAAATGTTCCCAATAAAATCTTCCACTCAATCCACCAAAAAAGCTAGTCCCCACTCAGATCTGCCATCTGTTAACGAAAATATAGGGGGCTTCCACCTTACTGGTAGCACAAAGGCTCTGTAAAAGCTAAATGGCTTCACACTCCCCAAAAGAAATTCAGCCAATTTTGCACTCCCAAAATCCAAATGCCTCCCCTCCCTTCTGAGACCCATTGTGCCTAAACAATATTTAGGACCCACATATTTGGGATTTCTATAGTGATGAGAGCCCGCCTAATTTACAAGTGCGTGTCTCTAGAAGCATGAGCTGGTCACTACAACGGTAATTTGCAATTTTCACTCAGCAACATCCAATGCCGCTTGTTTCTGGAAAACACTCATGGAGTCAAAATCGTCACTACATCTGTAGATAAATTCTCAAAGGGTTATAATTTTTCAAAATGTGGTCACTTGAGGGGGGATTCCTCTGTTTAGGCACATCAGGGGCTCTCCAAACGCTACATGGCATTCACTAATTATTCCAGTAAATTTTACATTCAAAAAGTCAAATGGTGCTCCTTCCCTTTCAAGCCCTGCCGTGGACCCAATCAGTTGTTTTCCTCCACATATTGGGTATCGGTGTACTCAGGAGAAATTGCACAATAAATTGTATGGAGAAATTTCACCTGTCACCCTTATGAAAATGCAACATATGGAGCTAAAAAAGATTTATTTTGGAAAAATTTGATTTATTTTATTTCCACGGCTCTACATTAGAAATATCTGTGAAGCACCTGGTAGTTCAAGGTGCTCAATACACATCTAAATAAGTTCCCTAAGGGGTCTAGTTTCCAAAATGGTGTCACTTGTGGAGGTTTCCACTGTTTAGGCACATCAGGGGCTCTCCAAACGCGACATAGCGACTGCTAATTATTCCAGCAAATTTTACATGCAAAAAGTGAAATGGCACTCCTTCCCTTATGAGCCCTGCCGTGTATCCAAACAGTAGATTTCCCCCACATATGGAGTATCAGCATGCTCAGGAGAAATTGAAAAAATGTATGGTTTATTTTCTCCTGTTACCCTTGCAAAAGTAAAAAAAATTAGGTCTAAAGGAAAATTTTTGTGAAAGAAAAGTAAATGTTTATTTTTTTCTTAAACATTCCAAAAATTCCTGTGAAGCACCTGAAGGGTTAATAAACTTCTTGAATGTGGTTTTGAGCACCTAGAGGGGTGCAGTTTTTAGAATGGTGTCACTTTTGGTTATTTTCTGTCATATAGGCCCCTCAAAGTCACTTCAAATGTGAGGTGGTCCTTAAAAAAATGGTTTTGCAAATTTTGTTGTGAAAATGAGAAATCTCTGGTCAACTTTTAACCCTTATAACTTCATAACAAAAAAACTATGTTTCCAAAATTGTGCTGATGTAAAGTAGACATGTGGGAAATGTTATTTATTAGCTAGTTTGTGTGACATCACTCTCTGATTTAAGGGTATAAAAAATAAAAGTTTAAAAATTGCGAAAGTTTTGCCAAATTTCCGTTTTTTTCACAAAAGCAAATAATATCAAAAAAATTATACCACTATCATAAATTACAATGTTACGAGAAAACAATCTCAGAATCAGCAGGATCCGAAAATAAGATACAACACTATCCATGGCCGTACCCACAACGGCCACGGTAGCTGAGATCAGGCAATCAGTCCACTCACTGGAATCTGGATGCTTATAGTCCCTTCAGCTGGAGCCATCCGAAGTCCTGGGGCCAGTGTTGTGGTTCTTTAGTACTTAGTCCAGGGCAGCAGATTTCCTCCCTCCTGGGAGTCTGGCAATGTTCCAATTTGTCCTTTGGCCCGGGGCAGTAGATCTTCTCCCTCCTGGGAGTCTGGCAATGCCCCAGCTGCAGCCACACATCTGACTGCTAGAGCTTCTGACAGGAAGCAGGAGCTCCCTGCTCTCTTGAGGCTGCAAGTCCAGCCCACAACATTAACTAGTTCCATTCCCTAACTCTAACACATAGGAGAATATAGAAACAGTACTCATGTCATTATACAGCACATATGTTACATTAATGCACAAAATATAAATGATACAGGCATATGGCGGTACATTGCGGGTTCACACATTGCAAACACAGCATAATACCACAAAAGCACATTCCAAGAACAACAAGACAAAACATATGCAGTGCAACACACATATATAACATCGGGGTAATACACAGTAGTACATAGTAGGATAACATAGGATAACATAAAACGTGCAAGCAGGGGGAGGGGAAAACGATGTTCTCCGCCACCTCCTTACACCGGCGCAGCTGGAAAATATAAAATCCCTCAAGGCCAAAGCAGAGGCTTAGTCAACAGCCAGACTTGTATCAAGTTGGATGTGCCAACTAAATTGGCTTAAAGCCGCATCATAGAAGGGAAGCAGGAGGACGAGGTCCTTAGCCAAGACCAGGAGGCCTAATCATTGGAATGGAAAGCTTCTCAGGATAGCAGTGGGATGGGGTCCTTCACCCAGGCCAGGAGGCCTACTTGAAGGGATGGTCGATCAATTTAACTGACAGGCCCTGAGCCCTACTTAAAGGGACAGTCGATCCAGTGAGCTGAAAGGATTCGAAGGACTGCTTAAACAGACAGTTGACTGAGAGAAGCTAGAGGCCACGAGGCCTACATAAAAAATACAGAAGAACTTGAACTTCATTGTAAAAGACAGAGTCAGCCTCTATAGCTCGTTGGTTCAAGGAATTGCCAGCTGGCCACAGCGCAAGACTCATTGCCTAACGGGGAACCAGCTGACTCCCATTAGGGCCTATCGTGGAGACCGCTAGCAACAGACTGGAAAGTTGAGCAGTCTGCTATAGTGATGACGCTGACGTCGACGAATCACGAACTTATTACATATTCCATAAATATAATTTGGTGTATCATTTAGCTAACAATGTGATTCACATTGTATTGTATAAGTTAGTATTTACGTATATCAAAACAACAAGTCAAAGTGTAGTGTAACAGATTAACGTTTTGTGATTTGCAAACTGACATTTGCCAGACTTTGAATATTTGTCTATTTGAATTGTAAATAGTTAATAAATAGCAAACTTATTTACTTTACCACGCAGTCTGCATATTTTGTGCCGCTGTATCCGCATACGTGTTTTACAGGCTACAAGTTTAATTTACTGTATACTGTTAATTTGGGCTGACAGACTCTTAAAGTTTTATATCTCCAGTTAATAGTTCTGTTAATATAACATCTGTTTAAAGAGTTATTACCATCTTCATAAATGGGTATTCTCAATTTAGTGCTTATTAACATTTTCAGCCGTTATTGGACACTTTTCTCTACAGTGTGTAGCCTTGGAGACTGACCACACTAGACCACAACACATGCACAGTGCTTACAATCCAATCTCTTTTCTTTTTAGCTTGTAAGCATTGTGTTGAGGATGTCAAGGATTTCTGTAGCAAGATGTTATCTCCTAATTCTGACCAGCTTCAGCTCAGTTCTGCCAAGCTAAACATATACTTCAAATAGCGCTAAATGGTTAATTAGAGCTAACTGTCAGTCAAGATGCATGGGGAGGGATGACAGCGCATTCAGTGTCTAGTGACTGGTGGCTGGAACAGAACCCTGCACCGCACTGATGACTTAAAGCAAGTGGCTGAAGGGAGAATAAAAGTTCATTTTCTCTCTGTTCCTGTACTTCTCATAAACCTGTTAGATGTTATTTAAATGCTAATTACCTGTAGATTACTAATATATCTGCCGGTAAATAGCATTCTTGTAGGTGTCAGGTTCCCTGTAAGATCTATTGATATCAATAGGTATACAGAATCCATGACATGATA
Source organism: Dendrobates tinctorius (assembly GCF_039654945.1). Lineage (NCBI taxonomy): Eukaryota > Metazoa > Chordata > Amphibia > Anura > Dendrobatidae > Dendrobates > Dendrobates tinctorius. Next base: position 19,988,746 of record NW_027361898.1, on the reverse strand, counting down.
AATATACACATTTCTAAGAGCAGAACCAATATGCTTGAGTGATTAGACCTAGCTTAAATTTGCATGGTTACTTAAAATATCATGGTTATTTTTCAGCACACTACACAGGAAAACTACTACCTCTTGAGATCTTGAATCACTTGCATCATGTCTTGTGGGATTGTGCGGCCAAAAGATTTGAGGTCTAGTATGATTTTTCTGAATAATCTATTGTTATGACCAGTGTAGAACTGCTAATAGTGAGATCACTTGGGCCTGTGCATTAGCACTCAATGCAGAATAGCATAGTCTTGATTTCAATGGTATCTGAATTCTCAGGATGCAAGATACTGTTGAATACAATGTTGGTTGGTACAGGGAGCTGTTAGCTCCTTGCTCCATTATTAAATATGTTGTCCAGTCCAAATCAATAAGTCTGCATTCTCTCGTGTGTGATTGCAGTTTCTGAGCTTTATGCTTTACGCATGCTCGAGTCTTGACCAAAGCCCGGTCAGTGGGCATGGCCGAGCTTCCATACACTTGTGCCCTCTAGTCGGCCACACTCACTGAACAGCGGCGTCTCTAGTCGGGGCGCGGCCTCGCTCAGTACAAGGGAATATATATAACTTATACATACCCTCTGGTCCTGGCTCAGAAATCCACGGATCCCCGCAGCTAGTGCATGTGCTAGGAAGATTTATAAGTCTGCAGTCACACATAGTGACTGCAGACTTATCGATTTGGACCTGACAACTCCTTTAAACTTGCACACAAGTCTCAAACCAGCACGCACAATAATATCACTAGATCACACCTGCTGAGCGGAGCCCCATCCACACATAGCACAAAACAGTGCATCTGGAAAATGGGGTAAGATGAGTGGGGGTTTTTAGTTTTGTCAGCCAATACTATTTTGGAGCCTCATAATGTGTGGGGGGAAATTATAGGGTCATCATACTGTTTGTGGAAAGGAAACTGTGGGGTCATCATACTATGTGTGGGGGGAATTGTGGGATCATCATAGCATTGGAAGGTTTATGTGGGGTCATCATACTGTGTGTGTGTTTGTGGGGGGGTGAATGTGGGTACATCATAACGTATATGTGGGAACTGTTGGGCCATCACACCATGGGGGATCACTGTGAGATTATCTTATTTTGCTGTTTTGGGGGAACATTGTCCAGTTGTTTGTCTGAGGTTATTATACTGTGGGGGGATGAATTTGTGGGGCATCATACTGTGTGAGAGGAAAACTGAGGTTATCACACTGTGGATTGGAGTCATTGTGAAGTCAACCTACTGTGGGATCATCATACTGTGTGGACGGAGAAACTGTGGGGTCATCATACTATGAGGGTTCACTGTGGCAGTATTACACTGTATGTGGAGGAACTATGGTGACACATATTGTGAGGAGTCATTGTGAGGCCATAATTCGGCAGTGGGCAACTGTGGGGAGATTCTACTGTGTGGGGGCCTCAATGAGTATGATGTAGAAACTTCATTTTGTGTAGGGGCACAGTGTTGATATTTTACTATTTTGGGGTCACTATGGGGTCATCATACCTTGCCTAGGGGTTAATTGTGTGAGTGAATTCTCTGTGGGGGTAATGTACTGTGTCTAATGGGGCATTACACTGTATGGAAGCCATGAAAGAGGGAATTGTAGTATGTGAAAACACTAGTAGACTTCAGTAGGAGCAATAATTTGGTGTTCACGTCACAATATTGTACATGGCTCTCTTCCAGTCCTTAAAAATTGAGAAGTATGAATTTCTGTGACTGTGTCTATGTGCTATCTGCTGTGACCTCACATACATTATTTTTATTTATTTTTTTAGAAGGGGTGGGGGTGGAGGGTGGTGAAATACACAAATAGTAATTATGGCATTTTTCGTATTTTTTTTCTGTGCCATTTAGCATAAAAATTTTAATAATTGTATAGTTTGGATCATTATGGACACATAAATTCATATAGTACCTGATTCATCAAGCTGTTTACACCATAATTCTGGCATAAAACACCTTAAAATATCACAAAACATCTGCAGAACTTGAAATTGCGCAAAAATGTTGTGAATTTTGTAGTTTTTTGCCAAAGTGGGTGCACCTGGAGCTGGACCCAGCAAGGTGAAGCCTGTCTGTCAGATTCTCATCATTTTAGGAGCATAACTTACTCCATAAATGTACTCAAGTAACATTTTTGGCCTTCTAATTAATTAGTCTCATCTTGCTACAGTGCTCCCTTCATGCATGCACAATGCCAGTCTTAATGAATAGGGCCCATTATGATTATTTGTTTTTTAACTAAAGCAAGTTTTGATGAAAAATTATGTTTGCTTTGTGTTTTTCTTAACTTTTTGAAGTACTTTAATACTTAGTTAGGATGGTGTAAGTGGCTGTAGCACTCTTATCACTCCCCTGTACATTCATTGATAGCCTGCGCTGCACACAAGCTGTAGAACAGGCTGTCAATCAATGTGCAAGAAAGTGATTACAGTGCAATCACTGTATAGAGAGAAGTCACTGTTACAGCTCCCTACACCGCCAGTATGACTGGAAATAAGCAGCTGAAGGGAGAACATAACTTCATTTTCTCCCTGTAGCTGCAATTTCAGTACCTCAGCAAAACATGATTAAAGGGAACCTGTCACCAGGTTAGGCCAATACGAGTCACGACCACAGCCTTTCAAGGCAGATATACAGCATTCTATATTGCTGTATATAAGCCACCAACCCGACCTGTAAGACAAGAAAAATAACTTTTATTATACTCACCTGCGGGGCATCCGGCCTGACAGGTGTCACTCTTTTTGGTCCGGCGCCTCCCATCTTCTTGCGATGCCGCCCACCTTCTTGGCTCATGTGAATAACGGGTCCCTGCATCATCCACACAGTCTGCTTGGCATCGCCCTCCTGCACAGGCGTACTTATTTGTCCTGTTGAGGGTAGAGCAAAGTACTGCAGTGCGCAGGCGCCGGGAAAGGATAGAGAGTCCCAGCCAGGGTCGGACTGGCCCACCGGAGAACCGGAGGATTCTCCGGTGGGCCCAGGCCTGACACCTGCTGGCATATTGGCCAGCAGTTACCTAGGGTCCCCACTGCTCCAGGGGCCCCCAGCCAGTGGCATGTCGCTGATAATGGCACACCCAGCTGCTATAGGGCCCCTAAGTCAAGGGGGGCCCTCCCAGTGCCAGCAGAGCAGCAGCTGGAGACAGGAGCCTGCCCCCGCTGCTAAAGAGAAATTAACATTCACGCTTCTTCATGCTCCCATGGGCGTGGAAAGGAGTGAATATCATTTCACTTTAATAGCGGGCAGTGTTAGCCGCAAGCTGAGGCTAACACTGCCCGAATGTAAAGCCGGTGCTCCTGAACCGGGTCCCCGGAGGTGGGCCCCTAAAGGGCGGCGAACCCTGATTGCGATCCCTGCAGCTTGGGACCAGAGCTGCAGGGATCCGATGCCGTCCTGCTTCCTGCCCGTCACTTCCTGTCTGACACAGCACGGTTGGATGATGTCATCATTCAGTGCGACTGTTTCAGAGAGGAAGCTGTCGGGATGTGCTGCAACTGCGTGGAATGTGCGGAGAGGTGAGTGGGTGCTGTGTGTGTGTGTCTGCCTGCCTACGTGCGTGTGTGTGTATGTGGTGCAGTGCGGTGCTTTGTGTGTGTGAGAGAGTGGTGCGGTGTTCTCTGTGTGTGGTGCTGTGTGTGATAGTGGCACTGTGTGTGTATTGGAGATTGGCAATGATGTGGGTGATGGTGAGCGCAGTGATTGGGTGGTGGGGGAGAAGGCAATGTTGTTGGTGGTGGAAAGGACGATGGGGGTGGTGGGTGCGGTTTGCAATGCTGGAGGTGGTGGAATGGGCAATAATGGGGTGGTGGAGGAGAAGGCAATGATGCTTGTGGTGGAAAGGACAATGATTATGATGGTGGGGGAGGCAATGATGGAGGTGTTGGAATGGGCAATGATGGGGGTGATGGGGGAGAAAGCAATGATGGTTGTGGTGTAAAGGACAATGATGGTGATGGTAGAAAAGACAATGGTGGTGGGGGAGGAGGCAATGATGGAGGTGGTGGAATAGGCAATGATGGCGTGGAGGGTAGAATAATGATGGAGGTGGAGGGGGGCTGCATTATATCCTTTGAGGGGGGCTGCATTTTACCCTTCGAGAGGGCTACATTATATTCTGTGGGGGGCTGCATTATATTCTGTGTGGGAGCCTGTGTGGGGGCCGCATTATTTTTCTTCCAGTGGGCTACATCATACTATATGAGGGGAGCTGCATTATGCCATATGAGGGGGCTACAGTATATTCTATGGGGGGTTGCCTTATGAAGGGGTTGCATTATACTCTGAGGGGGCTACATTATATTCTGTGGAGGGGCTGCATTATACTATATGAGGGGGGCTGCATTATGCCATATGAGGGTGCTACATTATATTCTATGGGGGGGCTGCATTATACCTTTAGAGGAGGTTGCATTATATTTTGTGGGGTGCTGTATTATACCCTATTAGGGGGGCTGCATTTTATTCTATGAGGGGGGCTGCATTATATTCCTTGAGGGAGGATACATTATATTCTATGAGGGGGGCTACTATATATATTCTATGAGGGGGCTACCCAAACCCCTTCTACATAATGAAGACGTGTACTACCTTATATTATACCCGGATATTAGCGTGTTTTACCGCACAATTGGTGGTCTTGTATTTATTTCTATGTAGCTACATAGTGGGCCCCAAGAATGATTTTCTCTGATGGGCCCAAGGTGCTCCAGTCCAACGCTGGTCCCAGCGCCTGCGCACTGCAGGATTTTGCTCTGCCCTCAACAGGGCAAATAAGTACTCCTGCGCAGGAGCGCAATGCTGAGCAGACTGTGTGGACGATGTAGGACACCTCATCCACACAAACCAAGAAGTAGGACGGCATCGTAAGAAGATGAGAGGTGCCAGACCAAGAAGAGAGACACCCCTTGGACCGGACCGCCCCGCAGGTGAGTATAATAAAAGTTATTTTTCTTCTCTTCCAGGTCAGTTTGGGGGCTTATATACAGCTTTATAGAATGCTGTATATCAGCCCTGAAAGGCGGTGGCTGTAACACGTATCAGCCAAACCTGGTGACCGGTACCCTTTAAAATGCCATTTACCTGCATGTAAATAGCAGTTTTGTAAGGTGACAGATTCCTTGTAATATGTAGTCTTCAGCTACAAATTTAAAAAAAAAAAAAATATTATCTTTACATATTGCTGAGAATCATACAATAAATTGAATGTATTCTAATCCACAGACCAAAAACTATGCCGAAGCCTTACAATGGTACAACTATTCTTTCAGCTTTTATAATGCAAACCATGGTGATCCCAACCTTGCTAAACTTCTGAGGAACCGAGCCTCTTGTTTTCTCAATCTCAATGAGCTAGATAAGGTCAGCAAAAATCTGCACTAATAAGCTTTCCATTCATTTCTATGCATTTTGCACTGTTTGTGCATACTGATGCGTTTTTACCGTGAAAAAAACGCATCGCGGTAAAAAACGCAGTATGCTCATTAATTTCGCGAATTTTTCCGCGTTTCTGGCTATTTCTATGCGTCTTGAAAACGCGCGGAAAAAACGCATAAAAACCGTGCATTTTTGCGCAAAAAACACGCAGAAAACGCGCAGAAAATGCACAGAAAAAAACGTGCGGTTTCTGGGGAGTCAGGTTTTTCAGCAGAAATTTTCTGCTACGTGTGCACTTAGCCTTAATGTGTATTTTATCTATTGCACTTTAGATTATGAAAGAGATATTAGAGAATTGATTAATGAAAAATGAATGTGTTTTAGGCAGTGTGTGTTTATGCATCCTTTGTATTTCATGTTATGTTATATATTTAGAACAAATTTAATTTGCTTTAGTAAAATAAAGCGCCCATGCAAAAATATTTCTGGAGCTTAATACAGTGATATTAATACTTTCAGGAAGCAAAAGAGAGTATACAAAGAGCACAGAATGGGATCACAGCTGATATTTTTGAGATAGTGTTTCCCTGCCTGTTTTTAAAAATGTGTAACCGCAAAGAAATAATTTTGTGATCCCATGCTGTAATATCTGTATACTCTTTTGCTCCCATTCCTTCTCAGGAGATGTGGTATGATCAGACCATGTCCCTGTATGGTGAGACACAGCCATTACACAGTACACAGCAGGGGCACATTTATAAGATTATCTCACCACAGGAACAATTTTTAAACACATCCAAATGTGGAACTTATTATTATTCCTAGATCTATTGATGAAAATGAACTTTGTTTATGGAACAACCCCTTTACGCAAAAAGAGTGGCAGGAATTTACAAACTTCTCAGTTGTTCTTTTGGCTCTTTGATTATTTACAGGCAAAAGAATCGGTAATTGCATCAGAGAAGTGTGAAAAAGGCAACATCTTCACTCATTTCATCTTGTATAAAATTGCAGTGAAAGAGAATGATCAATTGGAAGGTAGGGGTTATTTTGTGTTTTTGTTTTGAACCCGAGGCAAGCAGAAAATTACAGCATTTCCGGTAAGAATGATGATTTGCTTATCAAGTACATAACAAGATGTGACATTCCAGCCTCAAATATTAAATCTCTTTTAATTGTGCATAGTGACGTGTGCAGACACTGGGTGTGCATAAAATATACAACTGCATCGCAAAGTATTAACCCCTTCAGCCCTCAAGCTTATTTTCACTTTTATGACCAGGCCAAATTTTACAAGTCTTCTGATCAGTGTCACTTTGAGGTAATAACTCTGGAATGCTTCAACAGATCTCTCTGATTGTGAGATTGTTTTTTTCATGATGTATTGTACTGCATGATAGTGGTAACATTTCTTTTATATGACTTGCGTCTATTTGCGACAAAAATGGAAATTTGGCAAAATTTTGCAATTTTCAAACTTTTAATTTTTATGCCCGTAAATCTGATAGATATGTCACACAAAATAGTTAAGAAATAAGTTAACATTTCTCACATGTCTACGTTATATCAGCACAATTTTTGAAACATAATTTTGCTTATTAAGAAGTTATAAGGGTTAAAAGTTGACCAGCGATTTCTCATTTTTTCACCAAAATTTACAAAACCATAATTTTTTAGTGACCACATCATATTGAAGTGACTTTGAGGGGTCTAGATGACAGAAAATACCAAAAAGTTACATCATTCTAAAAACTGCACTCCTCAAGGTGCTCAAAACCACATTCAAGAAATTTATTAACCCTTAAGGTGCTACACAGAAATTTTTGGAATGTGGAAGGAAAAAATTAACTAAATTAATTAAATTTTTTTTCACGAAAATTCTACTCTACACCTAAATTTATTTGTTTTCACAAGGGCAACAGGAAGAAATGGACAGTAGAATTTGTTGTGCAATTTCTTCTGAGCATGCCGATACCCCACATGTGGGGGAAAACCACTGCTTGGGCACATGGCAGGGCTCAGATGGAAGGGAGCATCATTTGACTTTTTGAATGCAAAATTTTCTGGAATAATTAGCGAATGCCATGTCACGTTTGGAGAGTCCCTGATGTGCCTAAACAGTTAAAGTTTCTAACATTGAGCCTTGAAAATAAAAAAAAATCCAATTTTTCCACTAAAATTTTTTTTAGCCCTAATTTTTTTATTTTCACAAGGGTAAAATGAAAAATTGCATCATACAATTTGTTGTGCAATATCTCCCGAGCATGTCGATACTGAAAATGTGGAAATATTTGGGCGTATTGCAGGGCTTGGAAGGGAAGGAAGGCCATTTGACCTTTTGAATACAAAATTAGATGGAATAATTAGCAGATGCCATGTCCCGTTTGGAGTGCCGGTTCTAAAGGGGTTGTGTCATGGCAGCAGTGACCTGGTCCGTGGCCCTGGGCGTTCAATGAAAATGATGATATGGGGATGATAAAGTTTATGAATGATAGTTTGTGATGCCACCTGTGGTATTCGGCAATTAAATGTTAGCCAATGCTGCTTGAAGAGACCACTGGGGCTGATGATGATGCAGCAGAGTTGTTACAGTTCTCCACAGGTAGAGCTAAGCCCCAGGGCAGTAATAGTATAAAATGATAATGATGATGGTTGTAGTGCAGGGCTGAGTTGACGCAGCAAATAAACAGGAGGACAGAGTGGGGTGCAGTCTTCACACTTTTACTCACAGTTTGAGGTGCAGACCAGGGCACTGAGTACAGATGGTAATGGAGATCCAGCCAGCCTGGAAGCAACTTAGGATCCACTAAGCCAGATGGGTTGGAGGCCTCTTTTCTGCACTGTCCTATGAGATCCTTGCTGCCTAAAGCTATGCTTGATCCTCTGTTCCTAACAGTCCTGTGGTACTTGCCCGTATGGCAGGCAGTTTGAGCCTACTGCAGGTATCGCTTCTCTATGGCGGCTCCGTGCTATGATCTGCTGCTTTGCCTTCAGGTGTATGATGAAGCCAGGAGACCTGCAGTCTCCTGCCCTCCGGATTTGGCTGCTGGGACTGTTGTACCTGTGCAGCCATGGACCCCGGCGTCCGGTTTCAAGCTCCCTGCCCTGGGGTAAGCTTGGTCACAGCTCCAATCCCCAGGGTTCCAAAACTTCCACTTTCCTCTCTCTTCACTCTGCTCTTGGGACAAGCTCCTCACAGCTCCTGTCCCTTAACTTCCCTACATTATTACACCTTTCACCATAATCCTAGGACTCTTCATGGCATTGCCTTCATGGACTCTAAATAGAGACTGGAGGCTGAAATGGATCAATGAAGACTAAATTGTAGGTCTATCCTCTTCAGTGGTGAGTGAAGCCATGTGGGCAACGCCATGAGGAGGCCTTCACAAGGCAACATGTGGACAGGACAGCCGGACAGAAATCCAAGAATTCAGGAGTGTCACACTGTATCCAAGACGGTTGGCACCTATGGATTTATTTTTTGTTTAATGATTCATTCATACCTTTAAAAGGAACCTGTTACCAGAAAAAATGCTATTAACCTTAAAATATGGGGTTAATCTGCAGGTTAATAACGTTATTAACTTGCCCGGCGCACACACTTATCCAAACGCTGCCGAGAGAAAATGAACTTTATTCCCCCTGGTAGCATTCTGGTTTCAGTCACGGGGTGGCGCTAGTGCAGGTTCAGTTACCCCTCTGAGAATACAGAGAGTCTGCTGTAGCCATGCTCTCAGCCCTGCCTGACCCTGTCTCTGCATTATGGTCGGGTGCACGGTTACAGCCCCTGCTCTCTATACACTGAGTGGTGACTTAACCCGCGCCGGCGCTGCCCCTATGACTGAACCCGAAACCCTGCTAAGGGGAATAAAATTCACTTTCTCCTGGCAGAGTACTGCTAAGTGCGGGTGCTGGGCAGGTTAGTAAAGCAGTTATCAGTTAATGCAGTTAGTAATACCTGCAGATTAAAAGCGGTTTTTTTCTAGCGACAGGTTCCCTTTAACAGTTATTAGTTATTCATTTTTATAAGAGTTTTACTTTGTGAGATTTTTTTTGCTAGATGAGCTGTAGTCTTTACAAATGCCATTTTGCCAAACATGTATGTAAGCATTACATTTTTATTACATTTTTATGGGTTTAATGGAGCAAGAAAAATGGCCTATTTTCTGTTGTCTTTTACTGATCACTGTAAATAAACTGTTCACTGTATTGTAGGTGTTGCTGCGATTACAAGGCATCACATGTCCCTGTATTTGCTGATTTGCGATTTTTTTAAGTGTATTAAGAGTTGTTGTTGGTAATTATTTTTTAGCAAATCTGCACTATAACATCCTTCCCTTCTGAGCTTGTGACTGAAAAATATTTCCTGTTTACATATAGAGTATTGGCGCACTCAGAATAATTTATTTTGCAAGAAGCAAGTCCTTATTTTCCTATTAACTCTTAGAAAAATTAAATCATTGGGCCTAAATTAACATTTTAGTGGTAAAAATGTAATTATTGTTTTTTCACCGCCCAATAGTATAAAATTCTGTGCGGTACTCATGGTGTCAATATAATGACTGCACCCCTAAATTAATTAATTGTTGAGTGTAGTTTGTAAAATGAGGTCATATATGGGGGAGTTTCTGCTTGTCTGGCAATGTGACATGGCAAAATATTCCAGTAAAATCTGGACTCCAATATGGCGCTTCTTCCCTTCTGAGATTTTCACTGTGCCTCAAAAATAGTTGTCGACCAAATATAGGTTGTCGGCGTACTCAGGAGAAATTGCACAGCAAATTTTGGTGTCCATTTTTACTGCGATCCTTGTAAAAATGAAAAAAATGGGGCTAAAATAACAGTTTAGAGGGAATTATTATTTTTTTTCCATTTTCACAGATAAACGTTGTAAAATTTTGTGAAGCACCTCGGGTTTCAATGTGCTCACCACATGTCTAGATAGATTCCGTGAGGGTTCCAGTTTCCAATAGGGGTTCACTTGTGTGGGTTTCCACTGTTTAGGCACACCAGGGGCTCGTCAAATACGACATGACACCATCACATAATTCCATGAAAGTCTGAGTTCCAAAACGTCACTCCTTTCATTCTTAGCCCTGTCATGCGCCCAAACAGTAGTTTTCCCCACACATAGGGGGTATCTGCCTACTCAGGAGAAATTGCACAACAATTCTTGGGGGCCATTTTCTCCTGTTTCCCTTGTGGAAATAAAGAAATTTGGGGCTAAATTAAAATGTTTGTGAAAAAAGTTAAATATTCATTTTTTCTTTCCACATTCCATTAATTTCTGTGAAGCACCTGAAGGGTTAATAAACTTCCTAATTGTGAATTTAAGCACCTTGAGGGGTGCAGTTTTTAGAATGGTGTCACTTATGGGTATATTCTGTCGTAATCCAAAAAATGTCCACAGGACCAGGGAAGAAATATCAAAAGTGCAATCATATAATCCCTTTAAAAATATGAAACTTTAATAAATAGAGGTAAAAAACACCCCCCTAGTGCAATAACACAATTAACAAACTCTATACAATAATAACGTACGATAGCCCTACACTAGACTGCTATCCCTTCCTGACAGTGGAGGTTGGCACCCTAAAAGATACGATTTGGCGCCCCCACTCCGCGGCGGCTGTCCCAGACTCGCCCTAAATGACCCTTAGAAACTACAGGTGGGAAAATAATAAGCAAATAAAAGAGATGAAAGCTAGTGCTTAATATAATACACAGGCTATTAATGTACAATATATAAAAGACAGGCTATTACATGTATACATAGAGAAACCTCTTGTATAACCAATAGATAGTAGCAAGTCTTGTCCTTTTGGGTATTAATAGACCCCAGAAAATATAGATTCCATAAGCTACCAGTAGATAGTGGCAATCTTGTCTTTTTGGGTATTAATAGACTACAGAAAACTATAGATTCCATATGCATTATCAAATAAAGCCAAAAAAAAAAACTCTGCAGTAAAATCAGACAAGCACAGACAAGAGGTAAAAAATAGCGTGGTTCAATAAAGGTTCCTTATTGTGCCTCCTGATGAACCGTGTGGACGGGGAAACGCGTTGAGGCTGGAAGCTAAGTTTAGGTTAACCCCCAGCTGTTTCTATAATTTTTTTTTTTGGCAATAGGTATCATCCATTGCCTTCTATAGGAACCAATATGGATATAATTCTGATGTTCCTTTATTGAACCACGCTATTTTTTACCTCTTGTCTGTGCTTGTCTGATTTTACTGCAGAGTTTTTTGTTTTTTTTGGCTTTATTTGATAATGCATATGGAATCTATGTTTTTTGTAGTCTATTAATACCCAAAAAGACAAGATTGCCACTATCTTCTGGTAGCTTATGGAATCTATATTTTCTGTGGTCTATTAATACCCAAAAGGACAAGACTTGCTACTATCTATTGGTTATACAAGAGATTTCTCTATGTTTACATGTAATAGCCTGTCTTTTATATATTGTACATTAATAGCCTGTGCATTATATTAAGCACTATCTTTCATCTCTTTTATTTGCTTATTGTTTTCCCACCTGTAGTTTATAAGGGTCATTTAGGGCGAGTCTGGGACAGCCGCCGTGGAGTGGGGGCGCTAAATCGTATCTTTTAGGGTGCCAACCTCCACTGTCAGGAAGGGATAGTAGGCTAGTGCTATCGTAGGTTATTATTGTATAGAGTTTGTTAATTGTGTTATTGCACTAGGGGGGTGTTTTTTACCTCAATTTATTAAAGTTTCATATTTTTAAAGGGATTATATGATTGCACATATTTTCTGTCGTATAAACCCCTCAAAGTCTCCTCAAATGTGATGTGGTCCCTAAAAATGGTTTTCTAAATGTTGGAAAAATGAGAAATCGTTGGTCAACTTTTAACCCCCTCTAACTTCCTAACAAAAGGAAATTAAGTTTAAAAAATTGTGCTGATGTAAAGTAGACATGTAGTGAATGTTATTCATTAACTATTTTGTGTGACATAACTTTGATTTAAGAGCATAAAAATTAAAAGTTTGAAAATTGCAAAATTTGCTAAATTTTTGCCAAATTTCTGATTTTTTCACAAAGAAATGCAAGTTATATCAAGGAAATTTCACTGCTATCATGAATTACAATATGTAATGAGAAAACAGTCTCAGCATCAGTGGGATACATTGAAGCATTCCAGAGTTATTACCTCATAAAGTGACACTGATCAGAATAGTAAAATTTGACCTGGTCATGAAGGAAAAAACAGGCTTGGGGGAGTAAGGAGGTTAAATAATTTCATATTCTTCACTTTAATTTTTAATTCTCATGGGTGACTTGAACCTGCGATCTTTACTACACTCTTCAGTTCAAACATGGCCTCCATGGAAACCCATCAGCAACCCATAAACCCATAATCACATTATGGGATGGTGTGAAGAGCAACCAAATGGATGGCATCACCTAAATGCCACTGTCATATAGTGGCATTGAAGTGATAAAAATAGCAGCAATGGGAACAAGTTAAGTGCTGATAGTGGCAGTTCCCGGCTGCTTAACTGTGCTGGTACTTGCTGCGTACGGTGCGGGCTCAGCACCCGCATCCGACATTGGACATACAAATACGTCCAATGTTGGAAAGAGGTTAATTGAGAGCCAGTTGTCCTGAAAATACAGGTAATCATAAACATGTCTGAATGGGAATGAAATTAGCATTCAAAAAGAGCAGGAGCTGTGTACAATGCGGTGTACTCACTTTCAGGTAGGAGGCCTACACTGCATCCACGTCCTTTGGTCTAGGATTCTCCACACACACATCATGGGACGCCCGGTTCGTTATAATAAATTCAACTTTGTATAGAAGGATCAAGCATAGGGATAATCTAACTTGAATGTAAGCAGAAGCTTGAAATGTACTATGTTGATGAAAATGGAACTGATGTATCTGAGTGGACAGTTCAGATACATCAGTTCCATTTTCATCAAAATAGTACATTTCAAGCTTCTGCTTACATTCAAATTAGATTATCCCTATGCTTGATCCTTCTATCAGCCCATGGGATTTCCCATTCAGCCTCACAGCTTTCCCCGAGATCTGCTACGTTTCCCACACATGGTTCCCCATCCGGCTTACATTGTATGGAAGTGTTAAGACACGCTCCTCAGTGCCTAGTTTAGGCCGTAGACCCCGGACTTTGCTGGAAGGTCCACAGGAAATTTGGTACAACCTCATTCTGTTAGAACGATATGTACTCCACATGCCTCCATTCCACTGCACACTGAACCTGAACTTCGCAGTAACCTCTCACTAACCCAGATTGGCTAAACCAGGAAATGATTTCCCTTCTTGCTTGACATGTCCCCTCCATACTGGACTGGTCCCAAACATTTAAGTATCTGTTCCTGCAAGTCTGTTGCTGTGATGATATAACTTTTCATCTACATTCCAGCACACAGCTTGCATTGTGTTCCTAAAATTAACACTATACTAATATTTATACTATACCTATCACTTATACACTAATAGGCCAATAACTGCCTATCTGCCCTAATGTTCTTACCACTGAGCTGAGTGTACCAGGTAACCTTAGGCATTATCAATAAAGTACCCACACATCAGCATCAGTATTTCTAACACTCTATGCACTTTACATTTTAAATTATACTATCGAAACGCAATACCGCCACATGTTAATATTCACACTACAATTGTCTTCAGGTGAAGAAAATCAAAACATCATAAACTCACAAAATACTCCTTACTGGAGCGCAGCTGTAGAATGTTAATTCTCTCAGCAGTCATTTCATAATGCACTCTCTCATTTGGTTCCTGTAGTTCTGTATGACAGTTTTTGAATGGAAAATCAATTGATTAACTATTCCCTATAGACCACATATACCTTGTTCTGCCCATGTGTATGGCAAACTTTATACTATCAGGAAATATGCAAATAATTTATTAAATTATTGCAGCTACAAATGCTATATCAGCTATGGGAAAGATAGCAGGTCAGACAGACTTGAAGGAAATGCTCTTGGAGGAAAACTGTTCTGCTACAGATCTGCTTAGCATAGCAGCACAAATAGCTCTAGATGTAAGTAGAAAAATAAAGGAGGCCTATAATATGAATCCATACCATGCGCCAGTTGTTCCAAATATTACTTTTCCAACTTTGAAATTCTCTGTATTTTGATAGAGTGTAATGTTGTTATACTCCTAGGATTTTAATTGAAAAATAGATTTTCCATTTGGGTCATTAGCCAATGTAATTTATGTACGATTATATGTTAAAGCTAGCCTGAATTAAGTTGTGTATATAAGTTTGTATTGTAACTAGAGTTGAGCGATACCGTCCGATACTTCAAAGTATCGGATCGGAATGGATCGGCCGATCTTAAAAAAAAGTATCGGTATCGCCGATTCCGATACCGGAAGTCCCATTCAAGTCTATGGGACTTCCGGTATCGGAATAAGAAAAACCCTGTTTTTGCCTTGTACAGCCTCTCTGGGGTCTGTACGGGCCTTTCGGGGGGCTGTGCCGGCCTGCCAGGGGGTCTGTGCAGGCTCCGGTGGTCTGTGCCGGCCTGCCGGGGGGCTGTGCCGGCCTGCCGGTGGTCTGTGCAGGCTCCGGTGGGCTGTGCCGGCCTGCCGGGGGGCTGTGCCGGCCTGCCGGTGGTCTGTGCAGGCTCCGGTGGGCTGTGCCGGCCTGCCGGGGGGCTGTGCCGGCCTGCCGGTGGTCTGTGCAGGCTTCGGGGGTCTGTGCAGGCATCGTCCGATGGGACTACAAGTCCCATCGGGCGATGCCTGCTACCATGACAGTGACTGACACATTAGCCAATGATGGGACAGTAGTAGTCCCATCATCCGGCTAATGTGTTGAATGTAAAAAAAAAAAAAATATATGCTACATACATGCTACATACATACAACATGCATACTACATACATGCTACATTCATACTACATACTACATACATGCTACATTCATACTACATATATACTACATGCAACATACATACTACATATATACTACATGCATGCAACATGCATACTACATATATACTACATGCAACATACATACTACATATATACTACATGCATGCAACATGCATACTACATATATACTACATGCTACATACATACTACATATATGCTACATACATACTACATATATACTACATGCATGCTACATACATACTGCATGCTACATACATACTACATGCTACATACATACTACATATATGCTACATACATACTACATATATACTACATGCATGCTACATACATACTGCATGCTACATACATACTACATGCTACATACATACCACATATATAATACATACATACTACATGCATGCTACATGCTACATACATACCACATACATACTACATACATACTACATACATACTACATGCATGCTACATGCATGCTACATGCTACATACATAACACATATATACTACATGCATGCTACATACATACTACATGCTACATACATATCACATACATACTACATACATACTACATACATACTACATGCATGCTACATACATACTACATGCTACATACATACTACATATATACTACATGCATGCTACATACATACTACATACATACTACATGCATGCTACATACATACTACATGCTACATACATACCACATACATACTACATATATACTACATGCATGCTACATACATACTGCATGCTACATGCATGCTACATACATACTACATACATACTACATGCTACATACATACCACATATATACTACATACATACTACATACAATACATTCATACAATACATACATAGACATACAGTACATATAACATAGAGTAACATACTTACCAATACTTGTCACATTGTTCCCCGAAGCCATTGTCTTTTACGGAATAAATATTAACATAACAAACCACAAAAATACTCACCCACGATCTGAAGCAGTCCACGAGTGTGTCCCACGACGATCTTGGGTAGAGAACTGCAGCATCAGCTGATGCTGCCGTTCTCTACGGGCTGCAGGAATCCAATGACAGAAGGTAGGTATCCTTCCGCACTGTATTCCTCCGCCACTTAAAAAAAAAAGTCCCTAGTCTCACTTTATGCCATTGCTGTGTGGGAATTTTCCACGCAGCAATGGCATAAAGTGAGACTAGGGACTTTTTTTTTTTTAAGTGGCGGAGGAATACAGTGCGGAAGGATACCTACCTTCCGTCATTGGATTCCTGCAGCCCGTAGAGAACGGCAGCATCAGCTGATGCTGCAGTTCTCTACCCAAGATCGTCGTGGGACACACTCGTGGACTGCTTCGGATCGTGGGTGAGTATTTTTGTGGTTTGTTATGTTAATATTTATTCCGTAAAAGACAATGGCTTCGGGGAACAATGTGACAAGTATTGGTAAGTATGTTACTCTATGTTATATGTACTGTATGTCTATGTATGTATTGTATGAATGTATTGTATGTAGTATGTATGTAGTATATATGTGGTATGTATGTAGCATGTAGTATGTATGTAGTATGTATGTAGCATGCATGTAGCATGCAGTATGTATGTAGCATGCATGTAGTATATATGTAGTATGTATGTAGCATGTAGCATGTAGTATGTATGTAGTATGTATGTGGTATGTATGTAGCATGTAGTATGTATGTAGCATGCATGTATGTATGTAGTATGTATGTAGTATATATGTAGTATGTATGTAGCATGTAGTATGTATGTAGCATGCATGTAGTATATATGTAGTATGTATGTAGCATGTAGTATGTATGTAGCATGCATGTAGTATGTATGTAGTATGTATGTAGTATGTATGTGGTATGTATGTAGCATGTAGTATGTATGTAGCATGCATGTAGTATATATGTGTTATGTATGTAGCATGCATGTAGTATGTATGTAGTATGTATGTAGTATGTATGTGGTATGTATGTAGCATGCATGTAGTATGTATGTAGTATATATGTGGTATGTATGTAGTATGTATGTAGTATGTATGTAGCATGCAGTATGTATGTAGCATGTATGTAGTATGTATGTAGTATGTATGTAGTATATATGTAGTATGTATGTAGCATGTAGTATGTATGTAGCATGCATGTAGTATATATGTAGTATGTATGTAGCATGTAGTATGTATGTAGCATGCATGTAGTATGTATGTAGTATGTATGTGGTATGTATGTAGTATGTATGTAGCATGTAGTATGTAGTATGTATGTAGTATGTATGTGGTATGTATGTAGCACGTAGTATGTATGTAGCATGCATGTAGTATGTATGTAGTATGTATGTAGTATATATGTAGTATGTATGTAGCATGTAGTATGTATGTAGCATGCATGTAGTATATATGTAGTATGTATGTAGCATGTAGTATGTATGTAGCATGCATGTAGTATGTATGTAGTATGTATGTAGTATATATGTAGTATGTATGTAGCATGTAGTATGTATGTAGCATGCATGTAGTATGTATGTAGTATGTATGTAGTATATATGTAGTATGTATGTAGCATGCATGTAGTATGTATGTAGTATGTATGTAGTATGTATGTGGTATGTATGTAGCATGTAGTATGTAGCATGCATGTAGTATGTATGTAGTATATATGTAGTATGTATGTAGCATGTAGTATGTATGTAGCATGCATGTAGTATATATGTAGTATGTATGTAGCATGTAGTATGTATGTAGCATGCATGTAGTATGTATGTAGTATGTGTGTAGTATGTATGTGGTATGTATGTAGCATGTAGTATGTATGTAGCATGCATGTAGTATATATGTGTTATGTATGTAGCATGCATGTAGTATGTATGTAGTATGTATGTAGTATGTATGTGGTATGTATGTAGCATGCATGTAGTATGTATGTAGTATATATGTGGTATGTATGTAGTATGTATGTAGTATGTATGTAGTATGTATGTAGCATGCAGTATGTATGTAGCATGTATGTAGTATGTATGTAGTATGCATGTAGTATATATGTGTTATGTATGTAGCATGCATGTAGTATGTATGTAGTATGTATGTAGTATGTATGTGGTATGTATGTAGCATGCATGTAGTATGTATGTAGTATATATGTGGTATGTATGTAGTATGTATGTAGTATGTATGTAGCATGTAGTATGTATGTAGCATGCATGTAGTATATATGTGTTATGTATGTAGCATGCATGTAGTATGTATGTAGTATGTATGTAGTATGTATGTGGTATGTATGTAGCATGCATGTAGTATGTATGTAGTATATATGTGGTATGTATGTAGTATGTATGTAGTATGTATGTAGCATGCAGTATGTATGTAGCATGTATGTAGTATGTATGTAGTATGTATGTAGTATATATGTAGTATGTATGTAGCATGTAGTATGTATGTAGCATGCATGTAGTATATATGTAGTATGTATGTAGCATGTAGTATGTATGTAGCATGCATGTAGTATGTATGTAGTATGTATGTGGTATGTATGTAGTATGTATGTAGCATGTAGTATGTAGTATGTATGTAGTATGTATGTGGTATGTATGTAGCATGTAGTATGTATGTAGCATGCATGTAGTATGTATGTAGTATGTATGTAGTATATATGTAGTATGTATGTAGCATGTAGTATGTATGTAGCATGCATGTAGTATATATGTAGTATGTATGTAGCATGTAGTATGTATGTAGCATGCATGTAGTATGTATGTAGTATGTATGTAGTATATATGTAGTATGTATGTAGCATGTAGTATGTATGTAGCATGCATGTAGTATGTATGTAGTATGTATGTAGTATATATGTAGTATGTATGTAGCACGCATGTAGTATGTATGTAGTATGTATGTAGTATGTATGTGGTATGTATGTAGCGTGTAGTATGTAGCATGCATGTAGTATGTATGTAGTATGTATGTAGTATATATGTAGTATGTATGTAGCATGTAGTATGTATGTAGCATGCATGTAGTATATATGTAGTATGTATGTAGCATGTAGTATGTATGTAGCATGCATGTAGTATGTATGTAGTATGTATGTAGTATGTATGTGGTATGTATGTAGCATGTAGTATGTATGTAGCATGCATGTAGTATATATGTGTTATGTATGTAGCATGCATGTAGTATGTATGTAGTATGTATGTAGTATGTATGTGGTATGTATGTAGCATGCATGTAGTATGTATGTAGTATATATGTGGTATGTATGTAGTATGTATGTAGTATGTATGTAGTATGTATGTAGCATGCAGTATGTATGTAGCATGTATGTAGTATGTATGTAGTATGTATGTAGTATATATGTAGTATGTATGTAGCATGTAGTATGTAGCATGCATGTAGTATATATGTAGTATGTATGTAGCATGTATTATGTATGTAGCATGCATGTAGTATGTATGTAGTATGTATGTAGTATATATGTAGTATGTATGTAGAATGTAGTATGTATGTAGCATGCATGTAGTATATATGTAGTATGTATGTAGCATGTAGTATGTATGTAGCATGCATGTAGTATGTATGTAGTATATATGTGGTATGTATGTAGTATGTATGTAGTATGTAAGTAGTATGTATGTAGCATGCATGTAGTATGTATGTAGTATATATGTGGTATGTATGTAGTATGTATGTAGTATGTATGTAGCATGCAGTATGTATGTAGCATGCATGTAGTATATATGTAGTATGTATGTAGCATGTAGTATGTATGTAGCATGCATGTAGTATATATGTAGTATGTATGTAGCATGTAGTATGTATGTAGCATGCATGTAGTATGTATGTAGTATGTATGTAGTATTTTTTTTTTTTTTTAACATTTAACACATTAGCCGGATGATGGGACTACTACTGTCCCATCATTGGCTAATGTGTCAATCACTGTCATGGTAGCAGGTATCGCCAGATGGGACTTATAGTCCCATTGGACGATGCTTGCACAGACCCCCGGACATCAGCACAGCCCCCCGGCAGGCCGGCACAGCCCCCCGGCAGGCTGGTACAGACCTCCACAGGGTGCACAGACCACCGGCAGGCCGCCACAGCCCCCCGGCAGGCCGGTACAGACCCCCACAGGGTGCACAGACCACCGGCAGGCCGGCACAGCCCCCCGGCAGGCCGGTACAGACCCCGGGCAGTCCACACAGCCCCCCGGCAGGCCGGCAGAGACCCCCGGAAGGCCCGAAATGACGGCGCATCATGATGCGCACACACCGCGCATCATGATGACGTCATTTCGGCTGTCAATCAACTTTGAACTTCCGATTCCGATGCCGACTTCCGATATTGAAAAAATATCGGAAGTTGGTATCGGAATTCCGATACAGCAAGTATCGGCCGATACCCGATACTTGCGGTATCGGAATGCTCAACACTAATTGTAACGGATTCAAATGGATTGTAATGAATAAGAAAATTCTCACACAAGAATTGAATTTACTTAAATTGATTTACTTAATAAATGATAAGATTAAATGATAAACAGTATAAACAATAAATGCTTATGGATCAGAAAACAAACATTATTCATACATTACATTATTCAGGTAGAAAAGTACATCGATCTGTGTGTCCATCTCTCTCTCATCTCTGTATTATCATCTCTGTCTGTCACATCTCCACTCTGCTCTCTTTGTGTGTCCCTCTTCCCTGTATGTCTGTGTGCTCTTTTATATGTATAAACTTCTCTAAAGCCTTTGATGTCCTAAGGTATGTGTACTGGCCTCCAATTAGGATAAACATCTCCTGGGAAAGGTCTAATTTGTATCTTTGCATGTCAAAGGAACTTTTGTTAGAAGATAAGTGTTAAGATAATAAAAAACAGTTATTTGCCCTCTTTGGACAGTTTGAACAAGTTTCAATGATCTGATCTTCAGGGAGGTTAGAAGGATATATATATTGAAAACCAGGGGTGGAATGTATACTATGAGTTATTTTAGTGGTTTCAAAACTCCAATTAATTATTTTACTAATTAGTATACATTCCACTCCTGGTTTTCAATCACTTTAATTAATTAACCTGCCACTAAACTATACCATTTATATATATCTAATATATAAAGCTCAATGTGGGTGTGTATGTATGT
This sequence comes from Dendrobates tinctorius, assembly GCF_039654945.1. Classification (NCBI taxonomy): domain Eukaryota; kingdom Metazoa; phylum Chordata; class Amphibia; order Anura; family Dendrobatidae; genus Dendrobates; species Dendrobates tinctorius. Next base: position 19,967,258 of record NW_027361898.1, on the reverse strand, counting down.
GTGTGTGTGTGTTGTCTGGGAATAGCATCTGCACCGTCGCAGCTACAGCCACAAAATTTGGCACAGTCACCCGTCTGGACCCCGAGAGCGTCATAGGCTATGTTGTGAGGTGAAATTTTAACCCCACACGTTCCAATGCACCAAACAATTTTGCTCCTATCTACATAAGCATCGCCCCTCATTATGATGTCATAATGGTTGCCAGATGTGACCTGAGGGCGGAGGACAGCTGCAGGGTGACATTCATGGCCGGGGACGCCGTGTCCTCAGCTTTCCTGAGTGTGCGAGGTGAGGAGAGTGAGAAATGTCTGTCCATGGACGTTCATCGTCAGTGGTGTGGTATAGTAGGGGGTGAAGTGGGCCATGGTGCGATTCTGAATCTATGGTGTAATAATGGTTGCCCTGAAAACGCATTTATTCAGACTGGCCTACCACCTCAACACATTAACCTAATCTATCCCTGTGTGGCACAGCCAAAAGTTTTACCATAAACAGGTTCCCGCATCATGTTCCCACATGCTTTATACATCCATTAGCCCTCTGTGTCTGTACTGTCACACACTTAACATTATGGCTGGTCCATACCATCAGGGCAACTGTTACCACCCACCTTTCGTGTCTTCCTCTTTCCTCATAGACTGTAAGCTTGCGAGCAGGGCCCTCATTCCTCTTGGTATCTGTTATGATCTATGTGATTATTGTTGTGCTGTAATGTCTATTGTCTGTACAAGTCCCCTCTGAAATGTAAAGTGCTGCAGAATATGTCGGCGCTATAGAAATAACATTATTATTATTATTATTATTGCCATGGCGACGCTGATGTCATCATAGGTTGCAAGCCCCGCCCCTCATTATGATGTCATAATGCTTGCCATGGCGACGCTAATGTCATAATAGGTTGCAGTGGCGAAGATGCTGTCACAATGGTTGCCATGGTGACTATGATGTCTTAATAGGTTGCAATGGTGACGGTTATGTCATAACGGTTGCCATGGTGATGATGATGTCATAATGGGTATATGGGCACGGGACTATGGGATGGAGGATGTGTGATGGGTATATGGGCACTGGACTATGGGATGGAGGATGTGTGATGGGTATATGGGCACTGGACTATGGGATGGAGGATATGTATGACGGGTGTATGGGCATGGGACTATGGGATGGTGGATATGTATGATGGGTATAGGGGCATGGGACTATGGGATGGAGGATATGTATGATGGGTATATGGGCATGGGACTATGAGATGAAGGATGTGTGACGGGTATATGGGCAATCGACTATGGGATGGCGAATATGTATGATGGGTATTTGGGCATGAGACTATGGGATGGAGGATGCGTGATGGGTATATGGGCACTCAACTATGGGATGGAGGATATGTATGATGAGTATATGGGCACGGGCCTATGGGATGGTGGATATGTATGATGGGTATATGGGCACGGGACTATGGGATGGAGGATAATTATAATTTGTTATAACTAACCACAGTTAGTTACTATGCCCGGTCAGCGCTGGGCTCTTTAGCTAGTATATATATATTTGCTACCAATAGAAAGCCACTTTGGTAAAAAAAGAACAACATCCTAGACTTAAAAGGGAAAAAACAAAACAAAAACAAACATTGGACCAACGGGTACTGAAATATCAAATGTCTTTGTAGAAATCTTCTTTCTTCGGATCTTCTTAGACCACAATCCTTTTGGGTCTTTGGTGCAGGTAAGCAAGGGGAGTATTATGCCCTCATCACCTGGCCTAATGCCAAGGTGACTTCACTACTTTCCCTGGTTAGCAAAAGAACAGACTCTAAAGAGTAATCTGTCCCTGCCCTTTATGACATTAACCCCTTGTTTCTCCAAAGCAATGGGTGAGGAGAGTACAGGTGTCCATGGCTGAGCATAAGAGTCCCTCCATCTTCTATTGCTGCAGCTCTTCAGGGCCTCACTTTATACGCCATTTGGTTTCAGGCAGAAGCTTTTAGGGTTAGTTGTCCCCTCGCTTGTCATCAGCTGGCAGTTATGAGGATTCACCCTGGTGACGGTTTAGCAGCATCTGGCCTCAGTCTCAGCGCTCAATTGGACATCTTCAGTCTATGCACAAGACACAGCATTCACTGTGGGAAAGTGAAATTCAAAATCATGCTTGAAAAAGTTCCAAAGTCTTGGCAGTGCTAAGGGTGTGTGCACACGCTGCGAATTCTGCTGCGGTTCCACAGTGGATTTGGCCGCTGCGGATCCGCAGCAGTTTTTGCTGCGGTGTACAGTACCATAATATCCTATGATATTAAAAACCGCAGTGCAGACGGTACGGATTTTTCCGCGCGGTTTTCCTGCGGTTTCTAAACCACAGAAAGAATTGACATGTCAATTCTTTCTGCGGATTCCGCTGCAGTTTGCCATCTCCTCCATTGTGGAGATGAAAAACCGCAGGGCAAAACCGCAGGTTAATCCGCAGGTAAAACCGCAGGTCTTTTGACCTGCAGATTTACCTGCGGATTTTACAAAATCCGCGCGGCCAAATCCGCACCCCAATCCACAGCTTGTGCACATACCCTTAAGGGCCTGTCACACTAAGAGATATCGCTAGCAATATCGCTATAACTGGTGACGTTATAGCGATATTGCTAGCGATATCGCTGTGTCTGATACTTACCTACGACCCGCTCCCCCGCTGGTTATCGCTGATCGCGCGAGAACGTTCAGGACTGTTTCTCGTCGTCAGCTTCCTGCGGCGCTTCCTGCTGTGAAGACGAGCGACGCATGGAGCCGGGCAGGAGGACGCAGGATCGCCTGGTGTGACAGGTAAGTAGCGACCCCTGTCCCCAGCGATGTCGCTAGTGAGATCTGCCTGTGTGTCAGCTCACTAGCGACCACTTAGCGATGTACCAGCGATCCTGACCGCGTCATATCGCTGGTACATCGCTAAGTGTGACAGTACCTTTACTCAGTCCAAAGCAACAGTCCAAGATAGATTAACTTGTCCAAGATAACTCAGTCCTGGTGGCTTGTTTTTCCACTCCTTGATCAAATGAATGAAACAAAATTACTGTAGGTTTGTTGGTCCAAATTAACTGTGCCCAGAATGACCTTTGAAATTTCCTACTGTAGCAAATACATTTTTCTATTCTTGATGATAACTGCTAAATAAAATATATAATATATGTATGACTTATACACTGAAATAAATCATAATATCAAAATATCAGACACCAATCAAACACATCAAATTCATGTCAAAGACATTTGCATAATAATGATGATCATAATTACCAGTACAATCATGTTAATTGAGATCACAAAATAATGTTACTACTAATCAGAATCAGTACAATTACATGTTTCCACATTTTTTTTAGGGAAAACAGTGCCCAAACCAATATGCTATTAACCCAATTCTAGCATTTTTACATCATAACATACACATTACATCAACACCCACTCTGTCCCTGGCTTCACCTAATGCATTCATTCAGTAGAGATTCTCATTTACATATAGACAAAAACACATACATTGGATAACCACACACTTGTATTGCACGCTAATACTGTACTCAGGTGTAGGTGAACAAAGCCAGACCAAGAGCAAAAGGCCGACATTAACAAACAAGCATTCAATGAAATAATTTCTTTAACGTATACATTCTTCAAAACCCAAAATGCACAGGAGCTCTCAAAAAAAAATGAAAAACAAAAAATAAAAGTCACTAAATTTAGGTAGATGGACTCCTGTTTCAGTACTACAGAAATTAACTATTTACTGTGCACTTTAATTACATGTTAATTAAATGGCCAAGAGTTTCTTCTTTCACTCCTGCAAACAAACAAAAGGTTAATTACACATCCCACCCCAATCCAACATTTAGTGGACTGAAACGGGAAAACAGTTCCTTAAAAAAAAAAGCAAGAATGCTAAACACAGTACAAACAAAATTGAAAGAATGAGCTCATAAAAAATAAAAATACCAAATAAAAAAAAGCGTGGATTTTTTCTTTGGCTGTGAGCCAATTTTAACAAAGGATATCCATGACAAATACACAAAGGACATACAGTGACAAAAACATGTAGTACAAATAAGTCATCTATTTCTTTAGTCAACCCCCAGTATATCACCAGCGAACTAACACTAGTTCAATATCTATAATTTCACGCCCTCTTTTCCTTGTATGTTTCTTTCACATGGCTCCCACATACAGAATCATCTTACATCTGTTGTGGTCTTTTGCCTTTTAAAACATCAAGGTCTATTACAAACCCTCAAGTGAGAAATGCACATTTATGCATCACCAAGACCAAACCCAATTCATCATATATCAGCCAGCGTATACGTCATAGTATGCTTCACAGGATTATTTCTCTTCTTAAAAAACTCTAGAACGAAAACAAACATCATTAGATATCAAAAAATGGCAAAACTGTTCAAACACAATTTTCAGGGGATGTTCCACAACTTTTATCTAAAAACTGTATTAGTCCATGAGGTAATCATGGCAGTAGGTGTAGTATGCCATGGTATTGGAGGCGTGTAAGGGACGGTTACAGTAGGGGCTGTGTTTACCTCCATCAGGTGTCCCACCTCTATCTTTCCAACCCCCTGTCTCATTTGTCACCACCCTCCTGGGCCTGGCGATTTGCAATTTACTTCTCAGATCTTGCCATCTCCTCAACAGGTCATCTGTAGAGGTAAAACTCAATCAAATATGCTTTAGGAAATCATAAATTATAGAAGTGAACATATATTTCCCTATAAAAATCAATTTTTATTATTTTCGATTAAAAAACACCAACCCAGTGAAACTGGCATATATGAAAAATACCATAAGATAAAAGACCTAACCTACCGGATACCCTGCAATAAAGCTAAGCTTTATCCCTGCCTAACCGTGGAGGGTGGCACCCTAATAGGACGATTTTGGCGCCCCCACTCAACGTAGGCTTTCCCTCACTCCCCTAATATACCCTAGCAAAAAAAGGTGGGAAAACAATGTCCAAAAAGGGCAGAGGTGAAGTGAGTCTTGAAGCTAAACAGGTACCCAATAGGTATATCAAAACCAAAGTACATGACTTTTTCCTTTCAGAAAATAAGAGGGACTTCTCAATCACATTAATATCAATCTATAAAATCTTATGGGCACATACAACAATGATTTATGGCCTTATGGTGTAAACCATTTCATATGACTAATGAGCCATATGTTCAGCAATAATGTCAGCAAAATTCCTCAGTTATAAGGCAGTGATATAATCATGTGAGATCTCATGACAGATGTTCTCCACAATTCTCATGTGCTGATCCATAGCCAACAAAACAGTCCCACACTCAATAAATAAACAAATGATACAGTCAAAAATAGTGCCCCACATGTTCCCCCAAGATAGGACTTATCATGACTCCAATGCATCCCGACGCGTTTACCCGTAAATGGCACGGTTCATCAGGAGCTTAATTTGAAGTGGATGCTGGCTGCCATAGTAGATGATGACGCGCCGCAGCCCCACACATAGTGGACTTAAATAACCACCGACATACCCTCAGCCCCGATAGGCTCTGCCCACCCAATCGCGGACCAATAGACTGGGTTCCACATTACGCTGCCAATGGATACACACCTCACCTCCCTCGTCAAGGAGCGGCACTTTTTCCTTTCATTTCCGGTCAATAATGCCGCGCTCAAATCAGCGTGGCTCGGGCGTCCAGGAAGTACCTTGTACTCCCAGATAATGAGCGCCCATGTCACATCCACCCACTCCACCGGAAATGTCATGCGCTCCAAACAATGATGGGCACACAGCGCTTACTTCCTTATCATGATCTCATACAAAGACATATAGCGTGTCACATGATTTCAACAGAGTAATTAGAGATCTGCAAAGCGCATACAAAATGATAAATCAGTATTGCAGTTACTTAGGGGTTATGAGAGACAGCTTAATGAAAGGGTATATATATAATAAAATAAGATAGGAAATGCAAAAAAATAACTTTACACTAATCAAAATAGAAACGCCCATAATAGGGGCAGGTGCAAAAAACATGCATGTAGTATGCTAGCTAAATCAAATATACCCTATTACGTTATGGACTCCACAGAAACAAAAAGATATGTATTTTCTCAAATAAAACATGCATGTGAGAGACATTCATTTAAAGCCTTTAGGAGAGAGGGATTGCATCCTGAAAATCCACTCAGCCTCACGTTTCAAAATTAGCCTATCCAGATCCCCTCCTCTCGTTTTGGGCTTCACAAGCTCCACCATAGTAAAAGATAAATCCGATAGACGGCCTGCATGAACCTCATTAATATGGCGGGCTAGTGGTGTATCTCTCCTATGTTTGCTGTCATTTCGGTGTTCCCCTACCCTCACCCTTAGCTCTCTCTTGGTTTTTCCAATATAGTCCATGGGAAAGGTACAGGTGGCCTTATATACCATCCCCATGGACTTACAGTTTCCGAAATCTCTGATGGAAAAAACCTTACCAGTAGAGATGCCATCTATCTCCTGGAATGGAACTCCACTAGCTATAAGGTCACAAAAGAACTCCTTCCTGCTCTTTCTAATTTGGGTATCATCCTATTTTCTCCTTTCTTGATCTACTCTCTCTACTGTACTATTTTTTGACACTTTTGCTCTCTCTAGAGCAGATAACTGTGAGATTAAATTGCATGCTGTGTAGACATTAGTGGAATTTCCCATAAGTGCACTGAACATAGTGAACAATGGGGCTTTGTAAGCAGCTGGGGCACCTTCTATGAACTTATTCTTCATCATTACTGTCAATATTGCAGCATATTCCAATCCTCAACAACAGCAAAATGATCATTCAGATCTGGCAAAGGATTACGAGTTATACCACCTATGCATGTGATTTCTCTCATTCTCTGAACTCCATCTGCAAGAGACTCCCATCGAGTTTGTGGTATTAATTCAATAGGAGAGTCTATACACTTGTGCCACAGAATCCCTCACCAAATGCAACAAAGAGAAATTCTCTGCAGTGTCCCCTGCACGTCTCATTTATAGACGTACCATAGGATCAATACAAATACTACCAATTCCTAATACCTCTTGAATATTCAAAAATATAGTATCGGCTCCCTGATCCCCTAACTTGAGAATCCATGTTAACAAATCCTCTCCTGCTTGCTACCTGTACCTGGCAGCTAATTCTGCTAGTTTTGCTGCTGTATAATTCCTAATTTCTTCTGTCATGGCGGCTTGTGTTCCAATAGCTACTAGTGTTGAGCTTTCCGATACCGCAAGTATCGGGTATCGGCCGATATTTGCCGTATCAGAATTCCGATACCGAGTACCGATACTTTTTTCGTATCGGATACCGGAATCGGAAGTCCAAAATGCAATGAGCCACTTTTGTGGCTCTGATTGGCTGCCGAAATGACGTCATCATGATGCGCTGTCTGTGCGCATCATGATGCGCCGTCAATTCGGGCCTTCGGGGGGGGGCTGTGCCGACTGTCCGGGGGTCTGTACCGGCCTGCCGGTGGTCTGTGCAGGCTCCGGGGGTCTGTGCCGACTGCCCGGGGGTCTGTACCGGCCTACCGGGGGGCTGTGCCGGCCTGCCGGTGGTCTGTGCAGGCTCCGGGGTCTGTGCAGGCATCGTCCGATGGGACTACAAGTCCCATCGGGCGATGCCTGCTACCATGACAGTGATTGACACATTAACCAATGATGGGACAGTAGTAGTCCCATCATCCGGCTAATGTGTTGAATGTAAAAAAAAAAAAAAAATACATGCTACATACATGCTACATACATAATACATATATACTACATGCATGCAACATACATACAACATATATACTACATGCATGCAACATGCATACTACATATATACTACATATATACTACATGTAACATACATACTACATATATACTACATGCAACATACATGCTACATACATGCTACATACATACTACATGCTACATACATGCAACATACATACTACATACATAATACATATATACTACATGCATGCAACATACATACAACATATATACTACATGCATGCAACATGCATACTACATATATACTACATGCTACATACATGCAACATACATACTACATACTTGCTACATACATACTACATACATGCTGCATACATACTACATACAATATATATACTACATGCATGCTACATACATGCAACATACATACTAAATACATGCTACATACTACATGCATACTACATACATACTACATACATGCTACATACATGCTACATACATACTACATACATACTACATACATACAACATATATACTACATGCATGCAACATACATACAACATATATACTACATGCATGCAACATACATATATACTACATACAATAAATACATATATACATACAGTACATATAACATAGAGTACATACTCACGTCACTTGTCACTTTGATCCCCAAAGCCATTGCCGCCTGAGGAATAAATATCAAAATAAAAAAACACCAAAAAAGTCCCTAGTCTCACTTTATGCCATTGCTGCGTGGGAATTTCCCACGCAGCAATGGCATAAAGTGAGACTAGGGACTTTTTTTTTTTTTACAGTGGTGGAGGAATACAGTGCGGAAGGATACCTACCTTCCGTCATTGTATTCCTGGAGCTGGTAGAGAACGGTAGCATCAGCTGATGCTGCTGTTCTCCACGCAAGATCGACGTGGGACCCTCGTGGACTTCTGCGCATCGGGGTAAGTATATTGGTGTTTTTTTATTTTGATATTTATTCCTCAGGCGACAATGGCTTCGGGGATCAAAGTGACAAGTGACGGTGAGTATATACTCTATGTTATATGTACTGTATGTCTATATGTATGTATTGTATGTAGTATATATGTATGTTGCATGCATGTAGTATATATGTTGTATGTATGTTGCATGCATGTAGTATATATGTTGTATGTATGTAGTATGTATGTAGTATGCATGTAGTATGTAGCATGTATGTAGTATGTATGTTGCATGTATGTAGCATGCATGTAGTATATATGTTGTATGTAGTATGTATGTAGCATGTATGTAGTATGTATGTAGCAAGTATGTAGTATGTATGTTGCATGTATGTAGCATGTAGTATATATGTAGTATGCATGTTGCATGCATGTAGTATATATGTTGTATGTATGTTGCATGCATGTAGTATATATGTATTATGTATGTAGTATGTTTGTTGCATGTATGTAGCATGTAGTATGTATGTAGCATGTATGTAGTATGTAGCATGTATGTTGCATGTAGTATATATGTAGTATGTATGTTGCATGTAGTATATATGTAGTATATATGTAGTATGCATGTTGCATGCATGTAGTATATATGTTGTATGTATGTTGCATGCATGTAGTATATATGTATTATGTATGTAGTATGTATGTAGCATGTATGTAGTATGTAGCATGTATTTTTTTTTTTTTTTTTTTTTTTTACATTCAACACATTAGCCGGATGATGGGACTACTACTGTCCCATCATTGGCTAATGTGTCAATCACTGTCATGGTAGCAGGCATCGTCTGATGGGACTACAAGTCCCCCGGAGCCTGCACAGATCACCGGCAGGCCGGCACAGCCCCCCGGGCAGTCGGCACAGACCCCCGGAGCCTGCACAGACCACCGGCAGGCCGCACAGACCCCCGGGCAGTCGGCACAGACCCCCGGAGCCTGCACAGACCCCCGGGCAGTCGGCACAGACCCCCGAAAGGCCCGTACAGACCCCAGAGAGGCTGTACAAGGCAAAAATAGGGTTCTTCTTATTTCGATACCGGAAGTCCCATAGACTTGAATGGGACTTCCGGTATCGGAATCGGCGATACCCGATATTTTTTTTAGATTGGCCGATCCATTCCGATCCGATACTTTTAAGTATCGGATGGTATCGCTCAACACTAATAGCTACATTTCCTGCATCCATCCTATCTCCACTATGCTTTGTGACTTCTCTCTTGGTCTTTTTTAATACAATTGGTCTGGCCTGCCTTTCTACCTCATCTATCTCATTGTCAGAGCCATCCCATTCTAGCAAATCTGATCATTTCTCATGTGCCATCATGGTTCTAATCTGTGCAGTACGAATATCTGACACTGGCTGCTGTCTCCTCCTGCGCCTATACTTATTCACATTCTTCATTACATAAACTTCAAAATTCCTTTGCATGTTGTCATGCTGTTTCATTTGGTCTCTCAACGCTGATTGCAAGCTAATCTTTTGCTCTATAAGCTGTATACAGCTCTAAACACAAGTTACCAATCTCCTCCTGCAAACTTTGAAGTGCCTGGACACAGACCCATCCAATGCCTGCTGCTGATTTCTGCTCTTTTGCATCATACCTTGAGAGATCAAATTTTGCAGCCACATCCTGGGGATTTAATAAGCACTCTCCCTCCATATACTTATTACATTTATGTGACATTGGGAACCATTTTCCTGATAACACCCATTCTGGCAAGGATCTGACACTGCTGCTCTCAACTGCTTTCCTATTCTTAACGCACTTATTCAATTTTGCAAACATTTTTATTCAAAATAATCCCACTTCTGGGACACTAGTTTGTATTGTAATGGATTTAAATGGATTGTAATGAATAAGAAAATGCTCACACAAGAATTGAATTTACTTAAATTGATTTACTTAATAAATGATAAGATTAAATAATAAACAGTATAAACAATAAATGCATATGAATCAGAAAACAAGCGTTATTCATACATTACATTATTCAGGTAGAAAAGTCCATCCATCTGTGTGTCCATCTCTCTCTCATCTCTGTATAGTCTCTGTCTGTCACATCTCCCCTCTGCTCTCTTTGTGTGTCCCCCTTCCCTGTAAGTCTGTGTGCTCTTTTATATGCATAAACTTCTCCAAAGCCTTTGATGTCTCAAGGTATGTGTACTGGCCTCCAATTAGGATAAACATCTCCTGGGAAAGGTCTAATTTGTACCTTTGCATGTCAAAGGTCCTTTTGCTAGAAGGTACAGTAAGTGTTAAGATAATAAAAAACAGTTATTTGCCCTCTTTGGACAGTTTGAACAAGTTTCAATGATCTGATCTTCAGGGAGGTTAGAAGGATATATATATATATATATATATATATATATATATATTATAAAGCTTAATGTGGGTATGTATGTATGTATGTCCGGGATTGGCATCTGCACCGTCGCAGCTACAGCCACAAAATTTGGCACAGTCACACGTCTGGACCCCAAGAGCGTGATAGGCTATGTTGTGAGGCAAAATTTTAACCCCGCTCGTTCCAATTCACCAACAATTTTGCCCCTATTTACATAATGGGGAAAAAGTTTATGTATTGGCATCTGCACTGTCGTAGCTACAGCCACAAAATTTTGCACAGTCACACGTCTGGACCCCGAGAGCATCATAAGCTATGTTGTGAAGCAAAATTTTAACCCTGTTCGTTCCAATTCACCAAACAATTTTGCCCCTATCTACATAATGGGGAAAAAGTGTATGTATGTATTGGCATCGGCACCGTCATAGCTACAGCCACAAAATTTTGCAAAGTCACATATCTGGACTCCAAGAGCATCATAGGCTATATTGTGAGGTGAAATTTTAACCCTGTGCGTTCCAATTCACCAAACAATTTTGCCCCTATCTACATAATGGGGAAAAAGTGAAAGGAAAAGTGTTGGAGGCAAATTGACAGCTGCCAGATGTGAACAAGGGGGACTTAAAGAATGAGAGCGATAGCGCCAAAGAGTACAGTTGCTAAGGTGGGGCCCTGACATGGGATACTCACCACACACAGGGATATGAACATACACACAAAATGCGCCACACACTATCACGTGCTTCAACACATATACCACCCTCAGCACACATTTCACCACACATACACCAACCTCACCACATAAAAGTCAAAACACAAAAATCACCACTCAAAACTCATCACGCTGTCCCAGAGCTGTTTAAAAAATGAAAAATGAGCTGTGATTGGTTGCTATCTGTCATGATCTCAGTGCGGGTTTGACTCGCACACGTGGGGTTAATGTTTGGAACCAGTGCTGATGACTGGCATTTCTGGGGTTAAAGGTTGTGATCCCGGTGCAGGCTTACCTGCACACCTGGGGCTATGATTGTGGCCTCTCCCTGGTTCTGGGGGAGGCTTCTTATAGCCTCAGGACGCTCCCATCCCTGTCAGTTATACTTTCGCCCTTGGCATTGTGTGGTGACCCCTGAGTGTGTTTGTGCTGTGTTCTGGTTACTTGATTCTCTGTGTATGACTCGGTCTGTTCCCTGGATATCGCTTTGGATTCTGCCTGGTACCTTATATGTCTGTTTGGTTTTGATCTCTGCTTGGCCCTGATTATCCGCTCTGTCTCCTCCCTGGTACTGTACTGTGATCCTGTGTATGACCTTTGGCTTTGTCTGACCTCCCATCTGTTTATCTCTCCTGTACCTCGCTGGTCTGTACTGTGCATAACCTCTGCTTTGCTTGGACTCTGAGTTCTCTTCCTTCTCTGTGTGCAGGAGGCTAAGCCCCGCCCCCTTGCAGTCACATGACCATTCACATGACCATAGGTCCTATGCTGGCTTCCTAAACTTCAGCATCCACAGGTCCTGTGCATCGTACTTTCTGGCTGTACCTGACCCCGGTACCCCTACATTGCGGGTGAGTCACTGCTCAGCGGAGGCTGCACGCCGGCGCTGACACTCAGGACACGCGCACTGGCTCAGTGAGCAAGTACAGTGCGGTGTTCCTGACATTATAACTGACCATTTCAGGTTTTTTTTTTCTTCAGAAAAAAAAAAAAAAGTGTGTTATCCTCATGGATCCCATACAAGCCTTGTCTGATCAGGTCAAGCACCTGACCCAAATGTTCCATAAGCTCAATGTGGAACAACGCACGATGGCCCAGACCCAGCAACAGTTGGTAGTTACTGTGCAGGAGGCTGTCGATGCAGGGGCTTCTAGTTCTGGGGGTAGGGATGTGTCATTAGCGTCCCCCGAATCTCCGGTCAAATTGCCAGACTTTTTCTCAGGGGACAAAAAGGAGTTCAGGTCTTTCAGAGAAGGATGCAAGCTTTTTTTTTCTCTAAGGCCCCGCTCCTCCGGGGATGAGTTCCAGAGGGTGGGGGTCATTATTTCCCTACTTCGGGGGGCTCCGCAAGCATGGGCTTTCTCTCTGTCTTCCTCTGCTCCTGAACGTATGTCAGTGAACGCATTCTTTGAGGCCCTTGGGCACATTTATGATGAACCTGACCGAGTGCGATTGGCAGAGGATATGTTGATGAGTGTCTGTCAGGGGAAACATTCAGCTGAGTGGTTTTGTTCTGAGTTCCGCCGCTGGGCGGCAGAGGTCTCTTGGAGCGACGCCGCACTCCGAGGACTCTTTCGCAGAGGCTTGTCCGAGCGGCTGCAGGATGCCTTGGTGTTACATCCCCCACCTAACTCTCTCGAGGACGCCATGACCCAGGCCGTCCGGATGGACCGCAGGCTGCGGGCCTGAGGGGTGATGCAGGTGGATACTCCATTATTCCCCAGTGGAAAAGAGACTGCCCCTGAGCCCATGGATGTAGGCGCCCTCTCCCTGAAGGATACGGAGAGGAAACGCCGGAAGGACAAGCAGTTATGCTTTTACTGCGGTAAAACGGGACATTGGAAAAGGGAGTGCCCAAATTGCCTGTCTTCAAACCCGGTCGGCGGGAAACGACTAGGTCTGGGTAGTCAATGGGGAGGCTGCTCAGACCCTCAGGTACCATTTTCCTCGTTTTCTAAAGTATTACTGCCTGTGGAACTATTTGTGGACGGTAGTTCTTTTTCCTCTACAGCCTTCGTCGACTGCGGATCATCTATTAACCTCATTGACTCCCAATTGGTCACACACTGCAAGATAGGGACAGTTAGGCTCAAGGTTCCGATCAAGGTGATGGCCATTGACTCATCTCCCCTCACTAAGGAGGGAATTCGCTTTATGTCTGATGTGTTTTCGCTCAGAGTGGGCGCTATTCATGTGGAAAACATAAGTTGTTTTGTGCTGGATAATCTACCTGCAGGGTTGGTGTTGGGCATGCCCTGGTTACAATGCCATAACCCAGTTATTAACTGGAAAACAGGGGAGATTGTTCAATGGGGGTTTAATGATTTTGAGTTATGTGATAAATCCGCACTGCTGGTTGAGCCAGTTAAATCTGTGTCTGTATCATCTGTCGAGCTGGAAGGTATTCCGGAATGCCTGAAGGACTTCGAAGATGTATTCTCCGAAAGCGAGGCCGAGACGTTACCGCCACATAGACCCTTTGACTGCGCTATTGAGCTGGTCCCGGGGGCTAAATTACCCAAAGCCCGTCTGTTTAATTTGTCTGGTCCTGAGCGCTTGGCTATGAAGGAGTACATTACTGAAAGTCTGCGCAAAGGACACATACGTCCTTCAGTCTCACCTGTAGCGGCAGGTTTCTTTTTTGTAAAGAAAAAAGATGGCGGGTTACGTCCCTGTCTCGACTTCCGGGAGCTTAATCAAATTACTGTACGGAATACGTACCCCCTTCCGTTGATTCCCGATTTATGTAACCAGCTATCAGGGGCAAAGTGGTTTTCTAAACTTGACCTTCGGGGGGCATATAATTTGATAAGGGTCCGGGAGGGGGATGAATGGAAAACCGCGTTCCTCACGACCGAGGGACTATTTGAAAATTTAGTCATGCCGTTTGGTCTTACTAACGCCCCTGCCATATTTCAGAATTTCATCAACGTGGTATTCTCGGATCTCATTGGTCGTTTTGTCGTTATCTACTTAGATGATATTTTGATATATTCCCCCGACAAGTATTCTCATTTGGAACATGTACGAACTGTGCTCCAAAGGCTTAGAGAAAATCATTTGTATGCCAAATTGGAGAAATGTGTATTCTGTGTACAAGAGTTGTCCTTTTTGGGGTTAATTGTATCCGGTGAGGGTTTTCGCATGGACCCCAAGAAGGTGCAGGCCATTGCGGATTGGGTGCAACCCCGAGATCTTAATGGTCTTCAGCGCTTCTTGGGGTTCGCCAATTATTACCGCAAATTTATCCGGGGTTTTCGCAAGTGGTCAAACCTCTCACGGATCTAACATGCAAAGGTGCGGATGTGAGAAATTGGTCCTCGCTCGCAAAAGAGGCCTTTGCAACGCTGAAAAAATGTTTTATGTCTGCTCCTGTGTTAGTGCAGCCAGATCCGTCCAAACCATTCGTCGTAGAAGTGGACGCCTCTGAGGTGGGGGTGGGGGCGGTGTTGTCCCAAGGGCCTGCCACTCTAACCAACCTCAGGCCATGTGCTTTCTTTTCCAAGAAGTTCTCTGCTGCGGAAAGAAATTACGACGTAGGCAATAGAGAGCTTCTTGCGGTCAAATTGGCGTTTGAAGAATGGAGGCACTTTTTGGAGGGGGCCAGTCACCCGGTTACGGTGATCACGGATCACAAAAATCTGTCGTACATTGAGGCTGCTAAAAGACTAACGCCCAGACAGGCCCGTTGGTCACTTTTTTTTTCCCGTTTTCAGTTTACGATTACATTTCTAAGAATGGTCTAAGAATGTCAAGGCTGACGCCTTATCACGCAGTTTTCAGCCGGTGTCGCCCCCTGAGCCACCGTCCTCCATTCTTCACCCTGGGGTTGTGATAGCAGAGGTCTCATCTGAATTGGAACGGGAGATTCTGGGGGCCCAGTCGCAGGCCTCGGCGGCCAAGCCGGAGGGGAAGTTATTTGTCCCAGAGCAACTTCGCCTAAAACTCTTGCAGGAGTTCCATGAATCCAAGCTGAGTGCTCACCCTGGTATTTCAGCCACACGTCTGGCGGTGGCTAGGATCTTTTGGTGGCCTACCCTTGGTTCGGACATAAAAAAATTCATTGCTGGTTGTGGGGTCTGTGCTCGTTCTAAAAGCTCTCATAGCCGGCCGGCAGGGGAGCTGATACCCTTGGCAGTGCCCGAAAGGCCATGGACTCATTTATCCATGGATTTTGTTACCAATCTCCCTCCATCTAAGGGTAATACAGTGGTATGGGTAGTGGTGGACAGGTTTTCTAAGCAGGCTCATTTCGTACCCCTGTCCGCACTACCGTCAGCTGAGACGTTGTCCAGGTTGTTTGTGCAGCATGTGATCCGGTTGCATGGGGTACCCCTGAATGTGGTGTCTGATCGTGGTGTGCAGTTTGTGGCTAAGTTTTGGCGTGCTTTCTGCAAAAAATTAGGTATGTCTCTGTCCTTTTCGTCTGCATACCATCCTGAGAGCAATGGGCAGACGGAGCGCACTAACCAGTCCCTGGAACAGATCCTCAGGTGTCTAACCTCTGCTAGACAGAATGACTGGTGCGATGCACTGCCGTTGGCTGAATTTGCCTTCAATAGTCGGGTGAGTCAATCCACTGGTAGGTCCCCTTTCTTGATTAACTATGGGTTCAGTCCTCATTTTGGTGAGTTTTCTCGTCTGGATTCGGGGTGTCCCGGGGCTGAGGATTCTGTTCAGCGGTTAAAAGATACATGGGCAGAAGTCCAGCGGCGTATATCTAGGTCTCAAGGCAGGTATAAGTTTTTTGCGGACAGGAAACGAACACCTGGTCCCATGTTTCGGGTGGGAGAGAAAGTTTGGCTCTCCACGCGAAACATTAAGTTAAAGATTCCGTCAGCCAAGTTGGGACCCAAATTCATTGGCCCGTACAAGATTGTGGAAAAAATCAATCCAGTGGCGTATAGGCTGTGCCTTCCACCCTCTTTCAAGATCCCTAACGTCTTCCACAAATCTCTACTGAAACCTTTTGAAGCAGTACGGGGAGACTCCGAGTCTGCTGCTCCTCCGGTTTTGGTCGAGGGGCAGGTGGAGTACGAGGTTGGTCATATCGTAGATTCCAGGTTGGTACGGCGGTCGGTACAGTACCTGGTTCATTGGAAGGGGTATGGACCGGAGGACAGGTCCTGGGTACCAGCCCGGTTGATGCATGCTGATCGCCTGGTGCGGGCTTTCCATGCTAAGTACCCGGGCAAGCCTGGGGGTCCAGAGGCCCCCCGTTGAGAGGGGGGTACTGTCATGATCTCAGTGCGGGTTTGACTCGCACACGTGGGGTTAATGTTTGGAACCAGTGCTGATGACTGGCATTTCTGGGGTTAAAGGTTGTGATCCCGGTGCAGGCTTACCTGCACACCTGGGGCTATGATTGTGGCCTCTCCCTGGTTCTGGGGGAGGCTTCTTATAGCCTCAGGACGCTCCCATCCCTGTCAGTTATACTTTCGCCCTTTTCATTGTGTGGTGACCCCTGAGTGTGTTTGTGCTGTGTTCTGGTTACTTGATTCTCTGTGTATGACTCGGTCTGTTAGCTGGATATCGCTTTGGATTCTGCCTGGTACCTTATATGTCTGTTTGGTTTTGATCTCTGCTTGGCCCTGATTATCCACTCTGTCTCCTCCCTGGTACTGTACTGTGATCCTGTGTATGACCTTTGGCTTTGTCTGACCTCCCATCTGTTTATCTCTCCTGTACCTCCCTGATCTGTACTGTGCATAACCTCTGCTTTGCTTGGACTCTGAGTTCTCTTCCTTCTCTGTGTGCAGGACGCTAAGCCCCGCCCCCTTGCAGTCACATGACCATTCACATGACCATAGGTCCTATGCTGGCTTCCTAAACTTCAGCATCCACAGGTCCTGTGCATCGTACTTTCTGGCTGTACCTGACCCCGGTACCCCTACATTGCGGGTGAGTCACTGCTCAGCGGAGACTGCATGCCGGCGCTGACACTCAGGACACGCGCACTGGCTCAGTGAGCAAGTACAGTGCGGTGTTCCTGACACTATCAGCAACAGTTTTCTTTGTAGACAGTTGTGGTAACTGAGGTCTATTATTCTTATCATTTCTATGGTGTTATCGTCCTTCTGTAAAGCTGGAAATAACATAATTTATTACCATGCCAACACAGACCACCCTCTGACACAGACTGCAGGGGGAGCCCAGTATCACACAGGATAGTATTAGATGCATGACTCAGCAGTCAGTATCACACAGGATAGGATTAGATACACAGCTCAGCAGTTAGTATAACACAGGAGAGGATTAGACACATGGCTCAGCAGGCAGTATCACACAGGATAGGATTAGATACACAGCTCAGCAGTCAGTATCACACAGGATAGGATTAGATACGCAGCTCAGCACACAGTATCGCACAGAATAGTATTAGATACACAGCTCAGCAGACAGTATCACACAGAATAGGATTAGATACACGGCTCAGCAGTCAGTATCACACAGGATAGGATTAGATGCACAGTTTTTATGTGCAATATAATCTTTATAATTTGTTATAACTAACCACAGTTGGTTACTATGCCCAGGCAATGCCGGGCTCTTCAGCTAGTATACATATATAATGTGTGTGTATGATTTATACTGTACATATATAGATTTAACCCCTTAATGACCGTCAAGACATCTTTTAACTGTCCTGAGATATAAGAGAATATCATCCACATACAGGTAACAATCCAGCAGCTATCGGCTGTACACTATAACTGACTACTTGCCACGATCAGTGTTGTCACCGTCCATATCTGTTTAACCCCTTAGATGCTGCTGTCAATAGTGACCATATCATATAAATGGTTTACAGTGTGGCCTCTCCCTCTTTATCCCCATCGGCACCCTGAGATCATGATTGTGTGGTCCTGATGTTTGCCATGGCAGTTCACGAGCAAACAACGGCCATAAAGTCTGCCAGCTACACTGACCTGTTCAAAAGTCAGCGACATTTAGGTGGTAAAAATCAACTTTCTCATTCCTATCATTCCACTTTGTATTAATTCCTGAAAATTACCTGAAGGGTTAATAAACTACCCGACAGCAGTTTTCAGTATGTCAGGAGATGTTGTTTTTAAAATGGTATCACTTTTGGAGGTTTTCCAATATATAGGACCCCTAAAGTCACTTCAAACCTGGATAGGTCCCTAAAAAAAAATAAATTTGTAAATTTCCATGAAAAAATGAAATCTTACTGCTACAATTTTAAACCTCTTAAAATGCTAGCGAAATAAACTAACATTTTACAAATGGTGATGATGTAAAGCAGACATGTTGGGAAATATTTTGTATTAATATTTTGCTATGGTATGGCTATCTGAATAATGATTGAAAGCTTGAAAATTGCTAATTTTCTTAAATTTTGTCAAATTTCTGATATTTTTTATAAATAAACACAAAACATATCAACCTAAATTTACCATTATCATAAAGTATAATGTGTTACAAAAAACTATCACAAAATAGCTGGAATTTGTCAAAGCATTTCAGAGTTATTAACACATAAATTGACACTGGCCAGATTTTTAAAATTTGGCTCTGTCACTAAGGGGTTAATCCTAAATGGCTGTTTATTTATTGTAATAATCTAATTGCTCTGCTAATATACTTTAATTAATAAGTCCCTTACATTCCCTCTCTACTCCCAACTGCTTTTATTTTTTTTTTTACCTACCGTTCTTCCTTTTTGATGATGCTTTGTTTGAGAATCCCCAGTGCATGCTGGAATACTCAAATGAGACGAAAAATCATTAAGTGTCATCAAAATCAGATGTGATAAAGACATCTCACCTTCATCCATAGGCCAATGATAAGAAAGTGGCCATTAAGGCTCTGGAGTGTGTGATTGAACATTCCCAAGACGCAGAACAAGTATTTACTTCACTCAGGTAAGCTTTGCCCTGAGGTTATACATCATGCATAGACTTTTTGTTTGAGCATGTAACCAATATGCATTTTGCCACTCCTTCTTATAGGTTAATGCTGATCAAAATGTAAAATCCAGATTTGAGTACAAATAAGCTAAATATGCTGCATGTCCTAGTTTGAGCAATTCATACTTCTAGAAATTTTGGGAACCAAATTCTGATTCCTCACATTAGATATCTGTTTTTTTATTGTGCAGATGCCTTTCTACCTGACCAACAAAATTGTTGTAGCAAAGTGTAAAAAATGAGACTCCCATGTCACAAGTTGGAAAGGTGCAGCAGCTGCATGCGCGCATTTCCACTCCATGTAAGGTTTATAGGAATGATAGAGGTAGTCAAGGGCTGTACTCGGTGTTCTGGCCCCGCATGAGGCGAATGAAGATGTGGCTGGTAAATAGGGGCTGGAAGAGGTCCTACCTTCTTTTCCTTAATGCAGGGCAGACAGGACCATGTTGCTCAGCGTCCGGAAAGATGATGCACACCAGGGATTGTACAGTCCAGACTTGTTTAATTGGAAATCTGGACATACAGCGTATGATTGGTGATACAATAAGTTCTCCAGATTTGCAGAGTGTTAAAGTGATACAGCAAAGTGTTCGAAAAACTGATGCCTTTCACAGCTCGGTACAAGCATGTCTCTCCCAGGTGAAAGTGAAACTAACAATGGCTGCTAGAAGGAAGAAAAGAGCCGAACTCTGAATCGGAAGTGGAAGGCATGCATGAGGATTAATTAGCTGCAGGCTGCCACACAGAAAAAAGACCAGCAGGTGGCAGCAGAGCAAATGCAAGACAACCATACAAGAATGGAAACAATATTCTATAGAAACCATAGAAGAATAACTTGTACGGAAGAGCACACTCGGCTATTACCATAATTTCCAGAGAATTTGAATGCAGCCTATTTGAATAATGGATAGGTGATAACAAAAAGCATACATTAAAAAAAAGGTTTTAGTAATCTGGCAGCAGATCACATCTAGATACTCATTGCTCGGGTTTTCCCAAGCATGCTCGGGTGTCCTCCGAGTATTTGGGCGTGCTCGGAGATTGTGTTTGTCCACACAGCTGCATGAGTTACGGCTGCTAAATAGCCTGAGTATATGTTGGGATTCCCTAACAAACAGGCATTCCTCACATGTATTCAGCCTGTATCTCCATATACTAGTTTAAGAGCATATTTATAAATATCACCTAAGTGTAATAATTGGTGGAAACACTTTAATAAAAAAATAGTTTAGCATTTTCTCCATAAGAAAAATAATTTATTGGAAACACTTTCTGTAAAACATTTTTGGTTTTCTCTACAATAAGTTGAACACTAATATATTATGATATACTGTACACCAGGAGTCCCAAACCAGTGACCTGCAGGCTGTCTACCAACTTGGTGCAGTATCAAAAGGTCTAGTAAGTGAGAATATTGAGTGATTTAAAAGTAGGAACCCCTTTATATAAGCATACTGCTCATAAGTCTGGGGGCACAAAGTGCTTTCTGTGGGGCAGCTTTGGCTGTTCTTATGCCTGAAACAAAAATAAACCCCTAAAGAGCAACGACACATAGCCTTTATGGTGTGTCAGTCAGTTATAAAGTAATACATACATGGGCATTGGAGTACAGGAGTACTGAATACTAAAGTTCAGCGCCATAAAGAATCAGAACATATAAACTACTAATAAGCAGGTAAACTACTATCACATTTTTGCTGCATTACAGGTTTTTTGTGTTAGCACCTCTATTTTCTTTCAATTGTGGTAGCCCTATGCACTAAGCATTTTACAATTAATTTAGTATAAACAGGCCCGCTGTTGGTCATGACATCTTGGTGTTACCATGCATATTTGTCCATAACTCAGTCTGCTGCTACAATGTCACTGTTTCCTGCTAGGCTCTGGTGCCACACGTAATCTCTTGGCTCACTACTGAGTGTATTGGCTCAATTGCATTTTTTATTATGATTTTGTTGTACTTCAATAAAGATTGTTTGTTCTATTGTAGTTCTGTATGTGCTCTTTTTTATATGTTCTGTTCTTATACCTGTAATTGGGGCTCTTGGTGAGATTACGATAAGGAGTGGGAGCATGGTGGATGTGGTTCACGATCATATCTCAAAACTGAATGTGACTCCAATGTAAGAAAGGTTGGTCACCACTGCTGAACAGTATTGATCTGTCTACAGTATATACATATCACGCTTGTTATATATATTGCTTGTTAATTACTGCCCATAAACAGATATACAGGTGCTGATAGTGCAGGTACTGCCTTCAGAAACTGCTGATATCTGTGGGAAAGCTGATCCTTGCAGTTTGGCCTCTTAGATGTCATGGTCAAAAGTGACCACAGCCTCTAAGTACTGTAGTTAAAATTAGGAAGGAGGCTTCATCCATCAGCCTATTGTCCCTTTATCTGCACTCGGTAATGTGATGCTTCATTATGGCAGCTGTATGACTAACATTGTTAGTGCTCCAGTTAGACCCTGCCAGACACTGAATTGAATAGTAGGATATCTGTGAGTGTATTATACAAGGTATCATGCTCAGTGAAGTTCAAGTCCCATTGATAAAATTAAAAATAAACTAAGAATGTAAACAAATTATATGTATCTCAATATGGCACCATAATAAACTGCTTCAGCAAAGAACGGGTCCTCATATGGTTACTTCAACTGAAAAATGAAGCAGCTATGACTCTAGGAATACTTTAATTTAAAAAAAAAAAAAATCTGTGTCTGTAATACCAAAAATAACGGGATTGTGGATTTCCTTGACCAGAAATAAGTATGTTTTCCCCAGAAAGAGTTTTGTCCATACAATTTCAACTATGCTGCAACTATTTCAGTTCATACTGATTGAAGTCAACGGGACAGCACGTTTAAGGTGCCATGCGCCAACATTTACATGCCACATAAATTCAAGATCTACAATTAAAATAGGTTGTTCCACTTTCGTAGAGATTTTGAGAGAAAATCTGATATTGTACAGTTTGCACACCCCCTGTATACAGTATATTGAAATCAAAGAGTTTGTAAATCACAGAAGTTTCAAACCTCTAAAGAGCCAACTTGTAGGACATGCCAGGTCCTCCAGTGAGAGAGACAAGGTTTTTAAAGACTGGATCTTTGAGGGGGTCTTGAGTTGGGGATTGTTTTTTATTACTGAACATCTCTATGTCCAAGCAGGCCTTATGCAAGTGCTTCTCACAAAATTAGAATATCATCAAAAAGTTATTTTATTTCAGTTCTTCAATGCAAAAAGTGAAACTCCTATAGAGTCATTACAAACAGAGTGATCTATTTCAAGTGTTTATTTCTGTTAATGTTGATGATTATGGCTTACAGCCAATGAAAACCCAAAAGTAATTATCTCAGTAAATTAGAATACTTTATAACACCAGCTTGAAAAATGATTTCAAAGTCCGAAGTGTTGCCCTACTGAAATATATGTTCAGTAAATGCACTCAATAATTGGTTGGGGCTTCTTTTGCATCAATTACTGAATCAATGCGGTGTGGCATGGAGGCGATCAGCCTGTGGCACTGCTGAGGTGTTATGGAAGCCTATGTTGCTTTGATAGCAGCCTTCAGCTCGTCTGCATTGTTGGGTGTAGTGTCTCTCATCTTCCTCTTGACAATACCCCATAGATTCTCTATGGGGTTAAGGTCAGGCGAGTTTGCTGGCCAATCAAGCACAGTGATACAGTTATTTTTAAACCAGGTATTGGTACTTTTGGCAGTGTGTATAGGTGCCAAGTCCTGCTGAAGATTGAAATTTCCATCTCCAAAATGCCTGTCGGCAGAGGGAAGCATGAAGTGCTCTAAAATTTCCTGGAAGACGGCTGTGCTGACTTTGGACTTGATAAAGCACACTGGACCTACATCAGCAGATGACATGGCTCCCCAAACCATCACTAATTGTGGAAACTTCACACTAGACCTCAAGCAGCTTGGATTGTGTGCCTCTGCACTCTTTCTCCAGATTCTGGGACATTGATTTCCAAATGAAATGCAAAATTTACTTCCATCTGAAAATAACACCTTGGACCACTGAGCAACAGTCCAGTTCTTTTTCTCCTTGGCCCAGGTAAGACGCTTCTGGCATTGCCTATTGGTCATGAGTGGCTTGACACAAGGAATGCAACAATTGTAGCCCATGTCCTGGATACGTCTGTGTGTGGAGGCTCTTCAAGCAATGACTCCAGCAGCAGTCCACTCCTTGTGAATCTCCCACAAATTTTTGAATGGCCTTTTCTTTACAATCCTTTCAAAGCTGCAGTTATCCCAGTTGCTTGTGCACCTTTTTCTACCACACTTTTTTCCTTCCACTCAACTTTCCATTAATATACTTGGATTCAGCACTCTGTGAACAGCCAGCTTCTTTAGCAATGACCTTTTGTGGATTACCCTCCTTGTGGAGTGTGTCAATGACTGCCTTCTGGACATCTGTCAAGTCAGCAGTCTTCCCCATGATTGTTGAGCCTACTGAAACAGACGAAGGGACATTTTTAAACACTTAGGAAGCCTTTGCAGGTGTTTTTTGTTCATTCTAATTCACTGAGATAATGAATTTTGGATTTTCATTTGCTGTAAGCCATAGTCATTAACATTAACAGAAATAAAAACGTGAAAAAGATCACTCTGTTTGTAATGACTCTATACAATAAATGAGTTTCACTTTTTGTATTGAAGAACTGAAATAAATTAACTTTTTGATGATATTCTAATTTTGTGGTAAGCACCTGTATGGCAGAAAAAAACCCCTTTACAGTGTATTCCTTTCAATAGCTTTGAGTTTTTATGTCTCTTGACCTACTGTCATATTTTCAATTATCAATATAGACAACATTTTCTTGTAGATGTTTGGTGCGTTTGACATTGGAAGGATTCAATGGCGAAGACCAAGAGTAAGAAGAGTCATTATTACCTTGTCCACTTATTTTAATATACTATATTCTGTTAATCCAGCTTCCAAAATTCCATACACTCTGAAAAGTTTTTTCGTTACTAAATCATGGTATCTATCCTTACAATATAAACATGTATTGAAATAAAAAATCAAGCAGATATTGAATCTGACTCTATGGCCAGGAGAGGAACAATCAGATGAAAAGTATAATAGAAACACGTCACCACTTCTGTATTTATCACCCACTCCTGGTTTTGACTTAGAAATACTGACCAAATACTGAACTTGTGAACGTGGCCTAGGACTGATGAAAATGATTCTATCACAGATAATTCAGATCAAATTTGGTACCTTTGTGGATGGAGTTATTATTACACTAGGGTGGAGTCTTTATCATACAAATAATCAAGTTCACTGCATGGTGTTTATGCACATAACATGTTTTATTGTGGTGGTAGAAGAGATTTTACAAGATTGAAAAGCAGCAATGCAACATTTCAATGCTTTAAGTCGATTTTATAGCAAGCAGACGTTTTGACTCTCCGGGTCTCTGTCACGTTGTTGCTAAAAAGAAAATCACAGTTGTCAAAATATGGTCTGTAACGGAATCATGGACATAGAGTAGAACTAAACAAACAAATAACATAAGTCCAATTTATATCTATACAGGAATAGAAATGCCATCAACAATCATGCCCTAGCATGTATTATCGTCCTCAACTCCTCATACAACAATGGTTCCAGACTGCCATTTCCTACTTAGAAACCAAGGACAAGAAACACAATCAAATAAGCTCAAGACAATTTACATCAAGTATGCAAAAATAACACTTTATTTAATATCAGGAAACATGTTTCCTGATATTAAATAAAGTGTTATTTTTGTATACTTGATGTAAATTGTCCTGGGATTATTTGATCGTGTTTCTTGTCCTTGGTTTCTAATTATTTATAGTGATTATCCCTGCTTATTTAGATCCATGTATTATCACACAGTATTACTAGATGGTGTTCGTTACCTGTATTAATGCTAAGTGTGTTTTTCATGAGGTTTTTTGCCATTTCCTACTATATGTCTAAATAGGAGAGACACACCTGCTGACATCATCTGAGCTTGGGCTTATCATGCATTTCTATTTCTGTATAGATGTAAATTGGACTTATAATTGTGGCGCCCCTGAGGGTTCAGTCACTACAGAGGTACTGCACCTCCTCCTGAGGTGTAGTATCCCACTTCCCAGGTAAGATGGAACACCTGACCAGCCTCCATTCAGCATCCAGCACGGACACCTTAGAACAGCAGAGCACCCTTTATGCCAGCTGCTTTGGTTCATGAAGGGTGCTGGGTGGTGGGTGGAGCTTAGAGACACTAAGAGAGAAAAGCTGATAGAAAGTTGGGAGCAGAATCCCCGGAGTGGGGATGAAGGCAGAAGTTCCCCGTAAGGGGTGAGCAGAGAGGAGAACTCTCAACTGTGATAATCCCCGGAGGGTGGATGGAGAGAAGGACGTAGAGGCAGCAGACTCCTGGAAGTTGGAGCTTTTAGCAAAGAAAGAGGCAGAAAGAAAGATCTGTTGTTCAGAAGGAAGATAGATAAGCACGGAACGTGAGGAGGCGAGAGACTGGGGATGAGGGCTAGAGAAGAGCCTGTCCCTAATTTCATTGCGCCAAGGCCAGGCGCCGGTATCCGAGGCTGTTTGTGAAACTAGCATTCCTGCAGCAGAAACCGGAGGAATAGGAGTTGTGACCGCTCTATTCCCACCAAAGACTCGAAGACACAGTGGCAACCAATGTGTGAGCCGGTACATGATTGATGGAGTCCCCGAAGCAGGCTACAGCCACCTGTCATACGAGCGGAGTTTAAGTAACATCAAGAATGAGGCACTTGAGTGTAATTCAGAACTGCAAGTACTTCAGATTAGCGCTAGAAAGGAGACGTTCAGATCAGGCACACGAAAGGTAGCGCTGGAAGGGTTAATTCCATCTACCTGGGAGTTGGCTGAGTCCCTGACCTGGAAGCTGCAGCATTGAAGCTGGCACCTGTCTGTGCCAGAACCGTGAGTAAAAGAGTTGGAACTGCATTCAGCTGTGTCTTTGCCTTTCTCCTGCGCCAACCTACTCAGCACTGCTACATATCTGTGCCTAACACTACACCATCTACCTCAACATCTATTCTACTACTGCCCTGGGACTACAGCTCTACCTGTGGAGAGCTACTACATCTTTGCTGCGCCCCACCATCTGTCCCAGAGGATCTGCACCGCAGCGTCGTCTTAACACCTTCCTTGCCGAGCACCACAGGTGGCGTCACAAACTACCTACCTATAAACTATAAACTTTATTCCATTTCACCCATTTTACATTGGATGCCCAAGGCCACGGACCGGGTTACCGCCATCGTGACACATCCCTCTGCGACACCGGCCCGGTACCGAGTATCCCACAGCCCTGGGGGCGCTCCATAATAGTGGTTGGTTTAGTTGTACTCTATATCCATGATTCAACTACAGACCATATTTTGACGACTGAATTCTTTATAGTGACAACGTGACAAAAACGTGGGAGAGTCAAAACATCTGCTATAAAGTCGCCTTAAAGCAATGAAATGTTGCACTGATGCTTTTGAATCCTGTGAGAGCTCTTCTACTACAACAAAACATATTTTACGTGCATCATCACTACCGCAGTGTGCAGTGAACTTGACAATGATTTTATGTCTGCATTATATTTTTGCTGGGATTATTTCCAAGCTGTTACAAACTCATATTTCATTGCTTATTTTGTCATCTTTAGGATTGCCAAGAACTTGATTTCTTATTTAAAAACAGGTAAATGTGATATTCTGAAATTAACTAAAATAAAACAATGTTACTCCCTGTCCCATCTAACGGCCACAGACCACCGTTGGGGCTGATGGAATGGGGTGTGCGTATATGTTATTCGATGAAGCAGTTGCTGATGACCAATTTTTTTCACTGACATGATCTATCTGTGAAAAAAATTGCAGTATTTACCAGATTAGATTAGAGCAGATGCAGAAGGTCTTCAGCAAAGAATTGTGTCCCCAGCATCATCAAAGTAATGGCACATTGCAAAACTTTTTCACATTGAATACCATTTGATTAAACTTTTCTTTTAGCTGACAAAAAGTTAGAAGATCCCTTGATCTGGAAGGAGAGGCATGAACAATGCATCATGGAGGCTCACTGGTTCAGAAAAATGGGTAAGCAAGGTGCACACTAGTGTTTGGAGCTCTATTTTTTGGTTCTATTATAGGAACAGAAATTATACAATAAACAGAATCCTCACATGAGAGACACAAAAAGAGTGTTTGAGCCCGCAAACTTAGGCTCAAATACAAGTTTAAATCTTTCCTAACATGTGCACTATTATCTTTAGGTTAGGTTATGTTCTCACGATGAGTATTTGGTGAGATTTTGGTGTTTCGCATTTTTTCTACAGCACTTCTGCACCTATTAGGTTTCTTGCCTTTTTTGAATTTCATTTTGAGTGGGGTTAATCCACCAAATCCTGGCTATATGCCTGCAGGTGAATGTCTCATCAAGTTCATTTTCCATAAATCACTGTCTATTGGACTACTGATGAATCCTATCTATTTAGACTTTTATCAAAGTTACTATCACCTGTTTGTGGATATAATAGACACTGTGCACTTCACCAGTACATACCATTCAAAATTTAACAGACATTAGCCTCTCTCAACATGTTTCACCATGCAGCTAGAATAAGCTAGCCGAATGACAGCCAGATCTTTTAAAGACTATGTAACATCACTGCCAACATTCCTGCATGGCTTCCCTTCCCTCACCATGCAGGGACACAGACTTACTCACCAGTGACTTCTCTGTTCTCATCTGGCTGTGTGTATTTCCTGACTGCATGCTTAGGGAAGCTGTGCCTGCACTTTCTGATTCTTAAAGAAACAGTGCACGCATTCCTAATGTGTCCCCCCCTATTGCTGAGGGGCACTGGATACTTAAAGCACCTCCAACTGTTGGGAGGTGCCTGAGCAACATTCTCTTTCAGTGTACTTGTACAGCTGCTGAGTTGCCAGGTCCTCTCCTGTTTATGCCACCCTGTGGGCTGAATACCCAGGCTTGAACCCTGAACTCTGTATCTGATCTTTCCTTTCCTGTGTCTGCCAACCTGGTGCCTCAGTACCCAGGTCCAAACCCTGTACATAGTCTGTTCTTGTCTGAATTAGGACCTATCCCTGAACCTGTTTGTATCCAAGTCTGGATCTTTCCCTAAACCTGCAGTGTCTGATCATCTACCTATTTCTAAAACTTGCAGTATCTGAATCTGTTCCAAACCCTAAAACCTGCAGTGTCTGAACGAGTGCCTATCTCTAATCTGTTGTCATTGTGCAACATTAGTGTTTAGGGATTACACTTGCTGCTTCATTATAAGTACCCTGTGTGAACTTGTCCCAGTCTGTACCTATCCTTGTATGTGCCCTGTGTGAACCTGACCTTGTCTACTCCTTATTTACTGAGTCCTGTCCTGTCTGTCCACGTCTGCAGTACCTTGTCTATCCGCATTGGTGGTTCCCGGTCTGTCCGCACTCATGGTCCAGTAACCCCTTGCCTGATACCCAGTTCTACCTGAAGCTGTTTGTAACGGGGTCTTCTGTGCTGTAATACCTCTTCACATTACCACCCCGTGTTTCAGGAGGTCCACTCTGCTTTTCCTCACTTCTGAATGAAGGACGCTGGCTCGAAAGGCTTTGTAACATGGGAACATATAAAAGATCACTGCTTCTCCACGTATTTCCAGTGTGACAACATTTTACTCATCGGTCTCAGAATATATATACATACAGAGGTCAGGACAATCAATATGTGTTGGGCCAGTAGATAACAGGCTCCAATTAAGATGCCAGATGTAAGCCGGGGGATTTACAAAAGTGGGGGGAGGTCAGAAGTGGGATATTTCGTTTACCTCTGCCAAGGGGGTCACAGCCGGTCGGTTGCTGCATTAAGGGCATACATCTCACATTGCACCTATCATACATGCATCTCCTATTCGGGGTGCTGGGGGGTTCTGTAACATGGCTCCCCCTTTTCAGCGACGCGATCGGCATACACAGTCTGATCCTTAACGGATCGGCTTGGGGATGACTTAAGTCTATGGGGTTGGTACAAGTTTCGTTTGTCGACAGGCTACTTTCACACATCAGGTTTTCGGCGTCAGGCGCGATCCGGCGTCATGCCGGAACGCCGGATCCGGCAAATGTTTTGTAAAACCGGGTGTGACGGATGCGGTTTTCTGCCGGATCCGTCTTGTTCTTGACAGACAAAACCGGATCCGTCTCATCCGGTTCATCCGTTTTTCGACGGATTACGCCGGATCCGGTTTTTAAAAACACCCCTTGTGGCCTTCCGAACGGGATTGGCTACTGGAAAACTATATATAGCGTGTTCCTACAGCCCTTCTTTGACAGGTTGTAGAGGATAAAGTGCAGGTTGGAGAGAAGAGCAAGTTACTGGCGAAGATGGATGTTGTCATTGGAAATATTTTGAAGAATTTGGCGGATTTTACAGCGGAGGCGAATCGTTTGAGGGTGATTGTTCTGGAGAAGGAGAGAGCGAGACAGCAGCGCATCAGGCATCGTAGACGACGTTTGTGGATCCACCCCATCACAGCCAAGAGAATGACGCGTGGGGTCTATTCTACACTCTGCATGGACCTTCGACGAAACCCGGATAAATTTTTTGGATATGTTCGGATGAAAATGGAGAATTTTGATTACTTGGTGGAGCGCATTGCACACCTCATAAGAAAAGCGGACACCTATTGCCGCTTCTCTGTTTCACCCGCAGAGCGTCTGATGGTGACTTTAAGGTAAGCCACATTTATTGGATGTGCTCGCATCAGAGCACACTTTCACTGCAATCTTGTTGGTGGTAGTTTGTATCTCCAAGTGTTATAGCTGAGTTTTGGTATGTAATGCTGTGATTTAAAACTATTTGATTGTTTTTTAATTCCCCACAGATTTCTTGAAACTGGAGAATCCCTTTCGTCACTGCATTTCCAGTACAGACTCGGGATTTCTACCATATCTGGAATAGTGAAGTACACATGCCGTGCACTGTGGGACTCCTTAGCTGAAGAGTTTTTACCAGAGCCCACAACAGAGAGGTGGATTGAAATTTCAGAAAAGTTTCAACAGATATGTCAGTTTCCCAACTGCTTGGGCGCTGTGGACGGGAAACATATCCGCATTGTAAAGCCAGCCGGATCGGGATCGGAATATTTCAATTACAAGAAATATTTTTCAATTGTCCTCATGGCCATCGCTGACGCAGAATACAAATTTATTGCTGTTGATATTGGGGCCTATGGCCGCTCCAATGACTCTCAAGTTTTCAAACTGTCTGCCATGGGGCGTAAACTGTATGGAAACACCTTCCAGTTCCCACCACCTAGACCGCTGCCGCAAACATCTGGTCCACCTATGCCATTTGTCTGTGTAGGGGATGAAGCCTTCCAGCTGTCAGAACACCTTTTGAAACCGTACTCTAGCAGAGGATTGACAAGAACAAAACGCATTTTTAATTACCGCCTCACAAGAGCAAGAAGAATGGTTGAATGTACCTTTGGTATTCTGACAGCCAAATGGCGGGTCCTATTGACTGCGATCAACCTCAAGACAGAAACTGTGGACGAGGTGATCAAAGCTTGCGTGGTACTCCACAATTTTGTTATCTGCAAGGAACCCATTTCCATTGAGGACACCTCTGAAGAAACCACCTTGCAAGATTACCATGACATTACCACTAGAAGTTCTGTGACGGTTTCAGTAATGATGGACAATTTTGCACTATACGTTATGTCACCTCAAGGCAGAGTACCCTGGCAGGATGACAGAGTGTGAAAGATTTGTGCCCTTAACCAAACTTGTGTACCTTCTGTACCAACAGTATATACCTTTGCCAACCAAAGTTGGCTATCTTGTCATGGTCTCTATTTTTAGCTTTAGGCCACAGGTGTGTACCTGGTTGTGTTTTATGCAAAGTATTTCACCTTTTAACAAAAGTTGTGTACATTGTTAGGAAATCACCAACAATAAACACAACTTTTTAGGTGAAATACTTTGCTTCAAACACAACCAGGAACACAACTGTGGCAAAAAGCTAAAATTTACCCACAGTTATATACCTGGTTTTGAATACCTTTTTACCTTTTAAATACCCTGTATTTAACCTTTTTTTTAAACATATTTTGCCGCAGAAAGAAATGACAGACAACCAGTGTAAACAATAATTTAACTTTTATTTAAAATATTTTTTTTTTGTAAACTGTTTTTAAAGTTAAAAAAACTTTTTTAATAAAGGTTTGAAACCAACTGGGCATTTTTATTACAAAACACATCATAAATCTGTGTAGTGTGGGGTGGAAATACTGCTGGAGGGGCTGCGGGACACTTCGACACTGGGAGTGTGGAGAGAGGATTGGGATCGTGGTGGGGAAGGAACAGTTAGAGGTGATGGTGTGGAAAAAGCTACAGAATGGGTGGACATGTGGGAGGCAGAAGAGGTGGTGGGCGGTGGAGTGGAGGGTTGGGCAGGGACTGTAGGAGCAGATGATGTTGATGGCAAGTTGTATGGGGAAGGAGTTTGGTACGGGGAAGGAGTTTGGTACGGGGCAGGTTGCTGGAAGTGGGGAGATGTCTGGTACTGGGGAGGTTGCTGGTACTGGGGAGGTGGATGGTATGTAATAGGAGGGGGAGGATGGAAAGTGGCTGGAGGGGGTGGAGGAACTACTGTGGTGGGAGGAGGAGGTTGGGAGGTAACGTGCTGGAGAGCACCGTGGCATGAATGCATTACATGCATCTGCTGGGTAGGAGATAGCGTTTCCATGCGCTCCACAACAGACCTGAAAAAGGTGTGGTTTGGCGAAGATCTTGCTTCTGAATGCATGGTTTGCAGAAGTGTCTTCACCTCCAGAATGCTGGAGTTGATCTGCTGAAAGCCTGCGGAGATTTGCTCTGACAAGACTTTTAGACAGTTCTGGAAAGATGCATTCAGATGCAAGAACTCTGGCGCATAAGTCTTTTCCTGACCCCTCTGCCGCTGCCGCCCAGTACCCGCAGGTGTACTAGACTTGGCAGGGGCAGAAGGGTGGGATAAAGGGAAATCGCTCTCCTCACCAGCAGCTTCATGTAATGTAGGCGGCCACGATGCTCCTGTGCTGGTGGATGGGACAGATGGGTCGAATGTATGGGAAGACTGGGAAGGTGCAGATGTACCGGGGCGGTCGAAGTGTCCCTCGGTGCCGGTCTCCTCAGGGATCGCCTCAGAAGGGTCCAATCGTGCAGGCTCCCGAGTGCTGCTCACCGTGCTGTGGAATAAAGAGAAAAAAAAACAATTAAAATAGTGACATGGTATGGCCCTGGCTGAAAAAAAGTTACATCTAACAT
This sequence comes from Dendrobates tinctorius, assembly GCF_039654945.1. NCBI lineage: Eukaryota > Metazoa > Chordata > Amphibia > Anura > Dendrobatidae > Dendrobates > Dendrobates tinctorius. The sequence continues at coordinate 19,934,192 of NW_027361898.1, read as the reverse complement.
TTTTTTTCACATGTGGTGTGTAATATTTACCTTCTAGTGACCATTGTTTCCCGGAGGAACGACAGGGCTTGTGCGTACTTGTACTTGCTCCTGCGTCCTCCAGATCCACTCGGGGCCCGCATCTCTTTATTGAACTCCTTCTTGAAACGATCCCTCACAGACCGCCACCGCTTCACAATTCTGTCCCCTGAAACGAGAAACGAGTGGTTAGTATACAACATCAGTGTTTCCCAAACTCCAGTCCTCATGGTCCCCAGGGGTCATGTTTTCAGGATTTCCATAGTAAATAGAAATCCTGAACACATGATCCGTGGGGACCACGAGGACTGTTGTTCGGGAAACACTGGTTTACATCAAGCAACCGGTACTGTATATACTTACGCTCTTTAATCTGGGCCCGAGCATCGAGGTCCTCCCAGCGGTCCACAAGGAGCGAACAGATTTCCTCCCAGAGTCGCCGGGTAACAATCAGGTCAGCGTGGCGGCAGTCAGCCATATTCCAGAGCGGCTCCCTTTCTCTGACGAGATCGATGAGGTGGTCCACATCGATTCCTCCATCCTCACCGTCAGAGTCGGGAGCACGCTGTGAAGGCTGTTAAAGAAAAAGACAAAAATAACATAATTAGCCTCCACAAAAGAAATGAAATAAAAAGTGCAAAAAAACAAAGCAAAAATATTTATACTTACACGCTGGTGACCGCCGCGTTGCTGTCGCCGACGACCCTGGGAGGCACTGCGAGGACCTCTTGGCCGAGCACCAGATTGGGAAGACTAGAGAAGAAAACAAAAAATGTTATGTCTTTGGATGTAGGCATTTGTTTGCTGTGTGTGGTCTGCAGAACATTGTTTTCTATGTGTTTTGTGTAGTGTGATGTTGTGTTTCTGCGTTTGATGCCAAAAACTTACCAATTGTGAGCCCACTCCAGGTGTCTGTCCACCCCTTCCTTCTTCTTCTGGGAGCTCCTCTTCATCTTGTGATTCCTGTTTTCAAATAAAAGGCAATGAATAGACATATATTACAGAGATGATGGATTTTGGAAATAAAAACCGTCAAACGCTGACGATGCGAGGGAGGGCTCCCAGAAGAAGATGTGCTGTCCTGTTGATGGCCGGACTCCATGGCTGTGGGTATTGCTGCTGCTGTTGCTGCTGCCAGTGATGCCATTTCTGCTGCTGCTGCTGCTGCATCTCTTGGGCGGCTGTTGAATAAAGAGAAACAAAGGGGCAATGAATATCTTGATATTCCATGGCCCTAGTTTGGAGGAATGGGGGATTTGATAATTACCGTCTCTCATCTGCTGCTGGACTCCCCTCCCGTTGTTCAGCATGCTGCTCCATTTGGGGTGGTGGTGGTGCTGATGGTGCTGCTGCAGATGTCTCCTGCCTTGTCCTGCGCCTGGTTGCTGTCTTGGGTGCCATGTTGGGTGTGGCTGAGGGTCCCACTGTCTTGCTTTTATATATGTGTCTTGTGGGCAGAGCTACTGAGCATGCTCAGACCAAAAATACCGGATGCGGCGCTCATAGGCTTTCATTGTGTGAAAAAGCCGGACGCGCCGGATCCGGCGTGTCCGGCTTTTTCGCCGGAGACAAAAAAACGTTACAGTAGCCGTTTTTTCCAGACGCCGGATTGAGACACAATGCCGGATCCGGCGAAAACCGGATGAAACGCATGGCCATCCGGCGCGATTCGGCGCAAATGCAAGTCAATGGGGGGGAAACCGGATCCGGTATTGCATTTCGCCGGATCCGGTTTTTGTCAAAAGCGCCGGATCGCGCCTGACGGCGAAAACCTGATGTGTGAAAGAGGCCTTAGTCCATCGGCGTTACCATTTTGTTTGCCGGGTTTGTAGTGGATGGTGAAGTCTAGCGGTTGTAGGGCTAAACTCCACCGCAGTAATCTGGCGTTGTCTCCAGAGACCCGTTTAAGCCACACTAGGGGATTATGGTCTGTTAGGAGGGAAAACTGTCATCCATACAAATATGGTTGTAACTTCTTGAGTGCCCATACTACTGCCAGGCACTCCTTCTCGATGGCCACATAGCTTACTTCGCGGGGCAATTGTTTCCGACTCAGGTAAGCTACCGGGTGGTCTTGACCGTCCGGCCCGACTTGGCTCAGCACTGCCCCCAATCCAAACATAGAAGCGTCTGTGTGAAAAAAGAAACGTTTAGTTGGATCAGGTGCGGCCAATACTGGGGTATTTGTGAGGGCGTCCTTTAGCTGGCGGAAGTCTTCCTCACATTCGGGGGTCCAGGTTACCTGGCGGGGAAGGTTCTTATGGGTCAGATCAATGAGGGGCTTGGCTATGCTGCTGTAATTGGGGACAAATTTCCTATAATACCCTGCTGTCCCTAGAAGCGCCATGACCTGTGTTTTAGTGCATGGGGTGGGACATTTGGCTATGACTTCAATCTTGGCTGGTTCTGGGCGCTGTTTCCCACTTCCCACCCAATGTCCTAAGTACTGAACCTCTGCTTTGCCCACATGACACTTGTTGGGGTTCAAGGTGATTCCGGCCTTGTGGATCCAGTCCAATACTGTCTCTAGGTGATTTAGATACTCATCCCATGTCGCGCTGTAGATGGCGATGTCATCCAGGTAGGCACAAGCATAGTCCTGGAGACCATCCAGAAGCCGATCAGCCAGCCTTTGGAAGGTCGCAGGGGCATTCTTCATCCTGAATGGCATAACTCGAAACTGGAATAAGCCGAACGGGGTGACAAATGCAGACTTGGAAATAGCGTCAGGACTTAGGGGGATCTGACAATAGCCTTTGCATAGATTGATGGTGGTCAAATACTTTGCCCCCGCCAGCCAGTCTAAGAACTCATCCACACGCGGCATGGGATACGCATGCATCACCGTTTTCTCATTTAGCTTGCGATAGTCTACACAAAACCGTGTAGTCCCATCCTTCTTGGGCACTAACACTACGGGGGAAGCCCAGGGACTATCTGACTCTTCAATGACCCCTAAACGCAACATCTCTTGTATCTCTTGTCGCATCCCTTCTCGTACAGACTCAGGGACGCGGAAGGGGGGTTGTCTCGGGGGGTCTGATCCTGGGTCTCAACCTTGTGTTGTGCCAGGCGTGTGTATCCCGGTCTCTCTGAAAACATCCTCTGTCGCTTCCTCAACAACTCCTCTGCCTGCTGTCTCTCCCGGGGGAGGTTTTCTCCCAAGTATACCTGGTCCCATGTTTTAGACTGAGTCCTCTCCCCAAAGACAGGCAAGGGGAGTCCTGCTAAATCCTCTGCTTTGGGTGCACAGATGGCCACTACCTCTGCAGGGCGCTCCCGGTAGGGCTTCAGCATATTCACGTGGAACATGCAGATAACCCTGGGGTCGTCACAATCGGCGACATTGTAGGTGGTTCGGCTTTTTTCCCCACTACCTGGTAGGGCCCCTGCCATGCAGCTTGAACTTGTTCTGCCTAGTTGGTTCTAACACCAGGACCTTCTGTCCTATCTCAAAGGGGCGTTCTCTGGCCCTCCGATCGTACCATACGCGCTGGCACCGTTGGGCCGCCTGCATGTTCCCACGTACAGCCTGAGTCAGCTCCTGTAGGTGGTCCCGGAATTCCAGCACATAGGGCACAATAGGTATCCCTTCTATGGTTCCCTCCCCTTCCCAGTGTTCTCGCACTAAGTCTAGGGGTCCCCTTACCCACCTCCCATATAACAGTTAGAGCGGGGAGAACCCCGTAGATTCTTGGGGCACCTCCCGATAGGCAAACAGGAGGTATGGCAAGAATTTCTCTCAGTCCCTGTAGGTCCTGGTAAAAGTCCCAATGAGTTGTTTTAATGTTCCGTTAAAACGTTCACACAACCCATTGGTTTGCGGGTAGTACGGGGCGCTTCTAATGGACTTTACGCCGCACAGCTTCCACAGTTGGTTGGTTACCTCTGCTGTAAACTGGGTACCCTGGACCGAGATAACCTCCCTGGGAAATCCAACCTGTGAGAAAACCTGGAGCAGGGTAGCCGCCATTGTCTCTGCCAGTATGTTAGGTAATGCAACCACCTCTGGATACCGTGTGGCTTAATCTACCACTGTCAATATATACTTTTTCCCTGATGGACTGGGTTTGGCTAACGGCCCTATCATATCGACTGCTTCTCGGCTAACTGGCTCCTCCACAATGAGGGAGTGTAGTTTGGCCTTGCAGTGATCTCCCCTCTTGCCAATGCGCTGGCAACTGTCACAGGTCTGGCACTACTGACGAACATCATAGGTTACCCCCGGCCAAAAGAAGTTTTGTGTCAGACGATGCCTGGTGCGACTGACGCTGACGTGCCCGGCTAAGGGTATGTTATGAGAGATTCGCAGTAGCTCCTGCCTATATGTCTTGGGAACTACCAGCTGTCATTTTATAGTGGGGCTCGTCCCTGTGTGGCGCTGCTCTGTAACCCGGTAGAGGAGTCCCTGATGCCATACAAACTGTTCCCCTTCCAGTACTCCTCTCCCCTCCTGTGCTTTCCCACGATACCCCTGTAATGAGGGATCCTCAAGAACCTCCCTTTTAAACTCAGCTGGGGTGGCCCAAGAAATGTGACTGGCTATAGGAATACGTGTAGGGATGGGGTGTCTTACCTGGGCCTCCTCTGAGTGTGATTCCGCCTCCGCAGCTCGAGCTTGTCTCCGGGTGGTCACAAGATAGGTCTCAGCCAGAGGGGCGACCGAGAATGCAGACAACATGGGCCCCAAGTCATTTCTCAGCAAGACGTCTGCAGGCAAATCCTCCATCAGGCCACCCTCAACAAGGCCATCCCCGACTCCCCAGTTCAGGTGAATCCTGGCAGTGGGCAGTCAATGTCTGGCTCCCTCTGCTACACGGACGGCCACTGTCCGGTCCGTCTTCTCTTGGTTCCGGACGAGATGAGGCTTCACAAGGGTCAAAGTTGCGCCGGAATCTCTTAGTCCCTGCATACATTTCCCATTAACCTACACCTCCTTTCGATGCTGTTGTCGATTATATGCCCGGGCTGCCTGCACGGGGTCTACTTCATGCAGCACTTCCTCCATCTCTTTCATCCCCGGATTAGTCATAGCCCCCAATGCCAGGTCAGCTTTGCCCTGGTAGTAGTGTACAGCGGCCCGGTTGACGGTAGCCATTCCCACCTTTAGCCACTGGGTATGCTGAGTCCGGTTGGGACATTGTCTTTACAGGTGGCCCAGCTGATGGCAGGTGTGGCATCGCACCCCAGGGGGATTCTGGTAAGCCGGGGTTTTAGCTGGTCCCCCGACAATCTTCTGTGGTTTAGGGACCTCCAGACCCATGGGAGGGCCCCTAGTGACAGTTTTTGATCCAGACAACTGAGACTTCCTGGCATCATGATGTTCATCGGCCAGACGAGTGGCCTCCTCAAGAGTCATTGGCCGTCTGTCCCGAAGCCATTCTTGTGTCTCGGGGTTAAGTCCAGTAAAGAATCGCTCTAACAAGAAGAGCTGGAGGATGTATTCCTTAGTTGTTGCTTGGCTCCCTTGTACCCACTGTAGCCGTGACCACCGTAGTTTACAGGCCCATTCAGAGTGGGTATCTGTTACCTGTTTTATAAGTCCACGGAACTTTTGGCGGTATGCCTCTGGTGTCATTGCATACAGGGCCAAGATCACTTCTTTGACCCGCTCATAGTCCATACAGTTCTACCGTGCGATAGGCATCTGCTGCCTGGCCTGTCAGCTTGCTGCCAGAACCTGAACCCAATCCTCCGACTTCACTTGATGAAGGGCACACTGCCGCTCAAAGTCATGCAGAAAGCCATCAATGTCTTCCTCTGCCTCTCCCAACTGTCGGAAGGCATTATACTGGATTTTTGTGTGACTTACTACTGACGGTACCTGGGCGGAGGCCAGAGCTCCCCCTGCTCGCTGACTCTCCTCTCTCCGTTCTGCCATCTCCATCTTGGCTAGCTCTATCTTGGTCCGCTCTGCCATCTTTTCCTTCAGATGAGTACGCACATCAGCCATCACCTCTCGTATGATCTCTACTGCAGGGTTTGGGCCATAGAACGCCAGCCTGCTCTTTACCTCCCTCTGGAATTCAGTCTCTTCCACGTTCACATTGGGGGGCGCTGCACTGTCGTGTTCCATGATGGCTGCTATCAAATCCGCTTTTGTTTTGTTGCTGGCGATTAACCCTCGAGCTTCCACAGGTCTTTTAGTGTATTCCTCTTTAACTTCTGGTAGTTGTTTTCCATTCAGTCCTTTACTCCTATAGACGGGGTATCAGATCCCGCTGTCTGCCACCAGTGTAACGTTGTCTTCTGTGCTGTAATATCGCTTCACATTACCACCCCATGTTTCAGGAGGTCCACTCTGCTTTTCCTCACTTCTGAATGAAGGACGCTTACCCGAAAGGCTTTGTAACTATTCACAAGGATCTTTTCACAGATGCTGACAAAAGAAGGTTCTACACGGTTGGTTCTGGTGTTTAGCAGTCACTATCCATTGGTGGCACAGTGGTAGAAGCTGACACTTTCGTGTCTAAGTGTGACTCCACTGTGCCACCAACGGATAGCGACTGCTCTACACCAGAACCAACCGTGTTTTAGCAAAGCAAGCTTACTCAGCTTGTCCAATTCAGTCACAGAAACAGCACAAGGTTCTTCACAAAATATCATCATTCCGTTCCCTGTACTGTCCTTCAGTCCTCCAGGAATATCGCAGGGTCGTACCATCGCCTTCGGTACTGCAGCATCCTGACTGGTCAGACTAACCCACTTCAGGAGTTCCCTGTCCGCTTCGCTTTGGACGTTTAAGGTTGTTCCCACGAAGTTAGCTGCTACCATATTGATGCTGCCCTGTATTCCTCCACCACCGTGTGACTGTCAGCCCATAGGCCCTGGACAACTGGGCTCTTTTGCATGAACATTATGGGACTCAACTATCCTGTCTGGGCTCCCAGCCCCTTCTGCCTGAACCCAGGAAGCTCCCCAAGCTACTCTAAGTTGGCCCCTCCTAACTAACTAAATCCTATTGGTCTAACCTACTCCTATCTTATTCTATTGTGCCTCCCCCTCTAGTGGCTAAATCTAAATCCTACACTTTTCCTATGTCAGTTTAACACATGAACATCAGTACGTTTGTAATATATTAGCATATGCACAGTGTAATAAAATATATATATATATATATATATATATATATATATATATATATATATACACGTATATACATTACACAACACGGCAATTATTATAAAACATAATATACCAACACAAAAGACAAATATACCAACTTCTCAGGGATGTACACAAGGAGTGCAGGGCATTAGATTTGTCCCTCATACCCCTTACACACTACCAATACGTGCCTGTGTTTGTATTACCCAATAAGCGTGCATAGACTTATATACAATAAAGTAATCTGTCATATGATAGGTTTCTCTTTATAATGGAAACCTCACTCTCCATTGAGGGGGAGGACACCTTCCAATAACCACTGGGGATCCATATCCTTTCTACCCATATCTCCTCATTTAGTAGTTCGTAATGCTCACCTAGAAGGAAGTAGTTCCGGGATATTCTGGCATCATTTCCCTGCATCTTACCACCCTACTAAATGAGACGATATGGGTAGAAAGGATATGGATCGCCATATCCATGCATTTGTAGTGCAACGTCAATTACCAATTGGATTGGTTCTCTAATAATCAAAGCACTAGCACTTTATATTAGTAACTGGAGACTATCCACTGATTCTTTCACTCACTAGTATTATGTGTTTTTAAAGAGCGTGTACTTTACATTTTTAAATTAGAATGAAAAGTTAAGTTTAATTTAGGGTCCTTAACCCCTTCACGACATGCATGTCAGGTCTTCCCCTTTGATCTGTGCTCCGGTACTGATCCCACATCTTTTCCGGCACATGTCAGCTGACATGTGCCCCTAACAGCCACAGGTGGAATCACAATTCACCTGTGGTTGTTAACCTGTTAAATGCCGCTGTCAATCTCTGACAGCGGCATTTAAAGCAATTGCGCCGGAAACGCGTCACTAATCCCACCCATCGGCACCTGTGTCACCTGACCGTGGGTGGCCGATGGGTTGGCATGACAACCCGGGGTCTTCAGCAGACCCCTGTGTTTGCCATAGCTGGATAACTATGAGCGCCGCCCAGCGGTCGGTGCTCATAGCAAGTGAGCATTTCTGCTACACAGAGCAGGGCTGCAGCCCTGCTCTATGTAGCACAAGGGATCAGATGATCGCACCCTCCAGTCGTCCGTGGAGACTATTTAAGCAAGTGTAAAGTAAAAAAAAGTTTATAAATATATTAAAAAAATATATAAAAGTTTAAATCACGCCCCATTCTCCCCATTCAAAATAAAACAAAAAAATACACATATTTGGTATTGCCACGTTCAGAATCCTCCGATCTATCAATATATAAAAATAATTAATCCGATCAGTAAACGACACAACGAGGAAAAACGTAAAAATGCCAGAATAATGTTTTTTTATTGCCGCAACATTGCATTAAAATGCATTAACAGGCGATCAAAACATTGTATCTACACCAAAATCATATTAATAAAAGCATCAGCTCGGTGTGCAAAAAATAAGCCCTCACCTGGCCCCAGATCATGAAAAATGAAGGCGCTATGGGTCTCAGAACATTACATAATTTTTTTTGTTAACAAACTTTGGATTTTTTTCACCACTTAAATATAAAAGAACCTATACATGTTTGGTATCTATAAACTCGTATTGACCTGGAGATCATGATGGCAGGTCAGTTTTAGTATTTGGTGAACATGGTAAAAAAAAAAATAGTAGAATTGCATTTTTTTTTTTTTTTTGCAATTTCACCGCACTAGGAATTTTTTTTCCCATTTTCCAGTACACTATATGGAAAAAAACAATGGTGTCATTCAAAAGTACAACTAGTCCCACAAAAACAAGCTCTCACATGGCCATGTTGATGGAAAAATAAAAAAAGGAATGACTCTGGAAAGATGGGGAGCAAAAAATAGAAATGCAAAAACGAAAATGGGCTGCAGCGTGAAGGGGTTAATATGGATCTTTATTTGCCTCTGATAATATATGTGTAGTATATGATAACCCTATGCTGACCTAAAACAGCATTAAATTAGTGTTTTAATAATACACCCATGCATATATACATTTATTAAAAATGTATACAGTACATGGGAGTATCTCTTTCAGACTAAGTATTAAAATGTCTCTGTATTATGAGCATTGTCATGTGTCTTACAACTGGTGCTACATATATATATATATATAAATATTAAAGTTGTTTTTGTTTTGATTGTGTCAATTATGTACTTACAGCTAATATTTATCTTTTTTTATTATTATGATTACATGTATCTTATGGCTGCAATTAGCCTGGAACCTGGCTGTACGTTTTGAGGACTCACCACTAATAATGCAAGACTGCTTTCTTCTTTCCTACAAGGTACAGCTTAGAAAGGGTAATATATGAGTATACCATGAATATATAATTACTTACATTTTCTTTGACAGCTTTCCTTGCCGTGTCCTCGTGACAAGACAGTGTTAGTAGCCCAAAAGTCATGTTTAATAATGGCAGTATCAGTGGACCTTGAAATGGCCAGAAATGCCACTTGCCACTCTGAGAAGGTAAAAAAGTAGTTGATGTCAATGTGTACAATGTAGGAGTGTACCTAGGGAACAGGATGGCGCAATTGTGTTTTACCCTGGAGACCATATCGGTTACATAAGCAGTTTTGCTCACCTGGTAGGGTTGTGTGAGACACAAAACTAAATTGGCATCTCGGGTTGGAACATCCAATGTAATAGTAGAAAATAAACAGCTTTACTAATTCTTGGTGTTTGTTTGAATTTTCTATCGAATCCCCACCAGCAGCTTAGAACATACATTTTTTCATTATTAATGTGTAAGTTTGCATTCTTTTAATGTGCAAGAAGAATCTTTTATTTAAATGCATCAGTATGACACCATAGCTCGTTAATATCTTTTTGTTGGAGATGTGGGTCCACAGATGCTTAGCCATTAGGTCCAAGACTAAGCAGATAAAGCATTTATAATGAAAGGTCTAGAGTAAGTCCTACAGTCTTGGGCTGCCACAGGGATTCATGAGCTGGGTAAAGTTGGTGCAGCTAAAAGAATAAAATAGAATATGGTGGGAAAAACGTTTATAGTTTTACAACTCTTCTTCTATTTTTTTGCTTTGGTTAATGTAAAAGAAAACAAACAAACAAACAGATGTCTAAAGGATCTGTTAAATAAAAATAAATTATGGGATACTTAAAATTATTTTAAAAGGTAAGTTTAGGTTTAGCCCTTGTGAAAACACTTATTTAAAACTACAAGCAAATGAAAAAATGCACAGGTGCATCTCACAAAATTAGAATATCATCAAAAAGTTTATTGATTTCAGTTCTTCAACACAAAAAGTGAAACTCATATATTATATAGAGTCAATACAAACAGAGTGATCTATTTCATGTGTTTATTTCTGTTAATGTTGATGATTATGGCTTACAGCAAATGAAAACCCAAAAGTCACCCAACACCATAAAAAAAAAAGGCAAAAAACTGCTTTATCAATTATCATCATACAACTGAACAAAAAGTGGAATAACACGCGATCAAAAAGACATATGTAAATAAAAATGGTACTGCTGAAAACGTCATCTTGTCCCGCAAAAAACAGAGCAGTATGGCGGCTTATCGGCAGAAAAATAAAAAACCTTTAGCTCTCAGAATGAAGCGATGCAAAAATATTTTTTTCTATAAAATAGTTTTTATTGTGTAAAAGCACCAAAGCTTAAAAAATTATATAAATTAGGTATCGCTGTAATTGTACTGACCCACGTCATTTAGTCTCCATATATCAACAGCGCAGCTGCTTAGTACCCCACAACACAGATATAACAACATATCAGGACTGCATTATAATCAGATCAGTTCAGCACAGCATTATCAGTACTACTTATCAATTAACAACTGACAATTAACAAATCACCAACAAACAAAAGGAGAATAGAAGTAATAAAGAAGGAAAGAAACATAGAAAAAGTATAACAGAGCAGGATCAAGACAATCTGCTTGCAATATTTTCAGTATTAACAAATACTGATCATAACAAACAGAGACAGTAACCCTTGTTGTAGATACAGACAAAGCAAATGGAAAATCATCACACTTCATAATGAAATAAAACAATTGTTAACAGCACTTAAACAAACAGACAATCAAACAAGAGATAAAAAAAGATACTGTATATATACCTTTTTTTACCTGAGGGGTTTTCCCGTTAGAAATCCCCACAAACTGACTCCAGAAAGCCTCTTTTCCCGGAGAGAAAACTGTGTGAGTAACAAATCTACTCACTTACCCGGGATCTGCTTTTCTGTTCAGGACAGAGGCAGTCAATTGTTCAGTCTGAGATGAAAGTCAAAGGGGAATATTTTATCTCGCTGGGGCCCCCAAGTTGTCGGAGAAGGGATTTCTATGTCTCCTCAGGTATATCTATACCTTTGATAACTCTCTTCTCGACCCTCTCCAATCCGGTTTCCGCTCTTTACACTCTACTGAAACTGCCCTCACTAAAGTCTCTAATGATCTACTAACAGCTAAATCAAATGGTCATTACTCCATGCTAATTCTCTTGGATCTCTCTGCAGCATTCAACACTGTGGATCATCAGCTCCTCCTCACTATGCTCCATTCCATTGGCCTCAAGGACACCGTTCACTCCTGGTTCTCCTCCTATCTCTCTGACCGCTCCTTTATTGTATCTTTTGCTGGTTCCTCCTCTCATCTTCCCCTTACTGTTGGGGTTCTTCAAGGATCAGTCCTGGGCCCCCTCCTCTTCTCTTTGTACACTGCCCCTATTGGTCAAACAATCAGTAGATTTGGTTTCCAGTACCATCTCTATGCTGATGACACCCAATTATATGCTTCTTCTCCTCACATCTCGCCTGCCTTTCTAGAAAACACCATTGATTGTCTAAACCCTGTGTCTAAGATCATGTCCTCACTATATCTGAAACTGAACCTGTCAAAGACTGAACTCCTTGTGTTTCCTCCCGCTACTAATGTACCTATACCCGACTTTGCCATGTCCGTGTGTGGTTCCACTATTACTCCCCAGCAACATGCCCACTGTCTTGGGCTCATACTTGACTCCGAGCTTTCCTTTGCCCCCCACATCTGATCACTGGCTCGCTCTTGTTAGCTGCACCTCAAAAACATTTCTAGAATTCAACCTTTTCTTCCTTTTGACTCTGCAAAAACTCTTACTGTTTCTCTTATTCATTCTCGTCTCGACTATTGTAACTCTCTTCTAATCAGTCTCCCTCTTACCAAACTCTCCCCACTCCAATCTGTCTTGAATGCTGCAACCAGGATCATATTCCTCACCAATCGTTACACCAATGCCTCTACCTTGTGCCAGTCATTACACTGGCTACCCTTCCACTCCAGAATTCAGTATAAACTTATTACCCTCACCCACAAAGCTCTCCATGGCTCAGCACCACCCTACATCTCCTCCTTTGTTTCAGTATACCACCCTACCCGCGCCCTCCGTTCTGCTGATGACCTGAGGTTAGCATCCTCAATAATCAGAACCTCCCACTCCCGTCTCCAAGACTTTACACGTGCTGCGCCAATTCTTTGGAATGCACTTCCCAGGACAATATGATTAGTCCCCATTCCCCACAATTTTAAGCGTGCCCTGAAAATGCATTTATTCAGACAGGTCTACCGCCTCAACACATTAACCTAATCTATCCCTGTGTGGCACAGCCATAAGTTTTTCCATAGCCAGGTTCCCCGCATCATGTTCCCACATGCTTTATGCATCCATTAGCCCTTTGTGCCCATACTGTTACACACTTAACATTATGGCTGGTCCATACAATCAGGGCAATTGTTACCACCCACCTTTCGTGTCTACCTTTTTCCTCATAGATTGTAAGCTTGCGAGCAGGGCCCTCATTCCTCTTGGTATTGTCATGTCCGCCATGTCTGTTTTGCCTCATGACCCCTGGAGCGGTGTGCACACGCATCTCATGTCTGCTATGCTGCATGTTCCCTAGAGCAGTGTGCACACTCACCTCATGACTGTTGGGCTGCAAGATGCCTGCGTTTCTGCTCTGCCTTCTGTGATCATCTCTGTGTTCCAAAAACCCCTGATCATGTGACCTTTCCTAGGCTCCAGCGCTGTCTGGTTCTGCAATCATCTCTGCATGTCTGGAACCCTGATCATGTGACCTTTCCCAGCTTCCAATACTGTCTGGTTCTGCAATCATCTCTGCATGTCTGGAATCCCTGGTCATGTGACTGCTCTCTGTGATCCTGGAGGATCTGAACTGGAAGTTCTCCCCTGGTCCTGACCCGGAAGTACTGGTGCAATGGTGCTATATGAGACCGCCTCTCCCTATGGTCAGGGCCTGATTATTGTGTTGCTTCCCTGCATGCATGGCTGCTTGGTCTGCTGGCTCGCTCCCTCTATTCTGTGCCCTTGCACTCTACCCTGTCGTGCGTCTCTGCACACACTCCGTGCTCGTACTCTGCCTCTTGTCTCGTGCCATGTCTTGTGTTGTCTCTCGTGCCATGTTTGTCCTTGCCTTGCTTTGCTTTGTAGTACTTCCACTGTTCTCTGTCTTAGTTTGTTTTGCTATGTCTCGCCTTAGCTATTCTTTGACTTGTAGTACTTCTCATGTTTCTTGCTTCTGCCTGGTTTTCCGTACTCTGTCCTATGGTGCTCTCTTGCACATTTCCATGTCTAGTCCCAAGGTGCTCCCTTGGCCCTCCTCTGGGCTTCGGCCTACTCTCCGCTGCTAGACTCTGTCCTCGCTCTGTCCTGGCTCTGTCTCTGCCTATGTTCCGCTCCGTGTTCTGTACCTTGTCTTGCCTTGTTTCTTGCCTAGTCTTGCCTTGTTCCTTGCCTTGTCCTTGTCTTGAACCTCGGCGTGGGTTCCCCTTGGCCGTCTCCTGTGCCGTGGTAAGTGTCTCGTGTTTGTGTACAGCCGTGTGCACTGGCCAGTGAGGCGAGCCTCCTGCGTGGCTACTAGCACGCAGCCCTTCCTTGAACCCTGGCATGGCTCCTAGCACGCACCCTGCCTTGAACCCTGACCCTGGCGTGTCTCTTTGCATGCGCAGGACTCTGCTTTGTTACCTTGTGCCTTGGCGTGTCTCTATACATGCACCCTGTCTTGTTTGTTACCTTGTGCTTTGGCTTGTCTCTATACACGTACCCTGTCTTGTTTGTTACCTTGTGCCTTGCCATTTCTGTACACATGCACCCTGTCTTGTTTGTTAAGCCTTGAACCTTGGCATATCCCCTACACATGCACCTTGCCTTGCACCTTGCTTTGTACCTTGGCGTGTCCCCTACACACGCACCTAGCCTTGCACCTTACCCTGGACCCTGGTGTGCCCCTATCACGCACCCTGCCTGGAATTCTGCCTTGGACCTCGGCATGTTCCTTAACACACACCATGCCTGGAGATCTGTCGTGCCTCCTTGCCTGAACCCTGGTTTGCCTGCCGGATGCCCGGAACCTGCCGATCACTGCCAGAGATCGTAAGCCTGATGACTGCGGCCTGATGCCAGGAACTGATATCCGCAGCCTGATCATGTCGATCGTTGCCAGCTGTCTGGAGTCCGATGCCATTGTGGCTTTGCCTGTACCCAGGCGTGCCTCCTGGCACGTACCATGCTATGGACCTAGGCGTGCCCACCCACGCACCTTTCCGTGTTTGCTTTCTCACGTTTTTACACTGTATGTGATCCTGAGTTATCCTAATGAAGATACCTTGCACCTACGTCTTGTCTTGTCTTGCTTCCTGCTCATCCTTGTCGTCAGACACTTGCACATAGTGTTCCCCTGAGCCGGCCATCTGGTCCCAGCAGTCGTGGTGGCTCACCCCCTTGGTCTTGCCCCTGACACTCCCTGTATAGGGGGTGGATTAGCACAAGGTCAGCTTGCCCTCTGTGGGTGGGTGCCACGACCCATAGGTTCCACTCAAAAAACGGCTCAGCAGAAGCTGAGTCCATCACAGGTATCTGTTATGATCTATGTGATTATTGTTATGCTGTAATGTCTATTGTCTGTAGAAGTCCCCTTTGAAATCTAAAGTGCTGTGGAATATGTCGGCGCTATAGAAATAAAATGTATTATTATTATTTTACCTTATGGGTACCTATGCAATGAAGCATAATCAGAGAGACAGACTGCACGTTGCCCTTCCAAATAGTCTCCCAAAGTTTATTGACAGCGTAATCTTTTATAGAGCAAGATTACAGGAAATAAGATTACATAACAATTGGCAAAATAAAGAGTGAGTTTACGCAATCATTGGCAAAAAGTTCGGTTATATAACAACTTGTCAGCCATATCCTGGGACACAAGATAAAATTAAATCAAGAATGACAGGAACATGGGGGAGGTATATAGTTCGTGGAACTATATCTTTTAGCTCATTTGGCTTAAAGGATGTATCTTGGCCTGGACATTTTCAGAGAATTCTGAAGAACTGACCACTAGCCAAAAGTATTTAACCATGTAGACAGATGATAATTATACTGGAGTCATGGGTTATGGACTTGTTTTTCTTATATTTTTCTTAACTTTAGGAAACAGAAATTAACCATTTCTTTAACAATCTATTTCATGTGTTTATTTCTGTTAATGTTGATGATTATGGCTTACAGCAAATGAAAACCCAAAAGTCACCCAACACCGTAAAAACTTTTAGTTCTCAGAATAAAGCAATGCAAAAATATTCTTTTCTATAAAATAGTTTTTATTGTGTAAAAGCACCAAAACAAAAAATTATATAAATGAGGTATCGCTGTAATTGTACTGACCCGAAGAATAAAGCTGCCGTACCAATTTTACCACATGCGGAACGGTATAAAAAAAAAATCAATTCCTGAATTGTTGGTTTTTGTTCACTCTGACTCCCAAAAATCGGAATAGAAAGTGATCAAAAAATGTCATGTGCCTAAAAATGGTACCAATAAAAACTTCATCTCGTCCCACAAAAAAACAAGTCCTCACATGACTCTATCGGCCAAAATATGAAAAAATTATAGCTCTCAAAATATGGTGATGCAATAAAAAGTCCTGCCGTGCGCCGAAACAATGGTTTCTCACCACATATGTGGTATCGGCGTACTCAGGAGAAATCGCACAACAAATTTCTCCTGTTACCCTTATAAAAATGCAAAATATGGAGATAAAAAGATTTATTTGGGAAAAATGTGATTTTTTTTTTTTAATTTCCACGGCTCTACCCTATAAACTTCTGTGAAGCACCTGTGGGTTCAAGGTGCTCAATACACATCTAGATAAGTTCCATAGGGGGTCTAGTTTCCAAAATGGTGTCACTTGTGGGGGTTTCCACTGTTTAGGAATATCAGGGGCTCTTCAAACGCGACATGGCGTCCGCTAATTATTCCATCAAATTTTACATACAAAAAAGGCAAATGGCGCGCCCTCCCCTTTGAGTCCTGCCATGCACACAAACAGTAGATTTCCCCCACATATGGGGTATCAGAATGCTCAGGAGAAATTGAACAACAAAATGTACTGTATTGTCCATTTTCTCCTGTTACCCTTGCGAAAGTAAAAAAAAAAAAAATAGGTCTAAATGAAAATTTTTGTTGAAGAAAAAAAATTCCTGTGAAGCACCTGATGGGTTGATAAACTTCTTGAATGTGGTTTTGAGTACCTCAAAGGGTGCAGTTTCTAGAAAGGTGTCACTTTTTGGTATTTTCTGTCATGTACACTCCTCAAAGTCACTTCAACTATGATGTGGTCCCTTAAAAAAAAGATTTTGTAAAATTTGTTGAAAAAATGAGAAATCGCTGGTCAACACTTTTAACCCTTATAACTTCCTAACTAAAAAAAATGTGGTTCCAAAATTGTGTTGATGTAAAGTAGACATGTTGGAAATGTTATTTATTAACTATTTTAATGTAGATAAACTATAGGAAAAGAAAGCACAATAGGGTCTTATCCGGATAAAATGTTAAAGGAAATAGTAGAAATATACTCACCCTTTCCAGGAGAGTTTAAGACATGTAAGATCCGTGGTCAGCCTGCTGCACGTCCAAAGGTCAACTCTGTGACCGCCAAAACTTCAGTTTCTTATGGAGCAAATTCATGGACTTTTAGTGCGCTGCTTGACAAAATGACGAATCCAGGTTGTGATAAAAGATTTAACTATTTATTTCCCAACGCGTTTCGAAGTGTACAGCACTTCTTCCTCAGGGGATGACATATATCAAATATATATATATGTCATACCCTGAGGAAGAAGTGCTGTACACTTTGAAACGAGTTGGGAAATAAATAGTTAAATCTTTTATCATAACCTGGATTCGTCATTTTGTCAAGCAGCGCACTAAAAGTCCATGAATTTGTTCCATAAGAAACTGAAGTTATTAACTATTTTGTGTGATATGACTCTCTGATTTAAGGGCATAAAAATTAAAAGTTGGAAAATTGTGAAATTTTCACCAAATTTAATTTTTTTTTCACAAATAAACGCAAGTCATATCAAAGAAATTTTACCGCTATCATTTAAATACAATATGTCATGACAAAACATTCTCAGAATCAGTGGGATCCATTGAAGCATTCCAGAGTACTTACCTCATAAAGTGACTGGTCAGAAGTGTAAAAATTCTGTACCATCTGAAGTATCGTTAAGCCCCATGAACCTGTTATAGCACTCCCTGACAAATTTTCAGGAGAAAAGGACCAGTTCAGAATTTTTAAAGAGAGTTGTAAATTATTGTTTACTTTGCGCCCCTGGTCATCAGGGAATGAGTCACAGCGGGTGGGAATTATAATGTCACTTTTGCAGGGGGGTCCTCAGACCTGGGCATTTTCCCTACCCTCTCTTGCTCCTGAACATCTTTCGGACACCTTTTTTGACGCTTTAGGACAGATCTATGACGAACCTGACAGGGTCAAGGTGGCAGAGACAAGGATCATGAACCTGACACAGGGGAACCGGACAGTAGAAGACTATTGTACTGAGTTTTGTCAGTGGTCTTCTGAGGTCCTGTGAAATGACGCAGCTCTCAGATGCCAATTTCTCATGGGTCTTTCGGAATCTCTAAGGGACGCTCTGGCTCTACATGCTCCACCTGGTTATTTGGTGGAGGCCATGACCCAGGCTATCTGCATGGATCAGAGGATGCGGGAAAGATGCGAGGTGCATAAAGAGGCTCCATTTTGTCCAACTGGCCCGGTTTGTGCACCTGAGGTGGAACCTATGGACGTTGGTGCTGTCAGCTCAAGGTTTAAGGAGAGGAGACACAGTCAGGAACTTGGACTTTGCCTCTATTTTGGCCAAACTGGACATTTCTTAAAGGATTGCTTGGCATGACCTTCAGCAAACAAGCCGTCTGCAAACGCCTAAGTGTGGGTGATTGTCAAGGAGGTCACTCAGACTTACAGGTACACTTTTAGGGCCCCATCACACATAGCGACTCACCTGCGATCCCGATAAAGCGTCGCTGTGTTCGTTAGTTACCAGCGCTGATGCAGGGAGCTGGTAACTAATGTACACATCGGGTATCCAAGGGATGTGCGTCCCTTAGATACCCGATGTGTACGTTAGTTACCAGCTCCCTGCATCAGCGCGCTGGTAACTAACGTACACATCGGGTATCTAAGGGATGCCCGTCCCTTGGATACCCGATGTGTACGTTAGTTACCAGCAAATCGCTGGTCTCCCGCCTGTCACACGCAGCGATGCGTGCTGGCCAGCGGGAGACCAGCGACCAAAGAAAAGTCCAGAGGTTTCCCAGAGCGATCAGTGATACCGGCAGGGTGGCCGGTCGCTGATCGCTGTCACACACAGCGATCTCGCTGGTGAGATTGCTGTTGTGTCACAAAACTTGTGACTCAGCAGTGATCTCGCTAGCGAGATCGCTATGTGTGATGGGGCCTTTACTCCTCTCATAAGGTGTTATTGAATGTTGAACTTATTTTCCAAGATCAATGTCTGTTCATATTTGCCTTTGTTGACTGGGTATCTGCTGCTAATTTCATAGGTGCAAGACTGGTTCTGAAGTTAGGATTAGGGACAGTTAAGCTAGAAAGCCCTATTTAAATCGTGGCCATTGACAGAACACCATTGCTCAAAAATCTGGTTTGGTTAGTTAGGGTGGATTTCATACTCAAGGTGGGGACTATTCATATGGAATCTATCTCCTGTTATGTTTTGGACAATTTACCTGCTGGAATTGTGTTGGGTATTCCTTGGTTGTGTATGCATAATCCAACTATTGACTGGAATCGGAGAGATATTGTCAAATGGGGTCCTTATTGTGTTGAACACTTAAACCTGTGCATGTTTGTTCCATTAGTCTGGAGGTCTTTCGGAAACCCTGAAAGACTTTGGAGATGTTTTTTTGGAAAAAGAGTCTGAGATATTACCTCCTCACCACCCAATGGCCACAAATGTGAAAAAAAGGACCTACCTTTACGACTGGCAAATCTTGGAACATCATTTACATTCTTAACATATTTAGACTCTCATTTCAATAAATTCAAATGGTTCAAAATCATTTTCCGAATCAGTTGGGAATGGTGCATAACACTGGTCTCTGATTCATCTCTTTTTTTTTTTTCATTCTTTTTAGGGGACACCATTTTCTCTCGAGTTTTAACACTACTTCTTGGCCTACTTTAAACACGTCCATTCTATTATAACCTCTCTCAACAAATGTCTCTGTTATTTGCAACATGTGCTTGTGATGGTCTGCATCGCTGTTACATATTCTGTGAGGTCGTAAGAACTGACTTCTAAGGTTGGATGTTCTTAAAAGGTCCGAGGATCTGTTTGAATGAACATAGATCTGCTATCTGCTAAGATATACAGAGAAAATTGTTGAAAGGGGAAGAGATGGGAAAAACATTTGGAATTGAAAGTGAAAATACCAAAAAAGCATAGTGAGAATAGGGTTGAATAACACTTACTATAAAGAGAGAATGATGTTTGCGACCTTAGATGGTGCATCCTGAAACAGGTCAAGAGTACTGATGAACAAGAAGTGAGATTTAAAAGGAACTTGCAATATTAACCCCTTCCTGATATCAGACGTACTATCCCGTCCATGGGACCCGGGCCCCTATGCCCATGGACGGGATAGTATGTCTAGCGCGATCAGCGGCGCCCACGTGGTGAGCGCCGCTGATCGCGGCCGGGTGTCAGCTGATTATCACAGCTGACACCCGGCACTATGTGTCAGGGGCGGTCACGGACCGCCCCCGACACGTTAACCCCTTGCACACCGCGATCAAACATGATCGCGGTGTACCGGGAGTTAAAGGGAAGCATCGGCAGGGAGGGGGCTCCCTCCGTGCTTCCCTGAGCCCCCACGGCAGCGCAATGTGCAGCGCTGCTGCGGGGGACTCCTTTCCTCCAGGCCCCCGGATCCAAGATGGCGACAGGGGCCTTCGGGGGCCTGGAGGAAGCTGGCTTCCTCAGTGCCTGCAAAGCGCAGGCATGAGGAAGCCTTGTGCACTGCCTGTGACAGATTGCTGATCTGTCACAGTGATCTGTGATGTGACAGATCAGCGATCTGTCACAGGACAGTGATGTCCCACCTGGGACTATGTAATAAAGTAAAAAAAAAATTAAAAAAAGTGTAAAAATAATTTTAAAAAAATCGCCAAATAAATTAGTAAAAAAAAAAAAAATATTCCCCAATAAATTCATTTTTTGAAAATAAAAAAACCCCAAAACAATAAAAGTACACATATTAGGTATCGCCGCGTCCGTAGCGACCCTCCCTATAAAACTGGCCCATTAGTTAACCCCTTTAGCGAACCCCTTAAAAAATAAAAATAAAAAACTAAGCAAAAAATAATGATTTATTATCATACCGCCAAACAAAAAGTGTAATAACGCACGATCAAAAAGACGCATATAAATATCCATGGTACCACTGAAAACGTCATCTTGTCCCGCAAAAAACAAGCCACCACACAGCATCATCAGCGAAAAATTTAAAAAGTTATAGCTCGCAGAATAAAGCGATGCAAAAATAATTATTTTTTATATAAAATAGTTTTCATTGCATAAAACCGACAAAACATAAAAAAAGACCTAAATGAGGTATCGCTGTAACCATACTGACCCGAAGAATAAAACCGCTTCATCAATTTTACCGCACGCGGAACGGTGTAAACGCACTCCCCCAAAAGAAATTCATGAAACGCTGGTTTTTGTTCATTCTGCGTCCCAAAAATCGGAATAAAAAGCGATCAAAAAATGTCACGTGCCCGAAAATGGTACCAATAAAAACGTCAACTCGTCCTGCAAAAAATAAGACCTCACATGACTCGGTGGGTCAAAATACGGAAAAATTATAGCTCTCAATATGTGGTGATGCAAAAACTATTTTTACAATAAAAAGCGTCTTTTAGCGTGCGACAGCTGCCAAAAATAAAAACCGCCATAAATAGTAAATCAAACCCCCCGTTATCACCCCCTTAGTTAGGGAAAAATAATAAAATTAAAAAAATGTATTTATTTCCATTTTTCCATTAGGGCTAGGGTTAGGGCTAGGGCTAGGGTTAGGGCTTGGGTTAGGGCTGAGATTAGGGTTAGGGGTGTGTTGGGGTTCGGGTTGGAGTTAGAATTGGGGGTTTCCACTGTTTGGGCACATCAGGGGCTCTCCAAATGCAACATTGTGTCTGATCTCAATTCCAGCCAATTCTGAGTTGAAAAAGTCATATGGTGCTCCTTCCCTTCCAAGCTCTGCCATGCGCCCAAACAGTGTTTTACCCCCACATGTAGGGTATCAGCCTACTCAGGACAAATTGCAAAACAATTTTTGGGGTCCAATTTCTCCTGTTACCCTTAGGAAAATAAAAAATTGGGGGCAAAAATATCATTTTTGTGGAAAAAAATGATTTTTTTATTTTCACGTCCGAGCGTTATAAACTTCTGTGAAGCACTTGGGGGTTCAAAGTGCTCACCACACATCTAGATAAGTTCCGTGGGGGGGTCTAGTGTCCAAAATGGGATCACTTGTTGGGAGCTTCAATAGTTTAGGTACATCAGGGGCTCTCCAAACGCACATGACACCCGCAGACCGTTCCATCAAAGTCTGCATTCCAAAATGGCACTGCTTCCCTTCCGAGCCCCGACGTGTGTCCATACAGTAGTTTTCTCCCACATATGGGGTGTCAGCATACTCAGGACAAATTGGACAACAACTTTTGCGGTCCAATTTCTCCTGTTACCCTGTCATGTCGGACACTGTTCACACCAGGGTGTCCGGCAGACAGCGGTAATACCCTGTTGGGTATTCTGTTCCAGTCGGGATAGGGTTAACCAGGTTGTCATGCTGGCTGAGGGCTGGGCCACGCCCTTGGTCTTTAAATAGTTCGTCCTGACTATGGGCGTCGCCGACTATAGCTTTAGCCTAGTGCTAGCAATACCGGTCAGCAGTGGTGGTGTTGGAGCGTCTGATATCTGGTGCAGTATATCCCTCAGTGGTTCTTTCTCCAATCTGTTATATATATATTTGGTTGCCCTTGCACATTATTGTATTCCCTTGTGTATTAACTGTGTGGTGTTTCTTTTACCCCTGTCCATACGTATTTGTGGGGTCTGGTGTCTGGTCCCCTCACTGGGTGGAGGGAGGTGGGTTCAGCTTAGGGCTGGACAGGAGACAGGGACAGGGTGGAGGCTCAGGCAGGCACACCTTCAGTGTAAACCCTGGGTAGAGGGACAGACAGGGTTCCCCTAGTCTGAGGGACATCGCAGGGGTCCCGGGGTTTTTGCCTAAAGTAACCTAGGCATACCATGACATTATAGTCAGCCCAAATAATAAAGTGAGAGAAAAAAAAAGGTAGGGAATATAGGGGTTACTTACTATGGATCCTATACTTTCTCTAACCAAGCAGCTGGAGGCTCTATCCATACAGGTCACTGAACTCAGGGGGGCGGTCCAGCAACAAGGTCTGTCAGCTCCTGCAGTACCTGCTGAGGCTGCAGCCAGGGCAGCTGAGCCCAAGTTTCCCCTTCCTGAACGATTTGCTGGTGATCGTGGTAAGTTCACGGTGTTTCGTGAATCATGCAAATTGTATTTCCGTATGCGTCCACATTCCTCAGGTAATGAGGCTCAACGCGTGGGCTTGGTGATTTCTTTGCTGAGTGGTGACCCACAGGCCTGGGCCTTTTCACTCCCTTCAGACTCACCGGCATTTGAATCTGTAGATTTTTTTTTCTCTGCTCTGGGTTTGATCTATGACGATCCGGATAGATTAAACTTAGCAGAGTCTAAGATACGCTCACTGCTACAGGGTGATCGACCAGCTGAGGATTACTGCACGGAATTCCGGCGCTGGGCGGTGGACACGCAGTGGAATGACCCTGCGCTTAGAAGTCAATTTTTGCATGGGGTTTCTGGAAGGGTTAAACAGACTCTCCTAATGTACGAGACTCCCGCCTCTCTGGAGGCTGCGATGGCACTTGTAGTACGCATAGACCGACGTCTCCGTCAGGGGGCGCTGGTTTCGTTGCCTCCGGGAGGTGGGGGAGTGGTCGGTGAGGTTGCCGCGGGTGAATCCGTGGAACCCATGCAGATCGCTGGTATAGCACAGTCACCGAGTAACAAGCCTAAACGTCCTTGGCACAGAAGGCAGGGGCTCTGTTTTTTTTGTGGCAAAGGAGGACATTTTATTAACGCTTGCCCCCTGGTACCTAAGAAGGGCGCGCCGGCGGAAAACTGATAGGCTCAGAGGGTTTGGAGGAGTCTAGTCTGAGCCTTTGTGTATCCTCCGTCATGGTTTCCCAGTGTATGCTCCCTGCTAGGGTGGTACTTGGGGGGCAAATGCTCTCTATTACAGTATTTATTGATAGTGGCTCAGCTGCCAATCTCATTGATGAGAGGTTTGCGCATACAGCGGGATTTCCGGTGGAGAAATTGCCGAACCCCATCCGGGTGGTTACCATCAATGCTTCCCCGTTGTCTCAAGGGGAGATCAGAGTGTGTGTTGGATATACAACTCCACATCGGAGTATTACACTCAGAGCGGGTAACTTGTAAGGTGCTTAGTAACTTACCGGCTCAGATGGTTCTGGGCTTTCCATGGTTGTCAATGCATAATCCTGTTATTGATTGGAAGACCCAGGACATAATTCAGTGGAGCAGGGAGTGTCAGGAGAGGTGCCTGGCTACATGTATTTCCGCTTTGACCCCCAGTATCCCGGAGCCGTTGCTGGACTATGCGGATGTATTTTCTGAGAAGGGTTGTTCAGAACTACCACCGCATCGCCCCTATGACTGTGCTATTAGGTTGAAACCAGGGGCCAAGTTACCTAAAGCTAGAATGTTTAATATCTCAGGTCCCGAGAGGCTAGCTCTCAAGGAATACATTGCGGATAGCCTGAGCAAGGGTCATATTAGACCTTCCTCTTCTCCTCTGGCTGCTGGCTTCTTCTTTGTTAAAAAGAAGGATGGCGGTTTACGCCCGTGTCTGGATTTCAGAGAACTCAACCAGATTACGGTCCGTGATCCTTACCCTATGCCACTTATACCCGATTTATTCAACCAAGTGGTTGGTGCCAGGTGGTTCTCCAAACTGGACCTCAGGGGGGCGTACAATCTTATAAGAGTCCGTCAGGGGGATGAGTGGAAGACGGCGTTCAATACCCCTGAGGGTCACTTTGAGAGTTTGGTAATGCCGTTTGGGTTGACTATGGCACCGGCGGTCTTTCAACACTTCATCAATGATGTCTTCTCTCAGCTGTTGGGGAGGTTCGTTATAATTTATCTTGACGACATTCTCATTTTCTCTCGCGACCATGATACACATATAGAGCATGTTAGACAGGTTCTGCAGTTGCTCAGAGAGAACAGGCTCTATGTCAAGCTTGAAAAATGTGTGTTTTTCGTACAGGAGCTACCGTTCTTGGGTTATATAATCTCCGCCTCAGGTTTTAAGATGGACACCGCAAAGGTGCAGGCGGTACTACATTGGGATCGGCCTGATAATCTTAAGGCGCTTCAGCGATTTCTTGGCTTCTCCAATTACTATAGGAAATTTATTAAGAACTTCTCTATGATTGCCAAACCACTGACTGACATGACTAAGAAGTGTACCGACTTTTCTGACTGGTCTGAGCCTGCGGTACAGGCGTTTGAATTCCTCAAGAATAGTTTTGCCTCAGCGCCCATTCTGGTGCAGCCCGATGTCTCCTTACCGTTTGTCGTGGAGGTGGATGCGTCGGAGGTTGGAGTGGGGGCTGTACTGTCTCAGGGCCCTTCTTGGGCCAAGTTGCATCCGTGTGCCTTCTTCTCCAAGAAGCTGTCGCCTGTGGAGCGTAATTATGATATTGGCAACAGGGAATTATTGGCCATCAAATTGGCATTTGAGGAGTGGCGACACTTCTTGGAGGGGGCTGTTCATCAGATTACTGTGATAACCGACCATAAGAATTTGCTTTATTTAGAATCTGCTAAGCGCCTGTCCTCCAGACAGGCTCGTTGGGCATTATTCTTCACCCGGTTCAACTTCATTGTTACCTATCGACCTGGGTCGAAGAATGTTAAGGCAGACGCTTTATCCAGGTGTTTTCCTGGTGGAGAGTTATGTGAAGAGCCGGTGCCTATTCTCCAAAAGGGTGTGGTGGTATCTGCCATCACGACAGAGATTGAGGCAGAGATTGCGGAGGCTCAGGAGGTGGTACCGCCGGGGTTGCCTGCTAATAAATCTTTTGTGCCGCTACATCTACGCTCTAGAGTGTTGGGCGAACATCACGACACGGTACTGGCAGGTCATCCAGGGGTTAAGAGCACTCTGGAACTGGTATCGCGTCGTTTTTGGTGGCCTAAAATCCGGCAGGATGTGGCCTCATATGTGGCTGCCTGTACCACGTGCGCACGGGCCAAGACTCCTCGTTCCCGTCCCGCTGGTAGCTTGCAGCCTCTCGGGGTGCCCAGTAAGCCATGGACTGAGATTTCCATGGATTTTATTACTGACTTGCCCGCCTCGGCAGGGAACTCGGTCATTTTGGTAATTGTTGATAGGTTCTCCAAAATGTCACATTTCGTTGCTTTACCGTCTTTGCCCAATGCTAAGACTCTTGCTCAGATATTTATTCGCGAGGTGGTCAGACTTCATGGTGTCCCATCTGACATTGTGTCTGAACGAGGTACGCAGTTTGTGGCAAAGTTTTGGAGAGCTTTTTGTTCTCGCCTTGGAATCAAATTATCTCATTCATCGGCTTTCCACCCTCAGTCAAATGGACAGACTGAGCGGATGAACCAAAACCTGGAGCAATACTTGCGCTGCTTTATTTCCGACAATCAGGAAGAGTGGTCAGCGTTTCTTCCTCTGGCAGAATTCGCAATAAACAACCATTGCCAGGAATCGTCTGGGGAATCTCCTTTTTTTTTGTGTGTATGGTCAACATCCTCAATTTTGCACCTTGCGTCAGGGGTGCTCAGTTGGCGTCCCTGAGGAGGACCAGTTGGGAGCTCAATTGTCGTCTGTTTGGAGGAGAGTCAGGCAGCGCTTGTTGAAGGTGGGTTCCAGGTACAAACGGGTGGCTGACTGCAGACGTGTGCCAGGTCTGGACCTGTGTGTGGGTGATTGGGTGTGGTTATCTACTAGGAACATTAAGCTCAAGATACCGTCACTTAAGTTGGGTCCCAGGTTCATTGGCCCATTTAGAATCTCCGCAGTGATCAACCCCGTGGCATTTCGTTTGGAGTTGCCGGCTGTGTATAAGATTCATAATGTATTTCACAAAGCATTGCTAAAGAAGGTCGTGGGTTTGGTGGATGGTTCCCCCGGGCCACCACCTCCCGTCTTGGTGGATGGCGCGTTGGAATTTGAGGTGTCCAAAGTGGTGGACTCTAGGGTTGTGCGTCGCACTCTACAGTACCTGGTCCACTGGCGTGGCTATGGTCCTGAGGAGAGGACATGGGTGCCGGCCTCTGACATTCATGCTGATCGACTGGTTACTATGTTCCATCGTCGCCATCCGGACAAGCCAGGTCCTCGACATGGTGAGGTTCCGGAGGTCCCTCGTAGAAGGCGGGGTACTGTCATGTCGGACACTGTTCACACCAGGGTGTCCGGCAGACAGCGGTAATACCTTGTTGGGTATTCTGTTCCAGTCGGGATAGGGTTAACCAGGTTGTCATGCTGGCTGAGGGCTGGGCCACGCCCTTGGTCTTTAAATAGTTCGTCCTGACTATGGGCGTCGCCGACTATAGCTTTAGCCTAGTGCTAGCAATACCGGTCAGCAGTGGTGGTGTTGGAGCGTCTGATATCTGGTGCAGTATATCCCTCAGTGGTTCTTTCTCCAATCTGTTATATATATATTTGGTTGCCCTTGCACATTATTGTATTCCCTTGTGTATTAACTGTGTGGTGTTTCTTTTACCCCTGTCCATACGTATTTGTGGGGTCTGGTGTCTGGTCCCCTCACTGGGTGGAGGGAGGTGGGTTCAGCTTAGGGCTGGACAGGAGACAGGGACAGGGTGGAGGCTCAGGCAGGCACACCTTCAGTGTAAACCCTGGGTAGAGGGACAGACAGGGTTCCCCTAGTCTGAGGGACATCGCAGGGGTCCCGGGGTTTTTGCCTAAAGTAACCTAGGCATACCATGACATACCCTTGGGAAAATGAAAAAATTGGGGACTAATTGATCATGTTTGTGGAAAAAATACGATTTTTTTATTTTCATGCCCGGGCATTATAAACTTCTGTGAAGCCCTTGGGGGTTCAAAGTGCTTACCACACATCTAGATAAGTTCCTTAGGGGTTCTCGTTTCCAAAATGGGGTCATTTGTGGGTGTTTCCACTGTTTAGGTACATTAGGGGCTCTCCAAAGGCAACATGACACCCGCAGACCATTCCATCAAAGTCTGCATTCCAAAACGTCACTACTTCCCTTCCGAGCCCTGACGTGTGTCCATACAGTAGTTTTCTCCCACATATGGGGTGTCAGCGTACTCAGGACAAATTGGACAACAACTTTTGGGGTTCAATTTCTCCTGTTACCCTTGGGAAAATAAAAAAATTGGGGACTAATTGATCATGTTTGTGGAAAAAATACGATTTTTTTATTTTCATGCCCTGGCATTATAAACTTCTGTGAAGCCCTTTGAGGTTCAAAGTGCTCACCTCACATCTAGATAAGTTCCTTAGGGGGTCTAGTTTTCAAAATGGGGTCATTTGTGGGGAGTTTCCACTGTTTAGGTACATTAGGGGCTCTCCAAAGGCAACATGACACCCGCAGACCATTCCATCAATGTCTGCATTCCAAAACGTCACTACTTCCCTTCCGATCCCCGACGTGTTCCCATACAGTAGTTTTCTCCCACATATGGGGTATCAGCATACTCAGGACAAATTGGACAACAACTTTTGGGGTCCAATTTCTCCTGTTACCCTTGGGAAAATAAAAAAAATGGTGACTAAAAGATCATGTTTGTGGAAAAAATACGAATTTTTTATTTTCACGCCCGGGCGTTATAAACTTCTGTGAAGCACTGGGGGGTTCAAAGTGCTCACCACACATCTAGATAAGTTCCTTGGGGGGTCTAGTTTCCAAAATGGTGTCATTTGTGGGGGGTTTCCACTGTTTAGGTACATCAGGGGTTTTCCAATCGCGACATGGTGTCCGATCTCAATTCCAGCCAAAAACGTCAAATGGCGCTGCTTCCCTTCCGAGCTCTGCCATGCGCCCAAATAGTGGTTTACCCCCACATGTGGGGTATCAGCGTACTCAGGACAAATTGCACAATAACTTTTAGGGTGCTGTTACCCTTGGAAAAATAAGAATTGAGGGTGAAAAGATCATTTTTGTGGAAAAAATATGATTTTTTAATTGTACGGCTTTATGTTATAAACTTCTGTGAAGCCCTTGGGGGTTCAAAGTTCTCACCACACATCTAGATAAGTTCCTTAGGGGTTCTCGTTTCCAAAATAGTGTCACTTGTGGGGGGTTTCCACTGTTTTGGTACATCAGGGGTTTTCCAATCGTGACATGATGTCCGATCTCAATTCCAGCCAAAAACGTCAAATGGCGCTGCTTCCCTTCCGAGCTCTGCCATGCGCCCAAATAGTGGTTTACCCCCACATGTGGGGTATCAGCATACTCAGGACAAATTGCACAATAACTTTTAGGGTCCTGTTACCCTTGGGAAAATAAAAATTGGGGTGAAAAGATCATTTTTGTGGAAAAAATATGATTTTTTAATTGTACCTCTGTACGTTATAAACTTCTGTAAAGCCCTTGTGGGTTCAAAGTTCTCACCACATATCTAGATAAGTTCCTTGGGGGGTCTAGTTTCCAAAATGGAGTCACTTGTAGGGGGTTTCCACTGTTTAGGTACATCAGGGACTCTCCAAACGTGACATGGCGTCCGATCTGAATTCCAGCCAATTTTGCATTGAAAAAGTCAAACGGCGCTCCTTCCATTCTGAGCTCTGCCATGCGCCGAAACAGTCGTTCCCCCCCCACAAATCAGGTATCAGCGTACTCAGGACAAATTGCACAATAACTTTTGCAGTCCAATTTCTCCTGTTACCCTTGGTAAAATGAAAAAAATTGAACCTGAAGTATTTTTTTTGTGAAAAAAAGTTAGATGTTCATTTTTTTTTTAAATATTCAAAAAAATTTCTGTGACGCAGCTAAAGGGTTAATAAACTTCTTGAATGTGGTTTTGAGCACCTTAAGGGGTGCAGTTTTTAGAATGGTGTCACTTTTGGGTATTTTCTATCATATAGACCCCTCAAAGTGGCTTCAAATGTGATGTGGTCCTAAAAATAAAATGGTGTTGTAAAAATGAGAAATCGCTGATCAACTTTTAACCCTTATAACTTCCTAACAAAAAAAAATTTTGGTTCCAAAATTGTGCTGATGTAAAGTAAACATGTGGGAAATGTTAGTTATCAAGTTTTTTGTGTGCCGTATCTCTGTGATTTAAGGGCATAAAAATTCAAAGTTGGAAAATTGCGAAATTTTCAAAATTTTTGCCAAATTTCCATTTTTTTCACAAATAAACGCAAGTTATTTGAATGAAGTTTTACCACTAACATGAAGTACAATATGTCACGAGAAAACAGTGTCAGAATCACCGGGATCCATAGAAGCGTTCCAGAGTTATGACCTCATAAAGGTACAGTGGTCAGAATTGTAAAAATTGGCCCGGTCATGAACGTGCAAACCACCCTTGGGGGTGAAGGGGTTAATCTACTGTATAAGTGACCTGTGCAGTATGATATATTGTGAAGATAGATAAAAGATAATATTCAGCTATTTTTTGTGTGGACATTTTTTCTATTTTCATTGGTTTTACTTACCCAAAGAATGGCTTGCCAGTGGTGAGTGAGAAGTTCCATGGTCCCAAATTAAGAACCCAATATCGCTATTCAGGGGTGAAAATAAAGACACAGGCAACCTTATGAAGCAGTTTTGAAACATGTACAGCAGCCATCAGGGACTTAATTTGAAAAGATGTATTCAACGTTACTGTGAAGGACGGATATAAATCGTATTAAACATTTTCGACGTTTGTTCCAAATGCATTTAATGCTTGTTCTAATTGATTTTTTACTACACCGTATTGTACATTTTTTTTGCAGGTTCAGCTTCTCATAAAGGCCCTAGAAAATATTAACCTGTGTCGAGACATATGGGTTATTTTACAGTCTACAGGTATATTATTGTCACAATACAGAATCTACTCTTTCACATGTTCCTATTATGGCCACTATTTTATATTGAAAGCTGGTTTTGTAGCTGCACGTCTCTATTATAGAGGTATTAAACGAGGGAAGCGGTTGACGGAAAGTTGCTGCTACACTTACATTCTGCATCATGGCAGTCACAGTAAATGACCCTAGGATATGTGAATGTGGGCAATACTGGTAGAAATGGGCGAACCCGAACAGTAAAGTACCAAAAACCTACTATCCTATTGGATCGATGCCCACTTCCGCTAATTACAGTGAGAGCAGGAGAAGCTGATGGGAGTATTCATACAGTCATGGCCAAAAGTATTGAGACCCCTGCAATTCTGTCAGATAATATTCAGTTTCTTCCTGAAAATGATTGCAAACACAAATTCTTTGGTATTATTATCTTCATTTAATTTGTCTTAAATGAAAAAACACAAAAGAGAATGAAGCAAAAAGCAAAACATTGATCATTTCACACAAAACTCCAAAAATGGGCCGGACAAAAGTATTGGCACCCTCAGCCTAATACTTGATTGCACAACCTTTAGCCAAAATAACTGCGACCAACCGCTTCCGGTAACCATCAATGAGTTTCTTACAATGCTCTGCTGGAATTTTAGACCATTCTTCTTTGGCAAACTGCTCCAGGTCCCTGATATTTGAAGGGTGCCTTCTCCAAACTGCCATTTTTAGATCTCTCCACAGGTGTTCTATGGGATTCAGGTCTGGACTCATTGCTGGCCACCTTAGAAGTCTCCAGTGCTTTCTCTCAAACCATTTTCTAGTGCTTTTTGAAGTGTGTTTTGGGTTATTGTCCTGCTGGAAGACCCATGACCTCTGAGGTAGACCCAGCTTTCTCACACTGGGCTCTAAATTATGCTGCAAAATTTGTTGGTAGTCTTCTGACTTCATAATGCCATGCACACGGTCACGCAGTCCAGTGCCAGAGGCAGCAAAGCAACCCCAAAACATCAGGGAACCTCCGCCATGTTTGACTGTAGGGAACGTGTACTTTTCTTTGAATGCATCTTTTTTCTCCTTTAAACTCTATGTTGATGCTTTTGCCCTAAAAGCTCTACTTTTGTCTCATCTGACCAGAGAACATTCTTCCAAAATGTTTTAGGCTTTTTCAGGTAAGTTTTGGCAAACTCCAGCCTGGCTTTTTTATGTCTCGGGGTAAGAAGTGGAGTCTTCCTGGGTCTCCTACCATACAGTCCCTTTTCATTCAGATGCCGACGGATAGTACGGGTTGACACCGTTGTACCCTCGGACTGCAGGGCAGCTTGAACTTGTTTGGATGTTAGTGGAGGTTCTTTATCCAACATCCGCACAATCTTGCGTTGAAATCTCTTGTCAATTTTTCTTTTCCGGCCACATCTAGGGAGGTTAACCACAGTGCCATGGGCTTTAAACTTCTTGATGACACTGCGCACGGTAGACACAGGAACATTCAGGTCTTTGGAGATGGACTTGTAGCCTTGAGATTGCTCATGCTTCCTCACAATTTGGTTTCTCAAGTCCTCAGACAGTTCTTTGGTCTTCTTTCGTTTCTCCATGCTCAATGTGGTACACACAAGGACACAGGACAGAGGTTGAGTCAACTTTAATCCATGTTAACTGGCTGCAAGTGTGATTTAGTTATTGCCAACACCTGTTAGGTGCCACAGGTAAGTTATAGGTGCTGATAATTACACAAATTAGAGAAGCATCACATGATTTTTCGAACAGTGCCAATACTTTTGTCCACCCTCTTTGTTATGTTTGGTGTGGAATTATATCTAATTTGGCTTTAGGACAATTCTTTTTGTGTTTTTTCATTTAAGACAAATTAAATGAAGATAATAATACCAAAGAATTTGTGTTTGCAATCATTTTCAGGAAGAAACTGAGTATTATCTGACAGAATTGCAGGGGTGTCAATACTTTTGGCCATGACTGTATGCTGTAAATAAATAATTTAAAGAAAACCTCATCTGTCAGCTTCAGCAAGGCCTATTAGCAAGAATAGAGTGGTTCCCACACCATATTCTTTAATTATTTAAATAAATTAAATAAAACTGCATGGGGTGCCCCCTATTTTTGACAACCAGCTAAGCTAAAGCAGACAGATGGGGACTGGTATTCTCAGGCTGGTAAGGGGCCATGGATATTGCCCCCCCCAGTGTAAAAATAGCAGCCTGCACCTGCCCAGAAAGTGCGCATCTATTTGATGCGCCAATTCTGGTGCTTTTCCTGGCACTTGACACTTGCCCTGTAGCTGTGGCAAGTGTTGTTCATAATTGTGGGGTTTATATCACCTTTGTATTGTAAGGTGACATCAAGCCCACAGATTAGTAATGGAGAGGCGTCTATGAGACCCCTTTTTATTTATGCTGTTTTTTTATTTATTTACAGAGCAGGAGCCAGTTACGTAATAAATACTACCATCAGCCGCTTCTGCTCTCCCTGTTATTAACGGAAGCAGGTGTCAGCTGATGGGAGCCGTAGTCCCATCAGCTGGCACCAATGACCAGAGGTAAACTTTATACCTCCGATCATAGCTGTGCGTTCAGGCTGTCATTTGACCGCGTGGGAATCGCGGCTGTCTGACCAACGGCGATAATTATACCGCCAAACTGAAACGGTGTTTGCTGTGCTGTCATGCACATGGCAGTGTAGCAAACACTAGATATTTGAAATCCCCCATTCAAGTGAATGAGGTCCAGGTTTGGGAACTGTTCTGGCACCCGAACTTTTAGTAACTGTTTGGTCGAACCTGCCGGACCTGAACATCCAGGTGTCCGCCCATCTTTAAATACTGCTACATGCTATTATCAGTATTACTGGGATGGAAAACAAAAATTGCCAAAATTACATCACTAAATGCTCTGCAGGTATTGGTCGAAACTACACTTTACAGACATTCTGCTCTATCCAGCCCTCATTATTGTCATGGTCCAACCAGGAGTTTATTTTCTGCTGTCTTCACTCTGGACTGGTCATGCGGGGGTTAAGCTCCTCAGCCTCGTTCTGGAGCTTGCTGAGCTATTTCAGTCTCTCACAGCCTGCTGACAAGTGTTAGTGATAGCTCAAGCTTCCAGTTTAGAGCCTCTGACCCTTGTACCTTGGTGATCCTCCTCCCTCTGACTAGTATCCACATGTATGACCCGGACTGATCTCTGACCCCGTCTTTTGGTATTCGTCTCTGCTCCTACGTTTCCTCCCTGACATTCGACTTCCCGGCTTGTACCCCGACCACGTATTTCGCCTCACGTTTCTGGACCCTGTGCTCATGTTTTGGCTTTCTGACCCTCGGCTTGGTATTTTGACTACGTGTATTGCTGCTCCTTCTGGTACGTCTGCTCCTGCTAGTTTCTGACTCGGTTCGTCTGACCATTCTCTCTCGTTACCTGTCACACCTATGCTATTGCTCAGTGTTTGCTACTCTTAGTGTGTAACCTCTCTTCCCTCACCACGTCCCCCTGGTGGAGGTTTCACAATTATGCACTCCACACTTAATACTGAGAGCATCTTCATTTAGTACCTCCTCTGGGGTCTTCATGCGTGTTATGGAAACAGCATTGTTTGGTGTACTATTGAATTTCCGTTTCTCCTATTAATTTCTAAGGAACTTACAGAAATAGCGCAGCTCCACATCCAAAAGGTTAGAGCTAGACAGTTATTCCCATCTTAAACATCACAGGAAATAACTTATGAGTCTGTACAGTTCGGGTCCCAGAAGCATTACTTGTTATTGCTCTTGACCTTAAAGACCTAAAGTGTGAACAACATTACAGAAACTTGTATTGGGTATGTGAAATGACCTGTGTGGGCCTGTTTTACTAAAATCATGAAAATAAATTTCTCTGGACACATCATTAGTATTTTCTCAGGGGGAACTGGTTGTGGTTGCCCCTGGTACTGCAGCTCTGTGCTATTGATTTGATGAGCCAATCAGGCAGACTACTACTGAAAATATACTGCAGCCCTTATAGAGACGCTGTGTGCCCCCTAAACTGCCACCATACCTCTTCTGCACCCTATTTCTACATTCTTACAAGATCCTTTTTATACCTTAGCTATTCTATCATTGTAATATCAAGTTTTTATCTATGCTCACAATAATCAAATCTTTGAGAGGTCTAGTCCAGCATGGCATTGATTCAACGGAATAATCCTCTCAACTCATCATTGTCAGCTTTTTACAAACCTCAGGCATATGTGGTGGGACTGTAAGGTTCAGCCTGGACTGTAGTCATGGTCGAGGACACCTGAGCATTAGTGTCCTGGCCTCCCCTCACAGAAACATATTCACCATTTGTCAGCATACCTGTGTCTTCAGATCCTGCTTCTTCGAATTCCTTTTTCTGCTGTGGAAGATCCTCTCCAGATTGGTCAGAAGAAACTGAGACACAGTCCAATTCAACTTCAACAATAACATCTTTACTGGTTTCTTTGCACAGCGCATCCAAAGACTTCACATTCTTTATAACAGGCTTCACCAAACAATGTTCCTTTTCTTTTCCTGCTCTACTTATATGGTCACAAAGTGTGGGCCCGGATCTGACCATCCCTGACGGTTCCTCAACGTGTTCTATGTGCAGCTTTACTATGGGTATGCTTCCCTCGGTCTGTTACGCCCCAGACTCAAGATCATTAATCTCCGGAGTATAAAACCGCTGAAAGACACTTCTGCCCTTCTGTGCTGCCTTCTGACTTTGCACCATGTCTTTACTGTACGCTCTCACTGCTTCCGTGGGGTCCCTAAATCGTTTCACCCCGGCTCCCAGAGTTTGTGCCCAAACAATGAGGTGCCACATCCTGAGTATTCTCAAACTGTTCTAGCCCGCTGATTTTCCTTTACCGTAGCTGTGGATGGCTGAGGTACACTTCGCTTCTAGTTTCATGACCGCTGCAGCGTCCTGGGCCTATAGCTTGTGTGGACGGTTCGGGTGTCCCAATCCCTCTCACTCTAACTCTTCCTGTGTCTAGCCTTATAATACAGCAGCCCCTCTTACAATTAACTATGTCCTTATTTCATGTTGTGTCTAAGAACTATGTGCACTAAGATGTCCCCCATCTAGTGGCCCACAGGAGAACTACACTTTCCCTAACACTAGTACAAATAAAACATACTTTACGAGAAAAAGTAATACACTAAGAGTGTAGCAGTATCATTATTGGTAGGCAATAATACATGTAAACATGCAGCAGTACCACTCTATAATAACATAATAATAAAACAGACAGTATCAGGACTTGTTAGGGAGGAAAAGCCAAGGGAACATAATCCTTCATCCCCTTACAGGATGATCTGCCCTCCTGAGCATGTGAAGTACGCTGATGTAGCTGGGGAACGTACACCTTAATTTCATTGCAGATCCCCAGGGAGGCAGAATGTTGTATAAGACATTGGCGGACACAGACTGAAAAAGGACCACTGTGCAAGAATGTCATATTGGCTCTTTACAGTCCAACAGCTCATCATAATGCAAATTTCACCTACTTTGGAGGCGGAAATGGGCCCCCTTAATTCTTGAGTCTCTGCGGCTGCACAAGTTGCACCAATGATATGTCTGCTCCTGGTGTAAGAGTTGCAAATAGCTGCAAGGTACTTTGCTCTTGCAAATCATGTAAATCACCCAAGGGTTGTGCACACAAGATGGGAGTGAGGATTAATCTTTAGGAATCACTGGCCATACTGGTCCTCACAGATTTGTATTATATGCAGATTAAAACTTGATTTTACAATTAAAGAGAAATCTGTAAGGTATACGAAGGAGCTTGATAGAATATAGAATTAGAGTGCAGTAGAGACATGACAGGCAGGAAGGCTAGGGCAGCTGACAGGTTCTGTTTAATATCTGTTAATAATTGCATAGACAAAGCAAATGTATACATATTTTTATATTTTCCTCAGGTGACTTTTCTTCGGACCCTACTGAGATCATTTTACTTCTTTATGAGTTTGAAGTAAGAGCAAAGTTAAATGACCCAGGGCTGGAGGCTGTATTGGAATCAGTGTGGAATCTGCCCAATTTGGACACCAAAACCCTGGAAACTATTGCATGTAAGTAGAATGCAGATACAAACCAGTAATCATATTTTACTTAGTGAAAAGTTCATTCATTGGAGCTTATATAAGGTCTAAAAATGCAGACAGTTTCCCTTTAAACTATTAGTTTACATTTATAGGTGGAACCGAACATTTATAAGGCTGGTTTCACACTTGCGTTGTGTAGCGCTGTGGATGGCAGCCTACTTCCTCCTTTCTTCCTCCGTTAAGCCCCGCCCACTGCCGCACCTCTTCCTTCAGCTCTACCTATGTCAGCATGCATTCTGCGTACCTATCTTTTACATTGGCTATGCAGGCTATGTGGAAGTATGCTGACGCATCCGCATGCGTCGTTTTGACGCCCCCGCTGACCGCAACAAAATGCAACATGTTGCTTTCGGTGCAGTTCGGCGCAGTGTGAAAATGACGCAAAAAGTGACACTCATATTATATAGGGTCATTAAAACAGAGTGATCTATTTCAAGTGTTTATTACTGTTAATGTTGATGATTATGGCTTACAGCCAATGAAAACCTAAAAGTTATTATCTCAGTAAATTAGAATAATTAATACAAAATACCTGCAAGGCTTCCAAGCATTTACAAAAGTCCCTTAGTCTGTTTCAGTAGGCTCCACAATCATGGGGAAGACTGCTGGCTTGAAAGATGTCCAGAAGGCAGTCATTGACACACTCCACAAGGAGGGTAAGCCAGAAAATATCATTGCTAAAGAGGCTGGCTGTTCACAAAGTACTGTATCCAAACATATTCATGAAAAGTTGAGTGGAAGGAAATAGAAAAAGGTGCACAAGCAACCAGGTTAACCGCAGTCTTGAAAGGATTGTTAAGAAAAGGCCATTCAAAATTTTGGGGAGGTTCACAAGGAGTGGACTGCTGCTGGAGTCATTGCTTCAAGAGCCACCACACACAGATGTATCCAGGACATGGGCTACAAGTGTCGCATTCCTTGTGTCACGTCACTCATGACCAACAGACAATGCTGGAAGCATCTTACCTGAGCCAAGGAGAAAAAGAACTGGACTGATGCACGGTTGTCCAAGGTGTTGTTTTCAGATGAAAGTAAATTTTGCATTTCACTTGGAAGTCAAGGTCCCAGAATCTAGAGGAACAATGGAGAGGCACAAAATGCAAGCTGCATGAGGTCTAGTGTGAAGTTTCCACAATCTGTGATGGTTTGGGGAGCCATGTCATCTGCTGGTGTAGGTCCACTGTGTTTTATCAAGACCAAAGTCAGCTCAGCCATCTACCAGGAAATTTTAGAGCACTTCATACTTCCCTCTGCCAAAAAGCTTTTTGGAGATGGAAATGTCATTCTCCTGCAGGACTTGGCACGTGTCCACACTGTCAAAAGTACTAATACCTGGTTTACAAACAACATTTGAACTGTGCTCGATTGGCAAGCAAACTCCCCTGACCTTTACCCACATAGATATCTATGGGGTATTGTCAAGAGGAAGATGAGACACCAGACCCAACAATGCAGACGAGCTGAAGGATGCTATCAAAGCAACCTGGGTTGCCATAACATCTCAGCAATGCCACAGGATGATCGCCTCCATGCCACGCCGTATTGATGCAGTAGTGATGCAAAGGAACCCAGACCAAGTATTGAGTGCATTTACTGCCATGTCGCATTTGGAGAGCCCCTGATGTGCCTAAACTGTGGAAACCCCCCACAAATGACACCATTTTGGAAACTAGACCCCCCCCAAAGGAACTTATCTAGGTGTGTGGTGAGCACTTTGAATCCCCAAGTGCTTCACAGAAGTTTATAACTCCCACAAGCATGATCTTTTAGTCCCCAATTTTTTTGTTTTCCCAAGGGTAAAAGGAGAATTTGAACCCCAAAAGTTGTTGTCCAATTTGTCATGAGTACTCTGATATCCCATATGTGGCACAAAACTACTGTATGGGCACACGTCGGGGCTTGGAAGGGAAGTAGTGACATTTTGGAATGCAGACTTTGATGGAATGGTCTGCGGGTGTCATGTTGCCTTTGTTGAGTCCCTGATGTGCCTAAACTGTGGAAACCCCCCACAAGTGACCCCATTTTGGAAACTAGACCCCCCAAGGAACTTATCTAGATGTGTGGTGAGCACTTTGAACTCCCAAGTGCTTCACAGAAGTTTATAACGTAGAGCCATAAAAATAAAAAAATCATTTTTTTTTTCCACAAAAATGATATTTTTGCCTACAATTTTTTTATTTTCTCAAGGGTAACAGGAGAAATTGGACCCCAAAAGTTGTTGTGCAATTTGTCCTGAGTAGGCTGATACCTCATAGGAGGGGAGGGGGGTAAACCACTGTTTGGGCGCATGGCAGAGCTTGGAAGGGAAGGAGCACCTTTTGACTTTTTCAATGCAGAATTGGCTGAAATTGAGATCAGACGCCATGTTGCATTTGGAGAGCCCCTGATGTGCCTAAACAGTGCCCCAATTCTAACTTCAACCCTAACCCCAACACACCCCTAACCCTAATCTCAGCCCTAACCTTAGCCCTAACCCTAATGGGAAAATGGAAATAAATCCTTTTTTCTTTATCCCTAACTGAGGGGGTGATAAAGGGGGGTTTGATTTACCATTTATGGCGGGTTTTTGTTTGGCAGCTGTCATACGCTAAGACGCTTTTTATTGTAAAAAATAGTTTTTTCATCACCACATTTTGAGAGCTATAGTTTTTCCATATTTTGACCCACAGAGTCATGTGAGGTCTTATTTTTTGTTGGACAAGTTGACGTTTTTATTGGTACCATTTTCGGGCATGTGACATTTTTTGATCGCTTTTTATTCAGATTTTTGGGACGCAGAATGAACAAAAACCAGCATTTCATGTTTTTTTTTGTGGGGGGGTGTTTACACCGTTCCGCGTCCGGTAAAATTGATAAAGTAGCTTTATTCTTTGGGTCAGTACGATTACAGCAATACCTCATTTATATCATTTTTTTATGTTTTGGCGCTTTTATACAATAAAAACAATTTTATATTAAAAATAATTATTTTTGCATCGCTTTATTCTGCGAGCTATAACTTTTTTATTCTTTTGCTGATGATGCTGTATGGCGGCTCGTTTTTTGCCGGACAAGATGACGTTTGCAGCGGTACCATGTTTATTTATATATGTCTTTTTGATCGCGCGTTATTGCACTTTTGTTCACCAAAAAAGGTGAATACTTTCAAAAGCCATCATATTCCACACCACTTTACAGAGATTATTATCACTGTTCCCATTAGGGCTCAGAATCTAAATTCCCCATCAGGGTGTCTTTTTTAGAGTGACACACATGAAGGGCTGGGTGCTCGGAGGGGTTACACTCTAGAATTTCTTCGTGTGATAGTTTGATAGTCATCTTTTCAACAATATCACAGGATTATGTATCAGAAATAAACAAGTCTGTACAGTATGTTACACATACAATATAATCCTATATGCTGTTAGTATTTATCTACATGTTTGTTTTTTTATTACCTTTTTAAAAATAATTTAGCTGTGTCAATGGAAGCTCCAGCATATTATCCATCAATTTGCAAGAAAGTATTACAGGCTGCTTTAATTCAACATAAGAGTCAGGACACATTAGATGTCTGCAGGATAAGGTATGGATTCTATCTCTATTATGCTGATTTAGGATAATTTGAATGTAGGAATGTCTTCAAATTTCTACAGGAAAGATGTATATCTTTGTACCGTGTTAGCCAGTAGATAGAAAAATATTCAGGATTGAGAGTCCTCAGTAGTTGATACCTTTTAATGGCTAACTGAAAAGATGGTAATACATTGCAAGCTTTCGAGACTACTCAGGTCTCTTCATCAGGCTAGACTAATACTTCAGATTTTGTATTAGTCTAGCCTGATGAAGAGACCTGAGTAGTCTCGAAAGCTTGCAATGTATTACCATCTTTTCAGTTAGCCATTAAAAGGTATCAACTACTGAGGACTCTCAATCCTGAATATTTTTCAAATTTCTAGGAGTGCTGTTTGTGCATGACATTCACTGAAGGAAAATGTTTGATTTTATTATTTTATAACCACCACACAACAATTATTTACATTTATTCTGGGCTTCATTGCGCCTGTGCTCCACTGTTGATGCAAAAGCAAAAGCTGCTTCTGATTGCAGCATGGAAAAGAACTCTGTTGTCAGCTGCGGAACAATGCTACTAGTGAAAACTGTCAGGCTATGTGCACACGTTCGGAAATGCTGCGGAAATTTCTGCAACATTTCCGCAACTCCCGCCGCGGGTAAAACGCATACGTTTTTCCCACGAAAAACAAGCGTTTTTCGCCTGCAGAATGCTTGCGCATTCCAAGCAATGAGATTGACAGGTTGGTCACACTTGTCAAGCATAGTGCTTGACAAGTGTGACCAACTTTTTACTATTCATGCTGCCTATGCGGCATCAATAGTAAAAGACAGGATTTTAAAAATAATGAAAAATATTGTTATTCCCACCTTCCGACGGCCACCGGAGTCCTTCCCGCCTCTCACCACGCTCCCGACATCTTCCGGTCCCAGTGATGCTTTGTGCGAAGGACCGCTGATGACGGCACACTCGTGAGAGTGCGACGTCATCTCAGGTGATTCGCTCAAAGCATCACTGGGACCGGAAGATGCCGGCAGCATGGCTGAAGGCGGGAAGGACTTCGGGGACCGCCGGAGGGTGAGTATATCTCTATTTTTTATTTTAATTCTATTTCTTACAGGAATATGGTACCCAGGGCATGGAGGAGAGTCTCCTCTCCTCCAGACCCTGGGTACCATCTGCACATTGAGCACTCACTTTACACATGGTGGGCATAGCCACATGCGTAAAGTGAGCATTTCAATACAATCCTATGGGTGCAGAATTGCCGCGATACCGCAAAAAGTATGAGCATGCTGCGGATTTTTCCGCTATGCGATACAGCAGCATTAGCATTAGCACAGCATTGCGCAATCCCATAGGATTGCAAGGGGAGCAGTTTTGTTGTGTTTTTGTGGCGATTCCGCAGCGGAAAAATGCTGTGAAAACGCAAAACAAATGCAATGTGTGCACACAGCCTCAATCTTTCAGGAGCACACCGCCTCCTAGAACAAAAAGGTAGATCTAAGCTAAATGATAAGATTAATTTACCTCTCCATCAGTAATACCATACTACTAATTTATGTAAAAATACAAAGAAACAAAAATTGACAAAAATTGAGCTTGATTTAAATTGGTATACATGAAGCACATAAACACATGTTCACATTGGCCATAAAGCATAAAAAACCTAAAAGAGACAAAATGAGCAAAAACCCTGCTGTAACTAAATAAGTAAAAAGCAAAAGTGCTTTTAAATAACACATGGTTCTTAGTAATACTATTTTTGATCAAAAATAGCATTAAAAGCCATCCCACCGTCGACAAGGTGACCCTGATTAGGACGGTCCTACACTGTCTAATATTAAAAACCTTACCATGCGTCAGAGTTGACCTCAGGCCGGAACTCGAGACCGGAGTGTGCGGCTGTATGCATTTCTATGCAGCCACACACTCTGGTCCTGAGTGCCGGCGGCAGTGCCAGGTATTGATGCGAAAGAATCACGCGAGTTTCTCACAAGTGTGACCCCGGCGAGTCCCGATCTGTGGACACCAGTCTGGGGAAGCCTTTAATTGAAATTACCAGCTCAGGAGAGGGAGACCACACACCGACTTGCACAGAATGCAAAAATACAAAGAAAAAAATATCACAAAAATTGAGCTTGATTTAAGTTTGTATACATGCAGCACATGAACGCATGTTCATATTGGCCATAAAGCATAAAAAAAAAGTCCCGTTCAGGGTCACCTTGTCGATGGTGGGACGGCTTTTGTGCTATTTTTGATCAAAAACTGTATTACTAAGAACCCTGTGTTATTTAAATGCACTTTTGCTTTTTACTTATTTAGTTACAGCAGGGTTTTTGCTAATTTTTTCTCTTGTAGGCTTTAATAATTTACGTAATATCAAACTAATCTTTTCTCTGGAAGTTGCTCCCCTTTTTCACACTGTGCATTAGCTAATATCACGTGGACGCTGCTCTAATAAAGTTTAGTTAGGATTTTTGCAGATGCTGGCATGCAATTTTAGGCTGGGCAAAGGCATAGCTAGGGATTCAGCTCAGATGGAGCAAAGCATCTGAGTGGGCCCCTAACCAGATATCCCTGATTTTATCTATGGTGGCGCAGCCTAATCATGGTTACAGGGAAACCCAACAGATAATCATGCTGTTACTGGAAATAAATCTCTATATAAAGACCAACACCGATATTACCGCCACATGGTGTCTATATAGTGGTAGATACCAGTCTTGCAAAACATTTGAAATTACAGTGCAATTATAGTAACTTACAGCTGCCGTTCTTTCTGATGTAGTCATTCAATTTTCCCATCTTTTCCATCTGAATTTGACCAACATAACAGCTTCTGCAACCATGATTTGTCTACAGAGTTTATAAGAAAGGCTCATTTGACTTCTCACATTTCCAGCACCGTACCTACATATTCAAACCTGTATAAACTCCTCATTTTGCTGTCAACCCAAATGATAAGCTGATGCTGCTGTATGTGTCCCGCTGTGTACCATAAAAACAATGCTCCTCTTAGTGCCCCACATAATAATGCCCCCCCACCACTGTGCCCCTTACAAAGTAAAATGACACCATTGTGCCCTCTAGATGGTAAAATTGCCTTCTAGGACATATTAATGCCCTGTGCAAGTGCCCTAGAAAACAGCTCACATTCCACTCCCCCCCAGAAAGTAATAATGCCCTCCACAATTTATCTTGTTACAAACTGTATGAAGGCACTCCTACAATTCATGATATCCCCACAGTAGCCCCCACACTGTATTAGGGCTCTCAACAGTGTTCCCCACAGTGTATAAGGGTCACTGACAGTGGCCCCCACACTGTATGAGGGCCCCCTACAGTAGCCACCACACTGTATGGGGGCCCCCGCA
Source organism: Dendrobates tinctorius (assembly GCF_039654945.1). Taxonomy (NCBI): domain Eukaryota; kingdom Metazoa; phylum Chordata; class Amphibia; order Anura; family Dendrobatidae; genus Dendrobates; species Dendrobates tinctorius. The sequence goes on along the minus strand of NW_027361898.1, from coordinate 19,890,477 downwards.
ATTTATCAAGTCACAACACTGTATGAGAGCCTCCCATACTTTGTTTCATCAAACTTTATGAGGCCCCTGAAGTAACCCCACACTGGACAAGGGCCCCCTGCACTAGCCCCCACACTTTACAATGCTCTCACACTGTAAGAGAGCCGCCCACAGTAGCCACACACTATATGAGGGCCCTTCAAAGTAGCCCACACGCTGTAGGAATGTCCTTGCACTTTGAAGGCCCCATAGTAACTTCAACACTATGAGGGCCACCCACAGAATCCCCCACACTGAATGAGGATCCCCCACACATTATGATGCCCCCACAGTCTTACCACAAGTACTAAATAAAATAAAAACAAAAAATAGCTCATGCTACCATGGTAAAATGTATGTAAAAAAGGTTAGTTTTTCTACTTCCTCAGCCCTACTGGTCTTTTCAGTTATAGCATCAGGGAGCGCTCCTCTCTTTGAAAGTAGTGGTGGTGGTGGGTAGTAGTAGTAGTAGTAGTAGTAGTAGAACGCCTTCCTGTTGTAGCCGTTTTTATTGTCCCCAATAATTTTTTAATTTTCTCCTCCACATAGCCAAATAAGAGCTTGTTTTTTGACAGACAAGTTGTAGTGTCTGGTGTCATTGAATTAACCGTATAATATATTGGAAAAATTAGAACATTAGGGGGTGGAGGTAAAAATATTACAGCAATTCCACCATGTTTTTTTTTTAGTGGGGGGGGCTTCCGATTTTACTGAATTCCCTTTGTGAAACAAATATGCTTAGTTTAACCCCTTTACGACCAATGACAGACATAGCATATCATGAGCAGGTGTCAGTTCCCGCACCATGTCGTACTATGCCCATCATGACTTTAAAGTGTTAATGTGTGTAAACAGAACAGTGACAGTTCAGTGCCGACAGCTGTCAGTGACAGCTTTGTGGCATGAGAAGAGATGCCCATGTCATTGCTCACCGCATTTAGGAGGCAGGAAGAGGGAGCTCTCTCTGCCTTGAGATCAGCGCCACTGCAACGTCATCGCGGGGGCCTGAATGTTGCCATGGTGACCTGGGATCGTCATGACGGCCCCCTGTCACCAAGCTATAGAAAGCTTCTTAGACCATGCTTAAAGCATGGTCTAAGAAGCTTCTATACACGTTTAATGCATTGCAATGCTGGTGCATTGCAATGTATAGTACCTGCGATCCATGTGAAAAAAGTGAATGTTTCAGAGGGACTAAGCAAACAAATGTTAAAAAAAATAATGTTTTAAAAAAATTATAAAATAAAAAAAATTGCACTAATAAATGCACAATTTTATGTAAAAAAAAAAAAAGGCATCTAATTACTTATACCACGCGAGGATCGGTGTAAAACATAAATAAAACTAATCCTTCACCTGCTGTTGATTTGTCCATTCTGCCTCCGAAAGATTGCAGTACGGCTCGGCACACATTTATCCTGCTCTACACTGAGCGCTTACACTGAGGTTTTTGCGTAAATCGATTCAGATGGAATCCCCCGCAAAAGATTGCCTATAATGATGGAGGCACTGTGGACGCTGTCTGGCAAATAATCCGGCAGTGTCCATCTTTTTAGGGTGCATAAAAGCGCGGTTGACCACAGTTTTGCTCACTACTGAAAAGGACACCGCTGAACAGAGGCCAGTCAGAGTCAAGAGTAACTTTGCTGCCTCATTATAGTGAATGGATCTCTTAGGAGTTTAATCTGCATCACGTCATTCAGAGATTTAGATGGAAATTGCGATGTAAGTGCTCAGCGTAGAGCCCAGGATAAACGTGATCCTAGACACTATGTAAAATGTTCCCAATAACATTTTCGGCTTAATCCACAAAAAAAGCAAGTCCCCACTCAGACACATCATCTATTAATGGAAATATAGGGGGCTTCCACGTTACTGGTAGTACAAAGGCTCTGGAAAAGCGCTATCCTCCTTCACCCCCCAAAAGAAATCCAGCAAATTCTGGACTTCTAAATCCAAATGCTTCCCTTCCTTCTGAGTCCCATAGTGTGCCTAAACCACATTAAGCGTCATTATGTTTGGCAGGGGTATAATTTAAAAAATGGGGTCATTTAAGGGAGTATTCTAGCACTTAGGGGCTCTGTATATGGAGTCCGCAAACTATTGTAGGAAAATCTGTGCACCTGGAGGCAGATAGAGCTATATCTTTCCTGAGTTTCATCATGTGGCTAAATAGTGCTGTAAAACCACATATAGCCGTGTTCAGCAGAAATTATGTGACAAATTTTGGTGCCATTTTTACCAATTTCCCCTTGGAAAAATGTGAAGTCTGGGGCTAAAACAAAATTTTGATGGTAAAAATCTAATTATTTTTTTGTCACCGACCAATGGTATAAAACTCTGTAACACACCTTTGGTGTCAATATGATCACTGCACCCCTAGATCAATTAATTGAGGTGTAGTTTATAAAATGGGGTCACTTATGGAAGGGGGATCTTCCAGTGCGTCATAAAGGGTACAGAAAAAAGGGTGCAAAATAGAAGGAGGGGATCACTTTGGATTTCAATATTACTGTACACAAGATATAATTGGTACATAGAAATAATGATCCTTCTCAAGATAATATATATGCTGGTTGAATCCAGGGATATTATATAAAAAAAACTCAAGATACTCAAAATGACATTATGTTTACAGATTGAGAACCTTATATAGGGTTCAGAGTTCAGTAAGTCCATAACATATAGATAATCAAGAACAAATAGCATAATCAAGAACAAATAGCATTATGACATGATCAACAATAGATAAAGAGAGGCATGGAGGAATTATTCTTACCAAATTGTAACCCAAAAATAACACCAAGGAAAGTAGCGCAATTAATATGGGGAAATCCCTTGTGGGGAAAGCGCTAACCCAGTGTGGAATATAGGGTGCTTATATACACGTGTGCGTACTGTAAGTGGCTATCCCAGTGAATGTCTCTCCAGACGCATGCATCGGTGGAACAAACGCTGGACTGACGCACCAGAAGTGCGTAATCAAGAAATACCAGTGATCGGAAGAGTCCTGTGTGTCAGGTGGAACGCAACCACGGTGGAACGCATTCTAATAAACGCACCAGAAGTGCGTAATGAAGTAATGCCAGAGATTGGAAGAGTCCTGTAAGTCGGGAACGCAATCCTGAACCGCAAACCGGAAGGTCTGTGGAGAAACGGCGTTAGTGGGTGCTCTCGTCCGCTGGGCCGGCTGTCTTTAGCAAGACTGCATGGACCAGGGCTCATACCACTGAACGCCCGCTCTATCTCCTTGTGGGCAGGACATTACACAGACAACACATGGTTAGGGTAAAACAGTGTGGCCAAGCTTTATTGAACCACAACACCAAATAGCAAACAGAATAATTCCAGCAATTACACAAAATGGTGCACCCCACAGGGTCTCACCCCCTCCGCTGACTCACCGAGATGCTAGTGGATGTTATGTCAGAGCTCCCAGGGTCGCTATTCCACCTGTGATAACACACAGCGAGGAGGTCACGACAAGCGTAGGGAGATAACCGAGAGCAGTCCAGTGTTCTTTCAGCCTGGTCTGACGTACCCTCAGCTGGGATCCTAAAGAGTTTCTCGTCCGTTGGGTGTTTAGCAGCAGGTCATAGTAGCTCTATGTGATGAGATGAGACCCCGTCTCTCTGTCTCAGGGTCTTTTATACCCAAGGCAGGTAAGCTATTTTTATAATTACCCAGTGTCCTTCAGTACACCCTCACAGCCGTTCCCTATCTAAATTTAAAGTCAACAAACTGATTCCAGAAAATAAACATCAGATAAGCACACACTATGTTACATGGTATATCATTGTGCAAGTCAGCCTTCTTGACCCACCAGAATCCACACTTAAAGGGGGGGTGGCTATGTAGTGCTGCGGTGAGGACGTGCTTCTGAGAGCTCCTGCCATCCTGAAAAATACTCGGCCAGCGGACCCTTACCTCTGCTGAGATTTGCCAGTCCTCTGGCTCCTCTGGATTTTGGGGCACTCCTGGATCCCCGCGGGAGAGCGGGGCTGGATTTTTGACCCCCCTGTGGCTGCAGAGATTCGGGCGGCCGGCGGGGCCATCTTGGAGGCGCGCGCTCTGCCTGTGTGAGACGCGGCGCCGGGCTCCCTTGCTGCAGCGCTGAAGGAGCAACAGGGAGGTGAGCAGACACTCTGACAGATTGAGGGGAGCAAGCGGTGTGTGCCCTGGAAGATTGGGCCCCGCATTCCCCTCTCCACTACATCGCCTGCCCTGTCAGCGCCATCATTATAGGGACTTGGATCCCTCACTGGCTGTTATCCCTGTGGGGTCCTGGGGTCTCTCCCTGGGCTGTGGGGGCCCCTTGTCTGCCGCCTGGAGCTGGACACTACCTCCCTGTGTGACGCTGTGGGTCAGTGCTGCTTCTGAGACCCTGCAGCCACCATCTGACCATTATACCCCATCTGTAACTCTGATTCTGGGGGATTTAGAGTGCATTGTCTCCACTACCTGGCTGTGCCCTATTGTGCTACAATGAGTCGTTCTATGGGGTCTGGAACAGTGGCTGAAAGGCTAAAGGAATACGCCAGATTAGACCATGCTGAGGGCTCAAGATCTAATAAAAATAATCCCTCACAAGCTCAGCGTAAGAGCCGTCCCTTTGAGGGTGGGGAGGAGAGCGAGCAGGAGGAATTTACCCTTAAACAGGCATCAGAACAACTTATGCAGGCCATCTCCTTAACCAGGATGTCTCTGTCTGGGAAGATAGAGGATGTATACACCGAGGTGGGACGCCTCAGACAGGATATGCAAGCCATGAAGGGCCGTATTATGGAGGTGGAGATGCGGGTATCCCAGGTAGAGGACACCATCACACCCATGGAAGCTAAACTAAAGAAAGTGGCAGGCTCCATGAATGCGTGGAGGCAAAAAGCAGATGACGTGAAAAATAGAATGCGTCAGAATAACATCCGAATTATTGGCCTGCCGGAGCGATCGGAGGGACAACACCAGGAGCAATTCCTAGAAGACTGGCTTAAAACCACTTTGGGCAAAGAATTCTCCTCAATCTTTGCGGTGGAAAGGGCTAATAGAGTCCCTACTAGGCCTCTTCCTCCTGGAGCCCCGCCTAGACCCTTTCTGGCGCGCATCCTCAACTGCAGGGATAGAGACGTGGCTCTACGTCTGGCGCGGCAAAAGAGTCCTATCAAGTTCAACAATGCCACGATCTCAATTTTCCCGGATTTCTCTGCGGAACTTCAGAAACAACGAGCGCAGTTTACGGAGGTCAAAAGACTTCTACGGGAGAAGAATGTTGTGTACTCTATCATTTACCCGGCCTGGCTGTGGGTGGTCCACGGGGGTTCTACTTTGTTTTTTACAGACCCGGTGGAGGCGGCGGAGTGGTTACGATCCCATGGAGGGTCTGCTGAAAAAGAATCTAATGCATCTAGTGCTAGTTGGTATTTTTCTATTTATCGGCTGATTGGACCTTTACTCGAAGACGTCCAGGTTACCAACAATACCGCACACTGGGCTCAGTGATGGTATCCCCTTGTTCGTTTTGTGATGGGAGTACAGGACTCTGCTCCTACGTTGTTTGTTGTTTATTCAATTTGTTTTTTTTCCGTAGTGGTTCTTGGTATTTTTTAGGTTATGATCGCAGTCGACAACAATTTCAGTCTCTAGGTGATGTCTCTAAATTTTGCCTGGGTAATACTATGTACCATGTTCAGCGGAGTAAAATATGGGGTCGGAGTTAATATGTATGACATGGAATGTGAGGGGAATAAAAACTCCTCGGAAAAAGATCAAGGTCTTCTCACAGGTCAGACATTATTGCCCTCACATTGTGGCCCTGGTGGAGACGCATCTGACTAGGGATACAGTGCGGTGCGTGCAGAAGCCCTGGGTACAATGGTCTGCCCATACATTTCATACCAGCTACTCGAGAGGGGTATCTCTGTTGGTACATAGGGGTGTCAGATGGGAAGCGAGGGAGACTCGGAGGGATCCCGAGGGTCGTTTTATTTTTGTCCATGCAGTGATAAATACCAGGAAATATGTGGTCTTATGTATTTATAACCCCACCCCCCCGGCTCGTATATCCATTCTGCAGAAGGCAATGAGTTTTGCCCTTAATTACCCAGATGCAGATGTTATTTGTATGGGCGACTTTAATATGGTCATGAACAAACACCTTGATTAATTGAGGTTGGATGATGGAGCGACTGGGGGTCCCTCTCCAACGACTACAACCCCGTTGTCATCATTTATGGGGGGTGGCGGGTGGTTGGATTTGTGGAGGGTGCGTCACCCTGAGTTAAGGGAATACACTTGCCAGTCATCCACTAAACTCTCTCTGTCACGCATAGACTATATATTTGGTTCTGGCGGTTTGGCAATGTGGGTGGCTGATATAGAGCATGGAAGTAGGGGGATCTCAGACCATAGTCCAGGTATCCTTAAACTCAAATTTCGGTATGTGAACAATGGGATAGCCTGGAAGTTGAATCCTTTCTGGTTAAAACTGATGGGGTCTCCTGACAGAACGATTGATCAGTTGAATTGTTTCATTGCGTCCCATCCGGAACCCTAAGATATTAACTTATTTTGGGATGCCCTTAAGGCATACCTGAGGGGCTGTTTGTCCTCCACGATTTCTTATACTAAGCGGGTGACCGCAAGGAAGCAACGACTGAAAGACGCAGAAGCTACATATATATCTAACCAAACTAGTGGGAACAGGATTGAGTGGCTTGCTGCCCAAAGGTTATATACTCAACATGTGGACACTAAATCTAAGCGCAAACTATTCTTCACCCGTCAATCCTATTTCAAATTGGGGAACCAGACGGGCAAATTCTTGGCCTATCTGGTGCGCCAACATAGCACCTCTAATACGATACTGCAGATTCGCAGGTCGGACAGCACACTGGTGTCTTCGACCGAGGAGATTCTTGGCTGCTTTCAGGATTTCTACAGGTCCCTATATGAATCTAAAAGTGACTTTGACACTTTGGGGTGTTTAGACTATTTGTCAGATATATCATTCCCCACATTAGATTCTGAACAACGAGCCCTTATGGACGCTGTGTTCACCGCAGAGGAGATAGATAATGCTATGACAGACATGGCCTCTGGGAAGGCCCCTGGACCTGATGGGTTCCCTATTGAACTATATAGGAAGCATTGAACTATATAGGAAGTATCGGGATATACTGAATCTCATACATCCTGATCAAACGGGCTTTATGCCTGGTAAAAGTACTTCTATTAACATCAGAAGAGTCCAGTCAATAGTCCAATATAGCTCCCTGGTGCCAGACAACAGATGGGCATTGGCATCGTTGGATGCTGCCAAGGCTTTTGACTCTCTTGAATGGCCTTTCCTCTCCGCATGTTTACAAAGGTATGGCTTTGGCAATAAATTTATAACATGGATCAAAATATTATACATGAAACCTAAGGCTCGTATTATAATAAATAATTCTATATCTGAGTCTTTCGCATTGCATAGGGGAACCCGTCAGAGTTGCCCTCTTTCCCCGGCCCTCTTCGCCCTTGCGATTGAGGCACTAGCAATACGCATAAGGTCCTTCCCTTATATCCGAGGTATAGATATAGCAGGTCGGGTAGATACCATAGGCCTATATGCTGATGACATGGTGATATTCTTGAATGATGTGGAAGAAACTTTGCCACAGGTGATATCCCGTATAGATAGATTCAGTAAATATTCAGGTTTACATATAAATTGGGAAAAATCTGCCCTGTTACCCCTTTCCCATGCCTCGGTGCCCCAGCTGGAGGCTCTCTCCTCGCTGTCTATTGTATCTAGTTTTAAATACTTGGGCATCCACATCTCTAATAATAGTACGCTTGATCTACAACTTAATGTCCACCCGTTGCTGGAACTAGTTAAAGCTAAATTTGCATCGTGGAGTAGGCTCCCATTATCTGTGGCTGGACGCATTAACCTGATTAAAATGATATTGCTCCCTAAATTTGGCTACTCGCTCCAGCACAGTGCGGTAGCGGTGCCCAAGTCCTTTTTTGTTAATCTTAACTCTCTGGTCACGTCCTTTATTTGGGGGAAAACTAGACCCAAATTTAAATTGTCCACTTTACAAAGACCGAAGAAGGGAGGTGGGGCGGCGCTGCCAGATTTCTTCCTATACTACTTGGCTGGGCAGGCTAAAGCTTTAAATAATTGGATGCCGGGTAATTGCCTCCCTAATTCTGAAAGCCACCTGCTTCACACTGCACAAGCGGATTGCCCATTAGGTTTCCTTGAGTTGGAAAAAACTAATGTTCCACGTATATTACCCCTGTTCCGGCTGGCTCGATTAATATGGAGACAAATCAAGAATGTGATAGGGTTTAAAGATGTTATAGCTGAAATGCCTCTATGGAGTAATAACTATTTTCTGGAGTTACTGAATCAACCATCCGCTGTTTTTTGGACCCAGTGTGGTGTTTCTTCAGTGGGAGATTTGTATGACCAGGGGACCTTAAAGTCTTTTGAACAATTGCAGACCGCACATGATATTCCGAGATCTCAATTTTTTCGATATCTGCAGCTGAGATTGGCTCTTCAATCACAAATGAGGGACAGGGCTGTGGACCGTACTATTTCGTCGTTACCTCTTACCCAGGGTCTCATATCTTCTTTGTACACATATATGCTGTCAGTAGGGACAGAATCGGCCATAAGTTCTATTAAGATGAAGTGGAAACGACTCATCCCTGATATGCAGAGAGAGGAATGGGAGGAGATTCTGGAGTCTCCGATTGGAGTATCACCATCTATTAATAACAGAATGATACAGTTGTATTTAATAAATCAATCATATTTGACTCTGTTGCGATTTTTTTAGGATGGGTCGGCTTCAATCATCAGAATGTATGCGATGTCACTCGCCAGATGCTGATTTTATTCATATGGTGTGGCAGTGTCCCACTATCCTACACTACTGGAAAGAGGTGACTACACTACTGACATCCCTGGTGCAGGCCCCTGTCCATTTAGAGCCATTGGTCTGCTTGTTTGGGGTATTGGAGGAGGAGATTTGGGATCGCTATGCTGGGGTCTTCTTGCGCGAGACACTGTTTATGGCACGGAAGGTGCTGGCACTGCGATGGATGGGTGGTTCGTGTCCTACCCTTAGATTTTGGATCAAGTTGGTAAATTTAATTGTTTCATATGAGCGCACTTTATACCAAAACAGGGGATGCCCGGGTAAATTTGAAAAGATCTGGGAGAGGTGGAATTCCTCTCACCTCACTTTGCAAGACTGAGACATCACATATGACACCATATGATATAGGAAACCAGACTGCGGAAATAGTAGATATTAGTTGATGTAGTGGTAGTTGTAGCTTAGGAGTTTGTTAGCTCTTACTGTTGCAAGATATGACAAGGTTTGTGAAACTGGAATGATATACATGTTGGAAAATGCATAAACAATTATCCTATATATATGCTTGGAAGGAAATGTATATATTACCTTGTTTATCTATAAGAGTGTGCAATTTTTTTTTTGTATTATATTTTGCTATGGACGGAGACACGTGTGCTTTGTATAATGCCTATTATCACAATCATTGTGTATGTTGTACATTCTTTGTATCCTGATGTTTAAATAAACAAATTTAAAAAAAAAAAAGAATCCACACTTAAATCCACAAGCCAAATATACAGACAAAGTCAATTCCTCCAGGCCTGCGAAAACATAGCAGTCTGGGCAATTAAGATATACTCTGGTTTCTTCACATTGCTCCCCCATCTTAATTAACCAGACGTGTTATCCTTCCGGTCATCCTTCTCTACTTGTCGGGACAGTCCATTGGCGTTTCCATGATCTTTGCCCTTTTTATGGGAGACAGAAAAATTATAGGACTGTAAGGCTAGATTCCATCTGAGTAAACGTCCGTTGTCCCCAGCAGACCGATTTAACCAACTTAAAGGGTTATGGTCGGTTATGACCGTGAATTCCCTGCCGTAGAGGTAGGGCTGCAATTTCTTTAAGGCCCAGACTATGGCTAAGCATTCTTTTTCTATTGTGGCATATGCATTCTCCCGGTCCAACAGCTTCCAAGAAATGTAAGCTACCGGGTGTTCCTGACCATAGTCCCCCACTTGACTGAGTACGGCTCCCAAACCTGCGTCTGTTTGAACAATGAACCGACGGCAGAAGTCAGGAGCAGTCAGGACAGGGCTTTGGGCTACCTGGGTTTTCAACTGTAGGAACGCGGACTCACACTCTGGGGTCCAGATGAGATTGCGGGCATATCGTTTGGTGGTAAGGTCAGTGAGGGGCTTTGCTACTGTTCTGTAATTGGGGATAAACTTTCGATAATAGTTTGCGATCCCTAGAAAAGCGCGTACCTGTTTTTGATTGGCTGGGCGAGGCCACTGGGTAATGGCCTCTACTTTTGAAGGGTCAGGACGAATGCACCCACTTCTGACCCAATGTCCTAGGCATAGTACCTCGGCCATCCCCATCTGGCACTTGTCAGGTCGAATGGTAGTGGGCTTTTGCTACTCTCTGCAGCACCTGTGACACATGTTCTAGATGCTTTTCCCAGGCATTGCTGAAGATTTCGATGTCATCCAGGTAGGCCTGGGCATACCCCTGACATCCCTCTAGTAACTGGTCTACCATCCTTTGGAAGGTAGCCGGGGCATTCTTCATCCTGAATGGCATGCTGGTAAATTCAAACAGGCCAAAAGGGGTGATGAATGCAGACTTCTCTTGAGCCTCTTTTGTGAGTGGGATCTGCCAGTATCCCTTGCTCAAATCGATAGTAGATATGAACCGAGATCCACCTAATCTGTCTAGTAATTCATCCACTCGAGGCATTGGGTAAGCGTCTGTAACAGTGACCTCATTGAGTCGCCTATAGTCCGCACAGAAGTGAGTACTCTTGTCTTTCTTGGGCACCAACACTACACTGGCTGCCCATGGGCTATGGGAAGGAACTATGACCCCCATGTTCAACATGTCATCCACTTCGGCCTTCATCATTGCCAACACTGGAGGTGTCACCCGGTAGGCCAATTGTCTGAGAGAAGTGGTTACCCCTGTGTTGACATGATGCTGGACCAAGGGGGTTCGACCAGGCTGACTCGTCAACAGGGAGCCATATGTACCAAGCATTTCTGTTAATTGTTGCTTCTGTGATGGACCAAGCCGCTCCCCCAACAGGACACCGGCTACCCCCATTCCCCTTTTGGATTCCACCAATAAGTCCGGGATCTGGTCCAGATCTGGATCACCTAAAGGGGGACAACAAACCGATATGTTGGTAACTTCCCTTTCCTCATAAGCTTTTAGCCTGTTCACATGATAGGTCCGTTCACGAACACCCTCTCGATCCAAAGCCACAGTGTAGTCAGTCTCCCCGCATTTCCTGTTGATGGTGAACGGACCTGCCCACATGGCTTGCAGCTTGTTTTTGTGTACTAGTACTAGTACTAGAACCTTCTGTCCACAGATAAATTCTCGCAATCTGGCAGTACGGTTGTAACACCGTCATTGCCTTTCCTGAGCTACTTCTAAATTCCCATGGGCTAAGGCACCTCATCTTCTCCCTAAACTTTTGGACATACTCCAGAATGGGAACCTCTTCTGTGGGAAAAGTGCCCTCCCAACTCTCTCTTACTAACTCTAACGGCCCTCATACTTTTCAGCCATACAGCAATTCAAAAGGAGAGAACCGGTGGAATCCTGTGGCACTTCCCGGTAGGCGAACAGGAGCTGCTGCAGGTTTTTCTCCCAGTTCCCTCTCTCGGACTCCACATACCGACTAATGAGCTGCTTGAGCGTTCCATTGAAACGCTCACATAACCCGTTAGTTTCGGGGTGGTAAGGGGTGGTACGCATGGGGCTGACACCATGTTTCTCCCAGAGGCTCTGAATCAGCTCGCTTTGGAACTGGGTCCCCTGGTTGGTTAGTACCTCCTGTGGAAACCCTACTGAACTAAAAATGTCCAGTAGAGCTTGAGCCACGTGCTCTGCATCTATGGATGACAGGGCAACGGCCTCCGGGTAACTGGTGGCAAAGTCGACCAGGGTGAGGATGAACCTTTTTCAGCTGCGGCTGGGGATAGCTAAAGGACCCACTAAATCTACGGCAACCCTCTGGAAGGGCTCACCTATCAAGGGCATGGATTGGAGCGGGGCACGATAGGGTGCTCCCCCCATCTGTTGACAAACCGGACAAGAGGCTCAGTATTTCCGCACCTCTTGGGCGACCTTTGGCCAGAAGAAACTACGCAGTAGTCGAGCCCGGGTCGTTCTCACTCCCATATGCCCAGCTGCAGGAAAATCATGTGCCAAGCGCAGGAGTTGGGTCCGATACTGCTGAGGCACCCAGAGCTGATGGACACGGGTCCAGGGTTTCTCTGGGCATGATTCGGGCTTTTCCCTATACAGCAGTTCATTCTCCCATCTATACACCTCCACCTGATTTATTTCCCCAGGTCGAGCAGCCGCCCTGCGGGCAAATTCTAGGGTGGGGTCCATGAGTTGGGCCTCCCTAAACTCCTTGCGATCTGTCTCCCGCCAGTCAACGGCAACAGTCTGGTAAAGTGTACTCACCGCCGTCAGCTCATAGGAGGTTGATGAAGGATTGGTTATCCTCGGGATAGGTGGCAGAAGGATCCACATCAGGGTGTTTCTTGGCTTGGCTTAGGGCGATGACAGTAACAATTTGGCTGGACAGACCTTGTCCAAGGTCATTCCCCAAAATTACAGGTGTGGGGAGGCCATCCATGAGACCCACTTCCACCTCTCCCTGGTCAGTACCACAGTCCAACTGCACACGGGCCAGAGGGATGTCCGAGCGCTGACCTCCAGCCAGGGAGATGGTCACTTGGCAGTCTGGTAAATGGTGTTCAGGTGGGACAATATCTGGGCTGACAAGGGTGATGAAGGACCCAGTGTCCCGAAGTCCCTTGGCCTGGATATCACTGACCTTGACCGGCTGGAAGTGGCGTAGGAGGTTGTCTGGTGTAGGATGGCTAACCCGCTGTGTATTATGGACCAGATATATCACTGTTGCTGGGGTATCCTGGGTATAGTATCCCTCCGACCCTGCTGGCTCATTTTGGCAGATGTTGACCAGCTGAGCTGGCAGATGGGCTCCAGGTATGGGGCCCCGGCCCTGGGAACAATCTTTGGCAATGTGTCCAAGGCGCCCACATGTATAGCAGCGCCGTGGGTTGGGCAACTCACGTGTGCTGCTGGTGACCCTTAGGCCTGGTGGTCGGTCAAATCCTTGGTTGAAGGGTGGTCTTGGATTGGTGGGCATATCATTTTTCCAGCGGGGTCGATTGGCTGTAAACTTGTCAGCCCATCGGGCCGCTTGCTCTGGGGTGTCGGGCTTCCAGTCGGCTACCCACTCTCGAATTTCTGGGGCCATCTTCTCCATAAGTTGCTCCAGCCCAATCACATCCCGAAGGGCAGCAGCAGAGTGGGCAGCCCTACCATCAAGCCAGCAGTTGCAGTGTCTCCGGAGTTGGCTGCCAAATTCTACATAGGAGACCCCTGGCGAGACAATGTCCGGAACTTCGTGAGATATCTCTCTGGTGTAATGATAAAAAGTGCCAGCAGGGTGTCCTTAATAGTTTCATAATCCTGGCAGTATTGAGACCCAAGTGACCGGGCAGCATCCCATGCCCGACCAGTCAAACTAGTCCACAGGTATTTAGCCCAATCAGCTATGGGTACCTGGTGCATCAGCATTAGAGTCTCAAAATCTTGTAGAAGTTCATCAACTTCGGTGTTTGACTCATTAAACACTGGCACGTCTCTGTAGCGGAGCTGCGTTTCTTGTTGGGGAACTACCATGGGGGTAGGGTTCGATGCTGGCTGTAGGGGTACTGGAACTCCCAAGGCTGATTCCATAACAAAAGCCCTTTCATCGCTTGAGGCTCCAGGTCCCAATGCAACCAACAACTCCTGGATTCAGGCTGCAGGTGACTGGGTAGATTCCAGACCGGCTCAGGGTCCTGGTTCTGGCAATTCCTCTGGGTCCATCTCTGCAGAGTTTTTGTCATCCTCCACGATGTTCTGGGTATCCCAACGAACTAATTCCTTGATTAAATCCGAACAAGTGTCCGTGGTCTGGTATTCAATACGTCGTATCTGGCACAGCTCCTGTAGTTGTCGTTTCTTGCTACGGCTATACGTCCACTCCGGTCCTCTTCCCAAGGCCGAGTTGTGGGGTTGGACCTGGTGCCGTCTGAAACCTACTGTGTATGCCTCATCAATGGTCTGCTGGGTCTGTCTGTATGCCTCCCTGGTTGTGAAGCCCTGGACGGTGTCTATGAACACCAGTCCCCTGCAGCTTCCCCGATTCCACCCGGCTGAGTAGTATCCCACTGCTGCCAACAAGTGTGGAGAAACAGGGTTAGTGGGTGCTCTCGTCCGTTGGCCTGGCTGTCTTTAGCAAGACTGCATGGACCAGGGCTCATACCACTGAACGCCCGCTCTATCTCCTTGTGAGCAGGACACTACACAGACAACACAGGGTTAGGGTAAAACAGTGTGGCCAAGCTTTATTGAACCACAACACCCAATAGCAAACAGAATAATTCCAGCAATTACACAAAATGGTGCACACCACAGGGTCTCACCCCCTCCGCTGACTCACCGAGATGCTAGTGGATGTTATGTCAGAGCTCCCAGGGTCGCTATTCCACCTGTGATAGCACACAGCGAGGAGGTCACGACAAGTGTAGGGAGATAACCGAGAGCAGTCCATTGTTCTTTCAGCCGGGTCTGACGTACCCTCAGCTGGGATCCTGAAGAGTTTCTCGTCCGTTGGGTGTTTAGCAGCAAGTCACAGTAGCTCTATGTGATGAGATGAGACCCCGTCTCTCTGTCTTAGGGTCTTTTATACCCAGGCAGGCAAGCTATTTTTAGAATTACCCAGTGTCCTTCAGTACACCCTCACAGCCGTTCCCTATCTACATTCAAAGTCAACAAACTGATTCCAGAATATAAACAAACATCAGATAAGCACACACTATGTTACATGGTATATCATTGTGCAAGTCAGCCTTATTGACCCACCAGAAGCCACACTTAAATTCACAAGCCAAATATACAGACAAAAAGTCAATTCCTCCAGGCCTGCAAAACATAGCCATCTGGGCAATTAAGATATACTCTGGTTTCTTCACAAGGTCACAGATGGAAACAGAACCATTCAGTGTCGTGGGGTGAGACGCATCGCTGGAAAGCAAAGTGTAGATAAGTATGGGGATGAGAATCCAAGGTGCCGAAAGTTATGAAAATGCCTGTATATGGAAAAAGAAAATAATGAATGTCAATAGAAATAATATATAAAAAAATAAAATTATGAAAGAAAAAAAGCTCAATACCCCTCATACATGGATAATAACGAAATTGTTGATGCTGGAAAATATAAACAGAATATAATGAATAAAGTACAAGACACAAAACACATTAATAAAAACTCATCAAGTCGTGTTCTCTATTTAACCCTTTTGGTCCCATACTCTGTAAGAAATGGATCCAGAAAGCTTCTCTACTTTTCAGATGTTTATTCTGATCACCACCCCTCCTTTTTGCATGTATTTGTTCCAAAACCAAAAATCTAAGTTGTGCCACAGTGTAGCCTGCTTCAGGAAAAGGAAATGGAATAGGTAAGTGATCCCTCTAGCAAAGTATGTCAGATTTATGGTGAGAAATGAGCCTGGGGAGAGGTGGAGAAAACAGGAGTGTCACTAAGAACACATTGACAACCCCAACTCACCACAGATACAGATTTTCAATCTAAAACAGGATTATGAGTTTGCAACCAAGGGAAACCCAGAACAATAGAATCGTGCAAATTGTGCAACACCAAAAATTTACAATTTTCTTGGTGGTCCGGGGCGACCCCCATTATCACCTGGGTCCAAAACTGGGGTTTATTCTCCGCCAAGGGAGTAGCATCAATACCCCTCAAAGGGATAGGAGTCAGCATGGGTATCATGGGAAAACCCACAACATTTAGCAAAGTCAAAATCCATCATATTCAAAGCTGCTCCTGAATCCACAGAAGCCTTAGCGGAAAACGTAGACAAGGAGCAGATCAGGGTAATCACCAAAAAGAACTTAGGCTGTACACTGCCCACAGCAAATGCGTGAGCAAAATGCTTTTCTCATTTAGGGCAGACAGCAATAGTATGAGAGGCGTCCCCGCAGAAAAAACACAACTTATTACGCCTTCTAAACTCCTGACATTGCGCTCTAGACAAAACCCTATCACATTGCATGGGTTCAGAAGTTTGTTCGAAAGGCGGCAACGCCTCTCATGTAGTTTTACGTTCACGTAAATGCCAATCAATTTGAATGGTCAATGACAGAGTCGTCAAGACCAGAGGGGACAGGAAATCCCACCATAAGATCTTTTACGGTTTCTGCCAAACCCTACCGAAAGAGAGCTGCTAGGGCATCATCATTCTATTTAGTAAAGACCACCCACTTTCGGATTTTTTTACAATATAACTCTGCAGAATCCTGACCCTGGTTCAATGGCAATAAAGTTTTCTCAGCTTGATAAATAGCATTAGGTTCATCATACAACAACCCCAAGGCTTGAAAAAAATGCATCCATATTAGCCAGAATAGGATCTCCGGGTGTCAAAGAAAAGGCCCAATCCTGGGGATCGACGCGTAGCAGGGAGATGACAATTTTAACCTGCTGCACAGAGCTCCCCGATGAATTAGGCTTCAAAGCAAAAAATAGTTTACAGTTATTCTTAAAATTCAAAAATTTAGACCGATCCCTAGAAAACACATCAGGAGTAGGGATTTTTGGTTCAACAGCAGATGATTGAGTGAGATAGGCAGAAATTCCCCGCACTTCAGCAGTGAGCTGCTCAACACAATCAGACAATTGCTAGGTCTCCATTTAGACAAAAAATATCCTCCTACAGCCCCAGAAAAAAAAAGAGGAAAAAAATATAAGGAAAAAAAAATTCTGACTTTTTTTTTAAATTCTTTCCTTCTTTAGAGTACCCTAGAGTCTACAGTTAGGCTGGTGATTCTGTTATGAATGGGTCACTGAGGACGATAGCAGGCCCAGGCTAGGCCACAGAAAACCAGAGAGGTTGGTAACTAAATGGATGCAGACCCCTGATCCTGTCCACACAACTAGCAGTAGCCGTGGAGCGTACCTACAATGATCCTAGATGCCTCAGCACAGCCGGAGCGCTAACTAAGCCTAAAGCAGGAAAGGGGAAATCTAAACTGCCCCGGAGCAGACCCCAAAGGAATAGATAGCCCCCAAACATATATTGTCAGTGAGACAAGATGAAAACACAAACGCAGGCAGAAAAATAGACTGAGCAAACGATGGGGCCCACACTGACTAGACAGGACAGGAAAGGAAAGATACTGTCTGCAATCATGCAAAAAACCCTACAAAAAGTCCAACACGTCTGATGCACAAAAACACTGAAGTCGCACGACTTCGCCCCCCACTATATCAGCACTCTGATATATTCTGAAAGCAAAGCAAAAAGAGACCAATATAAAAGGGGACAAAACAAACTGGCACATGCAGTAACATATGGGCGGTGATTCAGCACAGCCCCAGCAAGTTGACCCACACAAAGCAGAGATAGACAAAACCAGATCAAATGCAAACAGAATACTAAATGAACCACTTAGCTGAACATGCAGGGAAAGAGCAGGAGACATCAGACCTCAGGAGCCACTGGAAGAAAATCACCAGCAGGGATAGAGGGAGTCAGCTGTCTTAAATCCCAATCAGAAACCCCAGATCTCCAAACGCCTTCTTCATCATCAGGTGGCAAGCCTCTGTCAATCAGATCAGCTCCACTACCTCCAGTAACTACCAGAGGGAGCCCAGAAAGAGAACTCTCAATCTGACCAGCTCCACTATCTTCAGTAATCACCAGAGGGAAGCCAGAGAGAGAATTCACAACAGAATCCTCTCAAATACAACTTCCCTAATAATTCTGCACACAGTGTATTTCTATCAGTATCTTTAGTAAAAAAAAAAGATCCACTGATAAGTTACCATTGGTATCTTTAATGGTCTTAGTATCCAAAAATTGAATCTCTGTGGAGCTAACATTTACTGTAAAAGATAACTCAGGCCATATGTTATTAATACCATTAAAAACGTAATTTAAGGTATCCAGGGACCCACTCCACAAGCAAAAAATATTGTTGTTGTATTGATGCCATAATAGGCAATGTGTTATATAAAGTGAATTGGTATACAGTGGGAAAAAAAAGTATTTAGTCAGTCAGCAATAGTGCAATTTCCACCACTTAAAAAGATGAGAGGCGTCTGTAATTTACATCATAGGTAGACCTCAACTATGGGAGACAAACTGAGAAAAAAAAATCCAGAAAATCACATTGTCTGTTTTTTTTTCATTTTATTTGCATATTATGGTGGAAAATAAGTATTTGGTCAGAAACAAAATTTCATCTCAATACTTTGTGATATATCCTTTGTTGGCAATGACAGAGGTCAAGCGTTTTCTGTAAGTCTTCACAAGGTTGCCACACACTGTTGTTGGTATGTTGGCCCATTCCTCCATGCAGATCTCCTCTAGAGCAGTGATGTTTTTGGCTTTTTGCTTGGCAACACGGACTTTCAACTCCCTCCAAAGGTTTTCTATAGGGTTGAGATCTGGAGACTGGCTAGGCCACTCCAGGACCTTGAAATGCTTCTTACGAAGCCACTCCTTCGTTGCCCTGGCGGTGTGCTTTGGATCATTGTCATGTTGAAAGACCCAGCCACGTTTCATCTTCAATGCCCTTGCTGATGGAAGGAGGTTTGCACTCAAAATCTCACGATACGTGGCCCCATTCATTCTTTCATGTACCCGGATCAGTCGTCCTGGCCCCTTTGCAGAGAAACAGCCCCAAAGCATGATGTTTCCACCACCATGCTTTACAGTAGGTATGGTGTTTGATGGATGCAACTCAGTATTCTTTTTCCTCCAAACACGACAAGTTGTGTTTCTACCAAACAGTTCCAGTTTGGTTTCATCAGACCATAGGACATTCTCCCAAAACTCCTCTGGATCATCCAAATGCTCTCTAGCAAACTTCAGACGGGCCCGGACATGTACAGGCTTAAGCAGTGGGACACGTCTGGCACTGCAGGATCTGAGTCCATGGTGGCGTAGTGTGTTACTTATGGTAGGCCTTGTTACATTGGTCCCAGCTCTCTGCAGTTCATTCACTAGGTCCCCCCGCGTGGTTCTGGGATTTTTGCTCACCGTTCTTGTGATCATTCTGACCCCACGGGGTGGGATTTTGTGTGGAGCACCAGATCGAGGGAGATTATCAGTGGTCTTGTATGTCTTCCATTTTCTAATTATTGCTCCCACAGTTGATTTCTTCACTCCAAGCTGGTTGGCTATTGCAGATTCAGTCTTCCCAGCCTGTTGTAGGGCTACAATTTTGTTTCTGGTGTCCTTTGACAGCTCTTTGGTCTTCACCATAGTGGAGTTTGGAGTCAGACTGTTTGAGGGTGTGCACAGGTGTCTTTTTATACTGATAAGTTTAAACAGGTGCCATTACTACAGGTAATGAGTGGAGGAAAGAGGAGACTCTTAAAGAAGAAGTTACAGGTCTGTGAGAGGCAGAAATCTTGATTGCTTGTTTTTGACCAAATACTTATTTTCCACCATAATATGCAAATAAAATGAAAAAAAAACAGACAATGTGATTTTCTGGATTTTTTTTTCTCAGTTCGTCTCCCATAGTTGAGGTCTACCTATGATGTAAATTACAGACGCCTCTCATCTTTTTAAGTGGTGGAACTTGCACTATTGCTGACTGACTAAATACTTTTTTTCCCCACTGTATACAAACTCTGACTCAAATTGAGACATAAAACAATTCGCATATGGGGGGCCACAGTGGACCCCATCGCTGTACCCTAAACTTGTTAGTAGAAAGTATCCTTGAATAGAAAAGTTTTCTGTAAGAACTAGCGTTAACAAATTGATCAAAAATGAAATGGCTCTAAATCCCCCGTTACACACTGCGATATCGCTAGCAATATCGCTGTAAAGTCACCGATTTTGTGACGTTACAGCGATATTGCTAGCGATATCGCTGTGTCTGATACTTACCTCCGACCGGCTCCCCCGCTGGTTATCGCTGATCGCGCGAGAAGCTCCTGGACCATTCCTCGTCGTCAGCT
Organism: Dendrobates tinctorius; assembly: GCF_039654945.1. Lineage (NCBI taxonomy): Eukaryota > Metazoa > Chordata > Amphibia > Anura > Dendrobatidae > Dendrobates > Dendrobates tinctorius. Next base: position 19,870,290 of record NW_027361898.1, on the reverse strand, counting down.
TCCTGCGGCGCTTCCTGCTGTGACGATGAGCGACGCGTGGAGCCGGGCGGGAGGACGCAGGATCGCCGCGTCTGACAGGTAAGTAGCGATCCCCGTCCCCAGCGATGTCGCTGGTGAGATCTGCCTGAGTGGCAGCTCACTAGCGACCACCTAGCGATTCACCAGCGATCCTGACCGCGTCATATCGCTGGTCGGGATCGCTGGTGAGTCGCTAGGTGTAACGGTACCCTAACATTCATAGAATACTTTTCCAGTAACAATCTTATAGATCGAATTCCCTTTGTATGTTGGATAGAAGTATAGAGATTATTGACAAGAGTTACTAATAACATATTGGCTTATAATGGACCCAAATTTTTAATAATGCCCATGAAATCCCCTGTATCTAATACGAAAGATGGTGTATTTTTTATAAGAGGTGTTAAAATTTTTTCTAACAGAATTGATAATGGGGATTATTATGTCTTTATCAGCAATCAAAGAACCAAGAGCGGTGTATTCAGCAGAGTCAAGATTAGAACGAAAAAACAATTCCCCTCTCAAGATCTGTCTAGTATAATGTGATACTTCTCTCTCTATGAGAGAGATAAAGGTCTCAACTGGTGGATCATTCTTTGGTGGATTAAATGTAATATTTGTTTTAAGACCTAAATTAGCAAGATTAATCAATGAAGTACTATGTAAAGATGACACAATTGGTGATGGGTGGTTGGTTATGAAGAAAAGTTTTTAAACGCAGATTTCTGAAAACTGTAAATCCAGATCCAGCTGAAAAGTATTACATTTGTATGTAGAGTAAAATGATAAGCCCCTTTGTAACAGATGCAATTGAGTATAATTGAGAGGTTTAGATTAAATATTGATCACTATATTGGAAGTATTACCTGTGACCTGGTGTTCATTGTGTGTCGGTTTGTTTCTGAAACATTGCCCCCCCTCCTCATACTCTTCTTGGTGTATATTTCGTCTGTGCCTAAAAAGAGGCCCTGTTGGAATCTACACGTTCGCTGTCCGAACTTGAAGCCGACTACTTCTCTATATATCTGGACCTCCAATATTTGGAACGGGAGGAGGTGGTAGAGCCTTGCCATTTGTACACTCTCTTCTATAGGTAGTCTTGTGTATCACAAAAAAAATGTTTGCGTTTTCGCTTCTTGTCTAAAAGAACTAAAAGAATCCAAGTTTTTCTTAGCACATGATTTAACCAGGTCAAATTCTTCTTTATTTAAAGTGTCCTTAGTTGAGATTCAATACTGCAATGGCTGCAATTCCACCTTCCACCAAGGTGCTTTTTCATCTGTGGGAATAGGTGATAGTCCGAGGGAGCCAAATCAGGGGAATAGGGTGGGTGCTGAAGTAGTTGGAAACCACAGGAGTTAATTGCAGCAGCCGATGTGTGAACTTTGCCAACTTCTCCATTTCCATATTTCAGCCTTGCGACCCAACTTTAAAATGCTGTAACGGAAACAAAAAAATCAAAATAAATCCAGATTGCTCATGAGACCATTCCACTAACTACCGTATATACTTGAGTATAAGCCGACCCGAGTATAAGCCGACCCCCCTAATTTTGCCACAAAAAAACTGGGAAAACTTATTGACACGAGTATATAAGCCTAGGGTGGGAAATGCTCCATAGATTATTCCCCCATATGGTGTCCCCAGAAGAAGCTCCATAGATTATTCCCCCATATGCTGCCCCCATAAGAAGCTCCATAGATTGTTCCCCCATATGCTTCCCCCATAAGAAGCTCCATATTGTTCCCCCATATACTGCCCCCATAAGAAGCTCCATAGATTATTCCCCCATATGCTGCCCCCATAAGAAGCTCCATAGATTGTTCCCCCATATACTGCCCCCATAAGAAGCTCCTTAGATTATTCCCCCATGTGCTGCTGCTGCTGCATGTAAAAATAAAAAAAATTACATACTCACCTCTCCGTCGCTGGGTGTCAGATACTCACCTGTCCTGCGTCCATGGCTGCTCACCGCTATCTGCCACGTCATCGGTCAGTGACGTTCAGACTGCAGGGGGCGCGGCGCGCACTAATCACGTCACCGCGCCCTCTGCTGTCTGAAGTCACTGACCGATGACAGACAGCAGCAAGCAGCCAAGGACGCAGGACAGGTGAGTATCGCTATACTTACCCGTCCTGACGCTGTCGCTTGAGCCCCCAGCTTCTCCACGCTCTCTCTTCCTGCGTTCAGCGGTCATGTGATACCGCTCATTAAAACTCATGAATATGCGCATTTTCATGAGTTTTAATGAGCGGTACCACGTGACCGCTGAAGGCAGGAAGAGAGAGCGCGGAGAAGCTGGGGGCTCAAGAGACAGTGTCAGGACGGGTAAGTATGACCTGACACCCCCGCCCCCCCTCCCCCTCCGACCCCCCAGTGTATATGACTCGAATATAAGCCGAGAGGGGGACTTTCAGCCCAAAAAAACGGGCTGAAAATCTCGGCTTATATTCGAGTATATACGGTAAATAACATATTGCATTGCAAAACAAGACCATGCAAAAAAGATTTCATGGGTGGGCCTCGAAGTTTTCATGCGCCCCTCGTAAATTCATTAGCCGAAATCTGTAAAAATTGACAAGATCTTGTGGCTTGTGAAATTATATTAGCCACATCCGTGTCATTATAAGAAATGACAATAAGATATTTATTTAGGGTTGAACAATCCAAAATTATTAACGTTTTGGTCTGTAACTTAGACCTTCTTGAGATTGGACTATATACATAAAAATGAACAAGAAAGAAACAAGCTCAATATCCTCAATATACCTCATAAAAAAGTAATAGAAGAAAATATATAGAATATTACAAGTGGCATCATATTTATCAGAATAAAGGATCAAAAGGTAGTATTAGACTAAAGGGTACAGAAAAAAGAGTGCAAAAAAGAAGGAGGGGATCAGTTGGGATTTCAATATTGCAGAAGATATAATTGGTACATAGAAATAATGATCCTTCTCAAGATAATACATATGCTGGTTGAATCTAGGGATATTATTCAAAAAACTCTAGATACTCAAAATGACATTGTTTACAGAATGAGAACCTCATATAGTTCAACATTAAGGTTTTCTAAATGTTGTTGGAAAAATGAGAAATTGCTGGTCAAGTTTTAACCCTTCTAACAAAAAAAAAATTACTATCGGCGCGCGAAATTTGGCTCATCTTTCATCGTTTTTAAGAAATCTCAAGATGGAAGAGGCCAGGAGCCATTTGGTGAGCTGAATTTCTTGCTACATGTTCACAGATTTACCAGTGGAAAAGCCAAACTTCACATGCCACAAATGCAAGCTTGTGTCCCTGTTGGAGGAAAAGTTGCAAAATCTCGAAGAGAGGTTAGCTACGTTGAAGATCATTAAGGAAGGTGAAGAGTTCTTGGACAGAGCAGAATTATCTCTTCATGTTACAGAAAGAGAAGAAATTCGAAGTGCACCTGAAGAAACAGAGGAATGGAGACATGTGACCCAGAGAAGCAGGAGGATCAGGAGGCAGTCAGCACCCATACTGCTCAGAAACCAGTACCAGGCTCTCACGCAGGAAAACGATGAAGAAATACATCAGGATAAGACTTTGCCAACAAACAGCAACCTTGTACGCCCTCAGAGTCCTCCTGGATGGAGAAAGAAAAATGTTGTGAAGAAGAAACGGAGAGTGGTGGTCATGGGGGATTCCCTGCTGAGAGGAACAGAGGCCGCTATCTGCAGACCGGATATAACTACAAGAGAAATGTGCTGTCTTCCAGGTGCAAAAATTAAAGATGTGTCTGACAGGATATCAGGACTCTTCAGACCTACAGATGACTACCCATTCCTGCTACTACATGTGGGGACAAATGACACCGCAAGAAACGACCTGGAAATCATCTGCAGAGACTTTGAAGACTTAGGCAAGAAAGTGAAAGAACTGGGAGCGCAGGTGGTCTTCTCTTCCATCCTCCCAGTGGATGGCCATGGAACAAGGAGGTGGAATAAGATTCTGCAGGTGAACAACTGGCTACGTCGATGGTGCCGTCAGCAACGATTTGGATTTCTGGATCACTGAGTGAACTACTTATACGATGGACTACTTGCTAGAGATGGGGTGCACCTTACGAAGACTGGAAAGCATGTATTTGGAAGTCGCCTTGCTACACTTGTAAGGAGAGCTTTAAACTAGAACAACATGGGAAGGGAAGCAAAAGACCAGAAAAAGCCATACACCTGACAAATGCTATTGAGAACTCTGCTATTAGAAGTGGAAAGGAAGAACAAAGACGAAAGAATCTAATTAATAAAAATATTGGAGAAAGAGAAACCAATCACAAACTAAAATGTTTCTATACTAATGCACAAAGCATGGGCAACAAACAAGGAGAATTGGAACTACTAACACAGGAAAAGAAATATGATGTAATTGGAATCACTGAAACTTGGTGGGACAATACACATGATTGGAATACAAGACTAGAAAGATACAACTTATTTGCAAGAAACAGACTTGATAAACGAGGAGGGGGTGTCGCATTGTATGTTCGAAACGCGTATATCTGCACAGAGATTGAAGCTTCAGAGACTGGGAGTTCTGTGGAAACTGTTTGGGTAAGAATACAAGGACAGAACAATGGAAAGGACACCATTGTAGGCATTTACTACAGCCCGCCTGTGCAAGCCGAAGATATAGATGAACTCTTTATGCATCAGATGGCCAAGTTCTCCAAAAAATATGACATAGTTGTCATGGGAGATTTCAACTATCCAGACATTTGTTGGGAATCTCTCTCAGGCAAAACTAACAGGTCAAGGAAATTCTTATCCTCTCTTGCTGACAACTTTATCTTCCAAAAGGTAAGGGAGAAAACAAGGGGAACTGCTACCTTGGATCTAATCCTTATAAACAGGGAGGAAATGGTTGAGGAGGTAAAAGTGGCTGGGACCCTAGGAGGTAGCGACCATGCTATTTTAGAATTTTGGATAACTAGAGGTGGAAGACCTGTGAAGACTCAGACGTCAAGGTTAGATTTCAGAAAGGCAGATTTTAAGGGATTCAGAAAGAGAATTGGAGGGATCCAATGGCTGGATATCCTTAAAGACAAAAATGTCCAGGAAGGATGGGAAATCTTGAAAAATGAAATTCTCAAAGCACAGTTGTTAACAATTCCGAAAAGAGGGAAGAATAGGAAGCATTTAAGGAAACCAGGATGGATGAACACAGAACTTAAGCACATGCTAAAAAGGAAGAAAAAAATGTTTATAAAATGGAAAGAGGGAGGCATATCTAAAGAAGAATATAATGCTGTCTGCAGAACCTGCAGGGCACAAATCAGATTAGCTAAAGCTGAAAATGAACTGAGGCTTGCAAGAGATGTCAAAAGCAATAATAAAGGATTTTGGGGATATGTCAAAAGTAAAAGAAAAGTCAAAGATGCTATAGGATTTTTACAGGATGAAAATGATGAAATGGTAAGACAGGATGTTGAGAAGGCTGAACTTTTAAATTCCTATTTTGCATCTGTTTTCTCTCAGAAAGGAAATGCAACATCAACTGTTATTCACTGTCCTATTAAGGGAATAGAAGAATCCAGGATATCTATAAACAGAAAGATAGTGAGGAAACACTTAGCTAACCTAAATGTATTCAAGTCTCCAGGTCCAGATGAATTACACCCCAGAGTACTGAAGGAGGAGATAGCAGAAGAAATTTTTGAACCCCTCTCCATAATCTTTGAAAATTCTTGGAGAACAGGAGAAGTGCCAGAAGACTGGAGAAGAGCAAATGTTGTTCCTATCTTCAAAAAGGGGAAGAAGGTGGACCCAGGCAACTATAGGCCGGTGAGTCTGACTTCTATACCAGGAAAGATCTTTGAACAAATTATTAAACAACATGTATGTCAATACCTGGATAAGAATGAAGTGATTAAACAGAGTCAGCATGGGTTTCTAACTAATAAGTCATGTCAGACTAACTTAATTTCCTTCTATGACGGTATCACTGATTGGGTGGATCAAGGAAATGCTGTAGATATAGTATATCTTGACTTCAGCAAAGCATTTGACAAAGTCTCTCATACAATCCTTATTGAAAAAATGACTAAGTATGGAATGGACAAGGCAACTGTTAGGTGGATTCATAACTGGCTTAGTGATCGGACCCAAAGAGTGGTCGTAAATGGCTGCACATCCAGTTGGAAGAATGTCTCAAGTGGGGTACCACAGGGCTCTGTCCTGGGCCCTGTATTGTTCAACATCTTTATCAACGATTTAGATGAAGGAATTGAGGGTAAACTGATTAAATTTGCTGATGACACAAAGCTAGGAGGGATAGCTAATACTAGAGAAGAGAGAGAGAGGATTCAAAAAGATTTAAATAAACTGGAGAAGTGGGCAGCAACTAACAGAATGGTTTTTAACAGGGAGAAATGCAAAGTACTACATCTGGGCAATAAAAATGAAAAAAGCATATATAGAATGGGAGGAATAGGGCTAAGTGACAGCACATGTGAAAAAGACTTGGGTATACTAATAGATCACAGACTGAATACGAGTCAACAGTGTGATGCAGCAGCAAAAAAGGCAAATGCAATTCTAGGATGTATTAACAGAAGCATACAGTCTAGATCACGTGAAGTCATTATTTCCCTCTACTCCTCTTTGGTCAGACCTCATCTGGAATATTGTGTCCAATTTTGGGCACCACATTTTAAAAAAGACATCAACAAACTGAAGCAAGTTCAGAAAAGAGCGACCAGAATGGTGACCGGTCTGCAAACCCTGTCTTATGAGGAAAGGTTGCAGGATTTGGGAATGTTTAGTTTGCAAAAGAGAAGACTGAGAGGAGACTTAATAGCTGTCTACAAATATCTAAAGGGCTGTCACATTGTAGAAGGATCAACTTTATTCTCATTTGCACAAGGAAAGACTAGAAGCAATGGGATGAAACTGAATGGGAAGAGACACAGATTAGATATTAGAAAAAACTTTTTGACAGTAAGAGTGATCAATGAGTGGAACAGGCTGCCACGAGAAGTGGTGAGTTCTCCTTCAATGGAAGTCTTCAAACAGAGGCTGGACAGACATCTGACTGGGATGATTTAGCGAATCCTGCTTTGAGCAGGGGGTTGGACCAGATGGCCCAGGAGGTCCCTTCCAACTCTACGATTCTATGATTCTATGATTCTATGATAAATAGTGTGCTGATGTAAAGTAGACATGTGGTAAATGTAATTTATTAACTATTTTGTGCTATATGACTCTCTGGTTTAGGGCATAAGAATTTTAAGTTTGAAAATTGTGAAATGTTCAAATTATCGTTATTTTCACAAATAAATGCAAGTCATATCGAACAAATGTTACATCTATCATGAAGTACAATATGTCACAAAACAAATCTCAGAATCGGTGGGATCTGTAGAATGGTTCCAGAGTTATTACCACATGAAGTGACACTGGTCAGATTTAACCCCTTTCTGACATCGGGCGTAATAGTACGCTGATGTCAGACACCCTCACTTTGATGTGTCCCATTAAAAATAAAACAATTAAAAAAAAATAAAATATACGCATATTTGGTATCGCCACATTCAGAATTGGCCGATCAACAAAAAAAAGTTATGCTAAACGACGTAACAAGAAAAAATGTCAAAATGCCAGAATTACGGGGTTTTTTTTTAGTCGCCGCGATATTGCATTAAGATGCAATAACGGGCGATTAAAAGATCATATCTGCCCCAAAATGGTATTATTATTATTTTTTTATATAGCACCATTGATTCCATGGTGCTGTGCATGGTATCATT